>NC_053449.1:42911098-43644119 GCF_007990345.1 Gossypium hirsutum
AACACATACGTAACATATCCCCATATTGGGATGTTTTTCGAGTATCGCTGAAATTTACAGCAAGCTCATTCATTACCAAATCACGTACCTTCGGGATTTAACCGATATAGCTCCTCGTTCAATGCCTTCGGGACATACCCGGTTTTAGTAACTCACACAATGCCTCGGACTTAACCCGGATTTAACAATCGCACGAATGCCTTCGGGACTTAACCCGGATTTAAAACTCGCACAATGCCTCGGACTTAACCGGATTAACAATCGCACGAATGCTTCGGGACTAACCCGGATTTAGTATCTCGCACAAAGGCCTTCGGATCTTATCCGGATATATTCACTTAGCACAAAGCCTCGGACTTAGCCCGGACGCATTCAATATCATGCACATCTAACATAATCATGGCACATTCATATTTCATTTCGTTACGAAAAAACAAAAATATGCTCACACATAGAGCATATTTAATCACATCGAATTAACTTATCAAAACCTGTTTGCGATCCCTAACATCACACTCCCTTATCGATTTATTCCCTGCTCTTGAGCTTATCAACATAATTTTTCATCATTAGCATCAAAAGAACACAAGCTAGCATATCATACAGTCTCATACATAAAATGCATAACAAACATTTACTATTTCTTCCCTTGGCCGAATATGCATGTCCATTTTGGGGTCGATTTCAACACTTAATACACACATATACACATAGTAAAGCATCCTCCCCTTTTCATCGATTTAACACATGCATTGCTCATCAACATGCAAAGTTACATTCGGCCTTAGCACACATCTTGCTAGCCGATTCTTCTCCTTTAGCAACCAATGCACATATGTCTCACACAAAATGCTAAAAGGAGGTTCAAGAATCATCAAGCATCATCACATGCATCATTAACAAGCTTCATATTTTGCATGCAATGGCATTAACACAACCCCCACCTAGCCGAATCTTACTCATCCTCATGCCTCATCACCACAACATCAAACACCAACCAAGAATGATGCATCCATGGTCAAGTGCCATTTCCATCACATAGCAAATTTAGACCATGGGCTAGGTAGAACTCAAGCTAACAACTAAAACATGCATGCATCTCATGGAACATCATTAAACATACCTTGGCCTAGCTACATGCATGGCCGAATCTCTTCACCTTCTTCTTCTTCCTCCTTAAATTTTTGGCCAAGGATGAACCAAAGGATGAGAAATTTTTTTCTTTGTTTTTCTTTCTAATTTAGGCTAAAATGGAGGTGAGAAAGGATGAACACAAACTTTTCTCCTTTCTTCTCTTGAGCTCACGCAATGGGGGGACAAACACTACACACATTTTTTTTTCTTTTGTTTCCATTTCTTTATTACCCATACTCTTTTTTATTCTTCCACTAACAAACATGTTTCATGACATGTTTTGCCCATCATTCTTTGTCATGGCCGGCCATACTCATTAGGGGGAATTTGACATGCAAGTCCCCCTTTGTCCACATGCACTAATAGGTCCTCACACATGACCTATCACATTTTTGAATTTCTCACATAGTCCTATTGACTAAATTCACATGAAATCAACCAAATTGAAGCTTGAAATTTCACACATTCATAATTACATATTCTAGACAATAAGTATCACATTCAACATTTCGGTGACTCGGTTTAGCGGTCCCGAAACCACTTCCCGACTAGGGTCAACTTTGGGCTGTCACAACTCTCCCCCACTTAAGAAATTTTCGTCCCCGAAAATCTTACCGGTAAATAGGTTTGGGTATCGTTCTTTCATCGAGCTCTCGGTCTCCCAAGTAGCTTCCTCGATCCCGTGTTTGAGCCATAACACCTTTACTAGCGGAACTCTTTTGTTTCGCAACTCCTTCACTTCACGAGCTAGGATACGCATCGGTTCTTCTTCATAGCTCATGTCGACTTGAATTTCAACCTCTGATGGGCTAATTATATGCGATGGATCAGATCGATAGCGTCGAAGCATCGAAACATGAAAGACATCATGAATCTTTTCAAGCTTCGGGGGCAAAATCAATCTATACGCAACCGGACCAACTCGTTCGGAGATTTCGTACGGCCCAATGAATCTTGGGCTCAACTTGCCCTTACGGCCGAACCTGAGTATCTTTTTCCAAGGTGAAACCTTAAGGAACACTTTGTCTCCCACCTGATACTCGATGTCTTTTCGTTTCAAATCTGCGTACGACTTCTGACGATCCGTGGCTACCTTCAGACTTTCACGGATTACCTTTACTTTCTGCTCAGCATCTTTAATCAAATCAACTCCGAAAATTTTACTTTCACCGAGCTCGGTCCAAAACAATGGTGTACGGCATTTACGACCGTACAAAGCCTCGTAAGGTGCCATCTTAATACTTGATTGAAAACTATTGTTGTAAGCGAATTCAATCAAAGGTAAATACCGTTCCCATGAACTACTGAACTCGAGGATGCAACATCTCAACATATCCTCAAGTATCTGAATTATCCGCTCGGATTGACCATCGGTTTGGGGGTGAAAAGCAGTGCTAAAATGCAACTTGGTACCCAGAGCTTCTTGCAATTTCTTCCAAAATCGTGAGGTGAATCTCGGATCTCTATCCGACACGATAGAAACAGGTACCCCGTGTAATCTCACAATTTGATAAACGTACAATTCAGCTAGTTTATCCAATGAAAAATCTGTACGTACGGGGATGAAATGAGCCGACTTAGTCAGTCTATCAACAATAACCATATCGCATCCTTCTTACTTGCTGACAAAGGCAGTCCGGACACAAAGTCCATTGTGACTCGATCCCATTTCCACTCGGGTATCATGATCGGCTGGAGTAATCCTGAAGACACTTGATGTTCCGCGTTCACTTGTTGACATATTAAACATCTCGAAACAAAGTCAGAGATGTCCCGTTTCATACCATGCCACCAAAATTGACGTTTCAAATCGTTGTACATTTTCGTACTCCCCGGGTGAATTGACATTCGGCTACAATGGGCTTCGTTCAGAATCATCGAAATGAGTTCCGAATTCCTTGGAACACACAAATGATTTCTGAACCTCAAACAATCATCATCATCAATTTGAAACTCTGATTCCTCGTTCGGAAAACACTTAGACCGTTTTGCAACCAATTCATCATCGACTTTCTGAGCTTCACGAATTTGGTGAGTCAATAATAGTTTAGCTTTTAATTCAGCTACTAACACACTGTCTGGTAAAACAGAGAAATGCACGTTCATCGCTCGTAAAGCAAACAATGACTTCCGGCTTAAGGCGTCCGCAACCACGTTAGCCTTTCCCGGGTGGTAATTAATGACAAGCTCGTAATCTTTCAACAACTCAAGCCAACGTCTTTGTCGCAGATTCAAGTCTAGTTGAGTCATCAAATATTTGAGACTTTTGTGATCCGAAAATACATGGCACTTTCACCAAACAGATAATGTCGCCATATTTTTAAAGCAAACACGATGGCAGCTAGTTCGAGATCATGGGTCGGATAATTCCTCTCGTGTGGCTTCAATTGTCTCGACGCATAGGCCACGACTCGACCTTCTTGCATCAATACGCAACCCAACCCAAGTAGGGATGCGTCACTATAGATGACAAACTCTTTACCTGATTCGGGTTACACCAAAATTGGAGCTTCAGTCAAACGAGTTTTCAGTTGGTCGAAACTTTTCTGACATTTCTCCGTCCACTCGAACTTAACATCCTTTGAAGTAGCTTCGTCATTGGTGTGGCTATCATCGAGAAACCTTTCACAAATCGTCGGTAATAACCGGCGAGCCCCAAAAAGCTCCGAACTTCAGTAACATTTCTCGGAGGTTTCCAGTCCAGTATGGCTGAAATTTGTTCGGGTCAATTCGAATACCCGACGCGGATACCACATGACCCAAGTAGCTAACCTCTCTTAACCAGAGCTCACACTTACTGAACTTAGCATATAACTGCTTATCCCGCAAAATTTGCAGCACTAGCCTCAGATGCTCAGCATGTTCGGTCTCATCTCTTGAATAGACCAAAATGTCATCAATGAACACAACTACGAACTGATCCGAATACGGTCTGAAGATCCGATTCATCAAATCCATAAATACCGCAGGGGCATTAGTGAGCCCAAACGGCATCACTAAGAATTCGTAGTGACCATATCTCGTTCTGAAGGCAGTTTTGGGAATATCTGGATCTTGAATTCGCAACTGATAATAGCCCGATCTCAAATCTATTTTTGAGAACACTGAGGATCCCTTCAGTTGGTCGAACAAATCATCGATGCGCGGCAACGGATATTTGTTCTTTATCGTCACTTTATTCAGCTGACAATAGTCAATGCACAACCTCATGGTTCCGTCCTTCTTTTTCACGAACAATACTGGTGCACCCCAAGGTGAGAAACTTGGTCGAGCGAAACCTCTCTCCGTCAGTTCTTGCAACTGAGCTTTCAACTCCTTTAACTCGGTTGGTGCCATACGATACGGAGCTATCGAAATCGGCGTAGTCCCAGGTACAAGCTCAATACCAAACTCTACCTCCCGAACATGTGGTAAACCCGGTAATTCTTCCGGAAAAACATCCGGGTATTCACAAACCACCGGCACAGATTCGGGTTTCTTTTCTAATTCTTTGTCAACAAGCACATATGCAAGGTATGCTTCGCACCATTTTCTTACATATTTCTGTGCCAACATTGCTGATATTACAGCTGGCATCCCCTCCAAGTCCGCAGACTCAATTCGGACTACTTCGTTATTTGCGCACCTCAAATCAATAGTCTTGCTCTTGCAATTCACAATCGCATCATGCGCGGTCAACCAATCCAACCCAAGGATAACATCAAATTCATCAAACGGCAAAAGCATCAAGTCCGCTGGAAAACAGGAACCTCGAATTTTCCAGGGACATTTCTTACACACTTTGTCGACAAGCACGTAACGACCCAAGGGATTTGACACCCGAATTACAAACTCAGTAGACTCAATAGGTAAAGTCTTACTGGATGCTAAGGTTTCACATATGTAAGAATGGTAGAACCGGGGTCAATCAAAGCAATTACATTAGTATCAAAGAGGGTGAATGTACCGGTAATAACATCAGGCAAAGAAGCATCCTCGCGGGCACGTATAGCATAAGCTCTAGCAGGCGCACGGGCTTCGGATCTGGTTATATCATCTCTAGATCCTCTCTGACCACCACCAGCATTGCCCATATTTCCAGATGGTCTACCTCGAGCAGTGGTAGCACCCGGTCTCCCACTCTGATTTGCATTCTGTCCCGACAACCTCGGGCAATCTTTAATGAAGTGGTCCACTGATCCGCATTTGTAACAGGAGCGGTCAGGAAATCTACAACTCCCCGAATGCCATTTACCGCAATATCGGCATTTCGTCATGTCTCGACGTTCATTCCCAACACTGGCGACCGAAGTGCCTCGTGTACCCACAGGGGGTCGATCACGATCTCGTCCAAAAAGGCCCGAAGTGCCTCTAAACTGGCCCGCATCATCTCGAAATCTCTTCGATGTCTGTTGAAGAGACCTTCCCGAGGATCTTTTACGAAACTCTCCAGTTCCCTCATCAACTCTTTGCTTTTCTTTTCTAAGCTCTTCGGCTTTACAAGCTCGTTCAACAAGTACCACGAACTCTCGTATTTCAAGAACGCCAACGAACATTTTTATATCTTCATTCAGCCCATCCTCGAAGCGTTTACACATAATAGCTTCGGACGAAACACATTCCCGAGCGTATTTGCTAAGTCTAACAAATTTTCGCTCGTAATCAGTAACCGACATGGAGCCTTGCTTAAGCTCAAGAAATTCCTTCCGTTTTTGATCAACAAATCTCTGACTGATATACTTTTTCCGAAACTCAGTTTGGAAAAACTCCCAAGTTACTTGCTCTCGGGGCACAATAGAAGTCAGAGTACTCCACCAATAGTAGGCAGAATCACGTAGCAAGGAGATAGCACACTTTAGACATTCATCGGGTGTACAAGATAGCTCATCGAGTACCCGGATAGTGTTGTCCAGCCAAAATTCAGCTTGCTCGGCATCATCGCTATCCATAGCCTTAAATTCAGTAGCCCCATGTTTTCGGATTCTGTCAACTGGGGGCTTATTTGACCTTATTTGGTCAGTTACCGGTGGTATTGTAGGTGCGGGGGTAGTATTTGTCGGGAATGGAGGTTGTGGAACAGCCATATTAGTTCGAATGTATTGGTTGAACCAATCATTCATCACGCTATAGAATGCTTGTCTAGCTTCATCATTCGGATTACTAGCATTAGGTTGAGAGTCTACCGGCACTGCCCCTTGCGCGGGAGCAGGCCCTACACTCTCAAGATCATCAGCTACCTCTCGGTCACGATCGGGATCCATTACTATAAACACATTTACAATTGTCAGAAGTCACCACACTATCAAGTAATCACATAAAATGGCATGTATAGCTAGACCCAACACATTACGGTAGTCCTAGAATCGACTAAACCGTAGCTCTGATACCAATAAAATGTAACACCCCGAACCCGAGACCGACACCGGAGTCGGACACGAGATGTTAACAAACTTTGAAAATTTTTTTTTTCAGACACTGCCCAGTCTGAGTACTAGTCGCTTCAAAAATCATATCTTGAGTTTCACAACTTGAAAATCAGTTTTGTGATTTTTCCCTGAAACTAGACTCATGTCCCCACCTATGTATTTTTTTCTAGAATTTTTGGTCGGGCCAATTAGTACAGTTTATTAGTCAAAGTCTCCCATGTTACAGGGGTCGACTACACTGACCTTTTCCCATTACGACTTGGATATCTCTCTACACAGAGCTTCAATACTGATGCCGTTTGTTTCTATGGAAACTAGACTCAGAGAGGAATCCATACATATATGGTATGACCCCTAATTATCTCTGGTCAATTTATAGTGAATTTCCAAAGTCGGAACAGGGAATCCAGAAACTGTTCTGGCCCTGTTCCACAAGAACCCGAATATCTCTTACTGTACTGTTCCTATGATTGTTTCGTTACTTCCATATGAAAGTAGATTCATCAAGGTTCGATTACATAATTTATTCACTATTTAATTCCACTCCTACGAATTCTTGTGATTTTTCCAATCCACACCACTGCTGCTATCAGCTTCTGTTTTCAAAGTAAACCTTACCTAATTTGGGGTTTCATGGACCAACTAGGGCCTTGTCATACATAAGCCCACATATGATCATACTTAGCCATTCTAGTGGCTGGTCATTTGCTCAACACTTCCATTCCAACTATAGTTACATCATGAAACCATCTATACATTCATAAATACGCATGGTCTAATGCCATACTCCACTTCTACAAGCCATTTTCGCATGGCTGTACACTTATACATTTCATAAAGTACTCGAAAGACAACGATGGGTAGTCCTATACATGCCATATCAAAATTCAACCAAAATAGTACCCAAAAGAGCCTTTGATAGTGTGGGCGACTTCGACTTCAAGATCCCGAGTCCGATAGCTGGAGAACCAAAAATCTATAAAACAGAGGAGCAATGTAACGAGTAAGCAATTTATGCTTAGTAAGTTTGAGCAAGGAATTCCAGCATGCACAAATAATAGCACACATTTAGCTAAACGGAATATTTCATAATACGCAATTTACCGATATCAAACTTGCTTCACAACATTAACAACCCTTATGTACATACACAATAAACTAACTTGGCCGAAGGCCGGTAGCTCGTTTATCAACTGAGCGAACATTTATTTGTAAGGGCTCGATTAATATTTAACACATACGTAACATATCCCCATATTGGGATGTTTTTCGAGTATTCGCTGAAATTTTACAGCAAGCTCATTCATTACCAAATCACGTACCTTCGGGATTTAACCGGATATAGCTCCTCGTTCAAATGCCTTCGGGACATAGCCCGGTTTTAGTAACTCACACAATGCCTTCGGGACTTAACCCGGATTTAACAACTCGCACGAATGCCTTCGGGACTTAACCCGGATTTAACAACTCGCACGAATGCCTTCGGGACTTAACCCGGATTTAACAACTCGCACGAATGCCTTCGGGACTTAACCCGGATTTAGTATCTCGCACAAAGGCCTTCGGATCTTAGTCCGGATATATTCACTTAGCACAAAGCCTTCGGGACTTAGCCCGGACAGCATTCAATTAATCATGCACATCTAACAATAATTCATGGCACATTCATATTTCATTTTCGTTTACGAAACTCAAACACAAGGCACATATTGTCCTTGTACATTCGGCTCAATAGCCACACATAGAGCATGATTTAATCACATCGAAATTTAAGCTCTCTTACTCAAGAACTTACCTCGGGTGTTGTCGAACGATCCCGCTAACTATTCGACCACTTTTTCCTTCCCTTTATCGGATTTATTTCCCCTTTGCTCTTGAGCTTAATCAAACAAATAAATTGATTTCATCATTTAGGCATCAAAAGATGAACACAAGGCACTTAGCCCATATTCATACATTAGACATTAAAGTCTCATACATGCAAAAATCATGCATCAACACAACATATTAGCTAATTTCTTTCCCCTTGGCCGAATATGCATGTCCATTTTTGGGGTCGATTTCAACACTTAATACACACATATACACACTAGTAAAGCATCCTCCCCCTTTTCATCGATTTAACACATGCATTGCTCATCAACATGCAAAGTTACATTCGGCCTTAGCACACATCTTGCTAGCCGATTCTTCTCCCTTTAGCAACCAATGCACATATGTGCTCACACAAAAATGCTAAAAAGGAGGTTCAAGAATCATCAAGCCATCATCACATGCATCATTAACAAGCTTCATATTTTGCATGCAATGGCATTAACACAACCCCCACCTAGGCCGAATCTTAACTCATCCTCATGCCTCATCACCACAACATCAAACACCAACCAAGAATGATGCATCCATGGTCAAGTGCCATTTCCATCACATAGCAAGATTTAGACCATGGGCTAGGTAGAACTCAAGCTAACAACTAAAACATGCATGCATCTCATGGAACATCATTAAACATACCTTGGCCTAGCTACATGCATGGCCGAATCTCTTCACCTTTCTTCTTCTTTCCTCCTTAAAATTTTTGGCCAAGGATGAACCAAAGGATGAGAAATTTTTTTCTTTGTTTTTCTTTCTAATTTAGGCTAAAATGGAGGTGAGAAAGGATGAACACAAACTTTTCTCCTTTCTTCTCTTGAGCTCACGGCAATGGGGGGGGGACAAACACTACACACACACATTTTTTTTTCTTTTGTTTTCCATTTCTTTATTACCCATACTTCTTATTTTATTCTTCCACTAACAAAACATGTTTCATGACATGTTTTGCCCATCATTCTTTGTCATGGCCGGCCACTACTCATTAGGGGGGGAAATTTGACATGCAAGTCCCCCCCTTTGTCCACATGCACTAATAGGTCCTCACACATTGACCTATCACATTTTTGAATTTTCTCACATAAGTCCTATTGACTAAATTCACATGAAATCAACCAAATTGAAGCTTGAAATTTTCACACATTCATAATTACATATTCTAGACAATAAGTATCACATTCAAACATTTCGGTGACTCGGTTTAGCGGTCCCGAAACCACTTCCCGACTAGGGTCAACTTTGGGCTGTCACAGTATCATTAAGGCAGGATCCGCGCGTTGACCCGACCCGCAGGCAGGATCCACGCGTTCCTGCCCTGAAAGGGTAATTTGCGCATTTGGTCCTCCCTTCTTGCTATATTGTTTAATTAAGTTTTTCTCTTCTTTTAAAATTGGGCACAGAAATTTTACCATTATGGCATTTCAGCCCACATTGCTGCACACCGTTTAGGGGAAATGGATTATTTCCATTTAGGACCCTCATATAATGCGCACATCGCAATTCGGCCTTCCATTTTGTTTTAATTACATTTTCCTTTGAAATTCATTTGTTTTTTCAAGAAAATTGTTATTTATTATCGTTATTTATTATCATTATCATTATCATTATCATTATCTATTATCTTTATTTTTATTTTTTATATTCATGCACATGCATCGTTTTTATGTAATATATTGTTTTATATACGTATGCTTATATATATTTTATACATATGTTTTTATTTTTATTTTATTTCCTAACTTTTATATACATATATATATATTTATATTTAGTTTCAATTTTTTTTTTGCTTTTGTAAATATGTAAATACATATGCTTCTATACATTTTTTATATATATTATTCTTCATAATTTTTTTTAACTAATATTTTTCTCATATTTATATAATTACGCATATTTATTTATTTTTATTAATTTTGATAATGTAGATATTATTTAATTATTTTTAATATATTGTATATGTTCATATATATATACATATGTTTTTTTTTATTTTTGAAAATGCTTAAATACATGCTGATGTTTTTTAACACGTATTTTATAATTTATATATACATATTAATTAATTAATTTATTTTTTTAATACGTTATGACTTTTGTATATATAAGTTTTATAACCTAAAATTTTATTTGTAAATCATATGTATTTTCTTTAAAATTTCTATGTTTAGATTATATACATTCTTTTATTTATTTATTTTGCTTGTTTTCTTCATTCGCTACTTAATGGTGTTTACATTTATATTTTTTATTTAATATTTTGCATGTCATGAAATATTGCTTTTATATATATTCATTTCGTTTATTTATTTGTTTATATTATTTCTATGCCATTGTTGTATTTGTTTTGTACATACATTCAATGTAACATTATATCAGCTTTTTATTCGATTTTAAAATTTTCAAAATTGAGAAAACACTCTTGTTTAGGATTTTTAAGGAAATTGAGCCCTCACGTATTGGGTTCCGATTTTCTTCGTTAAATCCAACGATCGAGGGTTGCTCATTATATAAAATAAAAAGCTTGTTGTTGGGGAGTTAAATATGTTGTATCCTAACGTATATGTGACGTATTGATTTCTCAAGACAAAGATTTTTTTGAAAAAATGATAATAAAGGAAATATTCCAAGTTTGGGATTTTGAGGAATTGTGCCCTAATGTATTGAGCCGCGATTTCTTAAATCTTAAACAAATGAATATTCTTTTAAATTTTTATTACACGAGTTTTAGACTAATTCATTTTTGAGGAAATTAGAATGTTGTGCCCTAACGCATTGGGTGTGACATTTTCTTTCTCCGAAATGATAAGGGTCTTAATAAGTAACGTTTTTAAGTTTTTGCTAAGGATCATATTTTTAAATTTTCGACATTAAGACACTAATTAATTAACTAGATACCAATTTTGGGCGCTACGAGGGTGCTAATCCTTCCTCATATGTAACCGACTCTCGAATCCATTTTTCTAAAACTCGTAGACCAAAGCTATTTTTTAGGTGATCCAATCACACCTCAATAAAAGATTGGTGGCGACTCGCAATTTTTGTTTTTTTAAAGTCAACAAACCAAATTTTTGTTTTAAAAAATGGTTTCGACAGCAGTTGTACTTTGGAGTTAGTTTAAAAATATTAATTTATTAGGTCATGTGTACTTAGGATTCACTTTATTATGAACAGTGATATTTTAGAAAGAAAAAAAAAGTTTGTTCATTACTTTACAGAAAGAAAGTTTGTTCATCGCTTTACTTTGTAAAAACTTAATGTTAACTAATGTAGTGGAAAAACCATTATTCATGTCATTTTGGAAATCTAGTCACCTTATCGATTTTTTTTTTCAAAAACGGTTTCTTTACAATGTAACAGAAATTAGGGATCAATGTCAAATTTTACTTAAGCAAGATATCATACATTTTTCGATTATTATGCTTGAATAATCCATAATGTAAAACTCCCCAAATGAAAAGTTACCAAGCCGAAAACCAAAAATAATTGGAAATTACAAACCAAATCAAATAGAGGCTTATTAATAATACTTATTAAATATAGTTTGAGGTCCAAGGTGATTCTCTAAATGTCGGGTCTGGTCCTAGGTTCGAGGTTTACCTGAAAAGTTAAACACTATGGAGGGTGAGCTTATGAAAGCTCAGTGTGAGTCAAACAGTTAATTGAACAGTCACAAATATCAAATACAATGAAACATATTAGCATTAATAGAAGAGCACATAACCATTATTAGAATTTCATACCATTATGTAGCCGTTACCAAAATCGATGACAAATGGTGTAAGAGCATGGGTCATCATTCATTCAAGTAGCAATCATTAATTTGGATAGTATTCAATACAACACAACATAGTACGTAACATAAATAAATAACATTCGAGTATGTCGTGAGCATGATGCAATGCAAAGAGATTCCTACTCCAACCATCTGCTACACACCACGAGTTCCTTAGAACTCGTTTGCCAAACTCTAACGAATGCGAGCAAAGCTCGATGTTGTAAAACCATCGAATAATCATAAATGCAGAAAATCTAGCGAATAACGAATAATGCGATAAAATCACCAATCTCTTCAGTACTCCAAGTGCAGTGCATTAACTACAAATAAATGCAGACTTAATATGCCACTGGTATTCCACGGAACTACTTCATCATCAACAATAATAACAGACCCCAATGCACATGCAATATGTCATACAATCTCATACATAATCATAATTCAATATTTTCATGTTTTATTGACATGTTCAACATGCCCTCGAATTATCAAATACTTTCAGTAAATAGGATCATTGATCCAACTTTCAATTTACCATTAAGGTGGTATCATTTAACAAACCACCATTTCATGTGTTTACACAAACTTTTCTTTGTTCATGTATAGCAGTCTTTGTTCATGTATAGTAGCCTTTTTTCATTTAAAATCATGCTATACAAACAACCAGTCATACATCACATTAACTAATCATTCAAAACAAGATCAATCGTGCATTCATTCAGTCAATTTAGCAACTTTGCTAACATGCCAAACAATTAGGGCTCGAATCGTACTTGGTTCGACCATTTAAAAATTTAATTACTTAGCTAATTAGCCATACTCGATAAGAAAACTAAATCATCAATCGTATCATTAAAATCATTATTAATAATCAAGTTTTTGAGTTTGGACCCACACATTATTTTACGCTCCTTCTCAACACACTTGTAAATCTTATGGTTTCTCTAGTAAACTTTAAAATTGACCTAAATTAAAAATCAGTATTAAACTCAATCAATATGCCTCTTAAACAGCCTCCAAACACCCATCTATGGGTTCAATTCAATCTTTATAATTGTAACTATTTTTCAGATCCAAACCAGTTAGGTTTCTTACACTTATTTAATGCAAATCGTACGCTTGAACGTGTTTCGGCTTCACTGTTGGTTTAGGCTGTTTAAGTCAACACCTAACACACTTAAATACTATAAAATTAGTATCTAATCCATGATTAAAATTCTTTATTCAATCAAGTAACAATCTTTCTCCAATATCTAAATTGAAACAGTAAACTAGTTTACTATCATCCCGAATTGTGAGATTTGAATTACCGAGTGATCAAAATTGAGTTTCCATAATTAACACATAATTAAAGTTAGATTAGGAGAGATTTAAGAACCCAAAATAATTCTAGAAAAATGTGGGAAGAAACTAAAGAAAAATAACCCCTTTCTTGCCTATAGGTGCACACACCACCACCAACTGTGACTGAATTGAGGCTGATTTGAAATCACTTTTAAGGTAACTTAGAAGGCCAAAAAAATACCCATTAAATATCTTGAAATTTGAGTTTTGAACTCAAAATATTCATCAAGAAATTGAAAAAGAGGAGAACTTACACAAACTAGGTGATAGAGGCGGCAATGGCACTTGTTGGCAATAATAGGGATCGATCTTGGAGATTCAAAATTTCAGTTTTGGGGCTGGAAAATTAAAGGGAAAATGGTAGCAATATGGAGGGGGAAATGGTTCAAGATATTGTGGAAAAAAGAAAAGAAAAAGATGGTATATCAAGAAGCTTAGGGCGACGACAACAAGGATGAAAAGAAAAAAAATAAAAGAGAAAAGGAGAAGTGTAGTATCCCGTTTTTTGTGAAATCAAAACAGTGATTTTGAGACCACAAATTTGATGTGAAAATATTTATTTTATTATTATTTTAGAGTCTACGAAATATTAGCGGGTCATATAAAAATTTTGTTAAGAAATTTTATCGTTTGCATGTTTAATTAGTAAAAAGGACTAAATCATAAAAAGTGTAAAAGCAAAGTTCTAGTAGCTAAATGTATTAAATAGCTGTAAAACCTTAAAATAGGAATACTTAAATGATAAATAGACCATCATTATAGATAGTGGACATCCATGAGTTGGTTTTGATGTAATTAAGCATATTTTTAAAGGTTAAAAATGTAAATAGGTAAATTATGGTTAATTTAATTAAAATAAAAGTTTCTGATCTTTGTCAAAGATGTTCTTCACCAAAAAATGAAAATAGAAAAGCTTATTTAAGGTTCTTCCATTTGGCTGCATAAAATCCTTGCATGTAAGTGTGATTTTGTCCTATTTTTAATGATTTTTATGTTTTTGAAGTCACAACTTAATCTACCTAGCCCAATTTCGTCCTGTTTTTAATGATTTTTATGTTTTTGAAGTCGCAGCTTAATCTACCTAGCCCGAGGACTAACTTGAAAAATTTTTAAGAGGTTAGGGTTTTTCCAAGAATATATTCATGTGGTTTTTAATGTTTGATGGAAGAAAATGAATCTTTGTTGATAGATAACAACTTTTGTAAAGTGAATTTTGTTGAAATTATCAAAGAGGGATTTATTTGTAAAATGTGTAAAGTACATGGTGAAAATTGTGAAATAATGAATTGTATGAGTTGATATGGAACTATATGAAATTTGGCTAGCTTGGGTAGGGATGAAATAGCATGAATTTTATTTTACGAGCTAAATTGTAAAAAAGTTAAAATGTTAGGGTAAAATTGTAATTATGCAAAAAAGTGTTTTCTGGATCGAATTGAATAATTGAGATTTATTGAAACATTAATTGAAAATACTTATTTATTTAGATCAAGATATATCTCAACTGGTTATAAACCGAGGGAAGGCAAAAGTCACGGATTAGCTCGATTGTACTCGTACATGCTAGTTGTCAATATAAGTTCATAATATTTAGATGTATAATTGAATTTCCATATATATATTTTCATCTTATAACCATGTAATAAAATACTTGCTTGTACTTCGGTACCCCTGATTGCATATACATGCCCTTCCTGTACTTCGGTACCCCTGATTGCACATATGTGCCCCTGTTTATACTTCGGTAATTTCAATCGGGTTGAATAAAAGTTGCATTCAATTGATGATAAGTTAAAAGATTATATGTTTTTGTGTATTGTTTTGTAGATCATTATCGTTGACTTTTGGATGGATCGAATATACGGCTCACACTATCCATCGATGTTGGTAGTTCTTGTTCTCTTTAGGGTCGTGGCATGTATATGTGGCTATATAGGTTGTTTTGGTATAATATGGTGAATTACTAAACTAGCTGATTAGGTACTTGTCTAAGTTGTGAATAAAAATCTTTTGATACAAAGATGTTATTAAAGTTAACAGTTATGGATTTTTTTGGTTTGTTGATGAATTAAGTTGATATGTTTGGTTTATAAAAATGGTATATTGGTCGGTGTGCTTTTGGCATTTTGATGCTTTTTGGATTGGTATGGATATGGCCAAGTAAAAGTAGGTTTTGAATGACCAATTTGGTATGTTTGATTTGTGGTTAGTTAGGAAATGATTTGTTATAAAGATAAACTAGTTGATGAATGGTTAAGTGTGATCATGTTTGGGTATGTTTTATGTATGTGTTTGATGTACCTATATGGCATATTGGTTGTATGGATTTTTCTATGCAGGTTTTGAGCATGTTTAGAAGTCTTTATCATGTGTGGAAAAGTGCCTAGGTTTATTCTTGTGAAGGGTGACAGAAATGGCTTTATTTTAGCCATTTTCTTGTACACACGGCCAAAGACACGGGCGTGTGTCTTAGCTGTGTGTGACACACGGCCATGCGACATGGCCGTGTGTCCCCTGTAGGTTTCAAAGGGTTGCAAGTCAGACAGTTATACGGCCTAGCACATGGGCGTGTGAGGCCAATTCAAGAGTTACATGGCTTGGCACACGGGCGTGTTGCTTGGCCGTGTGACCCAAGTCAGAGAGTTACACGGGCACGGACATGGGCTGGGACACGGCCGTGTGACCCCTACAATGTGAAAATTTATATCCTTTTCTATTAAGTTCTAAATGTTTCTGATTTAGTCTCGAATTGTTTCTAAAGTGTTTCGAAGGCATCAAGGGCTCGAATAATGGACGACATGCAAGGGTTTGGATGAATTATACTATGATTAATGAAATGTTTGAAAATGAATCATTTAAATTACATATTATCTGTAGTACTCTATAACCCTATTCCAGCAACGGATACGGGTTAGGGGTGTTATCAGAGAAGGAGAGGGATGGCTAGGGTAGGAAGAATGAGACTAAAGTCTGATTATTTGGTCTAAAAATAATATTTATAACTAGGTCTAAGAGGGTATGGACAACACACATAAAAAAACAAGGGATTTTGCAAAATTTAATTATTTTGCAAGGGAAAAGATTCGAACTTAGGACCTTAATTTAATTCCATACTTTTCAATTTATCAATTAACCACTAGGCCATTTCCTTCTTTTTTTTTTTGAAATAAATTTGCAATATTTATTTTAAAAACAAGACTTGTCACATATTAGGGTTTGATACAAAATAATAAAAATGGTGCGAGAGAAGAGATTTGAGATTCGGTTTCAAGGAACGTTTCACTAACACTTAACCAACAAACCAATACCTCATTTATTTCCTAAAAATGCACAGATAATCTAAAAAATTAGGGTATGACCACTCTTTCTCTCGATTAACAAACCCGATTCTACTAACCCCTAAATTTTGGGATGTTACATAATCCCATTACCATATACCTTATCCTTATCATATTTTTTCCCCAGAGTTTAAAAAAAATAATTCCACTTCGCACACATACAGATTTGAACACAAGTCTAAAAGATAATCTAAAGCCTTACCACTGAACCAACAAACTCATTCTTATCATCAATTGAATGAAAATAATATATAAATCTAATATCCAAAGTTAGGGGTTGGGCAAAAAATAATAAAAAATCCAAGGAAAAGGATTCAAACTCAAAACCTCTCACACATAAGCACAGCACTTGTATCACCCCTTACCCGAGTCCCTTGTCGGAACAGAGTGCGAGGTATTACTAGAACTCAAACACTTGTAATTATTCCAATTGAGATACATCATTACTAATGTTATTATTATTATTATTTTTACAAAAATTTTGACATAATTCCTTTTCATAAACATTCAATCCCTCCTGCAAATTTTCGAAACACAATTTCAAATAACTTCAATATTTCAACCAAATACAGTTATATGCTCAGACACAATTTATCCATCCACAACATTATAAATACTTTGTTAGTAGTTTTAAGAAAACAATTTATCAATTAATATACACCAACATTTTAAACCAAACAATATTTTATATATATATTTATACCACATTACATTAAGCCATCTATACATGCCATATTTCAAAAGTATTGGTTGTAAAATACCCAAAAGATGATGATGATAGAGTGGATGATGTTCTGACTTCATCCAATTTCTGAGCTGATTGATGCCACTATAAAACAAGGGAAAATAAAGAGGAGTAAGAATATAGCTTAGTAAGTAAACATATGAGAAATAAACAAATTTTTAACATGATTTCATAGAAACATAATTTTATTCACACATAAATTTCATTGTTTGTTCAATTTCTAGCAAGCTGTTTTTCTGCGTCACGGTTACTAATTAATTTTTATCTGGAGCTACAGGGCTCCAAATTAAGTTCCGTAAATTTTCCTTGAAACTAGACTCGTATTTTTATACCATGGCAATGTTGGTGAAGAAAACGACAAACACCCAGTCAACAATGAGAGAACTCAACATTTGGTCCCCCACATGCACATGTAAACTTTTACCCTAGAGGACAACCCAAGTATAAAAGGCAATAAAAAGGGGAGAGACAAAGGCGGCAATTTTTCTGAGTTGGGATAAAGGTCTCATGGTAGCAAGAAGGGCAAGTTGAGTTGACTGTGTACTTTGGTGAAGACGAGCAACAAGACACTGAGTTGGGGGAATTGGAGTTTTGAAACCCAGAATTCTTCTTCTACATTTTGTTTCAATTTTTCTATTATAAACTGATATTTTGGGATATTGATCATACAAAAACAACTTGAAATTGTCTAGCCTAGCCGTGTGTCACGGGGCTAGACCTTTCGTCTCGCAATCCGTGCGGCCTTAGGCGATCCGTTCGTCCAAACTCGCCCAAGTCAGCCTTAACACCCAAAAGTGAGGATTCTTTTAAAGAACTCCTCCAAGGCACCAATTTGTATAGCGGAAGCGTTTGTGCCAAAAGAAGCCACTAGAGAACAACAGAAAGCCAAAGAAAGAATGCACACAAAGTGTTTGAGTAAATGCTCAGGAATTCTATTACTCTTAAGAATTCACCTTACAATGGATGATTTATAAATGAGGGGGAGGATCTCTATTTATAGTTGAGCTCCCCCAAAACCGACGGTCAGGATACATGTACATCGACGGACGAGATTCACTATATCCCTTGATTTTAGGGATTTACAAGATTTGCCATATCAAATCTAATCTAATCTTACAAGATATGATTCTCTTCTATCTTCTAAGATTAGTTACCAAAATTGCCTAAGTTGCCATGTCTTCATCATTGGGCCAACCAGGCTTCAATCTGATAGGCTTCTTTAGTAGCTCTCTGAATCGGGCCAGTTCTTGTGGGCTAAATGTCCCCCATCTAATCGATAGACCTCCATGGGGCGCTTCTTGTAGCATGGTCACGGGCTTTGCACTTTGGCCCATGACATTCTCCCCCACCCATTCTCGCAACGCCCTCGTTGCGACTTCTGGATGACACTGACTGGATTCACCTTGAAAATTTCTCGTTGCCTCGGCTTGTTCTTTCCTTCTGAATCTGTGCCTCGGCTTCCGTTGTCTCTTATCTTGAATCGTTGCACTCGTTGGTACATTCCGTTGGCAAGAAGTCTCCGCGTTAACTTGCCCCAATTTTGACTTGTTTCTGTTGGAATCCCCTCGATTCTCATACCTCGGCTTCGTACTGCCCACAGTTCCTTGGCCTCCTTGCTTATGAACTTTGAAAGGGCCCCTACGACTTTGCCAAGCCAACAAGTCAAAATTCAAAACACTATCAGAGTGTTTGCAATGTACCTTACTCGCAGCATTTACTCGTCTCGACTGTCTTTGCATTGCTCCTTTTCTCTTGGAGCCCGATGCACAATCCACCTTTCCCAAAGGTGTCAGTTCCACAATCGATCCCGTAGGCTTCATATCAGTCTCTTGCGCCACTAACACTTCTGAAGGGGCTTTCGTAGCATTACGTTTCGACGAGTCAATGTTTCTCCCATACGAAACATCTTCGACTAGTTGGATTGACGATAACACCTTAGTCCCAACTTTCACATCCCGATGCACCGACATAATACTCTTTGTTGGTGAACCGGTGGCAATATGGATTTGATCGGCCCATGGTTGCAGAGTTGCCTGAATCCTGACAAGGAAGTTTAAGCCAAGCACAAAATCGTAATCATCTAACCGGATTACCTCGAATTCTTTCTTGCTCTTCCATTCGTCGATTTGTAGTTCCACATCACGAACTACTCCCACAGTTGGGGCTTTCTCAGAAGTTGCTACCTTGATCTTCTTATTCGATTTTCTAATCGCCAGACCAAGCTTCTTTGTAGCCTTTTTCGACATGAACAAGTCCGATGCTCCCGTATCAATAAGAGCACTCCGCTTCTGACCTGCAATGTTGATGTCCACAAACATCAACCCTTTGCCACCATTCCTCTTCTCAGGAATGAGCACCATCGAATTGACTTTCGATGTCTTTCCCTCGGTAGGCTTCGCCTCCTCTTTCGACTCATCTTTCTTGTTGACTGCCGAAACCATCACTTTATTCGGACATTTTCGCGCCATGTGTGGTCCTTGACAAAGGAAGCATTTTATCTTCTTCCTCATGTCCCTTGGGTTGTTGAATCCCCGATTCGCATCTCGTGGTTTCCCATTGCCACTTTTGCTATCGGTACTGTTGCCATCATCGCTACGTCCCTCCTCATCTTCTTCATGGTTTTCCTCACCATTGCCCTTTCTATTGTGCTTAGATGCCTCGAGCTTGTCTCCCCCTGGACCAAGCTCAACAAAGGACTCTGCTTCTGTCATGGCTACAGTAAGTTCAGTGATTCCTTGCCTTCGCAACTCTTGCTTTGCCCACGGCTTTAACCTATCCTCGAACCAATAGAATGCTTCTTTCTCGCTCAAGTCGGAGATTTGAAGCATCAACTTGCTAAATGTCCGAACATACTCCCGAATAGTGCCTTGTTGCATGAGACGATGCAACTTTGCTCGAGCCTCCTTCTCGGCAAATTGAGGGTAAAACTGCTTCTTCAACTCTCCTTGGAACTCCTCCCAAGTACCAATAGCTGTTCCTCCACGTTTCTCATCCGTGGACCTACGTCGCCACCATAAGAGAGCAACATCAGTAAAGTAAATCGAAGCAGTGTTTACCTTAATGGCATCATCCTCGATGCCCATCGCTCGAAAGTATTGCTCCATTTCCCACAAGAAGTTGTCCACATCCCTTGCGGATCGTGCACCCTTAAACTTCTCCGGTTTGGGAACATCCATTGCTTGTTGCTTCGGCCTTGAAGACAACATCCCATTACTCAAAGCGGCTTTGTAGATTGCGACCTCCCCCTTAAGCTCCTCCATTTCTTTCTGCATGGCTAGCACTATATCCTCGAGAGCTTCATCCCTCTCTGCCAGCTTTCCCGCAGTGGACTCTACTAAATTATTCATCTTTTCTGCATTGGCACCGAGAGAATCCAACACAAAATCTCTGAGTTGCTCCTCCATGGAGTCAAACCCATCCGTGCATCCCTCGACCAATTCAAGCGTCTCTTTCATATTCCCTACGGATTCCTCGAGATTGCCCACTCGATTTTCCAAAGCTATCAGCATTTCCCTCGAGCGACTAGCTTTTTTGGCCCTCCCACGGGTCTCTATTGGTTCACTCTGACCGACGACTTCTTTCGACATCCCAACGGTGCCTTCGAACCACTCGAATATCACTTGGTTCAAAACTTGGCTCAGATACCACTTGTCACGGGGCTAGACCTTTCGTCTTGCAATCTGTGCAGCCTTAGGCGATTCGTTCGTCCAAACTCGCCCAAGTCAGCCTTAACACCCAAAAGTGAGGATTCTTTTAAAGAACTCCTCCAAGGCACCAATTTGTATAGCGGAAGCGTTTGTGCCAAAAGAAGCCACTAGAGAACAACAGAAAGCCAAAGAAAGAATGCACACAAAGTGTTTGAGTAAATGCTCAGGAATTCTATTACTCTTAAGAATTCACCTTACAATGGATGATTTAAAAATGAGGGGGAGACTCTCTATTTATAGTTGAGCTCCCCCAAAACCGACGGTCAAGATACATGTACATCGACGGACGAGATTCACTATATCCATTGATTTTAGGGATTTACAAGATTTGCCATATCAAATCTAATCTAATCTTACAAGATATGATTCTCTTTTATCTTCTAAGATTAGTTACCAAAATTGCCTAAGTTGCCATGTCTTCATCATTGGGCCTACCAGGCTTCAATCTGATAGGCTTCTTTAGTAGCTCTCTGAATCGGGCCAGTTCTTGTGGGCTAAATGTCCCCCATCTAATCGATAGACCTCAATGGGGCGCTTCTTGTGGCATGGTCACGGGCTTTGCACTTTGGCCCGTGACACGTGCGCTAACTTAATACGGTTAGGGTTTGCTTTGGATGATGGTTTAACTTCGATTAATGTTGATGGGCTAATATGGTTCATATTACTACTTTGCCCAATTGTTGTTTTTGTTTAAATGCTTAAGAGAGTGTTGATGAATGCTCAAAAAGTCTTAAGGCAGCTTGCCACTGATAGGATTAGGTTACCTGGACTGGAGTTGGGAAATATAAGTGAGTGTTGAGTGAAATACTCGTGTAAATTTAGACATAGAGCCTTACCTTATATGATTTAGAGGGTTGAGCTTTAGTAGTTGTTGCTAATCCTGAACCTATAGACATATAGTTCCTTAGGGGTGAGTAACCCTAGGTCTTGCTTTTGATAAAGGTAAACCACATTAGTACCCAATCAAACAGTAAGTTAGCCATAGTTTTACCATAATATTGTTCACGGGTTAGAACAGATCCATTTGTAATCCCAGCCTTCATGACCAATATTTCAACCTTGGTAAAGTACTTAGTGCTTTTGTTTAATTTGTTGCAATGGTAGTCTTTGCTAGTATACTTCATTAGTCTCACTTCTAATGTGTTAATCCCATTTTAATTTCACTAAACATCATTCGATGCATTTATCTTTTCTATTCAATTGTGATAACTTAGACAAAGAGCACTCATCCAATCGTCATGGGAAAGATACTCACTCATCATTGTATTACTTGATTCAATATGTACAGTTGCACAAATCACACATCATATTCGTAGATGACAAGTTTTTGGCGTTGTTGCCGGCGATTGGCGATTGGTAACTTTAGTTTTTGCTATTGCAACTTTTATAGTTTTAGTTACTAATTTGTTTGTTTCGTGATCCCGACAAGTATTTTACTAGCTGTATGCATAGAGGCACTCCTTTTGAAGGATTTTATCCCTTAGATTCTTAAATTGAAATGACCTTGCTAAGAAGGAGAAGAGAACAAAGAGCAATGAATGAATATGGTAACAATCCACTTGCTATGAATGTGAAAGTTAATTTGGGATCTCTGAATGTTAATCTTTATATTGTTCCGATGTTTGATAATTGGGATAGGCCAATTTGAGACCATGTAGTGCCTATCTTAGACAACTTGAATCCTGGAATAGTCATGTAACAAATTTAAGCTCTCCACTTTGAACTAAATCCTATAATGTTTTAGATGCTTCAATCAATTGGTCAGTTTTGTGGTTTGCCAACTGATGATCCTAGATTGCACTTGAGACATTTCTTAGAGGTTTGCGATTCTCTCAGATAGCAAGGTGTCCCTAAAGATGCCGTGAAACTCAAATTGTTTCCCTATTCTTTAAGATATTGTGCTAAAACATGGCTCAACGCTTTACCATCTGGAACAGTAGAATCATGGAATGATCTTTGTCAAAGATTTATGCTACGATATAACCCACCCAATATGAATGGAAAACTAAGAAATGACATATCATTCTTCAAGTAACTAGAGGATGAAACACTGTATGAAGCATGGGAAAGGTTCAAAAATTTGTTTAGGAAATGTCCTATGCATGGGTTTCAGCATTGGACCCAAATGGAGATGTCCTACAATGGTTTGAAAGCATAGATGTGACGCCCCAGAATTTGGGCCTAGAAGTATTGGGCCTTGAGCAGGGGAATGGTTAGGAAACTGTGCACAAAAGTATGTCTGCTTTAGTAGTTAAGGGTCCTGAGAGGAGTTGGAAAATTCCTAGGTTCAAACTTGGGCTTTAGTAAAAATTTTAGTTTTCAGTGGATAAAACCTTGGATGCTTGGATGTAGGCCATATTTCTTATAATCGTGGTAGGTGATGATTGTTTAAGTTTGGTTTAAGTACTTAAAAATATTGGTTATTGAAAGGCTGATTGAATATTCAAATCAAAGTAGTTGGTGCCAAAACGTGTTGCACTAGCTTTCGTGAAAAGGTGTGTATCTGAACACCGTAAATCATTACTGTCGTAAAGCCGAAAGAGTGTGTGCAATCACACTGTCTCTTCTGTGAATCGGCAAAAGCCAAAAGTTGAAAAGCCAAAAATACGGTGATTGAGGGCACATGGGCGTGCGAACGCTCATGGGGTGAACCGAGCCCACGAAACATGGCATTAGTCTGTAGAGGCTACCACGAGCGCTCTCGTGTTCTTGGGCTTTTCTGGGCCTCATTGGGCCGAAATGGGCTGTGTAGGCCCAGTGGCTTGTGGGCCATACGGATAAAATGTGTGTGATGTTGTAAGTGTTGTTGGACTGTGACGTTTGCATAGCTAGGGCCGTTATTGGCCTTGACGGGTCAAAATGGGCTACGTGGGCCCAATGGGCTTGGGTGCCCACACGGGTAAAATCCTCAGTAAATGATCACTGGTAGGTTAGTTTATGAGGCTCGCTATGCCGTATATGGGACCAACTAGATAGATTTGTCAAGAATGTTGTTCCTGAATCAGCGAATTCAGAAACAATTACAAGCAAAACCCTTGAACAACTGAAGAAGAGCACCAAAACTGAAAAAAATGGACCAAGCAATGCCGAAGCAAACTAAGATAGCATTGCTAAACACAATGCCCGAGCAAAATAATCATTAAAACCTGAAGTTTTCCCACCTCCACCATTTCCCCAACGCTTTCAAAATCACAAACATGACCAACATTTCAGGAAATTCTTGGATGTCTTTAAGCAACTTCACATAAATATACCTTTGGAGGAAGCCTTGGAGGAAATGCCTAACTATGTGAAGTTTATGAAAGACATACTTTTGGGAGAATTTAAAATAGTCACACTCACTGAAGAGTGCACTACTATGTTGACAAATAAATTGCCTCCAAAGTTGAAGGACTTAGGAAGCTTTACAATACCTTACTCAATTGACAAGCAATATGTTGGGAAGGTTTTATGTAATTTAGGAGTAAGCATAAGTCTTATGCCTATGTCTGTGTTCAAAAAGCTTGGAACTGGTGAAGCAAGACCTACCACTGTAACCTTGCAATTGGCAGATCGATCATATGCACACCTAGAAGGTAAAATCGAGGATGTCCTAGTAAGGGTAGATAAATTTATTTTTTCCTATTGATTTCATTGTGTTAGACTGTAAAGCTGACAAAGGTTTACCAATTATTCTTGGTAGACTTTTTCTTGCAACAGGTAGGACTGTGATTGATGTTCAACATATCACTTTTAATGTTTTCAAGGTTCTAAAATGTGCTGATTATATTGAAGAGTGTCATGCTGTCAGGTTGTTAGATTCCATTGTGGAAGAGGAATTTAAGGAAAAATACCATGACAAAGAGCATAGTAAATCAGATTCAGTTGATATTGATGATGAAGTGCCATTAGGACAGCATAATAAGTTGCAGTAATCAAAACTAATTATCGATAGACTTGGAAAGAGGTTTGACACATTAGATTTATCTGCTTGAACTTTTGGCCCTTCTAAATTTTCCATAAAAGAACCACCCACCTTAGATTTAAAACCTCTACCTTCATAGTTAAAGTACACATATTTAGGAAAGGATAACATGCTACTCGTGGTTGTGTCTGTTGAGTTGACTGATGAGCAAGAGCTAAAGTTATTAGCTGTGCTTAAGAAATTAAAAAAGGCATTAGATTGGAAAATTGCAGATATTAAAAGAATCATTCCCATAATTTGCATGCATAAAATTATGCTGGAAAACTGCCACAACAATTCTATTGAGTGGCAAATGAGGTTGAACCCCATTATGAAAGAGGTGGTGAAGAAGGAGATAATCAAATGGTTGGATACTGGCATTATTTATTCAATCTCTGACAGCTCTTGGGTGATTCTAGTCCAATGTATGCCAAATAACGCAGGTGCCACCCAACCTAAAACTTTCTTCAACAATGCTGCTGCATCAAAATATGACAACAACATTTCCAAGAAACCATTTTTCTTTGAGCAAGGCTTTTTGTTTAAGGATGAGCCACACATGGGTTCTGACAAGGCCGTTTCATCTATTGTGGAAACGCACAATTGGAAAATCATCTTCTTGTACCCAAACGATGTCTTGGGAAAAGTTGTTCGAGAATTCTATGCACATATAACTTCTCCTGATAACCCCTTCATTTATGTTCGAGGACCATCGGTCCCATTTGATGAAGATGGAATCAATGCCCAATTTGGGTTGACAAATGTTCAAGATGAGCATTCCCCATTCATTAAAAACATCAATGCTGAAGGCTTTAATCAGGTGTTAAAGGATTTGTGTGTTGAAGGAACTCGATGGACTGTGTCTAGCCAAAAATGTCACACAGTTGAGAGGACTTCACTAAAGCCCATTTGTAAGGTCTGGTATCACTTCCTCAAGAGCAAGTTAATACCATCTACCCAAAATTCCATAGTGTCTAAGGAACGAATGCTATTGTTGCATTCAATCATCATGGGTAGGAAACTCAACATCAGCAAGGTTATTTTTCATGAGTTCCATCGGTGTGAGGAAAAGAATGTGGGCAGTCTAAATTTCCCTTCCCTAATCACTACTCTCTACAAAACGGTTAAAGTCCCTTTGAATGCCAATGAGGATGTTACCCTAAATAAGAGAGGAATGTCATGATCTATATGCGCAAAAATCCAATGAGTAGAAACACCGAAACAACACCACCAAAGTAAGGCACCTACATCTTCTGCCAAGCACTTTGCTTCAGTAAAAGCCTCAACCTCTTGGAGTTCATTTGAGAAAGTAAGTGTTGCAGTCCTTAGAGCAACTGGAGCAAAGAAAGTCACTATTTGAGATTCAGAAATATTAAATTGCTGAAGAAATGACAAAAGGCTCAAGAACAGTAGGCACTCTATTGGTCTTATGTGAAGGATTGAGATATTGCTCTGAAAAGATCCATGCAAAAGAACTTCACTAAGCCAATGCTTGAATTTCCTAATTTTCCCAAGGGTTTGCTACCACTTCCCAAGGTTGGACGTGCTGAGGAGGAACCAATTGAAGTGCCATCTGACAAGGTAGAGCCTACAACTATGTGAGAAAATCCTGAAAAGGGAAAATAAACTGAGGAGGAACCAGAGAAAACAAAGTCTGTGAATACTGAGGGCGAGAAAGAAGAACAAAATGAAACCAACCTTACACCGGCACTACAGAAGGATAATACTGAAGCTATCCCACCTCTTCCAATAGAAGCCATGTCTGAACAAGACCGTGAAATTCATTGAATAATTGAAGAGATCACAGAGTCTTACAAGGAAGAGGAGGAACCACCCATTCAGTCACTTAAAAGAAAGCTAAGATACAAGCGTATAGCAAGAAAATCAACGTGCAGGAAGTGAAGTGCCATCACCACAAGTCATTAATGAGTTTCTTTTACCCTCTTTTAAATAAATAAATCACACTACATTTTGTTAATTTTAAGTCTTATGCATTGAGGACAATGCATCCCTTAGGTATGGGGGTGTAGCATGCATTTTAGATTTTAGTTTAACATTGTATCATTCATTGTTATTTGTTATCCTTATAAACATACTTAATTGACATATCATTTCATGCATTCTAGTAAGTACAAAGAATTTTTTGTTATAGCAGTATTGAGTTGATTGCATGATAGCTAATTTAGTGAAGCTCAATGATGAAAATAGTTGTTCAAATTTTTTGCGAGATATAGAAAGGAAATAAATAGAATCGACTCCTAAGGTTAGGATTTTTTATCATATCTATGACACTTACATTGTATTCATTCAATCTTTAATGACCTTAGGAATTTTTGGACTAAAACTCACAATTTCTTATAGAAATCATTGAGCTGAAATGCACAAATGTAGCAAATGAAAGGCTAAATTAAAACTCCTAGAAGCATAAATTGCTAAGCTAAGTTTTGTAGTAAAGACTCCAATTTCTGTTTCATTGAGTAGCCCAAGATTTTGATGTTTGCTCCATATTTAATTTTAGGAAAAAAAATTTCAGATAAGAGTACCTTAAAGTATTTTTGGGACATTCTACTGTTGAAGATTGCTAAGTAGCTTGGGAGTTTGGTGTTTGCTCCATCTTCACTTCAAAGTATAAAGGTGGTTGGAAATATGAGTGAAGAAATTAACTTCAAAACATTATTCTACTAAGTAGCTTGGAGTGTAGTGTTTGCTCTATCTTTACTTCCAAGTAGAAAGGCATGTGTGATGAGATGAATTCCCTAAAACAAAGAGTGAAGTAATAAATTGGAGAAGTATTAGCTAAAGTCAAGTTGAAAACGATAATAAGTGAGTTAGACTAGGAATTCCTAAGTTCTTTAAGAATTGACTAAATATAATTGAATGCACACAACTTCACTTAAGCAAATTCTGATTTTAGGGAAAGGTTCTTGCATTTCTAGATTTGATGAGTTTTTATTGGACAAATTGCACATATTCTTGAGTGTAGGGTATTCTGAAGACTGAAATTTTGCAGTGTTTAATCAACTCTATAGTGTAAGTACATGCAATGAAGTGCATTAGAGCATGAATTAGTTGTTAGGTTGCATAGCATTGCTTGAGGACAAGCAATAATTCAGGTTTGAGGGTCTGATAACATTTGAAAAGAGTTATAATTCATATTTTTAGACTTGATTAATTTCTTTTACTTAAGTAAAATTAGGTTCATTTTAGGTAATTGCATGATCATTTCTAGTAAATCAAACAATGCTTCTAAGAACTTGAGATAATGATTAGTTTATTGCATCTTTACTTTTAATTGCTTGTGGAAAGCTCTTGCTGTGGCTGAATGGCAAGTTTAAGGGAGAAGGATACCAGAGGATGGAGGATTGTTGAGGCATTCTAAGAGGTTGCCATGGCAATGATGGTGAAGAAAATGACAAACACCTAGTCAGTAATGAGAGCACTCAGCATTTGGTCCCCCATATGCACATGTAATGGAGGATATTAACCTCAAAATTAGGGGAAAAACAATCATTTGCTGAAGACTTTTACCCTACAGGACAACCCAAGTATAAAAGGCAACAAAACGGGGAGAGACGAAGGGAACAATTTTTCTGAGCTGGGACAGAGGTCTCATGGTAACAAGAAGGGCAAGTTGAGCCGACTGTGAACTTTGGTGAAGATGAGTAAGAAGACACCGTAGTGAGACAAGTGTAAATTGAAATGAAACTTTGATTAAAAATATTCAATTAATAACATAAAAACTTTCCTTGATGTGAGACTATAAGCATGATTACATGAAAAATGTGAAAAGTGATTATATGTGTTAAATTTTAAAATGGCCATATCACATGCATGGGGTGAGTTTGGTGAAAGGTGGAAGTTATGTGGCAGCTATCTACGATTATGTGGCTGTTATCGACAATTATGTGGTGGCTTGTCCACAATGTGTTATGTGGTCATTTATCGGAATTTATGTGGTGACTTGTCCACAAATGGTGTGTTATTAGATGGACAAGTTCTAAGGAAACTCGATACTGGTGTGAAATGGAGATCGGAAGGAAATTTTATAAAATGTGCATCATTTTAATATATATATATCGACATGTTCAGGCATATGTATCAGTGTTATAATTTATGAATATTATGATGATTGATATGTTGAGATTGATATTTTGTGATGTATGTGATTATGTTTGTGTTGATCTCACACTGGGTTCTTTAAAGCTCACCCACTTTACTTATGTGTTTCAGATAATCCTTGTGGTTAGACTCGGATGTGGTCATCAGTGATGCTGTCAGAAATGGTTTTTAAATAAATATGAACTTTTATTTATGATTTGGATTTTTATAGACTTGATTGCTATTTGAGACTTTTTATTTTAAATTATGATACTGTGGCATGAGACTTTACTTTTGGGATTTTATTTTGATTTGTATGACTTGATTTCATGAGATTAAGTTTTAAAAACTGCATAAGGTAGTGTTTAATAAGATTTCCTATGAAACTCGATTTTTAAAATAAATATTGTCAATAATATATTTTTCCGCTACATTTATGAAAAATGAGATATTAATAAAATTAGACTTAGGTTTCAAAATTATAAATGCTTACTAATGAGAATTCTAAAGGCATTTAATTTCTAGAGTTAATATACAAATGATTTAGAAGTATGATTGAAAATCTAAAATAGTTTTAAATAAAAGATTGAATGTCTACGATTGAGATATTAATTATTTTGATTCTTCAAATTTGGACGATTTTTAAGAAATTAAAATAAACACTTTACTTCATTTGTTTTGAATTGATAAGCCAATTAGATTTAAGATATTTTTCTCAAAATTCCAAAATATTATTTTAGCCATTTTCATGGAAAAATGTATTTGAAATGTGATTGAAAATAAAGTTGAACATTTGATTTTACTAGTTTTGAATGAACTCCGCAAATGGTTTAAAAAGCACGTTTGAAATTACAAAAGTTTTTTTTGGACCATTTCGATGGACAATGTAGCTTTCCAAATTTTGCCATAACTACTGGGCCAGGTTTGAGGTGTTATAGATACAGGCTAAACCATGGCGACTATACACCAAACCTTACCTTGCTTGAATTTATTGAGAAATGGTTTTATTGTGTGGTTATTTTTTTCTTGAATTCAATTTCACTAGGATAAAAAATGTTGGATTAATCTCTTTGTTATTTCTTTTTATTTTTTTCTTTATCACTTTATTGTGCTTTTTTTTAAAAATTAATTTATGATCATTATATTTTTTTATTTTTGTTGATGTTGTTGCTACAAATATTATAAGATCATTACACAAATTTTCTTTCGGCATAGTTGATAATATTATAAAAACTCAATGTTGTCCTAAATATCTTGATAAAAAATTGGATTTGTTTACTATCTAGAAATCCTTTTTCTTATATAAAAATTGGAAACTAAGATAAAAAAAATATTTTGTAATGAAGATGCAAACATATATGTTAGCACAAATGTTGGTAGATAGAATAGTACAATATTATTAAAAAACACAAACAAAAAAATGTCACCAAACAAAATCTAAGGTATTGATAATTATTATAGATGGTATCGATACCAACTAAAAAATCGGTACCAAATTAGCATTCTGTTTCTCGCTTAAATTTATAACTTAAAAATTTATCGGTACATTTAAAAAAGTATCAATGTTTTTACCCAAAGTATCAATACTCGTGATATGGTATTGATACCAAATTGTGTTATTGACTTCTTACACATTCGAAATATCATGGAGGTATCGATATTAAAACTCGGATATCGATACATATGCTCTAGACATAAAAAACACAACATATTTAAGTGTTTAGTCCATTCTAATTTATCTGTACTGAGCATGTATCTATTACCTCATCAAACAATCATCAAAATAACTATAATGGCATTTCAAAACATCGCAAATATGTCCAAACAAGCAATCAATATACCAAGATCAATATCCACAAATCCTAAGAGCAATAATGACATGAAAGCATCCAAAACATTATGGTAATTGTAACACCCCTAACCCGTATCTGTCGTCGAAATAGGGTTAAGGAGCATTATCATACAAATAGGACATTAAAACATACATTTCATACATTAATATATACATAACATAAATCATTCATTTACATACATATCGTCCCTAAATCAAGCCCTCGAGGCCCTAGAAATACAATATAAACAATTCGGGACTAAATTGGAAACATTTAGAAAGTTCAAGAAAAAGTTAGAAAAATTTGACAACAAGGGTCACACGGCCGTGTGCCTCACACGACTGAGGCATGGGCCGTGTAACAATCGAACTAGGGACACACGATAGTGTCCAAGCCCGTGTCCTTACCCGTGTAACACTCTGAGTAGGGTCACACGGCCTTAAATACATATTAACATATAATTAAACAACATAAACATAATAATCCGTACATACGAACTTACCTCGACGACTAGGGGGTAAAAACAAGACCGACTAATCCGATGTTTTAGCTTTTCCCCAATATAGATCTATACGTGGTCTATCTTAATCTAAATAGACAAATTTAATTCATTTAACATCTCTAGCATCCAATTTAGTTCACCTTCCATTTTTTCAAAATTACAATTTTCACCTAACATTTCAACTTTTTACAATTTAGTCCTTAAGATCATAAATTGAAATGTAAACATTTTAATCCTTTTCTCATGCTAGTAAAATTCTCTAGGGACCTAAATCAATCCATACAAACCATCATTTCATAAATTTACCATGAAATTTTATCATTTTTACAAATAAGTCCCTAAATACAATTTTCATAAAAATCACTTTACAAAACTTGTTTATTTATCAACAAGGACTCCTAATCTACCATTAAACATTAAGAATCACATAAGAGTATTCATGGCACAACCCTAAATCTTTAAAAATTTTTCAAATTGATCCCTAGGCTAGCTAGGTTAAGCTACAACGATCCCAAAAACATAAAATAATTAAAAATGAGCTGAAAAATCATACCATGCAAGTGAAATTCAAAGACAAGCTTAAATGGTGTATTCGGCCAAGCAAGGAAAAAAGAATGAAAAGATGACAAATTTAATTCATCTATTATTTTCTAAAATTTCTTTTAATTCCCAAATTACCATTTTAGCCTTATTACTTATTAAAATTTACAATAAAACCTTGCCATGAATATCCACTACCTACAAAAATGGTTTAATTACCATCTATGTACTTTCACTGTAGTTCCATAGCCATTTGACCCTTTTAACTAATAGAACTGTACTTTTACACTTTTTACGATTTAGGCCTTTTCACTTATGCAAACGTCAAAATATCTTAATGAAATTTTAATACGACCTTACTAACATCCCATAGACATGAAATAATAAAATAATAATTTAATTCTCCGATTTGTGGTCCCAAAACCACTATTCCGATTTCACTGAAAATGGGTTGTTACAACTCTCCCCCTTAAAGGAATTTTTGTTCCCAAAAATCTTACTAGAAAATAAGTTCGAGTATTGCACTTTCATAGCTTTTTCCATTTCCTAGGTGGCCTGTTCTATACCGTGTCGTTGCCAAAGAACCTTTACTAAAGCTATACTTTTATTTTTCAATTCTTTAACTTCCTGAGCTAGAAATTTGACCGGTTCTTTACTATACGTCATATCAGACTAAATCTCAACATCAACAGGTGAAATCACGTGTGAAGGATCTGATCGATACCGTCGTAACATCAATAAATGGAATACATTGTGAATCTTTTCTAACTATATCGGCAAAACCAATCTATAAGCTACTGGACCAAATTTTTTAATGATCTTATACGTCCCGATAAATCATGGACTAAGCTTTCCTTTTCAGTCAAATCGAAGGACTTTCTTCCAAGGTGAAACTTTCACAAACACTTTGTCGCTGACTTGAAATTCATTGTCTTTTCTTTTCAAATTCGCGTAAGATTTCTGTCGATCCGAAGCTGCTTTCAAACTGTCACGTATCACTTTAACCTTTTATTTAGTTTCTCAAATCAAATCAACACCGAATAACTTTTTATCACTGAGCTTAGTCTAGTATAATGGAGTTCGACACTTTAAACCATACAAAGCATTGTACGGTGCCATTTTAATGCTCGCTTGATAACTGTTGTTGTATACAAATTCAACTAATGACAAAAATATCTCCCAGTTACCTTCAAACTCCAAAACAAAACATCGAAACATATCTTCGAGTATCTGAATTACTTGCTCGGACTGACCATCGGTTTGAGGATGAAATGATGTACTAAAATGCAATCGAGTACCCAAAGTTTCGTGTAACCTACTCTAAAATTGAGACATAAACCATGGATATCTGTTAAAAATAGTAGAAACTAGCACACCATGCAATCTAACAATCTCAATAACATACAACTTTGTCAATCTCTAGAGTGAAAAATTTGTACGCATTAGAATGAAATGTGTAGATTTCATCAAACGATCTACAATGACCCAAACAACATAATTTTTTCTCAAAGATAGAGGCAATCCCAATACGAAATTTATCGTGACATGTTCCCATTTCAACTCTAAAATCATCACATGTTGTAATAAACCAAAAGGTACCTAATGCTCGACTTTAACTTGCTAACAAACCAAACATTTCGATACGAACTCTGAAATCTCCCGTTTCATACCTAGCCACCAGTACATTTGTTTCAAATTGTCGTACATTTTATTACTATTGTGAGATTCTTGTAAAATTTTCTAAATAAGATCAGAATTTCTTGGAACATAAATTCTTTCTTTAAAGTACAAACTATCATCGGAACCAACATGAAAATTTTAATCAGTTGTCGTCTTAACCTGTTTCCATTTAGCCATCAAAACACTATCACATTTTTGAGTTTTTCAAATCTAATGTAGAAACGTCAGTTTGGCTTTTAATTCAGCTAAAATTGAACCATCATCAATCAATGTCAATTGAGTGTTCAACACTCCTAAAGAAAACAAAGATTTTCTACTGAAAGCATCAGTAACAACATTAGCCTTTACCGGATGATAATCAATTATCAAGTCATAATCTTTCAATAGCTCGAGTCACCTGCGCTGTCTTAAATTTAAATCTTTCTGTGACATCAAATACTTCAGGCTTTTATGATCTGTGAAGATGTGACATTTTTCTCTATACAAATGGTGTAGTCAAATCTTCAAAGCAAATACGATAGCTGCAAGCTCTAAATCATGAGTCATATAATTCTTTTCATGTGGTTGCAACTATCAAGAAGCATACGCTATCACTTTACCTTCTTTCACTAACACACAGCCCAAACCATTCAATGAAGCATCACTATAAATCACAAATTCTTTGCCGGACTCTGGTTGAACTAACACAGGTGCTTCAGTTAACAAAGCTTTCAATTGATTAAAACTTTGCTGACATTTCTCAGACCATTTGAATTTAACATCTTTTTGCAACAGTTTCGTCAACGGCGTAGCAATCATCTTGAATACCTTGATGAATCTTCTATAATATTGAGCTAAACCTAGAAAACTTGTGACTGACATGGAGTCAAAGGCCATCATATCTACATGCTTGGAATATAACAATCCCTTAGGTGATTCTTCATCTCAATCTTCATTTTCTTTTTCATTGTAGTTTACCTTGTAGAATCATCTGTTTAGATTGTTACGGTTTGACCCATATAAATAATGAGATAATAAAAGTGGATAAGAACGAACACAAATGTTTTACATGGAAAACCTTCAAAGAGAGAAAAACTATGGGCAAAGGAGGCTTTGACTTTCCACTAAATGACTAAACAAACAAGAGTAAAATATGGAGAAAATACTCTCCATAAGTACAACAAATCTGACGAAAACACATTTGCAGCTACATCTTTTCGCCCATAAAGAAAGCCTTTTTCTTATCGGCATCTTGAAATGGGGATGCAAGACCCCTTTAAATAGACTAAGGCTTCGTTTGGATGGACGATTGACTGTGGTGCGGTGCGTTTAACTTACTTTTTATCTCACGCTACAGTATCGCTACAGTATCTAATCTCACCACCACCGCTATTTTTACACTAACCGCAGCTAAACGCACCGCCCATCCAAACTCACCCTAAGTAGAGTTCTAATCATAATAAAATATCACTAGAATAATTAGAGTTTAACTGTGAAGAGATATCATAATTTAATTGGGAGAAGAATACGAGGCACACCCCATATACAAGGTAAACTAAAATTAAAGAATAAAATGAAGATTGAGATGAAGAATCACTTGAAGGATTATCATTTTCCAACCAAGTAGTGATGGTGGCCATTGACTCCATGTCAGTTTCTGTGTCAATTTTTGCTATTTTTTCTCCTTATTTTTTGCCTCCCATGCTAAATTGAATAGCTCTAGTGTAAAATCTAAATGATACAACTTGAAAAACTTTCAATTTGATAAACCCGAAGTTTTGCCCAAATACCATGTACAAGAAATAACCTAAACCTATGTATACATACTCACATTTAACATCCAATTATTACAACAAAAAATAGAAAAACCCTTGGTAACACTTCCAAATAAATTGACAACATTAAATTATTTTCCTATGCATGTTAGATACCTACCGCTTTATTATAAAAAAAAACTAACTACCACTTTTGGGTTTTTTTACTCTTTTAAGACAACTCATATTTCCAATATTTAAATAAAGAATTTACCATAATAATTAGCCAAGTTCTTCACTTCCTTAAAATGGATAAAAAACCAACTAAATTAAAAATATATATAAATTGCTTTTATATTCTGATGATAAATAATTTAAGAGTCCATTGTCAATAGTCTAAAAAATCACTTAGATATCCCTTTAACTCAAATAGTTACAATATGTTAATTGAAGGAATCTGACATGGAGTCAAATGCCACCATCTCTACATACTTGGAAAATGACAGCCCTCTAGGTGATTCTTCATCTCAATCCTCATTTTCTTCTTTAAATTTTTTTTACCTTGTTGAATCTTCTGTTTAGATTGTTAGGGTTCGATCCGTATAAACAACGAGATAATAAAAGTCAAGAATAGGGAACATAATAATTTTATTGGGAAAACCATCACAATAGGAAAAACTACGGGCAAAGGTGGCTTCGAGTTTCGACTAAATGATTAAATAAACAAGAGTGAAGTATGGAGAAAATACTCTCCATAATTACAATGAAACTCTCACGAAAACTCATATCTGGTTACATCTTGTCGCCCCTAAAGAAAAGCCTTTATTCGAATTGGCATTTTGAAATAGGGATGCAAGACCCTTTGAAATACGCTAAGTAGAGTTCTAATTATAGTAAAATACCCCTTGAATAATCAGAGTTTAACTGAGAAAAGATAGCAAAATTTAATTGGGAGAAGAATACGAGGCACACCCTACATACAAGGTAAACAAAAATTATAGAAGAAAATAAAGATTGATATGAAAAATGACTTGGACGATTGTCATTTTCCAAGCATGCAGAGATGGTGGCCTTTGACTCTATGTCAGATTCCTTCAATTCACTCACCATAACTAGTGGAGTTAAAGTGATATCCAAGTTTTTTTAGACCATTGAAAATGGACTCTGAAATTATTTATCACAAGAATATAAAAGCAATTTTATATATTTTTATTTCAGTTGGTTTTTATCCATTTTAAGGAAGTGAAGAACTTGACTAACTTGTAGTCTTAATTCATTATTTAAATATTGGAAATATGAGTTATCTTAAAAGAGTAAAAAATCCTAAAGGGGTTGGTAGCTTTGATTATTTTTTTAACAATGAAGTGGTAGGTATCTAACATGAATAGGAAAATAATTTAATGTTGTTGATTTATTTGGAAGTCTTAGCTAGGCTTTTGTTTTTGTTTTTGTAATAATTCGATGGTAAATGTGGATATCTATATATAGATTTAGGATATTTCTTGTACATGGTATTTAGGAAAAAGTTTGGATTGGTTAAATTTAAATTATTTTGAATTATATCAGATAGATTTTACACTAGAGCTATTCAATCTAGCATGGGCAGCACAAAATGAAGAGAAGGAGAAAAAATAGAAAAAATTGGCAATTTGCAAAAGGAGGAAATGAAACTCGGGTTTTTAAGCAAATTACACTCTCTTTTTGTTTTCTTTGAACCACTAAGCCAATTACTCATACTTGACATGACCTTACAATATTTATTTTAAAAATAAGGCGTGTCACATACTAGTGCTTGATGCAAAATTTGTAATATAATAAAATGCGAGGGAAGGGATTTGAGCTTGGGTTTCAATGATAGTTGCACTAACACTTAACCAATAGCCCAATAACTCAGTTATTTCCAAAAAACACAGAGAGAATGTCAAAAAATAAGGCATGACCACTCTCTTTCAATTTAGAAACCCGATTCTACGTACCCCAAATATTTTGGGATGTGACAAGCTGACTATAGGCCCTAACCAATAATAACTTTGCTTCATAGGTTTAGTGGTAAGGTTGTGATGTCTCCTACTATGAGGTCCTTAGATCGAAAAGGCTACTAGGTATATAGTTGGTGATAGAGTGCAACGACATGCAATAGAATGTAGGGAATGTAATGGGAGAGTCTTTAGCATCTCATTGGTAATATACGGACTAGCAAGAATTGCCTAATGAAATATAAGTACAGTAAAACAAAAATTAGAGGATAGATATTTATTTTAAAACATTATTTATCATGTATTCTCTATATTTAAAAAACCTTTAGGAAATTGATTCAATTAATTTAACTTATTCCAATTTGATAAAATTATATTTTATACATAAAAAATTTAAATTAAATAGTTCTAGTGTAAAATCTAAAAATTTCACAAATCCAATGTTTTACCCAAATACAATGTACAAGAAAAAACCTAAATCTACGTATAGATACCCACATTTACCATCCAATTATTATAACAAATAATAGCAAAAACCTAGGTAAGACTTCCAAATAAATTGACAACATTAAATTCTTTTCCTATGCGTGTTAGATACCTACCACTTTATTATAAAAAAAACGCTACCTACCACTTTTGGAATTTTTTACTCTTATAAGACAACTCATATTTCCAATATTTAAATAAAGAATTTAGAATAACAATTATCCAAATTCTTCACTTCCAAAAAGTGGATAAAAAACCAACTAAATTAAAAATATATATAAATTGCTTTTACATTCACTACACCAAAACAGGCGACGCTTTTTTAGGCCTTTAGCGGCGTTTTTAGAAGGGCCAAAAAAAACGCAGCTAAATGAGAGCGTCGCTACCTATAGCGGCGTTTTTTAAAATAAACGCCACTAAAGGTCATGACTTTTAGCGGCATTTTTGGGATTGCGCCACTAAAGACCATGACCTTTAGCTGCACTTTTTTGACAAACGCCGCTAAAGACCCTGATATTTAGCGGCACTTTTCCTACAATCGCCGCTAAAGACCCTGACCTTTAGCGGCGCTCTTTCCACGAGTGCCGCTAAAGACCACGACAAAGCATCGCTAAAGACCCTAATCTTTCGCGGCGCTTTTTTCACAAATGCCGTTAATGACCAGGACCTTTAGCGGCGCTTTTGCCACAAATGCCGCTAATGACTAGGACCTTTAGCAGCGGCTTTTGCCACAAACGCCGCTAAAGACCCTGACCGTTAGCGGCGATTTTTTCCACAAACGCCGCTAATGACAACGACCTTTAGTGGTGCTTTTTTTAAAAATGCCGCTAGTTTTGGCAGATTTGTGAAATTCATTTTTTATATTTTCTGCCCTCCTATAAAAACAAATCAGAAAAAACCAAATCCAAACCAACCAAAAGCAATAAATCTATATAATATTTAAAATTAAACGAATAATATATAATAAATATCAATAAATAAAATAAAATTCTTATTATTCTTACAAAAATGATAAAAGTTAAAATGATAATTAAAAGTCAAAATGATAAAAATATTTACACGATAGTCTAAGATGGCAGTTGTACGGTAAACATCTTCATCATATTTTGAAGCTGCTGCTGGAGTTCATCGTACTTTTTACGCTGCTCTGCTCCCCTTGCTTCCCTCGTTGCCGCATCTGCTTGAAACTGCAGCTGGAGTTCTTCATACTTTCGTTGAACCTCAACTGTTTTCGCTTGCATCTGAGCCATCTGATCTCTTAACTTCTGGACTTCAGCTTGAGCCTGACTCCCCGAAGACATGTATTGTTGTGAGCTGGATCTGAAGTATTAGGATGGGTTAACAAAAGATCCTTGAAACCAAACTCGACCATACCTTTCAGGACCCAAAACTTCAGTGATAATCCCATTATCAATGTCGTCAATATTAACAGAACTATCGCTGGAAGGCATCGCATCGTACTCCGCCTTTTTATCTTTTAATTTTTCCTAATAAATAAATCACATAGTTAGGAACGCAATCTGTATTAAAAAAATGCAACATAACTTAACAATATTTTCATTACAAGAGATGAAATAAACCATTAGAAAATAAACACTAAAAATAATTAAAACAAGTCAAATTGTATTAAGCAAACATACCATAATTTCTACAGCTTTAGGAGTCATAGGGTTTCCATCTTTCTTCCTATGTGTCATGTCAAAAAGTTGAAGGCGTCCAACTTTTTGACCGGAGGACAGTTCCTACAATACAGTAGTAAAAATATTATTTGATAGAAAGTAATAAATATCTGATAGTATTAAAAAATTCAAAATACCTCGGCCTGAGCTACACAAGCAAAACTTCTCGAGCCAGCTGTGTGAGTGAATTTTTATTTCTGCCTACTACTTTTTCCAACTTAATCATGATCCTACGTTATGAAATTATTAATACCTTAATTAGTAAATACTATAAACCAAAATAATTACAAGATTTTTGTAGTAACACATACCTCTCCTTTCTTCGAAGTCCAAAATCTAACGACCTCTTCCCGCTGGTACCTCAGCATTCTCGGTGGGTCATTTTGTAATCTCTTGTCGAGTGTTGTTTTGGTCTTAAAGTAGTCTCTCTTTAAAGTGCTCTTATGGTCTCTCCATCTTTTTCCCAATGCCTTCTTTACATAAGCATCGGAGACCTCTAGAGCAAATCTCGCCTACAAAAAACACAAGTTAAGAAAGTAAATATAAATGAAACTTAAACCCAAGTACTATAAATGACACTAACGTTTTGTTACCTTAATCTGATCGAGAGCTTGGTTCTTGTTACTCTCGGGCATTTTATGCCATGACTCGTAGTTAATTGGCAACATATTTGCATTCCGTGCTAGAATACCCAAGTACCCTGCTAGAAGGCGAGCTTCTGATCCAACAGGCTGACCAAAGCTATTACTGCATACTTGGACACGCTCAACTGGATCTAGCTCGTATAAATCCCTTAGTAGCGTATGTCCTCGAACTCTCCGCGTCCCACCAGTTTCAGTTGAAAAATGTTATATTGTAATATAAGAATTTTAAAAATAAATAAACAAAAAGTCAACGCGCATGTAAATTAATTGTTAATTTACTTTGAACTTCTATTGGTTCTTCAGGTGTAGTCGGGACATTCGAAGATCCAACAGCAGTCTGTTGTTCAGTGCTGTTTATACCCGCCGAGTTTGGAGTACCTTGAACAATGCTTAGCTCTCGCACTTTCCTTCTAGGCATTTTATCTGCAATACAAATAAAATAGTTGAAAACTTAGTATACAATTACAACAATAATAGCACATATAAAATAGTTGAAATATATAATAAGACCAATATTTATATTATGATATTACATATAATTAAATAATCGTAAAAGCTTACTACATTATAATTCGTAAACATCTTCATCCGTATCCTGGTGGACCTATTGAAATTGTGTACTAGTACTAGGGATGTTTTCATTGAAGTTTTGTTCTCGAAAGGGCAAAGTTTGTGTTCTGTCGTCAATGCCATCTCTACTTCCACTGCCCATGTCAAACAACTCTCTAGGGATGTTACGGAGTACAACGTACCAACCCTCATCAGTTGGATCTTTTGAGTAAAAAACTTGTTTGACTTGAGAAGAAAATACATACGGCTCATCAATCAATTGTTGTCCTGTGTGAATCAATTGATCAAAGTTCACCATTGTGAAACCCAATTGATCTTGCTTAATTCCACGAGCAGTATTAACATCGGCCCAATCACCTCGAAATAAGACAACTTTCCATTTGCCGTAGTAATCCAACTTAATTATGTTAGTAAGTAGTCCAAAATATTCCACATTCCCCTCGACAGGATTATTGTCCCTAGCACTAGCATAACTTGTAATGGAGGAATTAACAACTATTCCACAATTTTGCGTTCTCCTCAATCTCTTGCGATATTTTGTATGAAATTTGAATCCGTTGATGAGGAATGCACTATATCTTTTAACCACTCGATTTAGACCTTGGGAAAGCCATTTCACTTCGTCGGTGACGTTCTTCCCACTCCAAACCTATTGAATGGAAAGTGAACTGAGTAATTAAAAATGTTATGAGAGAACATTATTATTTGTCAATGAAAGCTCTAATTACATACCGTTTGGCTTAACCATTCATGAAAAGATTCAGTGAACAACTTATTGATATCTCGATGTTGTGTTCTTCGGGAGCGCGAACGAGATCTCAATATTTGTTTGTACTCACTATGTTAAAAATATGTTCAGTTTGTTAGAATATAAATAATTTTTAATTGATGAATATTTATCAATTTTGTAGAACTTACTTGCGTAAAGGTTCCATTTATTCGTGGTGAAATAGAACATATCGATCTACTTGTACCTACGATAAATCATCTAATTCTGCAATTTCAACTTTACTGATTGGTTCTCCAAAACTTTGGAACAAATAAGTATCGGCGATGTTATGGTCCGTGAGTCCAGCATTCCTATTTGGTCTGTTCAACCTTGTTTCAACATCTTCCAAATATCTTGAGCAGAAGGTCATACATTCCTCTACCAAGTAGCCTTCAGCAATCGATCCTTCTGGATAACGCTTGTTGCGGCAGTAAGACTTTAATTTGGATAGGAACCTAAAACACGATATGCAACATTATGAAAAGTTGTAACTTATGTACTATAGGTGAATGAAGGAAAATTTTAAAAATTGTAATTAACACCTTTCTATGGGATACATCCATCGATAGAAAACGGGTCCGCCAAGAATTGCTTCATTAGGGAGATGGATTATCAAGTGAACCATAATTGTGAAGAAGGAAGGTGGGAAGATTTTCTCCATGTTGCATAAAGTCAAAGCGGTTCGATCCTGTACCTCCTGAAGTTCTTGAACATCCAAAACTTTGCCACAAATGGCTTTCATTATATTGGATAGTTCAATTATACAAGACGTCACCTTCTTCGAAATACAACATCGTAGAGCAACTGGCAGTAAATCTTGCATCAAGATGTGATAGTAATATGATTTTAGCGAATATAGTCTTCGATCTTTAACACTAACACATCGAGATATATTTGATGCATATGCATTTGGAACCTTTATATCCTTCAATACCATGCAAAACAATTCTTTCTCCGTCTTGGACATTGAGAAAATAGAAGGCAGCGACCGATATTTCCCATTCGGAAGTGGATTCGGATGAAGATCAGGTCGAATTCCCATATGAACTAAATCAAGTCGACTCTGAAGATTGTCTTTTGATTTTCCGTCTACATTCAAAATTGTACCGACAATGTTCTCGCAGACATTTTTCTCAATATGCATAACATCGAGATTGTGTCGTAAAAGATGGTGCTCCCAATAAGGCAACTCAAAAAAATACTTCTTTTTTTCCACAAGTCTGCCTCATTAGGATCATCCTCTTCATCGGAGTCATCATCAGCTTCATCATTTGATCTTCTATTTCTTTGTGTGTTTGCCGATTGGTTCATCTTCCCATAACTGAAATTCATATCTTCCAACATTAAAAGATTTTAGATCCACTTGTCCGCGAAGGAGCTTCTCTGAACTCTTCAGTACCGTCAAATTCTGAACTCTGAAATCTAAATCTATGATTTTCTGGTAACCACTGACGGTGCCCCATGTAAGAGAACTTCTTCCCATTGTATAACCATTTCGAACATGTTTGTGCAGCACAACAAGGACATGCATAATGACCCTTGGTACTCCAACCGGATAAATTACCATAAGCGGGGAAGTCATTAATGGTCCACAACAAAGCTGCACGTAAATTAAAGTTCTCCTTTCTCAACACATCGTATGTCTCGACACTAGCCCATAATTGTTTTAACTCTCAGCACATCGTATGTCTCGACACCAGCCCATAATTGTTTTAACTCTTCAATAACTGGCTGTAAATAGATGTCGATATCATTCCTGAACCCTTTCTCTCCAAGGATAACCATAGATAATATAAGGGAAGATTGCTTCATGCAAATCCACGGAGGAAGATTGTAAGGAACAAGCACTACTGGCCAAGTACTGTACACAGTACTCATGATCTTGTAAGGATTAAATCCATCAGATGCTAGGCCAAGCCTCACACTCCTAGGATCACTTGCAAAGCTTGGAAATTTATTGTCAAATGATTTCCAAGCTAAAGAATCTGCCGGATGCCTTAATAATCCATCATCGGTTCGTCCATCATGGTGCCACGTCATTGACTCCGTTGTCTTCGACGACATCAAAAGCCTTTGAAGCCTTGGTATTAGTGAAAAATACCGCAAAATCTTGACCGGCTTCTTTCTTGACTGTGCATCATTTTCATCGTTGTTCCCATCTTCTGTGTTTCTATTTATCCAACGTGATTGGCCGCATACATGACAGCACTGTTGGTTTCTCCGATCGCCCCAATACAACATGCAGTCATTCGGGCAACTATGGATTTTGGTGTACCCAAGACCTAAATCTTTTATCATTTTCTTCATATCTTTGCATTATTGAGGGATTTTTGCAAACGGAAACATCTCTCTCAAAAACTCTAACAACATTGTCAAAGAGTTCCCGGTCCACCCTCCCAAACATTTTAACTGAAAAAGACAAATACAGAAAGACAATTTTGAGAATTTTGATCCCTCATACAGTTCTTCGTTCATGTCATTAAGTAGCGCGTAGAACTTCACCGCTTCTCCATTCGGCTCTTCATGATGTACACTTCTCACGGGTTCGGTAAAAGCATTTCCACCGAGATTACAATCATCAGATGCCACAAAGTCGATTGGGAACGACTGTAAACCATGATTGTGAATATTAAATGCATCCTGCAACATCCCTTCCATGTCATCCCCTCTAACAGACTGATGGTAAGCAGTACTATCATATGATACATCCATCCTTGAAGAGGAAGTGCTAGGCGGGCATTCTCCATGAAAAAGCCATTGTTTATAACCCCGAACAAACCCATCAACAATTAGATGCTCGTATACAACTTCACGATAATGCCAGTTTATGTTGACACACTTCTTACACGGGCAAAGAATCATGTTCTCTTGGCTTGCATATTGAAATGTAAAATTTAGAAAAGTCTGTACTCCATTTCGATAACCGTCGCTTACCCTTGACAAATTCATCCAAGACCGGTCCATTTCTTATTTCTTGAAGTCTGATCTTGACAATAAATTGCACGGGTTTAGGATTTAGGAATAACTATAATTAAGCTATGTAAGTTATGTAAGTTATGTATTATGTAAGTTATTTATTATGAATATTATGTAAGTTATGTATTATGAAAATTATGTAAGTTGTGTATTATGTAAGTTATGTATTATGTAAGTTATGAAAGTTATTTATTATGAAAATTAAGTAAGTTATGTATTATATTAAAAATATAAATTAAATTTCAAAAAAAATATTAAATTTTAGAAGTATATACATATATATCAAATTTTCAATATATATATTTAAAATATATTAAAAATACGGTAGAAATATATGTTAAAAATATATAAATTTACGTTAAATTAAATTTAAAAATTATATTAAAAATATATATTAAATTTTAAAAAAAATATAAATTAAATTTTAAAAGTATATGCATATAAATTAAATTTTCAAAAATGGGATTTCAAAATATTAATTGGAAAAGGGGATTTTTGAAATCTACTTTTTATATAAAATTATTCTTTAATTATTTAATCAAAAATCACTTCTAATATATGTGATTGTGGTTTTAACTAAAATAATTTGAATAACAAATTCATATAAATATTTTTTTTATTTTTAGTCATTTTAAAAATACTCAAATTGACCCCTTTAAAAAATTAAAAAAAATCAAGATATTTATAATATTAATTAATTAAGTTATGTAAGTTATGTATAATATTAATGTAAGTTATGTATTATATAATAACAGCGTCGCTAACTTTGTTTGCTTTTAAACTAATCTTCCACTGAATTAGGGGTGGAAAGGTATATGTCTTACTCATTTGACAACAAAAGAAACACTACTTTCTGCAGTATATGTTTGCTGACTTTGTTTGCAAAGAAAAGATAAAAGTAAATCTAATATAAAAGCATAAAAACAATGGATTCTAAAGTTGCATGCTTTTCTTTTTTATTTCTACAAGTTTACCACTAAGGTCTTTTCATCATTTTCAAACTTATTTATCTTCAAACATATTTCCACATGATTAACTGACGCTGATACATTACAACAGAAGAATGAAAATTTACCTTCCACGCCAAAGAATAGACGACTTATGCAGCGAAAGAGGCAGCAAGCTAGCGGGAAGAAATTGACCTTCCACACCAAAGAATAGCGTTCTCCTTCCAACCCAGCAAGCTAAGCACAACAATACAAACAAGAATTATGAACAGTTACACAGGGCAGTAAACTACAAACAAGATATAAACAAATAAGATGTTTCATTAATGAAATGCACTGGATTGAGCATTTCTATATTATTTGACTGCATATGACCAATGAATTTTGTCATTTAACTATATATTCAACGTTGTTTTAGTGAGGGAGAGCTGAAGGAGGAGCAGGACCAGATTTTTTTTATTTTATTTCAATTTTGTATCCATTTTATTAGTACCATATGATGGTTTCATATTAAATTTTTATTTCATGGTATCCAGCTCAAGAAAAGCTTATATTAAACGCAAATTTAATGTGTATATAATGCTCAAATTCTTCACTAATAGTGCCATCAAAGGATAATGACAAAACAACTATGCATATAAAATGTAGTTTAATTAATCCAGTACTACAAGCCTGCAAATCCTGTAATACAAACAGTTTCAAACTTATGAACAAAATTATTAACAAAATTATGAGCAAACAGTATTACAAGCCTGCAAATTCATTTTCTATAATACAACAGGATAGTCAAAATTATGAACAAAATTATGAACAGTTTCAATTTTTTTTAAAAATACAAACAGGAAATAAACAAATAATGAACTAAATCATGCAACGAGTATAGATAAAATTCTAAGAACAAATTCCCAATTTTTTCTGTCCCAAACACGAAACTGAAAAATTGTCTAAAACCCATCAACAATTTGTGCATTCAGTTATCAATGAAGGTGTAAAACAATGTATGTGAGGTTGTAAGACAGACGAAACTAGGTGCAAAACTCTTTGAGTGCAGGAGAGAAAGAGGAAAACCTTATCTTTTGTTGTACCTTAGCGACGGCAGAGGACTGCGGCAGTACATAACTGTGACAGCCAACGGTCGACGAGCGACAACAGAAGGGTCGACGAGCAATGTAGCAGAGATGGTTGCGGCGTTTTTAACATAGCGCCACTAATGCTGTTAATGTGGCATATAAAACGACACCGTTTTCTTAAAACTGAAAAGAAATTTTGCGGCGTTTTCGACATAGCGCCACTAAATCCTACCTTTAGTGGCGTTTATACACTTATGCCGCAAAAGCCATTCAATTCCCAAACAAAACCACACCGTTTTCTCCAAATATTTAATAACTTTTTTGCGGCGTTTTTGTTGAAAACGCCGCTAAATCTCACATCTTTTATTTATTTATTTATTTCTTAATTGTATCTTTTATTAATTGTATCTTTTAATTACTAAGTATAATTAAAGTTTATCAATTCTTTTGACAATTTCAATACAATAATAATAAAAATTTATTAATTATTAAAACATGTGTACACTACTAAAAGTTTACTTATATATATGTAATTAAATTTTAATATTTTAGACTAAATTGTTATAATTCTTTCTTTTGCTTTTCTAGTTCTTATTTATTATTATACAAATACATAACGAATCAAGTATTATATTTCATTACCAAGGAATATATCAATGAATTCAAAATTCTTACATTTTTCCTAAATAGTACATTTAAATAATATTATAATTAAAGTATTAATTAATTAATTGTATCATTTAACAAGTCTCAATTAAACCTTGAACCCTAATTTAACCATTCAATATACATGCATATATAAAGTTATCTATATATATATCTATTAGTTAAATAATATAAACTATACATCCAAATCCCGTCGTTCATCAATAAATATTTTTAGAACGATCCTTTCTACTATAAAGAAGGCTGAACCAAATTTTGTAGAGTACTGACAAAAAATTGGAGAAAAATACTGCACGGTCGGGCGATAAGACGTAATATATACTCATAATTTAAATATATTAAATTAATTTATTGTTATATAAATTAATAAAACTAATTAATCTAAGAAACCATCCCTAACTTGAGTACCCTTGACACCCAAAGCACTAAATCCCTAACTCCTAACCCTTAAATCCCAAACCCCAAACCCCTAACCCTTAAACCAATAAACCTTAAACTCATAACTTCTAACCTCTAACCCCTAACCCCTAACTAATAACCCTTAAATCACAACCCTTAAATCAAAATCCCTAATCCATAATCCCTAATTCCATAATCTATAAACTTTAAAATTGTAACTCTTAAATCCTAAATTAACCATATATATACCCTAAATTAACTATAACGATAATTAAATTAAATATTTTAAAATTAATACTACCGTATCTTTTACAATGATATATGAAATTATTTAATATATAAATTAAAAATCGATCAATTATGTACCCAAAAAATTTTAAAATTATTATAAATAATAGTATTTTAATTTCTCCATTTTTAACAAATATTTTTCTATGTTTTTTTATTTTAAATTATTTCTACGTGTCATTATTTCAAATTTATCCATTTTTAACAAATATTCAATTAAAAATAAATTGGATTTTAATTAATATAAATAAACAAATTACATAGAAAATAGATAGATAAAATGTTTTTGCGGCGCTTCTACAAAAACGCCGCTAAAGGCCCGAGCATTAGCGGCACTTATTCAAAAACGCCGCTAAAGGCCCGACCACTAGCGGCGCTTATTCAAAAACGTCGCTAAAGGCCCGACCATTAGCGGTGCTTCATCAAAAACGTCGCTAATGGCCCGAGCATTAGCGGCGCTTCTTCAAAAACGCCGCTAAAGGCCCGAGCATTAGTGGCGTTTTTGGATAAGCTCCGCTAAAGGCCAGAGCATTAGCGGCGATGCTTAAAAAACACAGCTAAAGGCCCGAGCATTAGCGGTGCTTCTTAAAAAATGCCACTACAGGCCCCAAAAACTCAGAAAATAGTGCCGTTGGGCTTAGGCTGTTTGCGGCGCTTTGCAAAAAAATGCCGCTAATGCTTGTTTTTAGCGGCGTTTTCTAACAATCGCCGCTAGTGCTCGACCTTTAGTGGTGCTTTTCGAAAAGCGCCGCTAATGCTAGATTTTCAGTGGCGTTTTTTGTCCAATCGTCGCTAAAAATGCCGCTAAAAGCCTATTTTGGTGTAATGATTCAGATGATAAATAATTTCAAAGTCCATTATTAATAGTCTAAAAAGTAACGTAGATATCACTTTAACTCAAACTGTTACGAGGTGTGAATTGAAGGAATTCGATATGGAGTCAAATGCCACCATCTTTGCATGCTTGGAAAATGAAAATCCCTAGGTGATTCTTCATCTCAACCTTCATTTTCTTCTTTATTTTTTGTTTACCTTGTAAAATCTTCTATTTAGACTGTTGGGGTTTGACCCGTATAAACAACGAGATTATAAAAGTGGAGAATAAGGAACAGAAAAAATTTATTTAGAAAACCATCAATGAGGGAAAAACCACGGGCAAAGGAGGCTTTGATTTTTGACTAAATGGTTAAACGAACAAGAATAAAGTATGGAGAAAATACTCTCCATAATTACAATGAAACTTTCATGAAAACTCAGATGTGGCTACATCTTGCCGCCCCTAAAGAAAGGCCTTTTTTCTGATTGGCATCTTGAAATAAGGATACAAGACCCCTTAAAATAGGCTTAGTAGAGTTCTAATCATAGTAAAACATCCCTGGAATAATCATAGTTTAACTGGGAAAAGATAGCAGAATTTCATTGAGAGAAGAATACGAGGCATAGCGCAAATACAAGGTAAATAAAATTAAAGAATAAAATGAAGATTGAGATGAAAAATCACCCACTTTCCAAGCATACAAAGATAGTGGCCTTTGAATCCTTTTCAGATTCCTTCAATTCACTCATCGTAACTATTTGAGTTAAGGTGTTATCGAAGTGATTCTTAAGACTATTGAAAATGGACTCTGAAATTATTTATCATAAGAATATAAAAGCAATTTTTATATATTGTTAGTTTAGTTGGTTTTTCTTCATTTTGGGGAGGTGAAGAACTTGATTAACATTTAGTCTAAATTCATTATTTCACTATTGGACATATGAGTTATCTTAAAAGAGTAAAAAAATCCAAAAGTGGTTGGTAGCTTTTATTTTTTTTTTAACATTAAAGAGGTAGGTATCTAAAATGCATAGGAAATTATTTAATATTGTTGATTTTTTAGAAAGTCTTACCTGGGTTTTTGCTTATTCTATTATATGGATATTTATATATAGATTTAGGTTATTTCTTGTACATGGTATTTAGGCAAAACTTTGAATTTGTGAAATTTAAATTATTTTGAACTGTATCAGTTAGATTTTACACTACAACTATTCAATTTAGCATAGGCGGCACAAAATGTGGAGAAGGAGAAAAAATAACAAAAATTGACAATTTGCAAGAGAAGGAAACCAAACTCAGGTTTTTAAGTGAATTGCACTCTCTCCTTGTTTTCTCTTAAGCAATAAGCCAATTACTTATACTTGACACTATAGCTTGATACAAAATTTGTAAAATAATAAAAATAATGCGAGGGAAGAGATTTGAGCTTGGGTTTCAATGATAGTTGCACTAACACTTAACCAATAGACCAGAAACTCATTTATTTGTTAAAAATGCACTGATAATGTCAAAAATTAGGGCATGACCACTCTCTCTCAGTTCACAAACTCGATTCTACTAACCCCCAATTTTTGGGATGTCATAAGCTAACTGTGGGTTTGAACCAATAATAACTTTTCTTCATAGGTTAAGTGGTAAGGTTGTGTGGGCTCCTACCACGAGGTGATTGGATCAAAAAGCCTACTAGGCACAGTCTTTAGCCTATCATTGGTACTATACGGACTTGCAAGAATCGTTTGATGAAATACAAGTACAGAAAATTTTAAGTTACCAGATAGATATTTATTTTAAAACATTATTTATCATGTATTTTCTAAATTTTAAAAAATAACCTTAATGAAATTGATTCAAATATTTTAACATATTCCAATTTGATAAAATTATATTTTAAAAATAAAAAAATTAAATTAAATAGCTTTAGTGTAAAATCTAAATGATAGAACCCGAAATAATTTAAATTTCACAAATCCAAAGTTTTGCCCAAATATAGTGTAAAAGAAATAACCTAAATCTATGTACAGATGCCCACATACAATCCAATTATTACAACAAAAAATAGCAAAAACCTAAGTCAGACTTCCAAGTAAATCAACAACCTTAAATTCTTTCCCTATGCATGTTAGATACCTACCACTTTATTATAAAAAATTAATAAAAGCTACCTACCACTTTTGGATTTTTTTACTCTTTTAAGACAAGTCATTTTCCAATATTTAAACAATGAATTTAGGATAATAATTGGCCAAGTTCTTCACTTCCTTAAAATGGATAAAAAACCAACTAAATTAAAATATATATAAATTTCTTTTATATTCAGATGATAAATAATTTCAAAGTCCGTTGTCAATAGTCTAAAAAATCACTTGATATCACTTTAACTCAAATTGTTACGAAGTGTGAATCGAATGAATCTGACAATCCTCAAGGTGATCCTTCATCTCAATCTTCATTTTCATCTTTCTTTTTTGTTTACCATGTAGAATCCTCTGCTTAGATTGTTGGGGTTTGACCCGTATAAACAATGAGATCATAAATGTGGAAAAGAATCGATGCAGTCAGAAACCAACTAAATATTCAACAAAGGCAAATACACCTATCAATTAATAGTATAGCTACGGTAAGCTCATATATCGTTCCCACGAAGACTAAAAGTACTAGTAATTACAGTCTTTCTATTATTTAACCAACAAATTTGAGTGATTGATTAAAACTAAAATTAACTAAATTAATTAACTCAAGAACTCGATAAATAATAAATTAGGAAAACAAATGAATAACAACCAAGAAGCGAAACAATATGTAGTAAAGACTCTACCTAGATTTCATATGTCATTATCAATCTGAATAAAACAATTCCTTCACTTATTATTTTGATCCGTTGAAATCCCTAAATTATGCTAATATATCTTTCGATAGTAAGAGCAACTGACTCTAGGTTCATTAATTGAAATTTCTTTCTAATTAAAACCCGTATTGTCACATTAACTCGGTCTATGGATCCCCCTATTAGATTTGACTCTAATCTGGTAGATTTATGTCATCCTATTTCTAGGATTGAATGCAACTCCACTCAATTATGTTAGGTCTATTATTAAACAGAGTCTATTCCTCATCTGAATTAAGCACGACAAACATGGATTAATAATCTAGAAATATTAAATCAAGAATTAAGCACACATAATTGAGAATAAGATCCAAGTTAGTTCATAATCACAAATAAAGACATCCCCTAGGTATCTAGAAATTTAGCTCATAATCACAAATAAAGACATCCCGAAGATAGTATAACTGTAAGAAATAATGAAACTCGTAATAAACTTCAAAGATCACAAGGAGATCTTCAATCTTGATTGAAATCTGCTACGGAGTCAGCTCCAATGATTTTTTTGAGTTGTTTTCTTCAATATTCTCTGACGGCTTACTCCCCTATTCTTATACTTGGTATATCTAGGTTTTAGAATGCTCAAAAAAACCTAAAAATTATGTTTTTCCATGTTTCTGGAGTGTTACTCGTGAATTCCACCTATTCTAGCACATGGTCGTGTGGTAGCTCGTGTTGCTCACACAACCGTGTGTCCAACTCGTGTGGACTAGCTTAGCCCGTGTAGCTATTGAAACTTGTTCCTATTTTCTAATTTCAACTCCTTTTGTCCCAAATGGTCTCTATGTATAGAAACATTAATTTAAAGGATTAGCAGCATAAAATTCACCATTTTAAATCGAATAATCATCCAAAAAACATATTCAGAATAAGGCTAAAACATGTTACTTTTGGCATTTATCAAATATCTCCACACTTAAGCATTTTCTTGACCTCAAGCAAAATCCTTAACCCACATTCAAGTTAACTTTCTCAATTTTTCATTCTCATCAATAATGCTTCAAGACAATTTGCAAATAATTATGCATTGGAAATCCAATTGAAAGGACACTAAAGACTCAAGTAGTCCAAGCTAATTTTTTTAAAGCACAAAATCATAGGTGTCTCCCCTTATCTAAATAATCACCTTAAATTCAAAATCAATAAGAATTGACATCCTCACTGAAGATTCACTCAAAGCACTCAAAGTGTTTAAGGTTCAATTAATATACACTCAACAGTCGAACGAGAAATGCTATTTGTAACACCCCAAACCCACCTAGATGTTATAGTCAAATCTGGCATGTCACATTGAAATGTCTTTCGAAAATTGGACTTGCTGGTAAAAATTCATTTCTAAGTTTAAAAACTTTTTAATTATTATTTAACAAATCATCTAGCAAAAACGTTTACCTTGCTGTCTTGCTTTTTTTATAGTAAGTTGATCTAAAATTACGAAAGCTTTTGAAACTCTATTGTTTAGGTCTCGTGTATTTGAAAACAGTAATTATTTTGAAAATTCGTCTTCTCCTAAACTAGCAGTTTAAATAAGTAAGCAAAATCCCAATTAAAAATTTAAACAAACTTAAAGGTCTTATTACAAAAACAAAACCCAACATAAACTTTAAATTTAAATAAAAACAAGTGTAGAACAACTGCAGTTGTGAGGCCACCTTTGAGTCCCTCGCAGCACCGACCTACCTACAACTGGGGATTACCTGTACAGTTAAACAGTCAATTAAACAGTAGATAAATGCAGTTTGGGCCTGAGCCCGTTACAGTAACAGTCCAGTTCAGTGTGGGCCTAAGCCCTTTCTTGTAACACTAAATGACTGGGCTTGAGCCCATCACAATGCCAGTAATCAGTAGGGCCTTTGACCAATTTTAGTAATAGTATCATTGGGGCCTTGACCCATAACAGTAATAGATATCAATCATGTAGTGAATAGTATGTAATATCATTAATCGATGCAATAACAATACAAAATCATTAATCAGTGTAGATATACAGTTAGAAATCCTACCCAATCCAGCCTCTACACACCACTCCATCCCACCAAACACACCATGTGAGGATAAAATCGACCCACCCAGCCAGACAAACCAAGATTAGCACCCGTTGCCGCACTAAATAGTATTGCAGCAAAGCTACTAGTAAAATAAATGGCATGTAGCCATCAGTAGGTCCACAGTCGTCTTGGGCGACCCATACAACCTTATCAGTACGCTACACTTTCTCTAAATATAACAACCCATCCCCATGTAATATATCGTGACATAATATTATACGTGTATGCAAAATGCCATGCTCAATCATAGTCATACATATCATAGAGCAAATCTGTCATACATAACATAAAGCCATAACAGTCATTTCATCTTCTAAGGGTATAATAGTCATTTTACCCTATGAAGGTATTTTGGTCATTTTACCCTATGGGGGTATTTTGGTCATTCTAACCTATGGGGGTATTTTGATCATTTTACCGTATGGGGGTATTTAAATCATTTTACCCTATGGGGGTATTTTGGTCATTCTAACCTATGGGGGGTATTTCGATCATTTTACCGTATGGGGGTATTTAAATTATTTTACCCTATGGGGGTATTTTGGTCATTTTACCATATGAGGGTATTTTGGTCATTTTACTCTATGAGGGTATTTCAGTCATTTTACCATATAGGGGTATTTTGGTCATTTTACCATATTTCGATCATTCTACCCTATTGGGGTATTTTGGTTATTTTACCCTATGAGGGTATTTCGGTCATTTTACCATATAGGGGTATTTTGGTCATTTTACCATATTTCGGTCATTCTACCCAATGGGGGTATTTCGGTTATTCTACCCTATTGGGGTATTTTGGTCATTTTACCCTTTGGGGGTATTTCGGTCATTTTACCTATTTTAAGGTCTTGGTGCAGATATCGACCTCTCGAAAGGTATAGAGTCGCCTCGAGCGACTCAGGTAACCTAAATGGTCATAACAGTGTAAGTGGGCCCAGGGCCCATTACTCGGCCCAAGTGGGCCCACATGCTTGTGCGGCTCGTTCAGCCTAAGTTTCGCCACGACTATGAGATCTACTTAGCCTCGTCTAGTATTTGACATAACTCATGAATTTCATCCGTGTGGGGCCCACAAGCCCAATTAGCCCACACGACCCATTTCGACCCAACATGGCCCATAACGGCCTAAGCCCATGGAAATGCTCATAAAGGCCTCTACAGTTTCTCACCCATGATTCACAGGTTTGGCTTTCCACACGATCGATCGCACACTCGTGTGGTCTCAACACCGTATTTTGGCTTTTCAACTTTTGCCGTTCTACAAATACAGTGGGGTGGTTACACACCTATTGTGATTTGCAGATTTCCTTTGTTCCGAACACTCTTATTCCGAAAATCAATGATCATCCCACCCTTGGTTCCCAGGCAATGTGCCAATCAACCTCGACCACCACCAGTTAGGAATAGAAGCAATGCAGGTTGGAGAAAGCGACGAAAACCTTGAAAACCTCGCCGATCTCCGAATATATATCTCTCCACAACAACAACCTCCCCAAATCCCAATATTCTCTCCTCATATCTCTCCAAATATCCCTCCTCAATTCTCTCTATGACCAGTTCAAACTCAATTTAGTAGTATTTCAATCCAACTCTACCACCCACACGAATTAGGCAGCAAAAGAAATACTCCCTTTTTGATGCGCCACCACTCGAACCTTAGACCCCATGTACACTCCACACTCCGCTTACCACTAGACCAACAACTCCTTTGTATCATATCTTAACCACAATAATTTAAGAACCTACTATCTAGATCCAAGGATTTTATTCACTTAAAATAAAAATTTTGCATAAGCCAAGGCTTGAACTCTGACTTCTCAGACACTTCCAAACACTCCTAAATCACTTAACCACTGAAGTAGACATTCATTTATGTCACTTCCTTGCACAACTAAATATTTATGTGCAGTCTCCTAACTTTTCCCTTATTTAAAACCTATTTCTTTTAGGCCTAAAATTCGGGGTGTTACACTATTACCATAAGCTTGCTTGAAAATCAAATCTCCACCACTATAAAATGAGATGACACAATAATCAAGAGGTCTTTAACAGGTTGTAATGTAGCTTAGGTTAAGGATATGGAAAAGGTCAGAAAAGTCAGTTACAATCGAGATCGAGTTGATAAGTTACCAAACTAGAAAAACAATCAGTTACTAGATTAACATAATTTACATCAACAAGACTAATCAAGAATACAAACGAGCTCTTCAACAGAATATGCAACTAATGATTCAAGCTCCATCATATGTATATTTTTTCTTTTTCAATTTTTTCTTTCTCTTTTTTTTAGAACAAAAAATAAAATTTAGCAATTCAAAAAATGAAACATAGTTAGGCAACTAACCGAATCAAATCTCAACAAAAAAGGGAGTCAATAACAAGGATAATTTTCCAAAATACATATGGGTGGTTAACATTAATGTGTTAGAAAAAAAAGTGTTAGGATCATAGGGGTTTACTAGGGGTTAATTCAATAGGTAAGGTTTTTATAGGTTAAATGAGTTAAATCCTAAGTGCCTCTATCATCTCAGCATTTCAAATCAATAATGTGGTCTTGACATGTATGTCGAAGCAAATTCTAAAACTCCAAATAAAAAAATATATATGCTCTATAGGCTCAAAAACTCACAAAAAATTATGGTTTTGATGTCAGACTTGCAAATTTAAAGTTTCAAAATAATTTTTCAGTTCAGGGAGACAACCTAAAATTATAATTTATGAAAACAACTTGTCATGCTTGACTCTCTCCTATCTTAAAGTATAAAGCACACAATGCACAAAAATCGACAAATTATTCCAAAACTAAATCAATTAAAAAAAAGTCTAAATTAAAATAAATTACTTCAATGTTAGGTTCGAGAAAATTACTTAAAAACAAACAATAATTCAACGACTATATCGTATAAACATATAAAGTCCTCCCTACACTTAAGATGTACATTGCCCTCGATGTACAAATAATTAAAATAATAGAATACGTACAACATCATAAGGAGGAACCGAATTGAAACTACCCTAAATTTGAATGAATTCGTCAAAATATTGAAAACCAGAATTGTGGGTGATTTTAAATGAAGTGCATGTTTCCGAGCAAACTAATTGATAATACTCTAAATTGAAGGGATGATCCTACTAATTTAGTCTGCTTATGATCCTACTAATTTTGGGTATGATCCTAACATACTTTTATGAGTTAATTACATATATATTTAGGGTATGATCCTACTAATTTAGTCTGCTTATGGTTTTTTTATCTTGTAGAAACTAAATTGAAGGTAAAAGGAAATTTGGGGGCAAAAAGCATGAATTTAAAGATAAAACGAGTCATCATGCGAAATATGGAAGAAGTGGTGTCGAAAATACAAAGTGTGAAAGACTTGTAGCAAAATTTTGAAGAAGAGATTTATGGACATAAAAATTTGTTTAGATTTGAATTCTATTTTTAGGATTATTGTTAGGATTATAATGATATTGTTTAGATTTAATTTTAATTATATCTCTAAAAATTTATCATCTAGAGTTTAAATAGGAACTAATTAGGGTTTTTTATGCACTATAAATAGGGGATGGAGTGACATGAATACCGACTCATCACTTCTGTAAAACAACTCCTTCCCTCTATGGCTCTTAGCCTTTTTTTTCTTTTCCTTTCCAATAAAATTCTATTTCATTAAACTTATGTTTTTATTCCTAAAAAGGATGAGTAACTAAACATGTCTAGCCAAAGGTTATCAATACTCCTAAAAAAGAGTTCATGAGGCTTAGAACCTGCACTTAACCCTTCTCAATGAGTATTCATCATTTCTTTACATTACAGGACCGACGCTTCTGTCTATATCCTTCCAAAAGTAATCTTTTCATATTGTGCAAAGATGGTAACTTTGTATGTTTTAGGAAGGTTGCACAGTCGGTTCGCTAACTTATTGCTTCAGAGGTTGTTGAGCCCAAGAGACAAAATGACGTGGCATTCACCATTGAGAAATGATGATCTAGTGTAAGACGGTCTTATAGGAGTGACGGCTGGCCAGACTCAGGTTTCTCCAGATCACAAGGCTATAACCTAAAGTTGAGCTGGTGTTCGTAGGCGTCCTCTTCCACTATAACTGGCTTATTTGGTTGTGAGAAGAACAACCTAAAAGTCTATGATTGAACCAAGGGAGGATCGAGATAATCGGAGGCTAGAATCCCTCAAATTGAAAAACCCTTTTTCTCAACTCTATTTCTTTTCACAATTGTGATTTCAATTTATTTAATCTCAACTCATCCATATTCTTCATTTTGTTTTTTATTTATTTTTCTAGGTCAAACATTTTACTTGGGCACAACTACGCCCAGGATTTCAAGGAACAAAAAGGTGCAGCCATCTAGTCCTTGAGGATTTGACCCTACTTCCCTTATACTATTCTTTTAATCATTTCTTAAGGGATATGTTATATTTGGTGCTTTCAACGATGCACCACTAATAATAAAATGGAAAAAATGAATAAGAAGATAAAGAGATAGAAAAATAGAAAAATATTCAACAAAACAATAAGATTATAGTGCATAATAAAATAAAATAAAAAACTAAAAAAAACAAAAGCAAAAGAAAAAAAATATAAATATAAATATAAAATATAAAAATAAATAAAATATAAAACTAAATGAAATCACTTTAGTTAGGTAGGAAGGAAACAAAAGAAGAAAAAAATCAAAAGTCAAAAAAAAAACTAGCTTTAAAATAGAGACATGGCCATGTGCCAAGCCATGTGAGCTAGATGGCCGTGTGCGCCACATAGTTGTGTGGAATCACCCATGCCGTGTCTAATAAAAAATAGTTAAAAATTAGCCCAGTAACCACAAGTCCTAGGACATGCCCGTATGTCCAGGCCGTGTGTCGCATACGGCCGTGTGCGATGCTCCTTCGCTTCTCCTACACCCGTGAACATTTTATAATGCATGACCATTATACTAGCCCCCGAATCAGCCAAAGCTTTTTCAACATCTAAACTACCAATGAGACAATGAATAGTAAAACTCCTTGGATCTTTAAGTTTGTTGGGTAGTTTGTTTTGGAGATTGGCTGAGCAAACTACATTGAGCTCCACAGTCAAAAAATCATCTAATTTGTTTTTATTTGCTAGCATCTCCTTTAAAAAATTTTACATACTTTGGCATCTACGAACAGGCCTCAACAAAAGGTAAGTTAATATGCAGGTTTTCTTTTAAGTTCAAGAAATTTACCATATTGTTCATTTGTGTGGTCTCTCTTTAATGCTTCCGGATATGGAATTCGTGGTTTGTATTCTCTAATTATCGACTTATGCTCTTTCTTACCTTCTTCAACCTTATCACTTTTCACAATAGCTTCTAGCTTCAACTTCTTTTTAGGCTCGACTAACCCTTCTACATTTCGAATAGTGATTGCATGGATTTGCTCCTTTGGGTTAGTTTCAGTGTAGCTAGGTAAGCTCCATTGTAGTATTTCTGAAATAAGTTTGGCAAGCTATCCAATTTGATTTTTGAGCCCTTAAATCGATGCTTGATATTTTTTATAGTTGTCTCAGTGCTTTAAAATCGAGTTTCTAATACCAAAATAAATTTAGCCAACATCTCCTCAAGGTTCAACTTTTTCTCTTGCTGGTAAAATTGCTGAATACCTTGAGGGGATTATGAAATTTGATTTTCTTGACCACCCCAAGAGAAATTTGGATGATTCCTTCATCTTGCATTAGAAGTATTGCTATAGGGCTTATTTTTAGGTCTAGAATTATTATCCAAAAAATCGACTTGCTCATGATCCATGTTAGACTTAAAGGGTGAATATTTTGGATTAATCATCTCCGCCCCATTCGCATTGCATTGCATCAATAGATTTACCTGCTTAAAAAAATGAAAACCATCAAATATTTTATTCAGTGTTTTCGCTAGGCTTGCCAACATAGCAACTGCATCTATATTAAAAACACTAGCTGCTTTCATCATGTAATACCCAATTTTAGCCCGGGCTCACATACGGAAACATAATTTTTGAGGATATGCAATCTTATATATGATATGCAATCCTAGAGATGATATGCAATCTTAGATATGATATATGCAATCTTAGATATGATGTATAATTTTAGATATGATATGCAATCTTAGAATATATGATTTTGTAATCTTAGAGATTTAATTTGTAGATACCCTTTAATCTTAGCCATTCATGTAATTGATCTGTACCGTTGGATTTGGGGAGGCTCAACTATAAATAGAGGCCTCTCCCTTCATTGCAAAAAAAAAAAGAAAAAGAAAAAGGAGAAAAGGAGGAATAAAAAAGAGAACGATTGGCAATTTCTTAAATGTGGCTTACTATTTTTTTCTTTCGATTATTTTTTTACTTATTTACGATTTTAAAAAAGGGGAGAAGGTGATACCACTGCAAATTTTATTTATTTATTTTATTTAGCCCCTCTGCCTTTTAATGTTTTTGTAATTAAGTTTTTTTTTATTTTTTAATTTACCCTTTTATTTATTTTAAATTCTAATTTAATTCTTTTGAACGGCGCCGTTTTAGAGGAGAAGGGAAAATTTTCCTTTCAGCCCCTCTATGTAATTCGAGCGTTCAATTAAGTCCTCCAGACTTTATTTATTTGCGAATTTACCCCGGATCTTTACTAGCGATCCAATTTAGTCCATTTTCATATTTTCTTTAAAAATCAATATTTTTGATAATGTAATTGTATTCTTTTATTTTTATTTTATAATTCTCATATGCAATTATTATTATTTATATATGTATATTTTTAAGCTTGTATTTATGTTTTTAATACTAAAATTTTCGCGTACTTATATTTTATATACACATGTTTAATTTATTTAATTAATTTAAATATTATATTAATTGTTTAAAACTTATGTATTTTTTTTATGTGTACAGGTATATTTTTTTATCATTCGCTTATTAATTTATGTTTGCATATTTTTATTATTATCTTGCCTATTTATTTGATATTTTGCACGTCATTATTTTATATTCATTTGTTTATATCATTTCTATGCTATTGTTGTATTTCTTATCACAATATTTGCACATATAATATAACGTTACATCATCTTTTACTCAAATTTAAAAATAGAAAATTTTTAAAATTGAGATAATGCTTGTATTTAGGATTTTTAAGGAAATTGAGCCCTAACGTATTGGGTTCCGATTTCCTTCGCTAAATCTAACAATCGAGCATTTCTCTTTAATAAAAAATAAGAGCTCATTATTGGGAATTCAACACGTTGTGTTCTAACGTATTGGATGTGACGCATTGATTTCTCGAAATGAAGATTTTTTAAAAAATCATAAAGGAAATATTCCGAGTTTGGGATTTTAAAGGAATTGTGCCCTAACGTATTGGGTGTGATTTCTTAAATCTTGGATAAGTGGATGTTCTTTTAAAGTAAAGGAAATATTCCGAGTTTGGGATTCTAAAGGGATCGTGCCCTAACGTATTGGGTATAATTTCTTAAATCTTGGATAAGTGGATGTTCCTTTAAAGTTTTATTGTATAAGTATCAATTCATTTTTGGGAGAAAATTAGAATGCCGTGCCCTAACGTATTGGGTGTGGTATTTTCTTTCTCTGAAATGATAAGGGTCTTAATACGTAACGTTTTTAAGTTTTGCTAAGGATTACGTTTTTTCAAATTTTCGACATTAAGACATTAATTAATTAACTAGGTACCAATTTTTAGGCGTTACAAGGGTGCTAATCCTTCCTCGTACGTAACTGACTCATGGATCCGTTTTTCTAAAACTCGTAGACCAAAGCCGTTTTTTTAGGTGATCCAATCACACCTCAATAAAAGATTGGTGGCGACTCCCAAATTTTCATTTTTTTAGGTCGACAACCTAAATTTTTTGTTTTTTCAAAAAAATGGTTTCGACACGTCAGTTTTGTTCTTATGGCTTGCCATTGATGATTATTCAGTGATATTTCTTCAATAAACTCTTGAGCATCCTCGAGTGTTTTATTATTTAGTGTTCGACTAGCTGTTGCATCAATTAATTGCCTAGTTGAGGCATTCAAACCATTGCAAAAGATTTGAACTTGTAACAACAAAGGTAACCCATGATGAGGGTGTCGAAACCATTTTTATATTTTAAAAAACGAGAGTCAACTTTTTAAAAAATAAAAATTAGAGTCACCACCAATCTTTTATTGAGGTGCGATTGGATCACCTAAAAAACGATTTTGGTCTAAGAGTTATAGAAAAATGGTTCCGGGAGTCAGTTACGTACGAGGAAGGATTAGCATCCTCGTAACGCCCAAAATTGATACCGAATTAATTATTTAATGTCTTAAGGTCGAATGAAAAAGATTAAAAACCGATTCTTCTTTTAAAATTTTTATTGAAATTTATTAATTTGAAAACTAAAAAAAAATGGTTAGCTGATTATTGGTAACTCTCACAATACTTGATTCAACCCCAATCAGAGTGGGCTTAGCATAATCATCATAGTCCGAGGGGCAGGACGTATAGGAGTTAGCTGATTATTTTGATTATCACCCATCACCACAGTAATATCCTTTTCCTCTTAATCGTGTACTATATTTTGTTGACTTTGTCTTACTTCTCTAACCTCTCTACGATTTCTGTGAGCAGTATTTTCAATCTCACTATAAAAAATTAATGGATCTAATGGGTTTCCTCTAGTCATAAACTAAAAGAAACTATTAGAAGCAAACAAACGGATAAATTAGGATGTAAAAATTAAATAAAAATAAAAATAAAAAATAGTTAAATTAAAAGAAATAAAGTTTCCTAATATTTTAGTCCCCGACAACAGCGCCAAAAACTTGATGCAGTCGTAAACCAACTAAAAATTTGACAAAGGCAAGTGCACCTATCAATTAATAGTATAGTTACGGTGAGCAAAAATATTGTTCCTACAAAAACTAAAAGTATTAGTAATTACCATCTTTTTATTTTTTAACCAACAAACTAGAGTGATTGATTAAAACTAAAAGTAACTAAATTAATTAATTGAAGAACAAAACAATGAGGAGATCGGGAAAACAAACGATTAACAACCAAGAAGCGAAACAATACCTAGGAAAGAATCTACCAAGATTTTATCTGTCATTATCAATCTAAATTATACAATTTTTTCACTTAGTATCTTGATCTGTAGAAATTCCTAAATTATGTTAATATCTCTTTCGAGAGTAAGAGCAAAATGCTAATATCTCTTTCGAGAGTAAGAGCAAAATGTTAATATCTCTTTCGAAAGTAAGAGCAACTAACTCTAGGTTGATTAATTGAAATTTCTTTCTAATTAAAACCCCTATTTTTGCATTAACTTGATCTATGGATCTCCCTATTAGATTTGACTCTAATCCGGTAGATTTATGTCGTCCTATTTCTAGGATTGCTTGCAACTACTCTCAATTACGCTAGATCTACTCTTAAACAAAGTCTATTTCTCATCTGAATTAAGCACAACAAACATAGATTAATAATCTAGATTAAAGACATCCCAAAGACATTATAAGTGCAAGAAATAAATATAATCATAATAAAATTCAAAGAAATCAAAAGAAGGTCTTCAATCTTAATGGAAATCTGCTCCAGATTCAGCTCTAATGATGTTTTTCAAGTTCTTTTCTCTAATATTCTCTGACAGCTTACTTCTCTCTTCTTATATTTGGTATATATAGGTCATAGAATGCCCAAAATACCTAAAAATTACATTTTTATCCATTCTGTAGTACAGTTCGTGAAATCCACATGGTCTGGCATATGGTCATGTGGTAGCTTGCGTGGCTCACATAGACGTGTGCCCAGCCCGTCTGGGATGGCTCAGCCCTTGTGGCTTTTGAAACTTGCTCTGATTTTCTGATTTCCTCTCTTTTTTGCTCCTTGTGCTCCTAAATGCTCTCTTAAGTATAGAAACATGAATTTAAAGGATTAGAAGCATAAAATTCACCATTTTAAATCGAATAATCATCCAGAAACACATTAAGATGAGGCTAAATTATGTTACATTTATCATTTATCAAGAACGAACACAAATATTTTACGTAGAAAACTCTCAAAGAGGGAAAAACCACGGGCAAAAGAGGCTTCAACTTTCCACTACACGATTAAACAAAAAAGAGAAAAATGGGGAGAAAATACTCTCCATAATTACAATGAAACTCTCACGAAAACTCATATGCGGCAACATCTTGTCGCCCATAAAGAAAAGCCTTTTTTATTGGCATCTTGAAACAGGGATACAAGACCCCTTTAAATAGGCTAAGCAGAGTTCGAATCATACTAAAATAACCCTGGAATAATCAAATCTTAACGAGGAAAAGATAGCATAATTTACCTAGGGAGAGAATACCAAGCACACCCCATATACAAGGTAAATAAAAATTAAAGAAGAAAACAAAGATTGAGATTAATAATCACTTGGAGGATTGTCATTTTCCAAGCTAAATTATTTTTAGGTCAATCCTTGTAGAAATGAAAATCCTTGTAGGAAAAGATAGTAGAATTTACCTTGTAGAAACTTTTGCATGCTTGGAAAATGACAATCCTCCAAGTGATTCTTTATTTCAATCTTTATTTTCTTCTTTAATTTTTGTTTACCTTGTAGAAACTTCTATTTAGATTGTTGGGGTTTGACCCGTATAAACAACGAAATAATAAAAGTGGAGAAGAATGAATACAAATATTTTAGGTGGAAAACCCTTAAAGTGGGAAAAACCACAGGCAATGGAGGCTTCGACTTTCCACAAAATGAATAAACAATTGAGAGTAAAATATGTAAAAAATAAACCTAAATGTACCAAACAGGTATTACCAAAGACCCCAAATACAAAACTCAAAATCCCAAAGAGAAAATTAGAAAAGAAAATCATAGGGAATTCACAAAAAGGGGTATAAAAAACTCTACATAATTACAATGAAACTCTCACCAAAACTCATATACGGCTACATCTTGTCACTCCCAAAGAAAAGCCTTTTTTATTGGAATCTTGAAACAGGGATACAAGACCATTTTAAATAGGCTAAGCAGAGTTCTAATCATACTAAAATATCCCTGGAATAATCAGACACACCGCACATACAAGGTAAACAAAAATTAAAGAAGAAAACAAAGATTGAGATGAAGAATCACTTTGAGGATTGTCACTTTTCAAGCATACAGAGATGGTTGCCTTTGACTCCATATCAGATTCCTTCAATTCACTCATCGTAAGTATTTGAGTTAAAGTGATATCCAAATGGTTGTTTAGACTATTGAAAATGGATTTTGAAATTATTTATCATAAGAATATAAAAGTAATTTATATATATTTAGCTCAGTTGGTTTTTATCTGTTTTAGGAAAGTGAAGAACTTGGCTAACTATTAGTCTAAATTCATTAATTGAATATTGGAAATATGAGTTGTCTTAAAAGAGTAAAATAAATCCAAAAGTGGTTGGTAGCTTATATCATTTTTTATCAATAAAGTGGTAGGTAACTAGCATTCATAGGAAAATAATTTAATGCTATTGATTTTTATGGAAGTTTTACCTAGGTTTTTGTTATTTTTTGTTGTAATAACTAGATGACAAATGTGGATATCTATACATAGATTTAGGTTATTTCTTGTACATGGTATTTAGAAAAAACTTTGGATTTGTAAAATTTAAATTATTTCAAGTTGTATCATTTAGATTTTACACTAGAGCTATCCAATTTAATATGGGCACCACAAAATAAGGAGGAGTACAAATAGCAAAAATTGACAATTTGCAAGAGAAGGGAACCAAACTCGGGTTTTTTTACGAGAATTACAGTTTCTCCTTGTTTTATCTTAGCCACTAAGTAAATTACTCATCCCTGACATAACCTTACAATATTTATTTTAAAGAAAATGTATGTCACATACTAAGGTTTAAAGCAAAATTTGCAAAATAATAAAGATGATACGAATGAAGGAATTTGAACTTTGGTTGTAACACCCTAAAAATCCCTTATCTATTTATTTTTGTATATTTCTGATACAAATATATGTTAGCTTTAATGGTTATGTTTTCTGGGAGTGTTTGAAAGGTCTCACGTTCAAGCATTAGCTTGGGTAAATTTTTGGTTTTTAAATGAATAAACCTCTATCTCTAACTAGTAGGCTTATAAATAAATGTTGGTAAAATATGACAAAATGGGCCTACTGGTTTGGTGGTTAAATGGTGAGTTGGTGTGCGGAAGGTTAAGAGTTCGAGACTTTACGTGAATAAAGGATTTATTTTTACTGCTTGTGCCATGTGAGTGTTGTAAGTTGATCAAAATGCCGTAGTGCTTGAGTGAGGTTTAAATTCGATTGTTGAGGGATTTTTGGTAGACGGTTTGGGGAGTTTGAGGGTGAATGGGAGTGTGATAGACGGTTTAGTGGCGAAAATTAAGGGATAATGGGAGTAGTGGTGAGATAATTAAGAGATTTTGGGATTCTATTAAAATCTTTTTTGCTAAATCCAAAATTCAATTCTCTCTTCCTCAAAGTATCTTCCATCATTCTGATGTTTATTCACCCATTTTCTGCCGAATTTTCATTATTTCCTCCCTTTTTCCTTTTAATTTCTTTGATGCCTCCATCATACTTGACGATTGAACTCGCTCGATTGGGTAAGTATTCGTTTTGCCATTTTCTCTCGTTCCGTGGTTGGTTTTTTGAAAAAGGCTTGTTTTGGTTCCTTCGAATTAGGTGAAAATCAGGTAGCGATAGGTGTTTCTGTAGAGATTTGAACGTTTGGGTTTTCGGTTCGTTGTCCGTAAGTGACTGAGTTCACTTTTTTAATATTCTAAGGTTTCGTTGTGAAATATCCTCGGTTTAGTTTTCGAATGCACCGTTAAAATCGGCCTTGGTAATATCTATTACAGGTTCTGAAGATACGGGATTACGTGTAGAATCGAAATAGTAATAGGTGTGTACTCGATTATACAGAAAATGAGGTTTCGATGAAATTCGAAAACCAAATTGTCGATGCCACATGGACGTTTGGTCGCCCGTGTGGTAGGCCGTGTGATGGAACATGGGCATGTGATCGACGAGGCTGGCAATGTACGATCCATGGGCTGGGCCGAACTGGGCCGTGTGGGCCACACGGGCGTGTTGGGATATTGGGCCAGGCCGTGAGATCCATACGACCAATGCCATTATTGGCCGTGTGGGCCACACGAGCGTGTGAGCCCACATGGGCATGCAACATGGGCCGTGGACCCATTTTCACTATTTGACTGCTAAGGTTGCATGGGTAGCCCAAGTCGACTGTGAACCTACGGAAGGGTCGATAAGTTTAGCTAGACCCCTAATTGACTGAAATGATTAAAAGACTGTTATATTCCTATATGAGATAGATATGTATATTTGTATGTTGAGCATACTATATACACTGTACTTTTTATACATGATACCATGACATGTTTGTATGATGCATTACATTGGGTTGGGGACTGATATTGATTAGAGGAAGTGTACTGAAAGGCTTCAAGCCTAACTCACTGGCAACACAGCTGCAACTACTGTCTATTGCCACATTCAGTACTATTTGGAGTGTAGGGATGGGTGGGTTAATTATATCCCCACATGGAGTGTAGGGTTGGACGGAGATGAAGTGTAGAGGCTGGTTGGGTAGGATTTTATAATTGCATAACTGTCACTGTTACTGTACTGTGATGGGCTAAGGCCCTAATGCTTACTGATACTGATACTAAAAAGGGCTGAGGCCCAAACTAAGATTATCTATTATTGCTGTTTGTTTGCATGGGGATTACACAATGAGTTTACGTAAACTTACCCTTCTGTTTAATCTGTACAGTTAATCCCCAGCTATAGACAAATTGGTATGGCGGAGGACTCAACGGTGGCCACACAAATCCTTTTTGCTATTTGATACTTATTTATGATTATAAGTTTTATTTTGGGGGTATTTTTCTATAATAATGGCCTCTATGGATTTTTACCTAAAATTTAGATTTTATGCTGTTTTCTGTTTGTATCTGCTAGAAGTAGGTAAAAGTCAGGTTTCCAAAAGAGATGAACGTTTTATCAAAATACCACGCACATGCAAACTATTTATAAAAACTTCTACAAAGTATAGCATAATCACGATTTAAGAATTAATGAAAGATAATGATAAGTTCTAAACGGAAAATGGTTTTAGCAATGATACGATTTTCAAACGCATTTCTATGTGACATCGACAGATTTGGCCATATCATCCAGGCCGGGTTTGGGATCTTACTTTGGTTTCAATAATAGTTTCACTAAGACATAACCAGTAGACCAATAAATCATTTATTTTCAAAAAATGCACAAATAATCTAAAAAATTAGGGCATGACCACTCTCTCTCGGTTCACAAACCTGATTCTACTAACATCCAATTTTTGCGGTGTGACAAGGTGACTATGGGTCTCAACCAATAACAATTTTACTTCATAAGTTAAGTGGTAAGGTTGTGAGGGCTCCTACCACGAAGTGATTTGATGAAAAAGGCTACAAGGTATATAGTTGGTGATAAAGAACAATGACACACAATACAATGCATCGAATGTGATGGGAGAGTCTTTAGCATATCATTGTAATATAGGAACTAGCATGGATCATCTGATGAAATATAAGTACAGTAAAATAAAAATTACAAGATAGATATTTTAAAACATTATTTATCAAGTATTCTCTATATTTTAGTAAAACCTTAATTCAATTGATTCAAATAATTTAACTTATTAAAGTTTGATTAAATTATATTTTAAAAATAAAAAAATTTAAAATAAATAGCTCTAGTGTAAAATCTATATAATACAACTCGTAATAATTTAAATTTGACAAATCCAAAATTTTACCCGAATACCATGTACAAGAAATCACCTAAATATATGTATAGATACCCAGATTTACCATCCAATTATTATAAAAAAACAAAAACCTAGGTAAGACTTCAAAATAAATCAACAACATTAAATTCTTTTCCTATGCATATTAGGTACCTACCACTTTACTATAAAAAAGTAACAAAAGTGGCCTACCACTTTTGGATTTTTTTTACTATTTTCAGAAAACTCATATGTCCAATATTTAAATAATGAATTTAGAATTATAATTAGCCAAGTTCTTCACTCAAAATGGATAAAAAACCAAATGAATTAAAAATATATATACAAATTGCTTTTATATTCTGATGATAAATAATTTAAGAGTCCAACTTCGATATCACTTTATCTCACATAGTTATGATATGTGAATCGAAAGAATTTGTAACCTCCCAAACCTGACATAGACATTATTGCTAGATTGAGAAGGCTACATTAGCCTCCGAAATGGCTAAGCTAACTTACATTACTTTTGAAGACCTTCAATAAACTCATTTTAGAGAAAAATCGTAGTTGTATCTTTGTGTTAGTTTAAAACATTCATTTATTAGGTCAACTATACTTAAGATTCATTGTATTGTTGATAGTGTTGTTTTAGAAAAATTGTTTGCTTGTCGCTCTTCTTTGTAAAAACTCGATGTTAAACTAATGCAGAGGAAAAAACAAATTTTCAATTCAATTTGGAAACCTAGTTGCCTTATCAATTTTTTTTTCAAAACTGATTTCTTTGCAATGCAGCGAAATTTAGAGACCAATGTCAAATTTTACTTAAGCTAGATATCATGCATTTTCTGGTTGTTATGCTTGAGTAATCCAAGCATGCAAAAATTCCCAAATGAAAAGTTACCAAGCCACAGACCAGAAACAATGACAAATTACAAACCAAAATCAGTAGAGACTTACTAATAATACTTATTAAAAATATTCCGAGGTCCAAGGTGATTCCTTGTATGCCAGGTCTGATCTTAGTTTCAAGGTTTTCCTAAAAAGTTAAACTCCATGGGGGTGAACTTATGAAAGCTCAATGTGAGTGAAACAATTACTTAAATGGACATAAATATCAAATACAGTGTAACATGTTAGCATTAACAAAAGAACACATAACTACCATTGGAATTTCATATCATTATATAACCATTATCAAATCAATGTCAATAGTGTATGAGCATGGGTCATTATTCATTTGAGTAACAATCATTAATTTTGATACCATTAAATAAAACACAGTAATATACGTATAAAAAATCAACAACATTCAAGTATGTCATGAGCATGATGTAATGCAAAGAGGTTCCTATCCATTCATCCATCTTCTGCACACCACGAGTTCCCCAAAACCCTTCGATAAAACTCCAACGTATTCGAGCAAAGCTCGATGTGGTAGAAACCACCATATAACATAAATGGAGAAAATCTGTTGAATAACATAAAAAGCGATAAAATCGTCTGTATCATATAATGTAATAAAATTGCCAATATCTTCGGTACTGTAACGCCCTAAAAATTTAAGTTTTTAATTTCTGCATGTTTTAACACAACTACTTGTTTGCTTCAGTGGTTAAGTAATTTAGGTGTGTTTGAGGAGTCTGGGTTCAAGTCTTGGCCTTGGCAGAATTTTTAGTTTTTCTTTTAAATGAATCTGGACATTGGTATATAGGCCTTATAATTAATAATGTTTGTTTTATGACACAAAAAGAGCTTGTGGTCTAGTGGAAAGGTGGCATGTTGTGTAACTGTGAGGTCTGAGGTTCAAGTCCTGGGCTGATTGAGTTGGGTAGGTGGTGGAGTTGGACTAAAATACTGTTAAATTGAATTTGAATTGGTCATAGAGAGAGTTGAGGAGAATTTGGTGGAATAAATCAAAGAGGGGTAAGGGGAGAGATATTAGGAGAAAATCAAGGAATTTGATTAGAGGGGAGGTGTTGTGCCGTTTGGGGGACTTTAGCTGTGAGTATTCGGCTAGGGGGAAAAGGTTATCATGTTTAGCTTTTGGAGGGACTTTTTGGGGTAGCATCTATCAGAAATTGGTCTTTAGGCATTAGAGTATTGATTTTGGGGTTATTTTTGTTTCTCTCTGCCAAATTTAGCAACTTTGGGAAGTACCTCTCGGGTTGTCCACTTTCTTTTCTGCTCTCCCCTCTTCTCTTGTTGCCAAACCCTCACTCTTCTCTTCTCTTCACCTCTCTTCTCTTCCTCTCCTGTTCATTCTAGTGCTTCAAGTGTTTTTTACTACCAGTAAAGTGTTAGGCTCTTCACTTTATTCTCTTTATTCTCTTTTTCCTAAAACCGAATACGCTCTTTCATAATCTTTGATTATCGACTGCTGATGCTTTCACTACAATGTGTTGCTTGTTGCAGTTTCAGGGTTTTCCTCGAGGAGGGGTAGAGTGTAAGGGATATTAAAGTCGTCGAACCACCCTCTCATTCTTTGAGCAAGGTAAGTAAGCTAGTCTTTCTTTTAAGTGTAGTTTGGATGTTCCTATGGTTCTATAAGTGATCATGTGTGGATTTCAACCACATGATTAAACAATATTGTTTAATGAAGTTCGTTTTTACTGAAGATATCTGTCAAAAAGATTGAAGTCTACTTTCATCGGTAGTATAGGTAGGTTAAGTCACTTTTGACTAATCAAGACAGGTTTTAATTTCAGTGTTGGTTAAGGGTATAAAGAGGGAGTTTAACCCTAATGTTCAGCGACTAATGGAAAACCTTATTTGAATGTAGGCTTTGGTGTTCATGGATCTTGGTGTGGTTTCACGATCAGGTGTGTAATTACCCCATTGCAATTGTAGATCGGTGAAAAGCTGAAAAGCTGTAAATACGACATTTGAGTCCACACGGGCGTGTGATCGCTCGAGTGGTAAGCCCAACTTATGATTTATAGGAAAATGACCAAAATACCACCGGAGGGTAAAATGACCAAAATATCCTCAAGCGGTAAAATGACCGAAATACCCCCAAAGGGTAAAATGATCGAAATACCCTAGAGGGTAAAATGACTAAAATACCCCCAAAAGGTAAAATGACTGAAATACCCTCATAGGGTAAAATGACTGTTATATCTCTAGGAGATGAAATGACCGTTATAGCCTTATGATATGTATGGACGATTTGTTCTATGATATATATATTACTGTTTCTGAGTATGACATTTTGCATTCACGTATGATTTATGACATGACATACTATATAGGGTTGGGATACCTATATGGGGGAAGTATACTGTACTGGTGGGTTTGCCACATATACTGTTACTGGCAGCTTCGTTGCGATTATATTACTAGCAGCTTTGCTACGATATTGGTGTGTTGGCTAGGTGGGTCGATTTTATCCCCACATGCTGTGTTGGTGGTACGAAGTGGTGTGTTGGCTAGATTGGGAGGGGTTGCATTTTTTCACTGTACTGGTTACTGTATTGGTTACTATAATGGGATAAGGCCCACACTGTTACTGTTTTGGGCTAAGGCCCATACTATGCTATTACTGTATAGGGCTCTGGCCCAGACTGATACTGCATGACTACTGATTGACTGTTATGGGATTACACGCTGAGTTTCGTAAAGTTACCCTTTCCATTTAATTGTGCAGGTAATCCTCAGCCTTAGGCGATTCAGTGCTGCGAGAGACTCGGAGGTGGCCACACGACTACTGTTGTTCACGCTTGCTTTTATTTTAATTTAAATTATAAGTTGGGTTTTGTTTTTGTAATAAGGCTTTTAAGTTGGTTTAAATTTTTAATTGAGCTTTTACTTACATATTCTAACTGCTAGATAGGGAAGACGACTTTTAAAAAAAATTATTGATTTCAAAGACACGAGTTTTAAACAATAGAATTTAAAAAGCTTCCGCGATTTTAGACCAACTTATTAAAACAATATCAGATAATACAACAAACATTTTGTCTAGTTGATTTGTTAAGTAATTAATAAAGGGGTTTATTGTAAGCTTAGAAGCAAACTTTTACCAACAAGTTAAATTTTCGAAAGACACTTCAATGTGGCACGTTAGATTCGACCATAACGTCTAGGCCGGGTTTGGGGTGTTACAGGTACTTCAGGTGCAGTGCACTAACTACGTATAAATGTGGACTTAATATGTCACTAGTACTTCATGGAACTCTTCCAACAACCAAAAATAACCCACCCAAATGTAGATGCAATATGTCACACAATCTCATCCATAGCCATAACTCATACTTTCAAATTTTATGGACATTTTCATTACATGCCCTCAATTATCAAATACTTTCAGTGAATGGAAATAATATTCCAACTTTCAAGTAACCAAAAAAATGGTATCATTCAACAATTCACAATTTCATATTCATTTATAACTTTTCTTTGTGTGCATGTATAATAGTCTTTAGAACATATCATAACAAATCACTTGTATGAATATATATTGCATAAGCTTTATTTCGTTCATAATCATGCTATACATGCAACCCATCATAGATAAAATTACAAAACAATCATGACAATGTCAAACATTCAATCATTCAGTCAAAGTAGCAACATTGCTACCATGCCATGCCAAATAGTTAGGGCTCAAAATGTATCTGATTCAGCCACTTTTTAATTCAATTATTTAGCTAAATAGCCAAGCTCGATCAGCAAGCTAAATAATTATATATACCATTAAAACCTTTATTAATATTTAAATTTTTGAGATAGGACCCACACCTTATTTACGCTCTTTCGAAGCACACTAGTGAATCTTGCGGTTTCTTTAATAAACTTTCAAACGGGCATAAACTAAATTAAATTAAATTAAATCACTATAGAAAATAATTAATACACGTCTTATACAGCCCCTAAACACAAACTTATGGGCTCAATCCAATCATCACAATTACAACTATTTTTTAATCCAAACTAGTTAGATTTTTTACATTGTTTTGATGCAAATCGTACACGCGAATGTCTTTCAATTTTACTATTTATTTGAAGCATTCTGGTCAGAACCTAACACATTTAAATTCTGGAAAACCAATAGCTAATATTGTGTAACATCATTCATTTAATCAATCCATAACCTTTTCTCACAATCTATGTCGAAACAACAAACTAGTTTACGATTACCTACACTTATACTTCCCGAATTGTCAGATCCAAATTATTTATTGATCAAGAACGAATTTCCCTAATTATCATGTGATTAAAGCCTGATTAGGAGCGGTTCAAGAACAAAAAATCATGCTGGAAAAATATGGGAAAGAGTTAAAGAAAAACAGCCCCATTTTCTTACCTATAGGCACGCACACCACCACCGGCGGTGGCCAAATTAGGGCTGATTTAAAACTACTTTCAAGATCAATTAAAAAGCTGGAAAAATATCCATTAAATATTTAAAAATTGAGAGAAAACAAGAACTTACACTAGCTAGGTGAAAGGGGTGGCAATGGAGTTCTTTGGGGACATCAATAGAGGTCGATCTTGAGTGCTAAAATTTTAGATTTAAGGCTGGAATTTTTATGATAAAATGAAAGAAAGAAGAGGAAAATAATGGTCCAACAACCCATTGCAAAAATAAGAGAAATTGATTGTGAGTCTTGGTGGCTTAGAAGGCGGTACACAAAGGAAGAAAGATAGAAAATTGAATAGAAAAGAGGAGAGGAATAGGGTGAACGGCTAGGGTAGGGAAAAATTGAATTAAAGGAAGAATAATACAAGAAAAATTTGTAGTTATACCTAGGGTTCAAGGGTATGGACGGCACACACATTAAAAAAAACATAGGGATTTTGCAAAATTTAATTAGTTTTTAAGGGAAAAATTTTGAACTGGGTACCTTAATCTAATTTCCATACTTTTCCATTTATCAACTAACCACTAGGCTGTTTCCTAATTTTTTAAAATAATTTTTCACTATTAATTGTAAAAACAACTCGAGTCAGATACTAAGGTTTGATGCAAAATTTCCTAATATTTTAGTCTCCGGCAACAGCGCCAAAAACTTGATGCAATCATAAAACAAGTAAAAATTCGAGAAAGGTAAGTGCACCTATCAATTAATAGTATAGCTACGGTTAGCACAGATATTGTTCCCACAATTACTAACTGTACTAGTAATTATGATCTTTCTATTATTTAACCAACAAATTGGAGTGATTGATTAAAACTAAAATTAACTAAATTAATTAACTAAATAACACAACAAAGAACAAATCAGGAAAATAAACGATTAGCAACCAAGAAGTGAAACAATTCCCAGGAAAGGATCCACCTAGATTTCATCTGTCAGTATCGATTTGAATTAAACAATTTTTTCACTTAGTATCTTGATCTGTAGAAATCCCTAAATTATGCTAATATCTCTTTTGAGAGTAAGAGCAATTGACTCTAGGTTGATTAATTGAAATTTCTTTCTAATTAAAACCCCTATTTTCACATTACCTTAATCTATGGATCCCCTATTATATTTGACTCTAATTCGGTATATTTATGTTGTTCTATTTCTAAGATTGCATGTAGCTACACTCAATTATGTTAGACTTACTCTTAAACAGGGTCTACTCCTCCTCTGAATTAAGCACAACAAACATGGATTAATAATCTAGAATTATTAAGTCAAGAATTAAGCACACATAATTGAGAACAAGATCCAAGTATTTATTGCGTAAAAAGAAATCAGAAGACAGAATTCATAATAGGGTTCATCTCCCCTAGGTATTTAAAAAGTTAGTTCATAATCGTAAATAAAGACATCCCAAAGATAGTATAACCGCAAGAAATAAAGAAACTTATAATAAAATTCAAAGAAATCAAAAGGAGATCTTCAATCTTGATGTAAATCTACTCCGGACTCGGCTCCAACGGTGTTCATAATTGCATTTCTTTACATTTTTAGAGTACAGTTCATGAAATCTTCACGACCTGGCACATGGTTGTGTATCCAGCCCATATGGAATGGCTTCCCCCATGTGGCTCTTGAAACTTGTTTTGATTTTTTGATTTTTGCTCGTATTTTACTCATTTTGATCCCAAATGCTCCCTTAAAAATTGAATAATCATCTAGAAACACATTAAGAATGAGGCTAAAGCATGTTACTTTTCGCATTTATCAAGAACGAACACAAAAATTTTACATGGAAAACCCTCGAAGAGGGAAAAACCATGAAAAACCCAGGAATAGTCAAAGGTTAACCAGGCTCTGATAGCATAATTTAATTGGGAGAAGAATATGAGACACAACCCATATACAAGGTAAACAAAACTTAAAGAAGAAAATGAAGATTGGGAGGAAGAATCACTTGAAGGATTCTTATAATTCAAGCATGCATAGATGGTGGCATTTGACTCCATGTCAGATTCTATCAATTCACTCATCGTAACTATTGGAGTTAAAGTGATATCCAAGTGGTTATTTAGGCTATTGAAAATGGACTTTGAAATTATTTATCATGAGAATATAAAAGCAATTTGTATATATTTTTACTTCATTTGTTTTTTATCCATTTTAGGGAAGTCAAGAACTTGGTTAACTATTAGTCTAAATTCATTATTTAAATATTTGAAATATGAGTAGTCTTAAAAGAGTAAAAAAATCCAAAAGTGGTTGGTAGCTTTTATTATTTTCTTAACAATAAGTGGTAGGTATCTAACATGCATAAGAAAATAATTTAATGTTGTTGATTTTTTTGGAAGTCTTTCCTAGGTTTTTGCTAAGTTTTGTTGGAATAATTGGATAGTAAATGTGAATATCTATACATAGATTTAGGTTATTTCTTGTACCTGGTATTTAGGCAAAACTTTGGATTTGTCAAATTTAAAGTATTTAAAGTTCTATCATTTATATTTTTCACTATAGCTATTAAATTTAGCATGGGCGGCACAAAATAAAGAGAGGGAAAAAAGCAAAAATTGACAGTTTATAGGATAAGGGAATCAAACTCCGAGTTTTAAGTGAATTGCACTCTCTCATTGTTTTCTCTTAACCACTAAGCCAATTACTTATACTTGTCATAACGTATCACATACTAGGGTTTGATGCAAAATTTGCAACATAATAAAAATAGTGTGAGGCAAAGGATTTGAACTTGGGTATCAATGATAGTTTCACTAACACTCTACCACACCAGTAACTCATTTATTTCCTAAATACGCACAAGTGATCTAAAAAAATTAGAGCTTGACCACTCTCTCTCGGTCCACAAATTTGATTCTACTAACATCCAATTTTTGGGATGTGACAAGTTAGATATGGGTCCCAACAAATAACAGCTTTGCTTCATTATTTAAGGGCTCCTACAATGAGGTGATTGGATCGAAAAGGCTACTTGGTATATAGTTGGTGATAGAGTGCAACGACCCACAATAGAATATAGTGAATGTGATTAGAGAGTCTTTAGCATATCATTGGTAATATACAGACTACCATGAATCGTCTGATGAAATATAAGTATGGTAAAAATTAAAATTACAGGATAGATATTAATTTTAAAACATTGTTTACCATGTCTTCTCTATATTTTAATAAAACCTTCATAAAATTGATTCAAATAATTTAACTTATTCAAATTTCATTAACTTATATTTTAAAAATAAAAAAAACTTTAAATTAAATAGCTCTAGTGTAAAATCTAAATGATACAACTCAAAATAATTTAAATATGACAAATCCAATGTTTTTCCCAAATACCATGAATAAGAACAAACTTAAATCTATGTATAGATACCCACATTTACCATCAATTATTCGAACAAAAAATAACAAAAACCTAGGTAAGACTTCCAAATAAATCAACAACATTAAATTCTATCCCTATGCATGTTAGATGCCTACCACTTTATTACCAAAAAAATAATAAATGCTACCTACCACTTTTTGAGTTTTTACTCTTTTAAGACAACTCTATTTTCAATATTTAAATAATGAATTTAGAATAAAAATTAGCCAAGTTTTTCACCACCTCAAAATGGATAAGAAAACCAACTAAATTAAAAATATATAAATTACTTTTATATTCTAATGATATATAATTTCACAGTTCATTGTCAATAGTCTAAAAAATCACTTGCATATCACTTTAACTCAAATAGTTACAATGTGTGAATTGAAGGAATCTGACATGGAGTATATAATGAGAAAGATCATCTTTAGTGGCCAAGATAACTAAAATTCTCAACATAAGTGATTGGAACATCTATCAAGGAAGCTTCATAAATGATTGGAACATCTATCATGGCAGTTTCATCATTGATTGGAACATCTATCAGGGCAACTTTGTTAATGATTGAAACATCTATCGGGGCAGCTTCATCATTTATTGGAACATCTATCGAGGCAGCTTCATCATTGTTTGGAAAATTTATCAGGGTAGGCTCGTCAATGATTGGAACATCTATCAGGGCAGCTTCATCATTGATTGGATCATCTACTGGGGCAGCTTCATCATTTTGTTTGATTCCAATGCTGGCTTTTGCTTCTAAACTTACCATTGTTTTCATCTTTCTCTTTCTTCCACGCCTACCTACTGAATGAAGAAAAAACCATGGTTGAATAACTTTAAAAAAGTACTAGATATAGATATGTGTTTTAGTTCAGAATATTTTGTCAAGTGTTTGAATACATAGTAGATATGGGTATTTCATGAAAATTGGAAAGTTGGAGTTTGGCCAAGAATATGCTTAAAAAATGAGTAGAAAAAGAAAGATACCCTTTGGTGCAGTTGAAGCTGAAGCAGTAAGATTGGACATGTGCATATTTTCTAAATTTGTTCTCTCCATAGTTGAAGCCTTTAGCTCTTCATTCAGTTCTCTAGTTTCTCTAGAAATCAATAACTGCAAAAGTTGAAAACCAATATAACGATGATGGGGAAGAAACTCTCAAATCATGAAAGAATCGTTACAAAGGAAAAGTTAAAAAAATCATGGAAAAAAATATGAGAAATGAACTTGTTTAGGGTTTAGGAAAATGGCATGCTTACTAGCAAAGGAGCTAGTGATTCACTTTGATCATTGCTCTCTTTTTTCTTCTTTCCACGCATGGGGAGTATTCCATTCGTTTCATACCTTTTTACCTCAAGAAGTGACCGAAAAGTAATATTGCGCTCTTTATGGCAATATTTCTACAATAATGAGATATTATCAAACATCAATGATAAATGAGATATATATATTTGCCTACATATGGGAAAAAAATAGATCATAAGAGTTGTAAAAGTCATTTAAAGATAATTTTTTTATCAATCCTCCCATTTTTGTTTGGACTTTCAATAACAATCCAATTTTTTAGGAACTCAGGCAACGGCTTTAACAAATATGCAAAGCATTCAAGATAACTGTGTAAGAAAATTGTAGTGAATAGAGCTATTTATTTATGTTTCTAAGGTGTGTGGATGCTTACCTTGTTGTATCTTCTCTTCGGAGTAGGATCTTGAGCTTTAGGAGGCAACTTAGATACAAGGGTTGCCTCTATTATATAACCAATTGTTTCTGCGACTACTAATTTCAAACCATTTAGTAAATTCTATCAGGACAATAACTTTGTTCTACTATATATGTAAAAAACTAAAATAGTTTATATAAGACACACACACACACTCACAGGTGATAACTAGTTAACCTTTTGAAAGGAAAGAAGTACAAAATGAATATGACTATCTACCTAAAAAAACCTTAAGGGTATCTACAGTAGACATAACCTATGTGGAAAGAGTTTAATATTAAAAACCTTGTGTTTAACAAATTTCATAAAATATTTTTAAACCTTAAACTACCTCAAAAATAAAATTGTAAGTATTCATTTACTTCAATTTTTTTTTGGAAAACTACAATCGTTCACTATTTGTATGAAATAAATTTTACCATTTTTTATTTTTAAAAAATTATGAGCTGATATAGAAAAGTTTAGTGTTAAACTGAAGGGATCCCTTTTTCTCTCACTCTTATTTATATTATTGGGACATTGCTAATTTACTTTATTCAAAATGCTTTCAGGTGGTGCAACCTAACTTAAAAAAGATCTAAAATAGGCTTTTTTTTCTTGGTAATATTGGTAGGAGGAAGATTGGTGGAGTTGAATAGAAATCTATAAACTAGGTATTATTCAACTTTGTTAAGGTTATGTGGACCAAACCAATGAAAGAAATTCAATCCTATCTTTTTTTAAATTGAAATATTAATTATTATAAAATGAAGACAATAAAACAACACTCACTAAATCTTAGCATAACAAGATAGAAATAGCTTATTTCTAAAGAATAAGAAGTAGCTCCAAATTAAACAAAATATTAAAAAAAAGAAAAAGAAAAAAAAACCTACCTTAAGAATATGAAGACTTGATTGAAAAACAGAAATAGTTTAAAGCTAGGCATAGTCAAATTTATAACCTAAAAGAAAACTTGTGTTTCCTAAAATAAACTTTTGGCTTTATGCATGCAAGTTATTTGTGGGATTTACAGACAAAGTTTTGGAGAAAGAGTAAATTATATTATGAAGATGAATGGAAAATGGACTCAAGTGATGACTTTTATGATACTAAGGAGATTGAAAACCTATGTGTTGTTCATAAATTTGATATGGAGGGTATGCAAGCCATCAAGGTTGATTATGGTTGTTGGCCAATTGGACAGGTGCTTGGTGGGAAATTATGAAAGGGTTTTATGAAGTTAAAATTGTTTAGGAGAATGGAGTCTTTGACATTAATGTCAAGAAAATGTCAGGGAGGTAGTTGATGATGGAATTTGAAGGAATAGTTCGTTGAGATCGATTATTAGTCTTGTTTCACCTTTCTCAAGCATAGAACTACATGGGTAGTAATTTCTGGTATTCCCTTAGAATCTTGGAACTACAAAATATTCCAGAACATTTCCCTAGCATGGTGTGATCTTCTATCGATGGAAAGTAACTCTCTGAAATTTCAGGATTTAAGTAAAACAACAATGCTCATCACCAGAAACCAACTTAAGAAGATTGCTAATATGATTCATCTCAATTGCGATGAGATGCAATACCTAGTTAGAGTTGCAAAGTTAGCTGAGGGAATAATTTCTACTTTGGGTGTAAAGGCTACTACATCAATCTATATATATAATAGCCAGGTGGAGGACTTTTTCCCAACGTCAGAGATAGCTCTAAAGATTCCTTCATGGACTTCGATTTCTTGAATAGAAATGAGTCTTATATCGTGAGGTGTAAGAAACATGGGAGACGGGAAAAGCTATTAGGCTAAAGGCTAGTTGATTCGATGAGGTTATCATTTCTGAGATTATAAGGATTGAGCAAGGCATAGGTTGGTAAATGTGTCCTCTAAATAATCTTACTTATAATTTCTATTACTAATACGTGAATTTCTTAGGTTTTAAGATATGATATTCAACTTTAGAATTTAAAGTGTACATGGGAAGGTGTATTCATGGGTATAATGTTTTATGGGTGGTTTACACTATGATTAAGAAAATTAATCTTTTCTGAGGAATATATATAAAGAGAGGGGGTAGGTAGTAGATATAGGTATTCGATATGTGTACTCATAATTTATTATCTCCTTAGTTGAAGCATCTGGTTAGTTGAAGCATCTGGTTCAATATTCTTTAGAGAGTTGTAGGTATCTACATTTTCAATATTCTCATAATTTATTATCTCCTTAGTTGAAGCATCTGGTTCTTCTACATTCAATTGTTCAGTTCTTTCATAAGTCAATGCCTGCAAAAGTTGAAATACCAATATAACAGTGACATGGGAAGAAACATTCAACTCTCAAAAGGATCATCACCAAGGAAAAGTTAAAATTTTTATGTAAATAAATATGAAAACTAAACTTGTTTAGGTTTTAGAGTTTATGAATATAGCAAACTTACTAGCAACGGTTCATGTAATCCAATTTGGTCTTCGTTCTCCTGTATCTTATTTGCACACCCATCGTAAATAACTTTCGATTCATACCTTTCCACCTTAATTAATGATCGAAAATTAAGATGCAACTCCTTGTGTTGATAGTACTGCAATAATGAGATATTATTAGACAACATTGATAAATGAGATATATTGTAAGACAACACCATTGCAAACTTTATTGTGAAAGGTATTCAATAGTAAATAATTCTTCTTGGCTATTAAAATTTTCCAAACAAGGAAATTTTCTTGAAATTATGGTAATATTTCTAACAATTTTGGCCTCTTCCTCAATAGCAATATCTCTGTCACTAACCTATTTAGGCATCTCTCAAATAATCCGTAAAAAAATAGGTATAAGCAATGTGATGGGTTTGGTGACATTTATTTGTTTGTTTGTTTTTTAAATAATATTGTACTCTTCTATCTACCAGCAATTGTGCTTTACTCTTCTATCTACCAACAATTGTGCTAACTTATATTTTTTTGCATTTTCATTACAAAATGATTTTTATCTTAGTTTCATATTTTTATATAAGAAAAAGAAATCTAGACAGCAACTTCAAATTTTTTCTCAAGATATTTAGGACAACATGGAGTTGTTATTCCAAATTAACTCAATATTAGTATAACTTACAAATAAAAAATGAAAAGAAAAAAACAGAAGAAAAATGGTCTATATTATCAATTATTCTAAAAGATGTATGTAATGATCTATTAATATTTGTAACAACGATAAGAAAAATTATACTGATGATAAGGACATTTAAACAAAAGTAAGCACAATAAAATTATAAATAAGGAAGAATAAAAGAAATAACAAAGAGATTAATCCAACATTTTTATCTAGTAAAATTGAATTCAAGAAAAAAAACACAATAAAACCATATCCAAATAAATTCAAGCAAGCCAGTGTTTGGTTAGTCTAAATAGAAGATTATACATGTTAAACAAAAATTTAAGAAGAAAATGAAGACTGAGATGAAGAATCATCTGGAGGATTGTTATTTTTCAAGGATGCAGAGACCTTTGACTCCATGTCTGATTCTTTGAATTCACAAATCGTATTTACTTTTTAGACTATTCAAAATGAACACTAAAACTATTTATCATCAAATCCAAAAGTAATTTATATATTTTTTAAATTTAGTTGATTTTCATCCATTTTAGGTAAGTGAAGAATTTAGCTAATTATTAGTTTAAATTTTGGAAATATGAGTTGTCTTTAAAGAGTAAAAAAATCCAAATGTGGTAGGTAGCATTTATTATTGCATAGGAAAAACATTTAATGCTGTTCATTTTATTTGGAAGTATTACCTAAGGTAATAATTGGATGGTAAATGCAGGTATTTACACGGGCGAGAGTAGAAATATGTTTTAGAGGAGGTGAAATTAAATCTTAATTTTTTACTATACTAAAAATGTAATTTCACCATTTGAATAGCCTATATCTTTATAACTTTTAAAGGATTAAATCAAATTTTTATCATTTTTAGGGGGGCCAAAGTGCAATTTTACATTTACTAATTTAAAACGTTAAAAAAGTTAAATGGCCTAAATGGAAAGTTTACCATTTTAGGGGCGACTAGGGCCCTTGCCAGCCCCCATGGTTACACCCCTGGGTATATATACGTAGACTTAGATTATTTCTTGTACATGGTATTTGAGCAAAACTTTGGATTTTTCAAATTTAAATTATTTCGAGTTACATCATTTAGATTTTACACAAGAGCTATTTAATTGAATCTTTCAATTTTAAAATATAATTTAATCAAATTGGAATAAGTTAAATTATTTGAATAAATTTAATTAAGCTTTATTAAAATATAGAGAATATATTATAAATAATGTTTTAAAATAAATATCTATCATGTAATTTTAATTTTGCCATACTTATATTTCATCAGACAATTCTTGCTAGTCCGTATATTAACAATGATATGCTAAAGACTCTCCCATAACATTCGCTACATTCTAATGTGTGTCACTGCACTCTATCACTAACAATATACCTGGTAGCCTTTGCAATCCAATCGCCTCGTGGCAGGAGCCCTCACAACCTTACAACTTAACCTATGAAGCAAAGTAGTTATTGGTTGGGACCCATAATCGGCTCACCTCCAAACATATTATCTATATAAGACTTCTAACTCATTAAAAAGAGCCAATGATCTCCTCCCTCAAAACAACCATTATCTATCGTACTTACCTCACCTCACCTCACCTTACCTCACCTCACCTTGTGGCTCTCGACATCTCCACTATGGTGTGAACAAACCTTATTCACCACCCTCCTGTTGGTGTGTGGGGATAAAAATGAAGTTATGAGAAATTAACAAAAGTTTTAATGCTTGTATCAATGCCAATTTCTTTAAGGTTCTATTTGCCCCCACCTATATTACGGTGAGCAAAAGCGTTACTGATAATTGAACCTCGAGGATACAATCAAGCCCAATGTTTGTCTACGTTTTGCGTTGACAAAAACAATCCACTAATCACTAAGTGGAGCATAGTTATTTTTTGAATTTTAGTAATTACTGAGTATTAATTTGGGTCAAGGATTGACTTGAAAAAAAAGTGAAATTAGGAGTTTTAAAAGCTTAAGGACTAGTTTGATTAAGGGAAAAATTGGGGCACTTTACATTAATAATTGCCCAAAGGTCTAATAATCGACTTCCCTAAACCTAATTTGGTGTATAAATTAGCATACTTTTCCAAGCTAGGACGTAATTATTTGAAAAATAAACATATTGTTTTTGTAATGCCCCAAAATTTGGGCCTCGAAGTATTAGGCCTTAAGTAAGGGAATGGTTAGGAAGCTGTGTGCAAAAGTATGTCTGCTTTAGTGGTTAAGGGTCCTGAGAGAAGTTGGAAAAGTCCTGGGTTCAAACCTGAGCTTTAGCAAAAATTTTGGTTTTAAGTGGATAAAACCCTGGATGCTTGGATGTAGGCCTTTTAAATTTTTGTGTTAAAAAAATGACATAAGGAAGCATGTGGTCTAGTGGTTGTGGCGTCATTAAGGTTGTGAGGGAGCCTGGGTTAAAGTATTGGCTTTTACAATTTATTTTGGTTTTCTTTTAAAGGAACCTGGACTTTGACCTTTAGAACTTTTTATTAATTGAGGATTAAATATGGCACAAGGAGCCTGATGGCCTAGTGGTAAGTGGTGTGTTATTGATTCTAAGAGGCTTGAGTTCGAGTCACGTTATGCACAAAGGAGTATTTATTTTTCTTCTTTTACCATGTGAGAAGCAGAAGTTGATTGAAATACTGCTGAGTAGAAAGGAGTTTGAATTGGTCTTTGAAGAGGTTTGTGGAGAGAATTTAGGAAAGAAAAGGGGGATTTGGATAAGGGTTCGGTTGGTTGTTGTTATGGAGAAATTATTGGAGGAAATTAAGGAGATGTAAAGGGAAAGAGAGAGTTCTGCTGTATAGGGACTTTAGGCACTCTTGAATTCAATTTTCGGGGTATTTTTCTTTCGGAATTGGGTTGATTTGTACGAGGGAACTTGTTTTTGGTCATATTTTTGTTACTTTTCTCTACTTTTTTAGGCCAAATAGGCTATAGACCCTTTCAGGTAGTTTTTTTTCCATTTTGTTTGCTTTCTGCTTGATTGAATATTTTTGTTTAATTCCCTTTACCAATCGATTTTTCCCCTTCTGGCCGATTACTGCATTTTCTCTCCCCCTCAACACTTTCAGTCTTGGTTTAAGGGATTCTCTGCTCCTACATTCCGTACTCCATTCCTGTTTTTGATTCGGCAAGTAATCTTTGTTAATCGAACCTCCGATGGGTGAAGAGGGTGCTAGTAGTAAAGTGATAGCAAGGGTACTGGCTGAGTTTGAGCACGTAGCCTCTAGACCCAAGTTTAAGCGGCGTAAGGTGTCGACTCTTCGGGATTTTTCGCCAGGATGTGGAAAGGTGGCTGCACCAATCTCTGGAACTAGTGGGCAACAACAACCGACTAATCTAGTCAAGGGAAAGGTAATCTCTTGGACAAGTATTTTCGGTAGAGGCTATTTTTGATAAAGGTTTGGTTTGGGATTGTATGTTTCGGAATCCTAATGTTTTGAAGACTAACAATATGATTTGATGAAAAATAGGCTTTGGAGCACATGGACTATTCATACGTTTCACAATTAGGTGTGTATCTGTACACCAAAAATCATTACTGTCGTAAAGCCGAAAGCGTGTGTGTAATCTCACTGTTCCTTCTGTGTATCGGCAAAAGCTGAAAAGTCGAAAAGTTGAAAGCCAGAGATACGACGATTAAGGCCATATGGGTGTACGAACACTCGTATGGTGAACCGAGCCCACAAATACGGGTGTTAGACTGTTGAGGCCACCATGAGCGTTCTCGTGCTCTTGGGTCGTTATGGGCCTCGTTGGGATAAAATGGGTTGTGTGGGCCCAATGGGCTCGTGGGCCCCACACAGATAAAATCTACATTAAGTGGCAAATACTGGACTAGGCTATGTAGTTCGCGTAGTCGTGACTAAATTTGGGCTAAATGGGCCACACGAGCGTGTGGGCCCACTTAGGCCGAATATGGGCCTTGGGCCTATTTGTACAGTTATGACCGTTTAAATTATCTGTGTCGCTCGAGGAGACTATAGGCCTTCAGAAAGGTTGGTAAAATGACTGAACTACCCTCGAAGGGTAAAATGACCGAATTACCCCCGAAGGGTAAAATTATCGAAATACCCTCGATGGGTAAAATTACTGAAATAACCCCGATGGGTAAAATACTGAAATACCCCCAATGGGTAAAATTGACTATTATGGCCTTATGTTATGTATGTTCGTTTTCCTTTGTGTTATATATATGACTGTTACTGAGCATGACATTCTGCATTCACGTATGTTACTATGGCATGTCATCCTGCATGGGGTTGGGTTAATATTGATGGAGGAAGTGTATGGCTTGTAGTTGTTCTGTTCAAGGCTTACTACCTTTCTGCTTATGGCTTTTAGCCGTTCTGTCTACGGTGCCAAGCCATTCTGTTGACTTAGTGTCGCAACCGGTGCTAAGCTAGTGTGTTGGCTGGGTGGGTCGATTTAATCCCCACAGGAGTGTAAGGTTGGATAGGAGATGAAGTGCAGGGTTGGTATGGGTATTTATGCATTACATATACAGTAAGGTTTTGAAGGTCATAATTTTTTAGTAAACCTCGATTGAAAATAAACAAACGCAAACTGAGGTTTTATACAAGTTTTAAATGGCAATAAGTCAGAAATTTCAAGAAGGGTTTTTAATGAAAACATGGTTTTTGAAAAACACTTCAATGTGACATGCCAGATTCAGGTCTAACTTCTACGCCGGGTTTGGGGTGTTACAATTTTGCTTACTATTTCTCTAACGATCATCCCTTTTGGAATTATTAATTGCTTTGCTGCAAGTTATTCCTACGATTTGGTTGATATCATCGCTGCCATTATCACTTGAATTTGCTACTTTAAGTCCTTCAATAAACTACCCCCAATTACTTGTATTAAGGATAGTTTTTTAATTGACGCATTTAATACATATTGATGTTTATTTGGTTAAGATGAGTTAGAGCATTAAGAATTAATTTGATATAATTTAGTTAAAACATATTTCTTTATGTAATCTTGTAATCATTATTTCTCTATTTATTAAGTTGTGCTCGAGTTTCTTTTTATTTCCTTCACTTGATTGAATTTACTCGTAATGATTTTATATGTGATTTATTATTATTTAATTACATGTTTAGATTAAGAAGATTAAGTTTGATTAAATGAATTAATTACATCTAATTGCTTAATTTTATTGTAGAATCTAGTTTAATTACATTAATAAAATTCGAATCTTGTTTTGGTTACTTTCAATTTTAGGATTTGATATAATTTAGTTAAAATTTGTTTCTTTATGTAATCTTGTAATTTTTGCTTTTCTATCTATTAGGTTATGCTTGAGTTTCTTTTTGTTTGTGTCACTTGATTAAATTTACTCGTAAAGATTTTGTATGTGTTTTATATTGTTTAAATATTTTATAATTTTTCTAAATTACTAGTTGTTGGAAATGTGTTATAAATTGAATACTCTTGTTACTGATATTGTGTATTGAAGGTATTCACATATGGTTATGAATTGAAAACGAATGTTATATTTATTCTTGACCCTTGTATACGTTATACAAAAGCTATCCAGGTATAGTTGACATGCCATAGAGTATAGAGCTCTTTAAATATGTGTTAATGCGGACTACTATATGCACTTGGTAGTATCATATCACTGCACTTTGTAACACCCCTAACCCGTATCTATTGCTGGAATAGGTTACAGACCATTAATGTAAAATCGTAACATTTAAACATACATTTAGTACCTCTACATAAATATGGAATAATTCATACATATATACACCTAGCATCCCTTAATCGAGCCCTTGAGGCCTTAGAAACACTTTAGAAAAGATTCAGGGCTAAATTAGAAACATTTGGAATAGTTAAGAAAAAGTTGGAAAAATTGAACTGCAAGGGTCACATGGCTGAGACACACCCTCGTGTCTCAGGCCGTGTAACAATCGAAGTAAGGACACACGGCTGTGTCCTAGCCTATGCCCATGCCCATGTAGCTCTCTGAGTTGGGTCACACGGCCAAGCCACACGCCCGTTTGCCAGGCCGTGTAACTCTCGAAATGGCCTCACACGCCCATGTACTAGGCATGCTAGGCCGTGTAACTACCTAACTTGAATGCCTTTAAAACATACAGGGGACACACAGTCAATGTTGCATGGCTGAGTGTCACACACGGCTGAGACACACGTCCATGTCTTACGTCGTGTGGAAATGAAAAATCAAGCCATTTACCCCTATGAACAAGGCTTCAAACACATACAAAAGCATGATTAAATTGACCAACTCAAATGACCAAATCCATTCAACCAATATGCCATATAAGGCATCTTAACCATAATCAAACAAACTTATCTAAGCATATGCATTACCACATTGAAAACCTACACAACTAACTCAATATCATCTTATAGCATACCACAATGGAGACCACAAGTAACTCAACATATCATACCATTTTAATGTCCTAAATACAACCAACCAATATGCCCTTCATAGACACCACAATTATATCAAACATCAGAGCTCGCATCAGAACTCGTATTAAAACTTGATACTATATCTAAACTTAACTGAGTAGCTATGATGTTCACTTGTCATCACTTTATCAATAGTAGTACAACTACCGAGAAATTTACAGTGATCATTTGTTGAAACATAATCGAGAAAACCAGATTATCAAACTCTAACTGATGCTACTGACATGCTTGCACCTATAAGTTTCAACTAATATTTGTTTCCCTTTTATGGAAAGTGACAACCAACAACATTTAACACACGCGCGATAGCTTCAACTATCAAGACGACTTTAACCCATAATGACATTTCCCGATCAGAATTGATCCAATAGATATATTTTTGTATCATGTCTTCTAGAATATGAATCCCTCATTCTGACTATCCATCTAACTACTCGTGAATTAGTAAAATTTATTCAAAAATCTAGATATATACTCGAATATATATATACAACTCATCTAACTTTTCTAGTGAATAATTCGTTCTGAATAAAACAATTGAGTCAAACTTATTATTCGTATAATAACATTTCAGAGTGATTCTTTCTTCTTGTTATCAAGATAACCCAGATACTAAGTTTATCATAATTCCCTCAAAATACCAATCAGAGATCATCACCTACTGTATTACTCCTATGAAATATGACATCCAATTTTTGGCTTGTTTTCATAATTCGAGATTACCTAAGTAGAAAGAACTATCATGAGAGGTTAAGCTCGATCATCCACCATCTATACTTTTGTCGTTATCCATTCCCTTCATGAAAGTTAGAAAGGGGATATATTATGAATTATTTCAATCATTAAAATTAGAACTTTGAACCATACCAAAGCCAAGACCATCAGATGAATTAAAATCATAGTGTTTTAATAAAACCGACGTTTCAATCTTATAAATAGAACAATACCTCAACATCAATAGTGCATTCTAAAACAAAAGAGAAAAATCGAGTGTAGTTCCAGTAACAACCAGTGTAGAAACACAACCGCTAAAAACTTGAGACCTATATCACCGTGCTCCCATGATCGAACCAGGAATTATAATCGTAATAGATGTAATTACCTTCAGCCAATGAATATCCTTTACAGATGAACCATGTTTGATATATTAAACAATAAGAATGATAAGAAAATTGAGATAATGAAATCCAAGATATGAAGCTCTACTTAATTTTCGAAATTACAACCCATATTGAATGATAAAGAGATCAATTATACGTTAGAGAAAATCCAAAAGAAGAATATCATTCATACACACTGGAATCAATTGTGACACAAATAACATAAATTGCTTATATATAAATCAAACCATCAACCAGTAGAAGAAATAAAATAACGTCATATGAGTCTTATCATTGAATCTTCTACCAAACATAATAAAATAGAATGCCAAAGAAAAATAGAGCAATGTCGATCATAACAAACCAGACTAACAATACTTCTGTCTAACATTATGGTTAACTAGCACTCTCTTAAGATAAAAATCAAATCCGAAGATGAACAATTGCATATGCCTTTGAGGATAAAAGAACATATAGAATACCCAGAAGAGATCGTTGTAAGCTACTCGACCATAACAACTGCATTTAGATACATTTTTAGTTCAAACACTATCCCACAGACTACTAAAGTCATTGATGACTCCACATTATCCCATTTCACTAAAGAAATCAATTCAAATGAAATCTCAATTAACCCATTCTTTAGATATCATACCTAATGAAGTTGATTACCTATGAATCACTGCTTCTTTAACAGCGACATTGCGTATCCTAGATGATCTTCAGAAGAGTCTAATATCTCTTCTAGAATTCTCTTTACTTGCTAACCAGTTCTCTTCTCAGACTACATTATTACTAATTCAATCCCTCAATTCTATGACTTCTTTTTTGCAGACTTAATCAACATAAATCTTGTATCAATTTCATTGTATGAGACTTTGAAGGTGAGGGGGTGGAGATCGTAAAGCCACTAAATCTGATTCTCATATATACACATCAAACATATCTTTCATTAACAACATAACATTATGAATCTTAACTTTTACCTTTATGAGTTTCTACTCATCATTAGCAACCTTTTAATCATACACGTGAATATCATTTACAGCATTATTGAAATTAAGTCGGTTGGAAAGTATCTCTGTCTAAAATGAAACAAATCTCATTAGCATCAGGAGATATCACACTATCACAAGTTATATAATGACATGTATTTCTAGGCTTAATATATGCTATGTTCAATCCAAGAACTGACTAAACCATAGCACTGATACCACTAAATATAACACCGCTAACCTGTATCCGTTACTGAAATAAGGTTACAGAGCATTATCAAAGTTTACATTTCAAAACTAACCAAATTTAAAACATTTTAATTCAGAACATCAATCATAGCAAAACCAATCAATGACATACATATTGTTCCTTATACGATCCCCCGAGGCCCTAAAAACACATTAGAAACAAGTCGGGACTAAATAAAAAACATATAAAATCTATAGGAAAAATATAGAAAATTTCAAACTACAAGGGTCACACTGTAACACCCCGAATTTTGGGCCTAGATGAAATAGGTTTTGAACAAGGGAACAGTTAGGAGACATCACATAAATATTTAGTTGTGCAAAGAAGTGACACAAATTCCTTGTTTGCTTCAGTGGTTAAGTAATTTGGGTGTGTTTGAGAGTATTTAAGAAGCCTGGTTTCAGGTCTTGGCATTTACAGAATTTTTAGTTTTGCTCTTAAATGAATCTGGACACTGGCATATAGGCCTTATAAGTAATAGTGTTTGATTTATGACACAAAGAGAGCCTGTGGTCTAGTGGCAAGGTGGTGCGTTGTGTAACTGTGAGGTCTAAGGTTCAAGTCCTGGGTTGTGCAATGGAGTATTTATTTTGCTGCTTGAGCTGGGTAGGTGGTGGAGTTGGACTAGAATATTGCTAAAAGGAGTTTGAAGTAGTCATAGAGTGAGTTGAGGAGAAATTGGTGGAGTGATTCAAGGAGGCATAAGAGGAGAGATTTTAGGAGGAAATCAAGGAATTTGAGAGTGAGGGGGAGTTGTGCGGTTTGGGGGTATGCTTGTGCCGAATTCAGTCTTTAGGCATTGAGGGAATCGATTTTGAGGTTTTTTTTCTCTTCGTTTACTTCGACTTTGGCCAGTTTTTCTTTCACCTTTGGCTTATGCCGAATTTTGCTGAAGACTTCGGGTACCTCTCGGGTTTGCTCTTTTGTTTTCCTCTTTTCCCTTTTACTTTTCGTTTCTTGTTTTGTTTTGACCGAATAGCTCTTTATTCCCCTCTACCGAATCTCCTTTCTCCTCTCTCTTCTCTGTGTTGCTGAATTCTTGTTCCTTCTCCATTTTAGATTCTTTTAAAAGGGAGTATTGGCGTTAGTTCTTCTCTGTTTTCGTGGTTGAATGTTGATAGGTGAGTTTTGCAACACCCTTTGTCTAGTTCAGTTTGCACTTTTCTATCCATTGATCTCTTTTTTATTTTTTTTCTCCTACTTTGCCTCTTTTCAGTTTTCGGATCCCCTTTTTGATTTGCTTCTTCTTGTGTTTCAAGTTGCACTCTACCTTGTCAACAGTTTGGTAGGTGAGTAAGTGTTTGTTATTCGCTGTATGGGATGCGGTTTGAAAGGATGTATGTACATTATTGGGTTTAATTTGATGGTTAACCGAAATGCGATCTAAGGGTTGGAAGTAAAGGGTTTTGTGGCTTTTGTGCTAGGTGGAGTTCAAGAGTTGGTTGGTGCTTCTCCAAGGAGCTTAGGGTGTGGTTCGGTTGTTTTTCGGTTGGTGTACGTGGAGATTTACGCTCTTCGGTCGAATTTAGGTGTGTAATCACCCTACTGCAACCGCAGATCGGCGATAAGTCGAAAAGCCGTAGACGCAGCGTTTGAGACCACACAGGCGTGCGATCGCTCGAGTGGTAAGCCCAACTTGCGATTCGTGGGCAAATGACCGAAATACCCTCGAAAGGTAAAATGATCGAAATACCCTTAAAGGATAAAATGACCGAAATACCCCTAAAGGTTAAAATGACAGAAATACCTCTGAAGGGTAAAATGACTGAAATACCCTTGAAGGGTAAAATGATCGAAATACCCCTAAAAGGTAAAATGATCGAAATACCCTCAAAGGGTAAAATGACCAAAACACCCTCAAAGGGGACAATGACCAAAATACCCTCAAAGGGTAAAATGACCGAAATACCTTCGAAGGGTAAAATGATTGAAATAACCCCGAATGGTAAAATGATTGAAATATCCCTGAAAGGTAAAATGACTAAAATACCCTCGATGGGTAAAATAACCGAAATATCCCCAAAAGGTAAAATGATCAAAAACCTCCGAAAGGTAAAATGATCGAAATACCCTCATAGGGTAAAATGACTGATATACCCTTAGGAGTTGAAATGTATGTACGGCCTTTGTATGCATGATCGATTTGCTTTATGATATATAGATGACTATTACTGAGTATGACATACTACATAGACGTATAATTTATGACATGACATAATGAATGGGGTTGGGATACTTTTTTGGAGGAAGTGTACTGTACTAAAAAGGTCGCACGGGTCGCCTAAGACGACTGTAGACCTACTGGTGGCTTTGCCACATATACTGTTACTGGCAGCTTTGCTGCAATTCTATTACTGGTGGCTTTCCTGCGATATTGGTGTATTGGCTATGTGGGTCAATTTTATCCCCAAATGGTGTGTTGGTGGTACGGAGTGATGTGTTGGTTGGATTGGTTTGGGTTGCATCACTGCACTGTACTGTTACTGTATTGGGCTAAGGCTCACATTCCACTATTACTGATTAGGGCTCTGTCCCAGAATGTTACTGCATGTAGTACATGTTTTGACTGATAGGAGATTACACACTGAGTTTTGTAAACTCACCCTCTCCTTTTAACTGTGCAGAAAATCCTCAGCCTTAGGTGATTCAGTGCTGCAAGGGACTCAGAGGTGGCCACACAACTACTGCTGTTTACATTTTTCTTTTACCTTAAATTAATTTATATGTTGGGTTTTGTTTTTGTGTAATAAGGCATTTAAATTGGTTTTAATTTTTAATTGGGCTTTCTTTACTTATTTTAAACTGCTAGTTAGGAGAAGACGAATTTTTTTTAAATAATTATTGTTTTCAAAGACAAGAGTTTTAACAATAGAATTTAAAAAGCTTTCGCGATTTTAGACCAACGTATTAAAACAATATCAAATAACAAGGCAAACATTTTGATTAATGATTTGTTTATTATTCGTTAAGGGGTTTTTATAAACTTAGAAACAAATTTTTACCGATGAGTTCAAGTTTTGAAAGACACTCCAATGTGACACCCCAGATTCGACCATAACGTCTAGGCCGGGTTTGGGGTGTTACACACATGACTGAGACACACGCCCGTATCTCAGGTCTTGTGGGCATTCAAAGTAGGGACACATGGCCGTGTCCCAGCCCGTGTCCATACCTGTGTAACTCTCTAACTTGGGTCACATGGCCAAGCCACACGCCCGTGTGCTAGGCCGTGTACCCTTCGAAGTAGCCTCACACGCCCATGTGTCAGGCTGTGTACTAGGTCGTATAGCTGCCTAACTTGTAACCCTTTGAAAGCTATAAGGGACACACGACCGTGTCGCATGTTCTTATGTCACACAAGGCTGAGACACACGCCGGTGTCCCTGGTCGTGTGGATGAAAAATAGGCCATTTCCAAGCCATTTTTCTCATCCAATCATGCACACACCTACTTCCAATTTTCCACATGTAACAAGCATTCAAAATGCGCCGAATAATACATCCATAAGCAAAACCAATAAAGTATATGTGCATACAACCAATATGCCCAAAAGGTACCTCGAACAAAAAAAAATTAAACATGTATAACCATATGCATAGTTTAGCCAAAAGTTCAATCAACTTACAACTAAGTTTATTCCAAAACTTACCACTTTATTTATCTATCAAATTGACACGAAAAATACCAAATTGGCCATTTGACATTTAACACCATTAGCCATATATGTCCACTACATTCCAAATACCAAAATGACCATATTCAACCATGTTAAAGAACATTTCATTACACACACTTTAAATACCATTTCAACTTCCATCATTTAAGCATCATAAAGACTATAAAATCAACCATCATAAGGTCACATATATATGCCATAATTACAAGCCAAAACATAATGGCTATAACATCAACCAAAACACCTATACATGTGCATATTTAACCAATTATCACTTAACTTGTTTTCATGCCAAAACATAACATAATTGATACATAACATCCATACCAATTTTGGTCATTTCAAAACATACACCAATTTGACCATATTAACCGCAACCAACAAGCTATCAATAGTACCTTAAGTACCTCAAATCCACGACAACATTTCATGCCATAATCAACAAACAAAATGACATATATATATATACAAAACTCATTAATTAAACATTAGACATAGTCCATCCATACATGCCATTATAATTATGACCAAAGCATAGAAATCTACCGGTAAAATCAATGGATAGTGTGATGGATCTCCGACTAGCTTTCAATTCGATTGAGCTTCCGATAATCTAAAAAGTAAGAGAAAGATAACTACGTAAGAAATGAATGCTTAGTAAGCTCGTATAAACCAATAGCATAAAATTCCATTTTTGATAATAAACTTTATAGAATAAACATAAACTTATGCCAATGTCATAAAATTCATAAAAATATATGATCATCGACTCACAAATAAGTAAATTCATTAATTTCACTTATATTTATAATTCATAACATGAAAGGTACTCTTGGGACAAAATGTATAACCATCATCCTTTCTATAAGATTATACACCTTTCAATTTACTTACTTTCCATTTCGTTCCCAATGCTTACCATAAGCCGAAACTACATTATCAATTCCCAATTTACTGTATTTATCAATAATATAAGTATATTCATTCATAGTATACGTAAAATTTCTCACATATAAATACATCATTTATCACATTAAACATTTTATAACATCATAATACATCCCAATTATGTACTTACCATTTCATTCTCTTTTCTTATAAGTTTCATACGCATAGTACAAACATAATCGTAATTATCAATTATATCCACAAGCCTGGCATGAGTCTAAACACATCAATAACAAATGTTAGTTCATTTAAACATGATTCATATGAACTTGACATGGATAACCATTATACTTAAGCATAATTCAATTGGATTTATCATTTATCTCATAAAATATCATGTTTTCCATGTATCACCATTTCAATGAGTTTCAAGTATACATATCCTAATTCATATTGAACACTTACCATTTCATCTGCATAACACATAGAACATAAACATAGCATTAACCATGATCACAAATTAGTGATTAAACACATAGCTTAGCTATATCATCAGTTGGTAAGATATAGTACATAAACATAGTACCACTTAAATCATACTTTTCCTAATCATGAATGTTCATAGTTTGATCATCGATACATCATACCTTTCTATAATTGTCATAGTGAAATCAATAGGAACCCTTACCGGTTAATCACTTTTCATGCCTATTGAATCAATAGAATAATATCGGATACACGGGAAGCTCACACAAAGTGTGCTAACATATAGTCGTTGCTCACACGAGCTGTAAAATGGGCCTGCTCACACAAGCTGTCAGTCGTAATGTACGCTACATGATGCTGCTCACAAAAGCTATCGAGTATTCGCAACTAATACCGAACCTAGCCATCGTAGAACATTAAAGACCAACACCCGAAACAGGGTAACCTGGGTCTGCTCACACAAGCTTTTGGTCAGAATGTAGCTACATAGTGCTACACACACAAGCTGTTAAGTATTCACAACACATGTCGGAGCTCAGCCATCGATAGAACATTCAGGACTAGCACCTGAAACATAGTAACCTTAATGACATGTCATTTGTATCCTAATATTCAAAAGGTTCAAATGAAGCTTGATAGTTGTCATACGTCTTTAAATTTCCATCGTTTCTTGACATAATAAATTACATAATAACATATACATATATTGTTTCAATCATAATAGAATCACATACTACATTCAATTTAATCAACATTATACAGAATTTAGTTCATACGAACTTACCTGGCTAAATTGCAAAAATGACAAAGTATAGAGAAATTTTAGAATTTTCCATTCCCCTCGATTTTCCACTCAATCTTTATCTAAATTAATAATTTGATTCAATCTATTAATTTAGACAGTAAAACAAAGTATTTTATGCAATTTAATTACTTTTTGAAATTTTTACAAAATTACCTCGAAAGTTGTACTTTTATTCAATTTAGTCCTTGAGCCTAAAACATGCAAATTAACCATTTTTTTTTCCAAATTTAAGCTTAGTCGAATGTTCATTCTAGGCTGTTGCCAAGCCGTGTGCTAGGTCATGTAACTTTCGAAAAGCAACATTTAAAACCTACAGGGGACATACGGCTGAGATACACACTCGTGTCTCAGGTCGTGTGGACAAGAAAATGGCCAAAGTCAAGCCATTTCTCTCACCCTTTAAAACATGAACCTACAAGCCTCTTGTACATATACACAAGGCCTTAAAACATACACAAATCATGCATAAAATGACCAAATCTCTATACAAATTGTCCATACAACCAATATGTCAAAAGGCACCTCCATCACAATTCATCAAACCTATTAAAACATGTGCATGTTTATCCATTCATCAACCAATCACACCTAACCTGTTTCCATACCAAACTTATCATATTTGAATACATTTATATCATACCATATTAGATTCATGCCATATCAAAATAACCTTACCATTTGGACTATTTCTCACATGCATCAAAACCATCTAAATGAAACAAATCTAGCAATTTCCAAATGGTTCCAACAATCAACATATATAAACGATATTTCAATCATGCACATCTTTTCAAAACCTTTCCAAAGCATACCATAACTTGACCATGTTGAGGTCAATTCATCACCTACCATTTTGGCCATTCAAACATGCATTAACACATTGTCAAGATAATACATATCAATAAGGCATCAAAAGTACCAAGGTTACATTAACCAAAATAACATATACATGCAAACTCATAAACTAACATAAAAAACAAGTCATTCTTTACATGCCACTATAACCTTGATCAAGACATCAAAATTTACCAATATATTCACTAGATAGTGTGATAGATCTCTGACGAGCTTCCAAATCGGTCGAGCTTTCGATAATCTGTAAAGTAAAGGAAAAATAACTGCGTAAGCAATGAATGGTTAATAAGCTCGTATAAACTTTAAACATAACATTTCATTTTAATAATGAACTTTATGGGATAACTATAAATCTATACCAATTTCACAAAGTTTATCAAACTATATAACCATTAACTCATAAATGAGTAAGTTCATCAATATCACATATATTTTTCATTCCTAACATAATAGGATTTTATAAAACTTTGAACCCTTCCATTTACTTTCTTTTCGTATCATTTACTTACTTTTCATTTCGTTTACTTACTTTAGCTTAAATAACAACATCAATTCATTAATTACTATATTTGTTCATGAACTAGGTATATTCATCCATAGTGTACGTAAATTTTTCAAATATAAGTACATCATTCAAATCATCATTCCCTTTTCATCATATTACATTTCAAGTATGACCCGACCATTTCATTACCTTTCCTCACACGTTTTGTATACATAACACACAAGACATAAGCATAACATCAACCATGGCCACAAGCTAATTCATTTAAACATAGCTCTTTTGGAATCAACTACATGATAAACCATTTCATAAGAAATTACATACTTTAATCTTTACTACCCTTTCATGAATATAAACATATTTCCATTTGGACAGTTACCATTTCAAGGCATAACTTTATAAGTAAACATAATATAATCCAACCAATAGCTTGGCACAAGCCTAAGCATCATCAACAACACATGTTAGTTCATCAATTCATAATTCACTTGAATTAACATAAGATAAGTCAATGAACATGAATAACCTCACTTTAAATCATCAATTTCATGAACATAGACATACTTTCATTTAACATTCTCTTTTCATAGTTTTCGTGATATAAGTCATTTGGATACATACCTTTCATTCCCTTTTCATTCCCGTTGAACCACTTAGAATAATACCAGATATGAGGGAAAGCTCACACAAAGTACACTAAACATATGGTCGAAATCATTCTCTTTCATCATTGCTCACACGAGCCATAAATGGGTCTGCTCACACAAGTTGACAAACGGAATATAGCTACACAATGTCGCTTACACAAGCTTACGAGTATCCATAACAAATGTCAGAACTTAGCCATCAGTAGAACATTCAGGACTAGCACCCTGAACATAGTAACCTACATTTGCTCACACAAGTTGACAGTCGGAATGTAAGCTACACAATGCCCTTCACACAAGCTGACGAATATCTACAACAAATGTCGAACCACAGCCATCACTAGGGCATTCAAGACCAGCACCCGAAACATGGTAACCCTAATGACATGTCATTTGTATCCTATACATTCCTAAGGTTCAAACGGGGCTCGATAGTTGTCGAATGTTGTTGGATTTCCATCATTTTTGTACATGATAAATTGCATAATAACATATATATTGATTCATTTACAAGAAAACAACACATTAAAAATTCAATTTAATCAACATTTAAGTGATTATAGTACATACAAACTTACTTGGCTAAATTTACAAAAATGTCAAAGTATAGGGGCTATTTGGTAATTTTTCATTCTCCTCGATTTTTCAGTCGATCTTGATCTAAATTAATAATTCCATTCAATTTATGAAATTAAATAGTAAAACAATTTATTCTATGCAATTGAGTCATTTTGACATTTTTACAAAATTACCTTTTATTGCAAATTAACCATTTTTATTGCAAACCCATGCCAATCAAATATTAATAGCATCCATTTCAGTCCATTTTTGCAATAATTTCAAATCAAGTCCTTGAACTATTAGTATTTCCACAATTTAATCCCTAACCTGTAACACCCCAAACCCGATCTAAATGTTAGGACTGAATCTGGCAATGTCTCATTGTAACACCCCTTACCCGTATACGACGTCGGAATAGGGTACGAGGCATTACTAGAAGACATACATTTTCATACGTATTAAACCGAGTTACAAAATTTTATCCAAATTAAAACTTTCAAATTATTAACGTACTTTTATAATTCTTTACAACATATCCTCGAAATATTATATTCATAACAAATAAGGCCTACGAGACTCGATATTTACTCATGTACTTCAAAGCTTCATTTCCATTTCATTCAATTCACAATTTCTCATGTTCACATTTCAAATCAATTTCTCAATCCAATATATATATTTCAATCATCTAAGAATATAATTCAAGTTACATGAACTTACCAGGCTAAATTGCAGAAATACCAAAATTCAGGGATATTTTGTTAATTTTCTATTTTCCTCGAATTTCTACCCAATCTTGATATAAATTAATATTTCATTCAATTTATTAATTTAAATAATAAAAAATTCATTTCATGCAATTTGGTCACATTTTGACATTTTTACAAATTTACCTTTAAAATATTACTTTTATTCAATTTAGTCTCTAAACCTAAAACATTCAAATTAGCCATTTTTAATGAAAACTCAAGCTAGTTGAATAATCATATATTTTCCTCCTCCTCCTCTCCATTCCACATCCTTAATGCATATAACATGCTTATATGTAACATTATCTATAATTTCACTATTTATTTATTTGTTCATTCAAAGTTGTCCACTTGAGTCATTGTCACAAAATTATTTATATCTTCAGCTATGTAACTCTGAATTGAGATCCGTTAAATTTATCTAAAACTAGACTCACATATCTTCTTACTATAAAATTTTAAAAATTTTTAGTTTATCCAATAAGTACAGTTTATTCTTTAAATTCATCCCTGTTCTGCTGTTTGACAGTTCTAACCCTTCTTCACTAAAAATTAATTATCTCCTCATATAAGATTCAGATGATGTTCCTGTTTGTTTCTATTGAAAATAGACTCATTAGGTATTTTGAAAATATAAATTTAAGCCCATAATTATTTTTCTGCAATTTTTTATAATTTTCCAAAGTCAAAGCAGGGGAACCCTAATTCATTCTGACCTTGTCTCACATAATTTATTATATATCATGATTTACAATTCCATTACACCATTTCTCTATGACAAAATAGACTTAATAAGATTTAATTCCATATTTTTTTCATCCTCTAATTTAATTTACATAATTTATGGTGATTTTTTGAAGTTAGCCTACTGCTGCTGTCCAAAACTGTTTTAGTGCAAAATGTTGATTACTAAGTTTATAACTTCCTTATTCATTTTCTCTATAATATTTTCCATCACTTTCTCTTATTTCCCTTCACTGATATATCAAGAACATAATACTTTATTTAATAAAACTCTACTATAACATCATTTCCATACTTTTTCAATAATAACAAACTTAAAAATATATTGAAATCTTGATGTTCTTACCTTGTCCTATTTATTTCAATCTTTAACTTGATTTTCTCTCTCCTCCAGCTTCTGTTTCTTGAATCTAACTTGATATTCAAGCTCCCCATTTTCTCCTTGTTATCTTTCGCTCTTGATGGATATAAAAATTCTTTTGATTTCTAAGTGAAAATGGTGAATTATTGGTGAAAGGACCAAATTGTAAAGAAAAAAGTTTCTTTCTTTCTTTTCTCTTCATACGTTGGATTCATGGGAAGAAGATGAAGATTCGTCATCTTTCCTTCCATATATATACTAAATACAATAATAATAAAATAATAAAATATCATTTAAAAATCAAATTAAAATATTAATAAACTAATATTTGTTTCATTAATTGATCAAAAATATCACCAACATCATCATTGCCTTCTAGATTTCTCTCTCTTCTAATTGACCATTTTTCCCTTTATAATCTTTAAAAATTTCATCCTTGAGTCATCACTTAATATGGTAAAATTGTGATTTAGTCCCTCAAAATTCTTCACCTTTTCAATTTGGTCCTAATTCATCCATTTTCCTTAGTTTCTAGATTATTCGACCCTTAAAATATTTACACTATTGGTCCTTCAAATTTTTCATATTTACACTTTAATCCCTCAAATTTTGAGTATTTACTCTTGGGCAACAAAACTTTCCTCACTTTTGCGATTTAATCCTCTCTTGAATTAATATGTCATAATATAATTCCCAATGTTGGCATAATTCAAAATTTCCCTTTTTTCACTTTATTTCCTTATTTTACTATCAAGGATACCTACTTTCTTACTATAGCAATTTTCGGGGTATTAAGTAGTAATTTTTGGGATATTACATAACCAGCAAATTCATCAAAAATAACATAATAAAATACTTATAAATAACAACTAATACTTTAAATTCATCAATTAAAATCTAAAATCACAAAGATTTAGCAACGACAACATTCAAAATCTTTAACAGTTTCAAAAACGAAGGCACAGGCTAGCTAGACCTAGTTGCAATGATCTTAAAAACTTAAAAATTATTAGAAACAGGCCAAAAATCACATATCAAATTAGTTTGTGAACTTGCCGAAACATCAAGGTCTAAAAATGGTTCCTTTCTTCTTAGTGTTCGGTGAAGAATACATGAAAATGATGATAATAAATTTTAATTTAATTTAATTTAATTTAATTTATCAAATTTCTATTTTACGCTTGGTTAATAATTAAATAAAACATCAAATCCATGCCCATATGTGTCCACTAACTCCTTAAATGGTTTAATTATCATTTAAATCCCTTTACCGTTACTCATTAAGTCATTTAATCACTCAAATCCAATAGTGATCAAATTTTACGTCGTTTACAATTTCGTCCTTTTTACTTAATTAACTATCAGAACATTAAAATTCTTAATCAAACTTTAATACAACCTTAATAACACTCCGTAAATATTTAAAAAAATTTACGGGTTGGTTTATAGAAACAAGGCCCCGATACCTAATTTTCTAAAACCACTTGACTTTAAAGCCTTACCACTTGAACTTAATTAATCATTTATATAACATAATTTACCAAATCACAAAAAATTTTAAAACCATATTTCACTTGTAAATATTAGATAATAATATTGACGAACTTACTCATCAGATTTGTGGCAAATCACCTATAGCACCCCGAATTTTGGGCCTAGAAGAAATAGGTTTTGAAAAAGGAACAGTTAGGAGACTGCACATAAATACTTAGTTGAGCAAGAAAGTGACATAAAGGAATGTCTGCTTCAGTGGTTAAGTGATTTAGGAGTGTTTGGAAGTGTTTGAGAAGTCAGGGGTTCAAGCCTTGGCTTATGCAAAATTTTTATTTTAAGTGAATAAAATCCTTGGATCTAGATAGTAGGTTCTTAAATTATTTTGGTTAAAATATGACACAAAAATAGTTTTTGGTCTAGTGGCAAGGTGACGTGTTATGTAACTGTGAGGTCTAAGGTTGAAGTCCTAGGTTACACAATGGAGTATTTATTTTGTTGCTTGAGCTGTGTAGGTAGTGGAGTTGGATTGAAATACTGCTAAATGGAGTTTGAACTGCTCATAAAGAGAATTGAGGAGGGATATTTAGAGAGATTTGAGGAGATAATATTTGGATTTGGGGAGGTTATTATTGTGGAGTGATAATAGTAGAAAATTAAGGGATTTGGGGGTTATCAATTGGGATTTTTATTTTCTTTTCAATTCTTTTTCAGTTATTTTCCAAAATTTTACATGTTTTAATTCTCCCAATCCCCTGTCGATTTTCTTTCTGCTAATTTTCCTTTCTCTTTTCCTCTCTTTCATCTTTGGCACTCTCTGGTTTGGTGTGGCTCGATTATTGTTGGTGTTCTTAGTGTGTGTTCTGGTAAGTTTAGTTAACGTGATTGAAATTTAGGTTCTGGTAATCGTTACTAAAGGGGTTGTCTTGTGCTAGGAGAAGATTAAGTGACTAGAGTTCTTGCCTAACGGAGTCGTCATTTGTGGAATCGCCAATATTTAGTCGAAGGTAAGGATTTTTGTTGTTGTTAAAGGTTGCTCGTCTCGCTGGGGTTGTGAATAGGTGTTAATTGAATGACTGATTGGAGTTTTAATTGATCAAATTTAGGTTTTGCTGGTCTCAGGAGTGTTTCGGCATGAAACCGCATTAGGTGTGTAACAACACTCTATAAACGATATCGGTGAAATGCGGTGATTGAGGCCACATGGGCATGCAAACGCTCGTGTGGTGAATCGAGCCCACAAATATAGGCATTAGACTGTAAAGGCCACCACGAGCGTTCTCCTGCTCTTCGGTCGTTATGGGCCTCGTTTGGCAAAAATGGGCCGTGTGGGCCTAATAGGCTCGTGGGCCCCACACGAATAAAATTTACGAAAATGTTAGAAACTGGATTGGGATATGTAGTTCACATAGCCATGTTTGAATTTGGGTTAAATGGGCCACACGAGCGTGTGTGCCCACTTGGGCCGAATATTGGCCTTTCGGCCCATTTACACTGTTTTGACCATATGGATTATCTGTGTCGCTCGAGGCGATTGTAGACCTTTGGGGAGGTCGTTATATGTACTGAAACCCTAAAATAGGTAAAATGACTAAAATACCCCTAATAGATGAAAATGACCGTAATGCCCATGTAAGGTAAAATGATCGTGATGCCCTTGTAGGTAAAATGAATGTAATACCTCTGTTAGGTAAATTGACCGATATACCCTCAAAAGGTAAAATGACTATTTTGCCCCTCGAGGTTAAATGTTTGATTTGTCTGTGATTTAAATGACTGATTTGCCTGTGATTTGTATGACTGATTCTGAGCATGGCATTCTGCATACACGACATATTGCATGGGGTTGTGTTGTTATATTTGGAGGAAGTGTACTCTACTGATAAGGTCGCACGGGTCGCCCAACACAACTGTGGACCTACTGGTGGCCTTGCCACGTATACTATTACTGGCAGCTTTGCTGCGATACTGTTACTGGCAGTTTTGTTGCGTTACTGTTACTGGCAGCTTTACTGCGTCATTATCACTGGCAGCTTTGCTGCAATATTGGTGTATTGGCTGGGTGGGTCGATTTATCCCCAGATGGTGTATTGGTGGTACGGAGTGGTGTGTTGGCTAGATTGGGAAGGGTTGCATTACTGCATTGCACTGATTACTATATTGGGCTAAGACCCACATGCTGTTACTGTATAGGGCACAGGCCCAGATTGTTACTGGATGTTGTTTACTGAATGACTGATAGGGGATTACACACTGAGTTTTCGTAAACTCACCCTTTCTTTTATTTATTTACAGGAAATCCTCGGCCATAGGCGATTTGGTATTGTGAGGGACTTGGAGGTGGCCACACAATTGCATATGTTTTATTTTGTTTTGCTCATTTACTTAAGCAATTTGATTTCGATTCGGGTTGTAATAAGGCCTCTATAATTTCTGGATTTTAAATTTGGGATTTGATGTGAAAGTGATTTATATCTGCTAGAAGTAGAACACGATTTTCCAGATCAATAACTGTTTTCTAACATTACGTTTCCGCAAGTCAATTTTTAAATATCAAGTTTTCGTAAATCATATCCTTTAAATTAAGCTTCCGCAACAATAAGGTTTTGAAGGTAATAACTTTTGAATAAACCTCGATTAAAAATAAACAAATGCAAATTCAGGTTTTATACAAATTTTAAATGGCAAGAAGTTTGAAATTTTCAAGAAGGGTTTTAATAGAAACATGGTTTTCGAAAAACACTTCAATGTGACAAGCAAGATTCGGGCCTAACTTCTAGGCTGGGTTTGGGATGTTACACCACTGTTTCTGACACAACTAAAAAATGAGCTGTTACAAATTTATCTTCATAAGGTGACTCAAAAGTTTCTCCTGCTAATGAGTCAATTATGTTAACATGGTTTACGTTTAAGATTTCACTTGGGTGACTAATAGCGTCGTAAATGTTAAACTTCACGACCTCTCCATCAAACTCCATCGTGAGGGTTTCGCTATGCACGTCAATCGTAGTGCTTGCGGTACTAAGGAAAGGTTGCCCCAACAAGATGTCCGAAGACTCAGGAGTTTATCCTCTTCCATTTTCACCACATAAAATTCTACATGAAAGATAAGTCCGTTGACTTTCAGTAATATGTCCTCAAAAACTCCTTCGGGATGCATAATAGACTTGTTTTCCAATTGAATGATAACACCTGTTTTCATAAAAAAACCTACGTTAAGTGATTCATAAATAAAAAAATGCATTATATTTATGGAGGCCCCTCAATCACACATAGCTTTTTTAATTCCTAAGTGGCCAATTTTGCATGGTATTGCAAACATGCCTTTGTCTTTACATTTTAATGCCATCCTCCACTGTAACACCATACATACATTTTCACCAAGACTTACTCTTTCATTTCTAGTTAATTTTTGTTTGTTGGTACAAAGTTCCTTAAGAAACTTGGCATATCGTGGAATTTGTTTGATGGCATCCAACAACAGCATGTTGATCTCGAATTTTCTGAATGTTTCAAGTATATGTTTTTCCTCTTTACCTTTCTGATGTTGGTTCAACTGTCATGGAAACGAAGGTTGAATTGTGGGTAATGATGGTTTCTTTCGAACCTGTTCGCCGTTCTCTTGCTTTTCCTGGGTAGAATCTTGACCAAGTTTCTTGTCAAGATTTTGTTTGAGTTCTTTCCAACTTCGCAATGTCACTGAATTTTTTTTGTTCCTGGGTTAGGTTCTGTTTGTGACAGCGACATCCCTTGTGAGTTCATTTTCTCAATTGATGTGGTAAACTTTTTTATAGATGTCTCAATTTCCCTTTGGAAATCAATAGTTTGTCGTTGTATTTGTTGTTGGAAATCAAGCACATTAGCTGCTAATTTATTTACCATGATTTCTAGAGAGGTACTTGAATCTCGCATTTGTTGTGGAAATTTATTTTGGTATGTCTAGTTATACTGTGGTTATACTGCTTATATTGTTGCCGAGAATTGGCGATAGGTAACTTTAGTTTTTGTTATTGCAATTTTTATTGTTTTAGTTTCTAATTTGTTTGTTTCGTGATCTGGACAAGTCTGTTACTAATTGTATAGTAGAGGCACTCTTGTTGAAGGACTCTATCCCTTAGATTTAGAAATTGAAAGGACCTTGCCAAGGAAAAGAAGAGAAACAAGAGCAATGAATCAAGATGGTAACAATCCACCTACTATGAATGGGCAACTTAATTCGAGATCTCCGAATGTTAATCATCCTATTGCTCAGATGTTTGATGATCGAGATAGGCCAGTTCAAGAGCATGTAGTGCCTATATTAGAAAATATGAATCCTGGAATAGTCAGGCCACAAATTCAAACTCCCTACTTTTAACTGAAACCTACAATGTTTCAAATGCCTCAATCATTTGGTCAGTTTGGTGGTTTGCCAACTGATGATCCTAGATTGCATTTAAGACTTTTCTTGGAGATCTGCGATTCTTTCAGATAGCAAGGTGTTCCTAAAGATGTCGTAAACTCAAACTTTTCCCTATTCTTTGAGAGATTGTGCCAAAACATGGCTCAAGGCTTTACCATCTAGAATAGTAGAATCATGGATTGATCTTTGTCAAAGATTTCTACTGCGATATAACCCACCCAATATGAATGCCAAACTGAATAATGACATAACATTCTTCAAGAAACTAATGTATGAAACACTATATGAAGCATGGGAAAGGTCCAAAAATTTGCTTAGGAATTTCCTATGCATGGATTTCAGCATTAGACCCAAATGGAGATGTTCTACAATGGTTTGAAAGAACAGACATGGATTGTGGTTGATGCTTTAGCTAGTGGAACTTTGCTGGATAAGTCCTACAATGAAGCCTACAATATTTTCGAGAGAATTGCCAATAATGATTATCACTACCCCAAAATAAGAGTTGGAATTGGTAGGATAGTGGGTGGGTCATTCAAACTTGATGCTATTACATCGTTTATTGCTCAGGTATCTTCTTTAGCTAACATGATAAAGACCATGCATAAGCCTAGTGAGATGAAAGAGTTGAAAGTAGTTGGGTTATCTTGTGTTTTTTATGGTAAAAATCATGTGCTTGAGGAGTGTCCCTCGAACCCAGCATCTGTCTACTATATGGGCAACTTCAAAAGGAACAACAATCCTTATTCCAACATGTATACCTCTAGTTGGAAACAACACCTAAATTTTGGGTGAAATAATCAAGGAGCTGGAAATTCCAACATGGGTCTTAGACCCAATGCCATGAATGTTTCACCTGGTTTCAATCAACCAATACCACCTCAACAACAAGTTCAACAATGATAGACATCATTTTCTTTCTCACCTATTGAGTCTCTACTGAAGGAGTATATGGCCAAGAACGATGCTATGATCTAGAGCCAATCATCATCAGTACAAACTTTAGAGAATAAAGTAGGATAGATAGTTAATGCTTTGAAGTCAAGAACATAAGGAACTTTGCCTAGTGATGCCGAGAATGTAAGACCACATGGGAAAGAACATTGTAAAGCAACCACTTTTAGAAGTAGCACACAACTAGATAGAGTTGTCAAGAATGTTGTTCCTGAATCAGGGAATTTAGACAAATTATAAGCAAAACCCTTGAACAACCCAAGAAGAGCACCACAATTGAGAAAAATCGACCAAGTAATGCCGAAGCAAACTCATATAGCACTGTAGAACATAATTCCTTGGCAAAATAATCATTACAACCTGAAGTTCGCCCACCCCACCATTTCTCCAATGCTTTCAAAATCACAAACAATACCAACATTTCAGGTAATTCTTGGATGTCCTTAAGCACTTCACATCAATATACCTTTGGTGAAAGCCTTGGTGCAAATGCCTAACTATGTCTAGTTTATGAAAGACATACTTTCAAATAAGAAACAATTCAAAGATTTTGAAACAGTCGCACTCACTGAAGGGTGCACTGCTATGTTGACAAATAAATTGCCTCCAAAGTTGAAGGACCCAAGAAGCTTCATAATACCTTGCTTAATTGGAAACCAATATGTTGTGAAGGCCTTGTGTGATTTAGGAGTGAGCATCAGTATTATGCCCATGTTTATGTTCAAAAAGCTGGGAATTGGTGAAGCAAGGCCTACCATTAGAACCTAGGAATTAACAGATCGATCATATGCACACCTCAAAGGTAAAATCGAGGATGTCCTAGTCCGGATAGATAAATTCATTTTTCCTACTGATTTCATTGTGTTAAACTATAAAGCTAACAAAGATGTGCCTATTATTCTAGGTAGAGCTTTCCTTGCAACAAGTAGGACTGTGATTGATGTTCAAAAGGGAGAATTAACTATGAGGGTGAATGATCAATAGATCACTTTTAATGTTTTCAAGGCTTTAAAATATGTTGATGATATCAGAGAGTGTCATGCTGTCAGTTTGTTCGATTCCATTGTGGAAGAGGAATTTGAGAAAAAAATACCATGAGAAAGAGTATAGTGAATCAAATTCAGTTGATATTGACGATGAAGAGCTATTAGGACACCACAATGAGTTGTTGGAATCCAAACTAATTGACGATAGACCTAAAAAGAGGTTTGACATATTAAATTTATCTATTTGATCTTCAGCCCGGCTAAATTGTCCATACAAGAATCACCCACCTTAGATTTAAAACCTCTACCTTCACATTTAAAGTACACATATTTGTTGAGTTGACTGGTGAGCAAGAGGTTAAGTTGTTAGCTGTGCTTAAGAAATTCAAAAAGGCATTAGGTTGGACAATTGCAAATATTAAAGGAATCAACCCCACACTCTGCATGCATAAAATTCTACTAGAAAATTGCCACGACAATTCTACTAAGCGGTAAAGAAGGTTGAACCTATTATGAAAGAGGTGGTGAAGAAGGAGTCAATCAAATGGTTGGATGCTAGCATTATTTACCCAATCTCTTACAACTATTAGGTGAGTCCAGTCCACTGTATTCCAAAGAAGGCAAGTGTCACGCAACCAAAAACTTTCTTCAACAATGATCCTACATCGAAATATGACAAAAACATTTCCAAGAGACCATTTTGCTTTGAGCAAGGCTTTTTGTTTAAGGATGAGCCACACATGGGTTATGACAAGTCAGTTTCATCTATTGTGGAAATACATAATTGGAAAATCTTTAGCTTGTAGCCGGACAATGTCTTGGGAAAAGTTGTTCAAGAATTCTATGCACATATAACTTCCTCTGATAACCTCTTCATTTATGTTCGAGGGCCATCGGACACATTTGATGAAGATAGAATGAATGCCCAATTTGGGCTGATAGATGTTCAAGACGAGCATTCCCCGTTCAATGAAAACATCAATGCTGAAGGCCTTAATCAGGTGTTAAAGGACTTGTGTACTGAAGGAACTCGATGGACTATGTTTAGCAAAGAACGTCACACAGTCGAGAGGACTTCACTAAAGCCCATTTGTAAGGTCTGGTATCAGTTCCTCAAGAGTAGGTTAATGCCATCTACCACAATTGCATAGTGTTTAAGGAACAAATGCTACTGTTGCATTCGATCATCATGGTTAGGAAACTCAACATCGGCAAGGTTATTTTTCATGAGGTGCATCAGTGTGTAGAAAAGAATGCGGGCAATCTAAATTCCCCTTCCCTAATAACTACTCACTACAAAAAAACTAAAGTCCCCTTGAATGTTAATGAGGATGTTACCCCAAACAATGGAGGAATGTCACAATCTATATATGCAAAAATCCAAGGAGTAGAAATGTAACACCCCTAACCTGTATCTGTCGTCAGAATATGATTACGAAGCATTACCAAAGTGTACATTTCAAACAAACAAAAAATTTAAAAAATTTTAATTCACATCATTAAACATAACAAAACTAATCCATAACATGCATATTGTCCCTTATACGATCCCTCGAGGCCCTAAAAACACATTAGAAACAAGTCGAGACTAAATCGAAAGCTTATAAAATCTTTTAGGAAACAATGAAAATTTTGAAAACTGTAGGGGTCACACAGCCGTGTGGCCATCCCGTGTGACTTACACAGCCAAGATACATGCTCGTGTCTCAGGCTGTGTGGACATTTGAGGTAGGGACACACGGCCGTGTCCCAGCCCGTGTCCGTGCCTATGTAACTCACTGACTTGGGTCACACAGACAAGCCACAAGGCCGTGTCCCAGCCCATGTCCGTGCCTGTGTAACTCACTAAATTGGGTCACACGGCCAAGCCACACACCCGTGTGCCAGGCCATATGCCCGTGTAACAGCTTGACTTGCAACCCTTTGAAAACTACAGGGGACAAACAGCCGTGTTGCCAAGTGGAACAACATTTTAGGGTTTCTCATGCATGCATGACAAACATATTTGGTATAGATACATGGTTTTTGTAAATATGTTGAAATGGACTAAACTAATAATTGGACTAGTAATGGTACTTTTCTGCTGCTAAGAAGATAACAAAATGATTTTTTAAAGGCAACAACGCCAGTAAGGTTTTACAAAAACTCACCTAATTCGCCAATTTGACCTATGCATGGTTGGACTAAGTAAATGGACGTTTTTCAAAGCTAACAATAGAAACCATGGTTTTATAAAAAAGATGTACTTAAAGGTTTTTAACTATCATTAGGGTAAGTTCGACACTAAGGTGTCCAATGTGGCCTTCCCTATTTGACCATAACGTCTAGGCTAGGTTTGGGAGGTTACATACATACTTATGAAATTGAAATAATCTCTTGTACATATCTCTATGCCAATTCAAACAATTAATTCAATGTCATAAGCACAAAAAGATTACCTGAGGTAACAACATATTCCTACCTTGAAAAAGTTTAATCACAATAATCTTGCAAGTTATGAAAGGCTAATGTATCGTTAGATACCGTTGCTAATTTAACCCTCAGCTACCTTAGATGATTAAACATGCACTGATTAAGTATCATGTCAATTAATTACAATTTCAATCCGTTTAAATAATTAATTCATCAGTTAACTTACAATTGTAATGCAAGAATAACTTAGTCATGGTTTTACTTAATCAAACATCTTACCAAGGCCTATAACAACACAACTCAATTTTAATAAATTAAGTGGACAAAATGAAATCAACCTAACACGAATTAAATTTAAGCCATATTAATTAAATTAAACATATCAACATCACAAATATTCATAGACATGTTAATAACAACAGCAATAAAATTAAAAGGATAAGGAACAAGAATAAAATCCGGTGTTTCTCCAAGGCTTGGCTAGTTTGCTCCGCTCCTTGTTCTCCTTTTGTTATTGTTGAACCGAGGCTTCCACGAACACCTGAATGCTGCTCCAAATGGTGGTTGAAGGACTCTTTTTCATGAGGTGAAATTGGCAAAGGAATGGGAAGAAAATGAAGAACAATGAAAGGGGTTTGAAGAGAGAAAGTGAGAGAGTGAGATGAGATGAGGAGGTTTTGAGATGTGTTTGAAGTGAGCAGCCAAGGGGGTATTTATAGGTTGAGATGACTGCTAAAAATAGAAAAAATCAACAGCCAAAGACTCCCCCCATGGCCGGCCACACATGTGGCATGTTTGAAGGTTACAAACATGCTATTTTTAGGTATGGGCAAATCTAGAAAGGCATGAATAATTGAGGGCTTTGAATGCAAATTGAAGGAGTCTTAAAGTGTAATTTTGCAAGCCAAATAATCAGCCAAACAAGCTAATTAGGTCAGCATGTAGGACAGTTTTAGGCAGCCCAGTGCTCAGTTGGATCAGTTTTCTCGGTTCAGCTCAACTGTGCCTTTTTTCCATAGTTAAATAATAATAATTTATTTAACCTAAAATAAATTGGATTAAAACTAAAATTAATTATATTATGAATTAATACTCATAATTTGGACCGTCTTAGGCTGAAAATTTAATTCGTCTTGGTGCTTCAAAATTGCTTCTTAGTTTTGCGCTTCTAGTAGTGTCTGCCGAGCCATTTTCACCCTTTGTGCGATTCTGTCAAAACTGATCAAAATTAATCAAAATTTAATATAATGTTAAACAAAATTCAACATGTTAAAAATTTAAGTGCAATTTTATTATTTTATAATTATTATATTTTTTCGACAAGAATTTTACCGAAACTGTATGAATTTGACTTAAAAAGGGCATGAAAAAGTGTGTATATTTTCGTGTTTCCACCAGGCCATGTGTCACACACGGCTGAGACCCACGCCCGTGTCTCTGCCTGTGCGGACGAAAAATAGTTCATTTCCAAGCCATTTTTCTCATTCATTCATGCATATACCTACTATCACTTTTGCACATATAAAAAAGGAAGCATACAACCAATATGCCCATATGGCACCTCAATCTCAACACTTAAACAGGTATAACCATGTACTCAAATTGGCCAAAATGTTCAACTAACTTTTCACTAAGTTTATACCAAAACATACTATTTGATTTAACTATCAAATTCACACCAAAAGGTACCAAATTTACCATTCAACAACAAGCATCAATAGGCATATATGTCATTTATAACAAAAGTACCAAATCACCACATTCAAACATATCAAAAGACATTTCTAATATGCATTTGAAACTACCATTCCTTCTTTAATCATTCAAGCATCATGAACCAAGATATCAACCACTTTAATACCAAATATTTACATACCAAAACTATTTTCATATCATCACCCAAAACGACATAAACACAAGCCAAACATATGGCTACTTCGACATCCAAAATACCTATACATGTGTATATTTAACCAATTATTTCCTAACTTGTTTTCATGCCAAAACATAACATAATTGGTACATAACCACCATGCTATATTAGATTCATGCTATGTCTAGTTAAAAACCTTTCCAAAGCATACCATATCTTGACCATGTTGAGCTCATTTCATCATATATCACTTTGGTCATTCAAACATGCTTGAACACATTATCAAATTATCACATATCAACAAGGCGCCAAATGTACCAAGGCTGCATCACCCAAAATAACATATACATATTAAACACATAGACTAACATTCAACTAATAATCAAGCATAAGTTCACCTATACATGCTATTATAACCCTAACCAAGACATCAAAATCTATCGATATAATCATTGAATAGTGTGATAGATCTCCAACAACCTTCCAACCCGATCGAGCTTCTGATAATCTAAAAAGTAAAGGACAAACGACTATGTAAGCAATGAATGCTTAGTAAGCTCGTATAAAATTTAGTCATATCAATTCATTTGAAATATGAAATTTATACATGTAAATAATAATATTATACCAATACCGCAAGAATCATGAAACCATATTCAACAACTCACGGAGTGAATAAATCCACAGCATCACATATACATATGATCCCTAGCATCATGGGATTTTATAAAACTTTAAACCCTTTCCAAATTTTCTTACTTTCATTTGCATTTCATTACTTTCCATTGCATTTACTTTCTTTAACTTAAATAACAGCATCAATTCAACTCATCATTTCCTTTTTCATCATTTTACACTTCAAGTATGAACTTACTATTTCATTACCTTTCCACATCCGTTTCATCTGCATATCACACAAGACATAAGCATATCATTCAACCATACCCACAAGCTAGTGCATTTAAACAAAGCTCTTTTGGAATTAACCACGTGATAAACCATTTGAATAGAAATTACATAATTTAAATCTTACCACTCTTTTACGATTACAAGCATATTTCAATTTAAGCACTTACCATTTTAATGCATAACATATAATTTTAACGTGGCATAATCCAACCACAACTTGGCCAAAGCCTAAGCATTTACACCGAACATGTTAGCATACAAGATATAAATCATAGGCACATTATCATAAATAGCCATTTAGCCACAACATGTATCTTTTGAGTTTATAACTCATCTCAACCTATGTACTTTTCATGTGCCATCATATCATTTCTTATCCGAATAATGTCCATTGAACCATTTAGAATAACCTTGGAAACCTGGGATAGCTCACACATAGTGTGCTAAATCATATAATTGCAATCTGTCAATTCCAGTTCATGTGTGCTCGCACGAAATTTGAATCAGAATGCTCACATGAGCTATGAAAATGTGCTTGCTCACACAAGCTAGGGTTAGAACCTAACTACACGATGCTACTCACACGAGCTGTAGAGTATCTGAAACACATGTCGGACCTCAACCGTTGGTAGGATGTTCAGGAATAGAACCCGAATCATGTAAAACCTAATGACATGTCATTAGTATACTATGAATTCCTAAGGTTCAAATAGGGCTCTGTAATTGTCGTACGTCGTTGGATTTACATCGTTTCATAACACAGTAAATTGCATACTAACACACACACACACATATATATATAGATTTAATAACAATATAATCACATATTGACATTCAATCTAATCGACATTATATAGTTCATACGAGCTTACCTGGCTAAATTGCAGAAATACAAAAGTTTAAGGGCATTTTTGTAATTTTCCATTTTCCTCGATTTTCCACCCGATCTTGATCTAAATTGATAATTTCATTGAATATATTAATTTAGACAAAAAAATTCATTTTATGCGATTTGGTCATTTTTGACATTTTTATAAAATTGTCCCCAAATTGACATTATAACCTTAACCAAGACATCAAAATCTACCAATATAACCGCTGGATAGTGTGATAGATCTCCGACGAGCTTCCAACCCAATCGAGTTCGTGATAATCTGAAAAGTAAAAGACGAACAACTATGTAAGCAATGAATGGTTTGTAAGCTCATATAAAATTTAATCATATCAATTTATTTGAAATATGAAATTTATACATGTGAAGAATAATCTTATACCAATACCGCAAGAATCATGAAACCATATTCAACAACTCATAGAGTGAATAAATCCACAGCATCACATATACATATCTTCCCTATCATCATGGGATTTTATAAAACTTTAAACCCTTTCCAAATTTTCTTACTTTCATTTGCATTTCATTACTTTCCATTGCATTTACTTTCTTTAACTTAAATATTAGCATCAATTCAACTCATCATTTCCTTTTTCATCATTTTACACTTCAAGTATGAACCTACTATTTCATTACCTTTCCACACCCGTTTCATCTGCATATCACCCAAGACATAAGCATATCATTCAACCATAGCCACAAGCTAGTGTATTTAAACATAGCTCTTTTGGAATTAGCCACATGATAAACCATTTCAATAGAAATTATATAATTTAAACCTTACCACTCTTTCACGATTACAAGCATATTTTAATTTAAGCACTTACCATTTCAATGCATAACTTATAATTTTAATGTGGCATAATCCAACCACAACTTGGCCAAAGCCTACGAATTTAAACCAAACATGTTAGCATACAAAATATAAATGTAGGCACATTATCATAAATAGCAATTTAGCCACAACATGTATCTTATGAGTTTATAACTCATCTCAACCTATATGATTTTCATGTGTCATCATATCACGGATGTTCATATATGTACATGTCATAAAGCATATCATTCTCTTATCATTTTTCATCTGAATAAAGCCCGTTGAACCATTAAGAATACCGTTGGATACATGGGATACCTCACACATAGTATGCTAAATCATATAATTGTAATCCGTCAATTCCTATTCATGTGTGTAACACCCCGAACCCGAGACCGTCACCGGAGTCGAACACGAGGTGTTAACAGACTTTAAAAATTTTCCAGACACTGCCAATCTGCGTAATAGTCGCTTTAAAAATCATATCTTGAGTTCAGAAACTCAGAATCCAGTTCCGTAAATTTTCCCTGAAACTAGACTCATATTCCCATCTACATATTTTTTTCTAGAATTTTTAGTTGGGCCAATTAGTACAGTTTATTAGGCAAAGTCTCCCATGTTACAGGGATCGACTACACTGACCTTTTCGCATTACGACTTGGATATCTCCCTGTACAGGGCTTCAATACTGATGCCGTTTGTTTCTATAGAAACTAGGCTCAGAGAAGAATCTATACATATATGGCTTGACTCCTAATTGTCTCTGGTTAATTTATAATGAATTTCAAAAGTCGGAACAGGAAATCCAGAAACCGTTCTGGCCCTATCTCACGAGAACCTGAATATCTCTTAACATACTATCCGTATTATTATTTCGTTACTTTCCTATGAAAATAGATTCATCAAGGTTCGTTTAAATAATTTATTCACTATTTAATTCCATTCCTACTATTTTTAGTGATTTTCCAAATCTACATTACTGCTGCTGTCAGCATCTGCCTTTAAGGTAGACTTTACCTATTTCATAGTTTCCATGATTCAACTAGCCCTTTTTGCATAAATAGCACAATTTATGATAGTGATTAACCATTCCCATGGCCAATCCTTGTCAAGCATATCCACACCTCTCAATAACCATATCCCTACCAAATGATTATAACATTATACTCAAACATATATAAGCCATTTTCGCATGGCTATCCAAAATTATACAAGTCCAAAGGGTCCATGACCCACAACAAACGGGTAGTCCTATACATGCCATTTCGAAGTTCAACCAAAATTGTACCAAAAGGGGGGGGGCTTTGATAGTGTGGGCGACTTCGACTTCAAAATCCCGAGTCCGATAGTTGGAGAACCAAAATCTATAAAACAGAGGATCAAAGAAACGGAGTAAGCAATTTATGCTTAGTAAATTTTGAGCAAGGAATTCCAGCACAGCAAAAGTATAGCATTCATATAGCTAAACGGATAATTTCATATGCACAAATTTTCGATATCATACTTGCTTCACATTACCAACCCTTATGTACATACACAAAAGATCAACTTAGCCAAAGGCCGGTAGCTCGTTTATCAACTGAGCGAATACTTATTTGTAAGGGCTCAACTAAATTCAAGCACATACGAAACATACCTCAATGTTGGGATGTTTCTAGAGTATTTATTGAAATTTTTACAGCAAGATCATTCATTCCCAAATCACGTACCTTCGGAATTTAACCGGATATAGCTACTCGTTCAAATGCCTTCGGGACATAGCCCGGTTATAGTAACTCGCACAATTGCCTTCGGGACTTAACCCGGATTTAGTAACTCGCACAAATGCCTTCGGGCTTAGCCCGGAATTAGTATCTCGCACAAATGCCTTCGGATCTTAGTCCGGATATGGTCACTTAGCACAAAGCCTTCGGGACTTAGCCCGGACATCATTCAAATAACCATGCACATTTAACAATAAATCATGGCACATTCGTATTTCGTTTTCGTTAGCAAAACTCAAACACAAGACATTTATCATTCTTGCAATTTCGGCCCAATAGCCACACAAAGAGCATGATTTTAATTTGCTTAAAACATGATCTAATCAAATCATAATTTAAGCTCTTTTACTCAAGAACTTACCTCGGGTGTTGTCGAACGATTCCGATAGCTATTCGACCACTTTTTCCTTCCCTTTATCGGATTTAGTTCCCCTTTGCTCTTGAGCTTAATTAAACAAATAAATTGATTTAATCATTTGAGCATCGAAAAGAGGAACACAAGGCACTTAGCCCATATTTATACATTAGACATTAAAGTCACATATGTACGGAATCATGAATCAAACTCAACATTTTAGCTAATTTTTCCCCCTTGGCCGAATTTTCTAAGCCAAGACAAAAGCATCAATATGCTTGCCTCTAACCGAATACATGCAACACCAATCTCCTTCCTATGGCCGAATATGCATGTCTATGTTGGGGCCGATTTCAACACTTAATACATTCTACAAGTATGGTCACTTGTATTGACTAAACACCCTTTTGTTTCAAGTTCAAAACTTGGCTAATACACACATATATACACTAGTAAAGCATCCTCTCCCTTTCCATCAATTTAACACATGCATTACTCATTAATATACAAAAATTATATTCGGCCTTAGCACACAACTTGCTAGCCGATTCTTCTCCATCTAGCAACCAATGCACATATGTGCTCACTCAAAAATGCTAAAAAGAAGATTCAAGAATCATCAATCCACCATCACATGCATCATTAACAAGCTTCATATTTAGCATGCAATGGCATTAACACAAAATCTACCTAGGCTGAATATCATCCCCATGACATAGCAAGGATTTGAACCATGGGATAATTAGAACTCAAGCTAGCAACTAAAAACATGCATGAATCTCATGGCACAACCTCAAACATACCTTGATCTAGATACAAGTATGGCCAAACCTCCTCCTAATCCTCTTCCAAACCAAACATGAAGCAAGAACTCCTTCCTCCTTCCTTAGAATTTTCGGCCAAATGAAGATGAAAAAGGATGAACAAAATTTTCTCTTTTCTTTTCTTTAACTCACGGCAATGGGGGGGGGGAAACAACCACACACTTTTTTTTTGTTTTCATCATATTCCCTTTCATTATTTTATGCCCATGCTCCTTATTTTATTTTTTTTCCACCCATGATGCACCAACACAACATGTCTATGACATGTCTTGCCCATCACACTTGGTCTACCATGCTTGTCATGGCCGGCCACTACTAATTAGGGGGGGAATTTGACATGCAAGTCCCCCCTTTTTATTTCATGCACTAATAGGTCCTTATGCTTCGACCTATCACATTTCAAAATGTCGCACATAAGTCCTATTGACTAAATTCACATGCAATCGACTAAATCGAAGCTTGAAATTTTCACACATTCATAATTACATATTCTAGACAATAAATATCACATTCAAACATTTCGGTGACTCGGTTTAGCGGTCCCGAAACCACTTCCCGACTAGGGTCAATTTTGGGCTGTCACACTATGTGCCTACATGAACTTTGAATCAGAATGCTCACACGAGCTATGAAAATGGGCTATCTCACATGAGTTGTGGGTCAGAATGTAACTACACGATGCTACTCACACGAGCTGTAGAGTACCCAAAACACATGTTGGACCTCAGCCGTTGGTAAGACGTTCAGGACCAGAACCAAATCATGTAAACCCTAATGACATGTCATTAGTATCCTATGAATTCCTAAGGTTCAAACGGGGCTCGGTAATTGTCGAACGTCGTTGGATTTACATCGTTTCATAGCACAGTAAATTTCATACTAACACATATATATATATATATATATATATAGATTTAATAACAACATAATCACATATTAACATTTCATTTAATCAAAATTATATAGTTCATACGAACTTACCTGGCTAAATTGCAGAAATACAAAAGTTTATGGGCATTTTGGTAATTTTCTATTTTCCTAGATTTTCCACCCGAGCTTGATCTAAATTAATTATTTCATTCAATATATTAATTTAGACAATAAAAAATTCATTTTATGCAATTTGGTCATTTTTATATTTTTACAAAATTGTCCCTAAATTGACATTATAACATTAACCAAGGCATCACAATCTACCAATATAATCGCAGGATAGCGTGATAGATCTCCGACCAGCTTCCAACCCGATCAAGCTTCTGATAATCTGAAAAGTAAAGGACAAATGACTACGTAAGCAATGAATACTTAGTAAGCTCGTATAAAATTTAGACATATCAATTCATTTCAAATATGAAATTTATACATGTAAAGAATAATCTTACACCAATACCGCAAGAATCATGAAACCTTATTCAACAACTCACAAAGTAAATAAATCCACTACATCACCTATACATATCATCCCTAGCATCATGGGAGTTTATAAAACTTTAAACCATTTCCAAATTTTTTTACTTTCATTTGCATTTCATTACTTTCCGTTGCATTTACTTTCTTTAACTTAAATAATTGAATCAATTCAACTCATCATTTCCTTTTTTATCATTTTACACTTCAAGTATGAACTTACTATTTCATTACCTTTCCACATCCGTTTCAGATGCATATCATTCAACCATAGCCACAAGCTAGTGCATTTAAACATAGCTCTTTTGGAATTTACCACATGATAAACCATTTTAATAGAAATTACATAATTTAAACCTTACCACTCTTTCATGATTACAAGCATATTTCCATTTAACCAGTTACCATTTCAATGCATAACTTATAATTTTAACGAAGCATAATCCAACCACAACTTGGCTAAAGCCAAAGCATTTACACCAAACATGTTAGCATACAAGATAGAAATCGTGGGCACATTATCATAAATAGCCAATTAGCAACAACATGTATCTTTTAAGTTTATAACTCATCACAACCAATATAATTTTCATGTGTCATCATATCAAGGATGTTCATACATGTACATGTCATAAAACATATCGTTCTCTTATCATTTCTTTTCCGAATAATGCCCGTTGAGCCATTTAGAATACCATTGGATACTTGGGATAGCTCACACATAGTGTGCTAAATCATATAACTGTAATCCGTCAATTCCTGTACATGTGTGCTCACACGAACTGTGAATCAGAATGCTCACACGAGCTGTGAAAATGGGCTTGCTCACACGAGCTGTGGGTCGAAACGTAACTACACGTTGCTACCCACATAAGCAACAGAGTATTCGAAACACATGCCGGACCTCAGCAATTGGAAGGACGTTCAGGACCAGAACCCGAATCATGTAAACCCTAATGACGTGTCATTAGTATCTTATGAATTCCTAAAGTTCAAACGAGGCTCGGTAATTGTTGTTCGTCTTTTAATTTATGTCATTTCATAACACAGTAAATTGCATAGTAACACATACATATATAGATTTAATAACAATATAATAACAGATTAACATTTAATTTAATCCAAATTATACAGTTAATACAAACTTCCTTAGCTAAATTCCAGAAATACCAAAGCTGTGGAGAGATATATATGGTCTCATTTGTTCCTTGTTCTCGATGGGGAGAACGGCGAGGTTTCAAGGTTTTCATCGCTTTCTCCAACCTGCATTTTCCATTCCTAACTGGTGGTGGTCGAGGTTGATTGGCACATTGCCTGGGAACCAAGGGTGCTATCATCATTGATTTTCGAAATAAGAGTGTTCGGAACGAAGAGAATCTACAAATCGATCAGGTGTGTAACCACCCCACTGTAACTATAGTACGGTAAAAGCTAAAAAGCCAAAATACGATGTTGAGACCACACGAGTGTGCGATCGCTCTTGTGGAAATCCAAACCAACGAATCATGGGCGATAAACTATAGAGGCCACTATGAGCATTTCCATGGGCTTAGGTTGTAATAGGCTACGTTGGGCCGAAATGGGTCGTGTGGGCTAAATGGGCTTATGGGCCCCACGCTGATGAAATCTACTATTTGTGGAAAATTCTAGACTGGATTGTGTAGATCTCATAACCGTGGTGAAATCTGGGCTGAACGACCCACACGAGCGTGTGGGCCCATTTGGACCGAGTAATGGGCCTTGGGCCCATTTAAACTGCTATGACCGAAATACCCTCATAGGGTAGAATGACCAAACTACCCCCATAGGGAAAAATGATCGAAATACCCCTATAGGGTAAAATGACTGAAATACCCCCATATGATAAAATGACTGAAATTCCCCCATATGATAAAATGACTGAAATACCCCAATAGGGTAAAATGAACGAAATACCCCCATCGAAATACCCCCATAAGGTAGAATGACCGAAATGCCCCATAGGTTAAAATGACCGAAATACCCCCATAAGGTAAAATGACTGAAATACCTCCACAAGGAAAATGACCGAAATATCCCCATAGGGTAAAATAATCGAAATACCCCTATAAGGTAAAATGATTGAAATACCCCTATAAGGTAAAATGATCGAAATACCCCCGTAGGGTAAAATGACTGAAATATCCTAATAGGGTAAAATGATCGAAAAACCCATAGGGTAAAATGACCAAAATACCCTTACAAGGTAGAATGATCGAAATACCCCCATAGGGTAAAATGATTGTTATATCCCTAGAAGACGAAATGACTGTTATGGCTTATGTTATGTATGACTGATTTGCTCTATGATATGTATGAGTATGATTGAGCATGACATTTTGCATACACGTATGACATTATGTCACAATATATTACATGGGGATGGGTTGTTATATTTGAAGGAAGTGTACCCTACTGATAAGGTTGCACGGGTCGCCCAAGAGGACTATGGACCTACTGATGGCTATATGTTGTTTATTTTACTGGGAGCTTTGCTACAATACTGTTTAGTGCCGCAACCGGTGCTAATCTTGGTATGTCTGGCTGGGTGGGTCAATTTTATCCCCACATGGTGTGTTTGGCGGGACAGAGTGGTGTGTAGAGGCTGGATTGGGTAGGATTTCTAACTATATATCTTCACTGATTAATGATTTTGTAATGTTACTGCATCGATTAATGACATTACATACTGTTCACTACATGACTGATTACTGTTATGGGCCAAGGCCCTACTAATAATATTACTGAAATTGGGCAAAGGCCTTACTAATTACGGCATTATAGTGGGCTCAAGCCCAATCGTTTACTGTTACGGGAAAGGGCGTATGCCCACACTAAACTGGACTGTTACTGTAACGAGCTCGGGCCCAAATTGTATTTATCTACTGTTTAATTGACTATTTGCTTATTAGAGGATTACACACTGAGTTTTCGTAAACACACCCCTCATTTAACTGTACAGGTAATCCCCAGTTGTAGGTGAGTCGATGCTGCAAGGGACTCGGAGGTGGCCACACAACTACAGCTGTTCTACACTTGCTTTTATTTAAATTTAAAGTTTTCGTTGCGTTTTGTTTATGTAATAAGGGCATTTATGTTTGTTTAAATGTATAGGGCTTTTGCTTACTTATTTTAAACTGCTAGTTTAGCAGAAGACAAATTTTCAAAATAATTATTGTTTTCAAAGACAGAAAATTTAAACATTAGAGTTTTCAAAAGTTTCCACGATTTTAGATCAACTTTTTATAATAATAGCAGATAACAAGGTAAACATTTTTTACTAGATGATTGGTTAAATAATAATGAAGGGGTTTTTAAATCTAGAAACGAATTTTTACCAACGAATTCAATTTTCGCTAAACACATCAGTGTGACACCGCCAGATTCAGCCATAACTCCTACGACGGGTTTACGGTGTTACATTTAGTGGTATCAGAGCCAAGTTGCAAAACTCAGCTATGGAATGGGTTTTGAAAGTAGTTGTAATTTCTGGAAAACTGTAATTGAAGTGTTTTGGAAGGTTTACAAGTGTGGCACACCGAGTCTCCAGCACTGAATCCGTAAGTTTTCTTTATACTGTAGACTGCTTGAACTGAAATACAGTGAGAGACTACCATAGATAGTAAGACTATGCTGAAACTCATTCGTTAGAGTAAACTAGGACTGTATGAAACTGGAAACTGTAGGGAGACCTTGATATACGAAAACAAAACTCTGATTACTGCTTTTTCATAAGAAATCTGTTAATAATTACTGGAATTACAAACTGATACATAAAACTTCTTAATTAGATAATACGTTATTTGATATGAGCACAAGAGGTACACACGGATGAGGTACAAGAGGCCATGGTAGAGGCCGTAAAGGTGTTCAAGTTGGGTCATCGTCGTTTGGCCATATACCTAATTTGGAACTAGAGTGCTCAGCAGAAGCGTAGTGGCGGAGTCTGTGTTATGCAACTGATATGATAATTGGAAATTTCGAGGACGAAATTTCTTTAAGGAGGGGTGAATTGTAACACCCCAAATTTTGGGCCTAGAAAAAATAGGTTTTGAACAAGGGAATAGTTGGGAGACTACACATAAATATTTAGTTGTGCAAGGAAGTGACATAAATGAATGTCTGCTTCAGTGGTTAAGTGATTTAGTAGTGTTTGGAAGTGTTTGAAAAGTCAAGGGTTCAAGCCTTGGCTTATGCAAAATTTTTATTTTAAGTGAATAAAATCCTTAGATCTAGATAGTAGGTTCTTAAATTATTTTGCTTAAAATATGATACAAAGGAGTTGTTGGTCTAGTAGTAAGGGGCGTGTGGAGTGTACATGGGGTCTAAGGTTCGAGTGGTGGTGCATCAAAAAGGGAATATTTATTTTGCTGCCTAATTCGTGTCAGTGGTAGAGTTGGATTGAAATACTGCTAAATGGAGTTTGAATTTGTCATAGAGAGATTTGAGGAGGGATATTTGGAGAGATTTGAGGAGAGAATATTGGGATTTGGGGAGGTTGTTGTTGTGGAGAGATATATATTATCTGATTTGTTCCTTGTTATCAACAGGGAGATCGACGAGGTTTTCAAGGTTTTCGTCGCTTTCTCCAACCTGTATTGCTTCCTAACTGATGGTGGTCGAGGTTGATTCGCACATTGCCTGGGAACCGAGGGTGCGATGATCATTGATTTTCCAAATAAGAGTGTTCGGAACGAAGGCAATTTTCAAATTGCATCAGGTGTGTAACCACCCCACTATAACTGTAGAACGACAAAAGTCAAAAAGCTAAAATACGACGTTAAGACCACACGAGTGTGCGATCTGTCGTGTGGAAAGCCAAACCTGCGAATCATGGGTGATAAACTGTAGAGGCCTCTATGAGCATTTCTATGGGCTTAGGCCGTAATGGTCTACGTTGGGTTGAAATGGGTCGTGTGGGCTTAATGGGCTTATGGGCCCCACATGGATGAAATCCATGATTTGTGGCAAATTCTGGACTAGGTTGTGTAGATCTCATAACCGTGGTAAAATCTGGGCTGAACGAGCCACACGAGCGTGTAGGCCTACTTGGGTCGAGTAATGGGCCTTGGGCCCATTTACACTATTATGACCGAAATACCCTCATAGAGTAAAATAATCGAAATACCCCCATAGAATAAAATGTACAAAATACCCTCATAAGGTAAAATGACCAAAATACCCCCATAGGGTAGAATGACCGAAATACCCTCATAGGGTAGAATGACCAAAATACCCCATAAGATAAAATGACCGAAATACCAATATAGGGTAAAATGACCGAAATACCCTCCCAGGGAAAAATGATCAAAATGCCCCAATAGGGTAAAATAACCGAAATACCCCTATAGGTTAAAACGACTAAAATACCCCCATATGGTAAAATGATCGAAATATCCCCATAGGGTAGAATGACCGAAATACCCTCATAGGGTAAAATGACTAAAATACCCTCACAGGGTAGAATTACTAACATACCCCTATAGGGTAGAATGACTGAAATACCCTTATAAGCTAAAATGACCGAAATACTCCAATAGGGTAAAATGACTGTTATATCCCTATGAGATGAAATGATTGTTATGGCTTTATGTTATGTATGACTGATTTGTTCTATGATATGTATGTCTATGATTGAGCATGACATTTTGCATACACGTATGATATTATGTCACGATATATTACATGGGGATGGGTTGTTATATTTGGAGGAAGTGTACCGTACGGATAAGGTTGCACGGGTCGCCCAAGATGACTGTGGACCTACTGATGGCTATATGTCGTTTATTTTACTGGCAACTTTGCTGCAAAAATCTTTTGTGCCGCAACTGATGCTAATCTTGGTGTGTCTGGCTGGGTGGGTCGATTTTATCCCTACATGGTATGTTTGGCGGGACGGAGTAGTGTGTAGAGGCTAGATTGGGTAGGATTTCTAACTGCATATATGCACTGATTAATGATTTTGTACTGTTACTGCATCGATTAATGATATTACATATTGTTCACTGCATGACTGATATTTGTTACTGTTATGGGCCAAGGCCCCACTGATAATATTACTAAACGTGGGCAAAGGCCCTATTGATTACTGGCACTGTGATGGGCTCAAGCCCAATCTTTTACTATTAACTGGACTATTACTGTAACGGACTCGGGCCCAAACTATATTTATCTACTGTTTAATTGACTGTTTGTTTATTAGGGGATTACACATTGAGTTTTCTTAAACTCACCCCTCTGCTTAACTGTACAGGTAATCCCAAGTTGTAGGTGGGTCGGTGCTGCGAGAGACTCAGAGGTGGCCGCACAACTGCAGTTGTTCTACAGTTGCTTTTATTTAAATTTAAAGTTTGCGTTGCGTTTTGTTTATGTAATAAGGCCATTTATGTTTGTTTATTTTTTTGGGCTTTTGTTTACTTATTTTAAACTGCTAGTTTAGCAGAAGACGAATTTTCAAAATAATTATTGTTTTCAAAGACACGAAATTTAAACATTAGAGTTTTCAAAAGCTTCCGCGACTTTAGATCAACCTTTTATAACAATAGCAGATAACAAGGTAAACGGTTTTGACTAGATGATTTGTTAAATAATAATAGGGTTTTCAAACCTAGAAACGAATTTTACCAACGAGTTCAATTTTTGCTAAACACATCAGTGTGACGCCGCCAGATTCAGCCATAACTTCTAGGTCGAGTTTGGGGTGTTACACAGCAATAGCCACAAGCTAGTGAATTTAAACATAGCTATTTTTGAATTAACCACATGATAAAAAATTTCAATAGAAATTATATAATTTAAACATTACCACTCTTTCACGATTACTATAACACCCCAAACCCGCCCCTTACGTTATGGTCGGATCTAGGGATGTCACATGATAGGGTGTTTGGAAACCTTGTCGTCGCATTAAAACCATTTCTATTGAATTCCTAATCTTAATATCTTATTAGTTCCAAAATTTTGTTGCTCATTTAATCAATAGTTTCAAAATGTTATTCATTTGCGAAAGCTTTTAAAATAGATTAAACAATCGAGCGTCTAGGAAAAACATTTGTTTCTTTTGAAAACCAAGGTTTCCTACTACTAGAAGTTGTAATCCATAAGGTAAAGATAATTAAAACCCAAAACCAAAGTCCAAAAGTCCAATTACAACAAAAAAGCTTAGCCAGTGAAAATAGAATAGAAATAAAACCAATTATTGTAAATATGGGTTAAAAACCATAAAAGTCCAAAATCGTGGTCACCGCCGAGTCTTCCGCCGAACCGATCCGTCTAGATCTGGGGATTACTTGTGCACATTTAAACAAAAGGGGTGAGTTTACGAAAACTCAGTGTATAATCCCACAGAAAACAAACAATAGAAAATCACAGTGAAAAGTTATAGCAGTCTTGGGCCTAAGCCCGGCTCAGTATAGTATCAAATATGCAGTAGGGCCTTAGCCCATAACAGTATCAGTAGCAATCATGCAGTTTTCAGTAAGAAAGTCCTACCCAACCAGCCTCTACACACCATCTTCGTCCAACCCTACACTCCATGTGGGGATCAAATCAACCCACCCATCCCTACACTCCAGGTAGTACCAAATGCGGCACAGAACAATAATTTGCAGCTAAGCTGCCAGTATGTTAGGCTTAAGAGCCTTTTAGTACACTTCCTCCAAATAACAACCCCAATATAATTAACCCAACACGATACAATGCAACATACAAGTCATGACATGCTATCTCAGGACATCAATACATGTAATCAGTCCAGTATACAAACATACTATCATCATGCTCAACACATATATAAATCAAACAGTCAGTTCGTACAATAAGGGGTCTAAGTGATACTTACTGACCCGACAGTAGGTTCACAGTCGACTTGGGCGACTCGTGCAACCATAGCAAACAATTCAGTGAAAATGGGCCCGTGTGGCCCCCTCAGCCCAGAACAGGGAAACCCGAATTCATTCTAACCTTGTATCACAAAACTTATTTTATCTCACGATTTACAATTCTATTACTTACACCGTTTCTGCTATGAGAAACTACACTCAATAAGCTTTAATTCTATATTTTGTTCATTCTCTAATTCGATTTCCACAATTTATGGTGATTTTTCAAATTTAGCCTATTGTTACTATCCAAACAGCAAGCAATTTCAGCTTTTCGCTGAATCCCATTTTCTGCCTTTTGGGTACACACCTGGTTTTTTTTATGCTAAAACAATTCCTAAGCACTCTAAAGCCTATAATTGAACAAATAACACTAATTTAATCTCACATAACTTGATCTCAAATCAAACTCGTATCGAGGTTTTAACCCATAAGCGACTAAACCTTACCTTCAACCGATGAACAGTAATTCCCACACAAACTAAGACTCCGATTGGTGATTACGAGCCCTTGAATCCTCCCCTAATTGGCATAAACAAAACACTTCAGAAGAAAGTTAACAAATGAAGATAAATCACTTATCTGAAACTTACGAAACGAGTGTAGACAAATATGGAGCGACACGAGTCAGAGTGGGAAAAGAAAAATCAAGAAGATTAAGGGTGAAAGAGAGCAAAAATTCGATAGCAGTGAAGAGAAATATAGCAAGATGATAGAGGGATTTTGGGGAAAGTAAAAAAAAAGGAAAATATGAACAGAATATTTGATAACCACCCTAATCCCTTATTTCTCTCCATCAAACACCCCATTAAATCCACTACTCAAATTTTTAGTCCATCTCAAACGCTCCTGGACGTACGAGCAAAAATAATGCCTACCCCAAGATTCAAACACAGGACCTCCTTCACACCGGCACTCGACTTATCCACCAGACTAGCAAGCCCATTTTGTTAATTATTTTCCAACTTTTACTTAAAAGTCTACTGACCAAAGATAGGGCTTATTCATAAAAATACGAAAATTTGCCAAGTCCTAGCTAGAACTTGGGACCTCCCAAAAACACCCAAAACACATAACCACTAAAGCAGATAGATATTTTGTGTCACACATTCACAATACCAAAAAATAAAATTTTGGGGCGTTACAATTACAAGCATATTTCCGTTTAAGCACTTACCATTTCAATGCATAACTTATAATTTTAACGTGGCATAATCTAACCACAACTTGGCCAAAGCCTAAGCATTTACACCAAACATGTTATAAATAGTAGGCACATTATCATAAATAGCCAATTAGCGACAACATGTTTCTCTTGAGTTTATAACTCAACTCAACCTATATAATTTTCATGTGTCATCATATATGTACATGTCATAAAACATATTGTTCTGTTATTATTTCTTAACTGAATAATGCCCATTGAACCATTTAGAATACCGTTGGATACCTGGGATAGCTCACACATAGTGTGCTAAATCATATAACTATAATCTGTCAATTCCTGTAAATGTGTGCTCACACGAACTGTGAATCAGAATGCTCACACAAGTTATGAAAATGGGCCTGCTCACACGAGTTGTGTGTCGAAATGTAACTACGCGAAGCTGTTTACACAAGCTGTAGAGTATCTGAAACACATGCCGGACCTTAGCCATTGGTAGGACGTTCAGAACCAAAACCCTAATCATGTAAACCCTAATGACAAGTCATTAGTATCCTACGAATTCTTAAGTTTTAAACGGGGCTCGATAATTATCGTACGTCGTTGGATTTACGTCATTTCATAACACAGTAAATTGCATATTAACACACACACATATATATAGATTTAATAACAACATAATCACATATTAACATTCAATTTAATAAAAATTATACAATTAATACGAACTTACCTGGCTAAAGTGCATAAATACCAAAGTTTAAGGGCATTTTGGTAATTTTCCATTTTCCTCTATTTTCCACCCGATCTTGATCTAAATTAAAAATTTTATTCAATATATTAATTGAGACAATAAAAAATTTCATTTTATGCAATTTAGTCATTTTTGACATTTTTATAAAATTGTCCCTAAATTGACATTATAACCTTAACCAAGACATCAAAATCTACTGATATAATCGCTGGATAGTGTGATAGATCTCCGTCAAGCTTCCAACCCGATCGAGCTTCTGATAATCTGAAAAGTAAAGGACAAGCAACTACACAAGCAATGAATGCTTACTAAGCTCGTATAAAATGTAGTCATATAAATCCATTTCAAATATGAACCACGTAAGGACAAACAAATTTCATTTGAATTTCATTACTTTCCATTGCATTTACTTTCTTTAACTTAAATAATAGCATCAATTCAACTCATCATATTCTTTTTCATCATTTTACAATTCAAGTATGAACTTACTATTTCATTATCCTTCCACACCCATTTCATATGCATATCACACAAGACATAAGCATATCGTTCAACCATAGCCACAAGCTAGTGCATTTAAACATAGCTCTTTTTGAATTAACCACATGATAAACCGTTTCAATAGAAATTACATAATCTAAACCTTAACACTCTTTCAGGATTACAAGCATATTTCCATATAAGCACTTATAATTTCAATGCATAACTTATAATTTTAACTTGGCCAAAGCCTAAGCTTTTACACCAAATATGTTAGCATACAAGATATAAATCGTATGCACATTATCATAAATAGCCATTTAGCCACAACATGTATCTCCTGAGTTTATAACTCATGTCAATCTATATAATTTTCATGTGTCATCATATCAAGGATGTTCATATATGTACATGTCATAAAACAGATCGTTCTGTTATTATTTCTTATCCGAATATTGCCCTTTGAACCATTTAGAATACCGTTGGATACCTGGGATAGCTCACACATAGTGTGCTAAATCATATAACTGTAATCTATCAATTCTTGTACATGTGTGCTCACACGAACTGTGAATCAGAATGCTCACATGAGCTGTGAAAATGGGCTCGCTCACACGAGCCGTAGGTCAGAACGTACCTACACGATGCTACTCACATGAGCTGTAGAGTATCTGAAATACATACCAGACCTCAGCCATTGGTAGGACGTTCAGGACTAGAACCCGAATCATGTAAACCCTAATGACATGTCATTAGTAACCTATGAATTCCTAATGTTCAAATGGGGCTTAGTAATTGTCGTACGTCGTTAGATTTACGTCGTTTCATAACACAATAAATGGCATACTAACACATATATATAGATTTAATAACAATGTAATCACATATTAACATTCGATTTCATCAAAATTATACAGTTAATATGAACTTACCTGGCTAAATTGCAGAAATACCAAAGTTCAATGGCATTTTGGTAATTTTCCATTTTTCTTGATTTTCCACCCGATCTTCATCTAAATTTATAATTTTATTCAATATATTAATCTAGACAATAAAAAATTACATTTTATGCAATTTCTTCATTTTTTACATTTTTACAAAATTGTCCCTAAATTGACATTTTAACCTTAACCTAGACATCAAAATCTACCGATATAATCACTGTATAGTGTGATAGATCTCCGACGAGCTTCCAACCCGATCGAGCTTCTGATACTTTGAAAAGTAAAGCACAAAAAACTACTTAAGCAATGAATGCTTAGTAAGCTCATATAAAATTTAGTCATCTCAATCCATTTCAAATACGAAATTTATACATGTCAAGAATAATCTTATACCAATACTGCAAGAATCATGAAACCATATTCAACAACTCACAGAGTGAATAAATCCATAGCATCACATATACATATCTTCCCTATCATCATGGGATTTTATAAAACTTTAAACCTTTTCCAAATTTTCTTACTTTCATTTGCATTTCATTACTTTCCATTGCATTTACTTTCTTTAACTTAAATAATAGCATCAATTCAACTCATCATTTCCTTTTTCATCATTTTACACTTCAAGTATGAACCTACTATTTCATTACCTTTCTACACCCGTTTCATCTGCATATCACCCAAGACATAAGCATATCATTCAACCCTAGCCACAAGCTTGTGCATTTAAACATAGATCTTTTGGAAGTAACCACATAATAAACCATTTCAATAGAAATTACATAATTTAAACCTTACGACTCTTTCATGATTACAAGCAAATTTCCATTTAAGCACTTACCATTTCAATGCATAACTTATAATTTCAACGTGGCATAATCCAACTACAACTTGGCCAAAGCCTAAGCATTTACACCAAACATGTTAGCATACAAGATATACATCGTAGGCACATTATCATAAGTATCCATTTAGCTACAACATGTATCTTTTGAGTTTATAACTCATCTCAACCTATATAATTTTCATGTGTTATCATATCAAGGATGTTCATTTATGTAAATGTCATAAAACATATCGTTCTCTTATCATTTCTTATCCGAAGAATGCCCGTTGAACCATGTAGAATACAGTTGGATACTTGGGATAGCTCACACGTAGTGTGCTAAATCATATAACTGTAATCCGTCAATTCCTGTACATGTGTGCTCACACGAACTGTGAATCATAATGCTCACACGAGCTGTGGGTCGAAACGTAACTACACAATGCTACTCACACGAGCTGTAGAGTATCCGAAAGACATTCCAGACCTCAGCCATTGTTAGGATGTTTAGGACATGTCATTAGTATCCTATGAATTCCTAAGGTTCAAACGGGGCTTGGTAATTATCGTACGTCGTTGGATTGACGTTGTTTCATAACATTGTAAATTGCATACTAACACATATATATATAGATTTAGTAACAATTTAATCACATATTAACATTCAATTTAATCAAAATTATATAGTTCATATGAACTTACCTGGCTAAATTGCAGAAATACTAAAGTTCAGAGGCATTTTGGTAATTTTCCATTTTCCTCAATTTTGCACCCGATCTTGATCTAAATTAATAACTTCATTGAATATATTAATTTAGAAAATAAAAAATTCATTTTATGCAATTTGTTCATTTTTTACATTTTTACAAAATTGTCCCTAAATTTAGTCCCTAAGCCCAGAATATGCAAATTAACCATTTTTTACCCAAAATTGAGTTGAGTCGAATGGTCATGGTATCCAAAGCAGCCCATTCATGCAACAATTTCACATTTAATCCTTGCATTTTTACTATTTTAACAATTTAGTCCCTAATCAAAAAATTAATCAAAAATCACGTAATAAAATACTTTTAAATAAAAACTAATATTTCAAATTCATCATTTAACATCTAAAATCACAAGTTTCATCAATGGAAACATTCAAAATCTTTACCTATTTCAAAATCGAAGATACAAGCTAGCTGGACCTAGTTGCAACGATCTCAAAAACATAAAAATTATTAGAAATAGATAGCTTAGGGACTTACATGCACAAAAATGAAGAATGGCCGAACCTAGCTTCCATAACCATGGATTTCGGTTGAAAAAAAAACAGAAAGGAAGATGAAAACCATATCTTTTGCTTATGTTTTATTTAATTTAATTAATTATCAAGTTACCATTCTACCCTTGGTTAATAAATAAATAAAACACCAAAGTCATGTCCATATTTGTCCACTAACCTCTTGAATGGTCTAATAACTATTTAAGTCTCTTTTCCTTTATTAAATTAACCATTTAATCACTGAAATCAAATAGTGCTCAAATTTTACTTCTTTTATGATTTAGTCCTTTTTAATTAATTAACCATCGAGACGTTAAAAATTTTTAACAAAATTTTAATACCACCTTAATGACATTTCGTAAATATTTTAAAAAATATTTACGACTCAGTTTATAGAAATGAGGTCCCGATACCTCATTTTCAAAAGCCACTTGACCTTAAGGTCATACCACTTGAACTTAATAACTCGCTTATATAACATACATTATCAAAGTAAAAACCTTTTTAAAACTATATTTGACTCATAAATATTAAATAATAATATTTACCAATATACTTGTCAAATTTGGTGGCCCCAGAACCACTATTTTCGACACCAATGAAAAATGAGTTGTTACAAGAAACACCGAAACAACACCAGCAAAGTCAGACACCTACATCTTCTGCCAGGCACATTGCCTAAGTAGTAGCCTCAACCTCTTGAAGTTCATTTCAAAAAATTAGTATTGCAGTCCTTAGAGCAACTAGAGCAAAGAATGTCACTATTCAAGATTCAACAATATCAAATTACTAAAGAAATGACAAAGGCTCAAGAACTACAGGCACTCTATTGGTCCTAAATAAAGGATCAAGATATTGCTCTAAAAAGATCTTTGTAGAAGAACTTCACTAAGCCAATGCTTGAATTTCCTGATTTCCCTAAAGATTTGCTACCACTTCCCGAGGCTGGACATGCTGAGGAGGAACCAGTTGAAGTGTCGTCTGACAAGGCAAAGCTTACATCTAACAGAGAAAATCCTGAAAAAGGAAAAAATGAAGAGGAACCAGAGAAAAAAAAGTCTGTGAATACTGAGGGTGAGGAAGAATAACAAAATGAAACCACCCCAACACCTGCAATATAGAAGGATACTATTTAAGCCATGTCTAAACAAGACCGTGAAATCTATCAAATCATTGAAGAGATCACCAAGTCTGACAAGGAATAAGAGGAACCACCCATTCAGTCACTTAAAAGAAAGTTAAGATACAAGCGTATAGGAAGAAAATCAACCCACAGGCCGTGAAGTACCATCACCACAAGTCGTTAGTTAGTTTCTTTTACCCTCTATTAAATAAATAAATCAAACTACATTTTGTTAATTTTAAGTCTCATGCATTGAGAACAATGCATCCCTTAGGTTTTGGGGTGTAGCATGCGTTTTAGATTTTATTTTAACATTGCATCATTCTTTGTTATATGTTACCCTTATAGCCATACTTAATTGCCATAGCATTTTATGCATTCGGGTATGTAATAAAGAATTGTTTGTTATAGAATTACTGAGTTGATTGCATGATAGCAAATTTAGTGAATTCCAATAATGAAAATAGCCCGTAAAACTTTTTGCGAGATATAGAAAGGAAATAATTAGAACCGATTCCAAAGGTTAGGACTTTCTATCATATTTATGGCATTTAGATTGTATTCATTCCATCTTTAATAACCTTATGAATTTTTGGACTAAAACTCACAATTTCATATAGAAATCATTGAGCTTAAATATACAAATGTAGTAAATGAAAGGCTAAATTAAAACTCCCAGAAGCGTAAATTACTAAGCTAATTTTTGTAGTAAAGACTCCAATTCCTGTCTCATTTAGTTGCCAAAGAGTTTGGTGCTTGCTCCATATTTAGTTTTGGGCAAAAAAAGTTTCAGATAAGAGTATCGTGAAGTAATTTTAAGACACTCCGATATGGAAGACTGCTAAGTAGCTTGGGAGTTTTGTGTTTGCTCCATCTTCACTTCCAAGTAGAAAGGTGGTTGGAAACATGAGTGAAGAAAATAACTTCAAATCATGACTATGCTAAGTAGCTTGGGATTTTATTGTTTGCTCGATCTTCAATTCCAAGTAGGAAGGCATGTGTGTTGAGATGAATTCCCAATACAAAGAGTGAAGCAATAAATGGGAGAAGTATTAGCTATAGTCAAGTTGAAAGTGATAATAAGTGAGTTAGACCAGGAATTCCTAAGTTCTTTAAAATTAACTAAATATAAGCGAATGTACACAACTGCACTTAAGGAAATTCTGATTTTAGGGAAAGGTTCGTGCATTTCTGGATTTGGTGAGTTTTTATTTGACAAATTGTACATATTCTTGAGTGCAGGGTATTTTGAAGACTAAAAATTGGTAGTGTTTAATCAACTCAATAGTGTAAGTACACGCAATGAAGTGCACTAGAGTATGTATTAGTTGTTAGGTTGCATTGCATTGCTTGAGGACAAGCAATAATTCAGGTTTGGGGGTGTGATAACATTTGAAAAGAGTTATAATTCATACTTTTAAACTTAATTAATTAATTGTACTTAAGTAAAATTAGCTTCATTTTAGGTAATTGCATGATCATTTTTAGTAAATCGAGTAGTGCATCTAAGAACTTGAGATGGTGAATACTTTATTGCATCTTTACTTTTAATTGCTTGTAGAAAGGTCTTGTTGTGGCTAAATGAAAGGTTTGAGGGAGAAGGATGGAGGTTTATCAAGGCATTCTGAAAGGTCGGCATGGCAATAATGGTGAAGAAAATGACAAACACCTAGTTAGCAATGAGAGCACTTAGCATTGGGTCCCTCACATGCACGTGTAATGGAGAATATTCACCTCAAAATTAGGGAAAAATCAATCATTGGCTGACAAATTTTACCCTAAAGGACAACCCAAGTATAAAAGGCAATAAAAAGGGGAGAGACAAAGGCAACAATTTTTCTGAGCTGGGACAGAGGTCTCATAGTGACAAGAAGGGAAATTTGAGCTGACAATGAACTTTGGTAAAGACAAGCAACAAGATGCCGAGTTGGCGATTTGAGTTTTGAAACCTAGATTTCTTCCTCTACATTTTGTTTCAATTCTTCTATTCTAAACTAATATTTTGGGATATTAATAATACGAAAACAACTTGAATTTGTGCAGCCTAGCCATAAGATAACTTAATACGACTAGGGTTTGCTTTGGATGATGGTTTAACTTTGACTAATGTTGATGGATTAATATGGTCCATATTACTGCTTTACCTAATGGTTGCTTTTGTTTAAATGCTTAAGAGAGTGTTGATAAATGCTCTATAAGTCTTAAGATAGCTTGACACTAACATGATTAGGTTACCTAGACTGAAGTTGGGTAATATGAGTGAGTGTTGAGTTAAATACTCGTGTAAACTCTAGACATAGAGCCTTACCTTATACAATTTAAAGGGTTAAGCTCTTGTAGTAGTTGCTAATCGTAAGGCTATAGACATATAGTGCCTTAGGGGTGAGTAACCCTAGGTCTTGCTTTTGATAGAGGTAAACCACATAAGTACCCAATCAAATAATAAGTTCACCATAGTTTTGCCACAGCATTGTTCACGGGTTAAAATAAATCCCTTAGTAATCCCAACCTTCACGACCAGTATTCCAACCTTGTTGAAGTCCTTAGTACATTTGTTTGATTTGTTGCAATGGTAATCTTTGCTAGTATACTTCATTAATTTCACTTCTAATGTGTTAATCCCATTTTAATTTCAATAAACATCATTTGATACATTTATCTTTTCTGTTGAATTGTGATAACTTAGACAAACAGCACTCATCCAATCCTCATAGGAACGATACTCACTCATCATTTTATTACTCAATTTGACGTGTACACTTGCGCGATTCATGCATCATATTCACATGCAATAATAACTACTGGGTTGGGTTTGGAGGGTTACATTTAGTGGTATCAAATCCCAATTCAAAACTCGAACTATGGGTAAAGTATTTTCTAAAAACTACATGCATTATAAAGGGGTATTTTGGGAAAAATATGCCACATGTTAAAATTGTTGTAAAAAAATATGAGACTCCCAAAGCCGATTCGAGGTAAGTGTTCTTTAGATTTGAAACTATAGACTGTGAAAACTGTAGACTATGAAAAACAATAGATTGAGACAACTATAGACTGTGAAAACTCTAGATAGTGAAAATGATAGATAATGAGACAAGTGTAAATTGAAATGAAACTTTGATTTAAAAATTCAAGTGGTAACATAAAAACTTGCCTTTATGTGAAACTATGGGCATGATTACATGAAAAATGCAAAAAAGTGATTATATGTGTTAAATTTGAAAATGGTCATATCACATGCATTGGGTTGGTCTTGTGAAAGGTGGAAGTTATGTTGCAGTTTATCTACGATTATGTGGTCATTATCAGTAATTATATAGTGGCTTGTCCACAATGTGTTATGTAGCCATTTATCAACATTTATTTGGTGGCCTGTCCACAAATGGTGTGTTATTGGATGGACGAGTTTTGAGGAAAATCGATACTGGTGTGTAGCATAGATGGGTAGGAAATTTTATAAAATCTGCATCATTTTAAAATATGCATCGATATTTTCATGCATAAGTATCAGTGTTGTAATTTATAAATATTATGATGAAGGATATGTTGAGATTGATATTTTGTTATGTATGTGATTATGTTTGTGTTGATCTCACATTGGGTTTTTTAAAACTCACCCACTTTACTTATGTGTTTTAGATAATGCACGTGGTTAGGACTCAGATGTGGTCATCGGTGATGGTCTAGAAAATGGTTTTTAAATAAATATGGACATTTATTTATGATTTGGATTTTTATGGACTTTATTGTTATTTAAGACTTTTTATTTTAAATTATGATACTGTGGCATGAGACATTACTTTTGGGATTTTATTCTGATTTGCATGACTTGATTTCATGACATTAAGTTTTAAAAACTACATAAGATAGTATTTGATAAGATTTCATATGAAACTTGATTTTTAAAATAAAATTTGTCAATAATATGTTTTTCCGCTGCATTTATGAAAAATGAGATTTTAATAAAATTAGACTTACTTTTCAAAATTAAAAATGCTTACAAATGAGAATTCTAAAGGCATTTGATTTCTAAAGTAAATACACAAATGATTTAGAAGTATGATTGAAAATCTAAAATAGTTTTAAATAAAAGATTTAATGTCTACGATTGAGATATTAATTATTTCGATTCTGGAAACTTGCATGGTTTTTACGAAATTAAAATAAACACTTTACTTCATTTGTTTTGAATTGATAAGCCAATTAGATTTAAGATATTTTTTTCAAAATTCTGAAAGATTATTTCGGCCATTTTCACAAAAAATGGATTTGAAATATGACTGAAAATAAATTTGAACATTCGATTTTACTAGTTTTGAACAAAACTATGCAAATGGTTTAAAAAGTGCGTTTGAAATTACAAAAAAAAAATTGGACCATTTCAATGGCCAATGTAGCTTCCCAAATTCAGCCATAACTACTGGGCCAGATTTCAGGTGTTACAAATATAGCCTAAACCACAACGAATATACATCAACAAAAGAACGTAGAAATGGGAGTCATCCACTTAAGATGCAATGACCAAGCAAACAATAAAGTTAACAAATATGGAAGCATGAGGTGGTTGAGCCTGACAACAATAAAGTTCTTCAGTTCCCTAAAATGGATAAAAACCAGCTAAATTATATATATATAAATTGCTTTTATATCCTGATGATAAATAATTTCTTAGTCCATTTTTCAATAGTCTAAAAAATCACTTGTCTATCACTTTAACTCAAATAGTTACGATGACTGAATTGACGGATTCCCACATGGAGTCAAAGGCCACCACTCTACTTGCCTTGAAAATGACAATCCTCTAGGTGACTCTTCATCTCAATCTTCAGTTTCTTATGTACTTTTTTATACCATGTATAATCTCCTATTTAGATTAACCTAACCTTGCCTTGCTTGAATTTATTAAAAAATGGTTTTATTGTGTTTTTTTTTCCGAATTCAATTTTACTAGGATAAAAAATGTTGGATTAATCTCTTTGTTATTTCTTTTCATTTTTTTCTTTATCATTTTATTATGCTTATTTTTGTTTAAATTAATTTATGATCATTGTAATTTTTATTGTTGTTGATGTTGTTGTTACAAATATTATAAGATCATTGTGCAAATCTTCTTTTCTTATAGTTGATAATATAAACAATTTCTTTTATTTTATTTTATTTTCATTTTGTATTTGTAACTTATACTACGATTGAGTTTATTCGAATAAAAACTCAATGTTTTCCTAAATATCTTGACAAAAAATTGAAGTTGTTTACTGTCTAGAATTCCTTTTCTTCTATAAAAATTGGAAACTAAGATAAAAAGATATTTTGTAATGAAAATGCAAACATATAAGTTAGCACAAGTGTTGCTAGATAGAAGAGTACAATATTATTAAAAAAACAAAAAAAATGTCACCAAAAAGAATCTAAGTTATCAATAGTTCTTATAGATGGTATCGATGCCACCAAAAAAATTGGTACCAAATTAGTATTTTGTTTCGTGATTAAAATTAAAACTCAAGAATTTATTGGTACATTTAAAAAAGTATCGATGTTTTTACCCTGAGTATCAATACTCGTGATATGGTATTGATACAAAATTATGTTATTGTCTTCTTACACATTCGAAATATCATGGAGGTATCGATATTAAAACCAGATATCGATACCTCTGCTCTAGACATAAAAAAACACAACATATTTAAGCATTTAGTCAATTTTAATTTATCTCTACACATCATGTATCTATTACCTCATCAAACAATCATTAAAACAACTCTAATGATAGTTCAAAGCATTGCAAATATGTTCGAACAAGCAATCAATATACCAATATCAATATCCACAAATCTTAAGAGCAATAATGTCATGAAAGCATCCAAAACATCATGGTAATAATCAGCTAAAAGTCAACCACATTGTCTTATTCCAACAATTTGAAATATATTTGGATCAATCCCTTGGAATTTTTTGCACTGCTCACACTGTAACGCTAACAATATACAATGGTTTAAAAAGAGTGGGTGAGCTTAACAAGCTCAGTGAATAGTCAGAATAACCACAAAGTAAACATGATGTCATACGTTAAATGAAAACGATAAAGGAAAATTCACATACTTAGTTTACCATATCAACCTACTATAACTTTCATGGAACATTTAACAGCTCATTCAACATTATGGCCACACATTTATGCATACATCACATTTTACAATATTTCGTTTAATGATACATTGGCACTTAGGGTTATAAAACGTAAGAGTGGGCTCTATTACCACACATCAGATACACGAATCTCCAACACATCAAATGACTTATTGATTTAAACTTATCCCAAAAGCGTAGCATATAGCTAACACTCTCTAACATACCAGCATATCCCGGTGAATGGAGCTTAGCTCACATTCCCTTATCTCTCCAAAATTGTTTCGGGCCTCAATTTCCCAAAAACAAAATACAAAGGTGAGTATCCAAAATCCTATGGCAAGCCAACTATATTCAATGGTCCCATAAAGTCACAAGGCAAAAGTATCCACATTAAACCACATAATCACTTACCATTTTTCTGCATTTTTTCACTGCATATTTACATTATAAACAAAACATTATCTCTCTTAAATCATGTATCTCCATCTTTTGTAGTTATTTATCATTCAATGAATGACTAAAAAATGATTCACGGATTCAATTATAATCTTTCTTACTTTCGAGATAAGCAAAGCATGCAAAATCGTACTTACTTTACTCTTTCTACCCATCAGGAGAATACAATTTCTCCTCTATTTCAGTCATTTTTTTCAGCTTTCGGTAAAAGTAAATAGCAGAATATTGGCTAGGAGCCGTGCGAGATGAAACTCTCATGCACAGTTTTGAATGAGAGAAAGAAGTGAGGAATCCTCTTTTCGACTCTGACTCTCCCACTCCAGTCGTTGCTTTTCTTTCTGTTACTTTGAAAGTAGCTACAAATAAAAAGTGTAAAACCCATTTTATCTAACTATGCAAACTTGAATTTGATTTTTTTCCCATAAATTGGTAATTGGTCAAGCTCAAAGAGAGGGTATGCCCAATTTTCATTTTCAACCAAATTCGAATGAGACTCATAGTTAATCTATTAAAGGATATGTAATTTTGAAAAAAGAGAATATTTTATTATATTAATAGTCATTTTTCTTTTAGTAGCCGTACAGGCACCTTTTGATGCATACGGTTCAACAAAAATTGCGGAAAAAAATCAATGTATAGATTCCAGCCATCATTTGTGTTTTCTAGTATGGCTTTTCTAACTTTTAATTTCTAACGAAGAGGCTTTTTCTTACATTTTTAAAATAAAATGAAATTCAAAATGAAATTAAAGAAAGATAAGTTTTGGCCCGTTTTCCTATAATCTATAATATAGAAAAAATTCGCTAAACTTATCGCACAAACTTTTCATTGATCTATTTTTTTATTGGGATTCAATCCAAATAATGATGATTCGAATATTCAATATTCTCATAATTAACGCTTTCACAACAGCTATCACAAGGCGAAGAACGATTGTATGTACGGTTCGCATCAATACAGTGTAAGGAATCTAACTAGTTTGGATTCATAAAATAGTTATAATTTCAACTATTGGTTTGAACTCATAAATGAGTGTTTGGGGCTGGTTTAATGGTAAATTTATTGAATTTATACTAAATTTTGGTTTAGGTTCATTTTAAGAATTATTAAGAAAAATTGGAAGATCCGCTAGTGTACTGCAAGGAAACGAAAAATAAGGTGTGGGTCCTAAACTCATAATTTTTTTTAAAAATATTAAATATCATGTTCTATTTGATAAATTATCTTTCTAATTGGAGTTTCTTAATAGCCAAAATTATTGATTTTGTGAGTGGTCGAACCAGGTATGTAACATCTTGATTTTGGGCCTAGTTGAAACAGTGGTTTCAGGACCACAAATTTAACGTGATAAAATTTATTTTTATTATATTTTTATGGTCTAAAATTTCATGGAATGATTTTGTGAAAATTTTGTTCAAAAATTTTGACGTTTGGGCACTCAATTTAGGAAAAAGGACTAAATTGTAAAAAGTGCAAAAGTTGAGTTGGTGGACAGTTGGTTAAGTTGGACCATTGGTTAAGTTGGTGGACAAAAATGGACATGGTAATTAGACCATTGGTTAAGTTGGTGGACAAAAATGGACATGGTTAGGCATGTTTCCAAAGTTTTTCATTAAGGGCATTTTGGTCGTTTAATAATTAAAATGAATTAAAAACAAAATTAAAAGCCAATTTTTGTCCATCTTCAAGATTTGGCCAAATTTCACAAGGGGGAATCCATAGTTAGGGTTTTCAAGCTTCCAATCTCCATAGTAAGTGATTCCAAGCCCCGTTTTTAATGTTCTTTACTTTTTTAGAGTCCTGGTAACTTATTTAGCTTATTCTAGCAATAATTTAACCTAGGGTTTATATTTTGAAAAATACCCATCGGTGAAATGTATTTATTTTTATGTTTTCTGGTAGAATATGAAGCTATAAATTATGTTAAACAACTTTTTCTAAGCGATTTCAAGTGAAAACGAGTAAAATGACATCGGTAAAAATACCTAATGTTCATAAGTAAGTGTTAGAGTGAGAATTTGATGTTGCCATAGAAGGGAAAAATGTTCAGGATGTCAAAAATCATAAGAATAAGAGATGAAGTTTAATTTCTGAGCTTTTGGGAAAAACTGTAAATATGCAAAAGTTTAGGGGCAAAATTGTAATTTTTCCAAATTTTGAGTCAAGGACTGTTTTGATTAATGTGAGTATTAAATAAGCTAAATTTTCTATTATAGATCAATAAAGACGTGGAATAGACCTTGATCGGGGAAAAGAAAATATTATGGACTGAATTGCAAAATTACTATATTTTGCACCGAGGTAAGTTTGTATGTGATTAATACCTTGTTTTTACATATGTTTTAACATTTTTGTAAGATATGATTGAATATGGGATAATTACTTGAGGTGAATTATGAGTTGTGGTTGAATATGGAAGAGTTAGAAAAATGTTAAAAAAAGTGAGAATTCATGGTTGAACCTTCGGAATGGGCCGAATATCGTTGGAAATATAGGTGGATGCTATGTGATGATACCACCCGATATTAATGAAAATAAAGGTGGTTGCTATGTGTTGATTTCACCGGATACCAATGGTTATATAGGTGGTTGTTATGTGCTGATTTCACCGAGTACTATTGACTATAAGAGCGGTACTGTGTGCTGATCCACTGTGTAACTGAGATTATTTAGAAGTGTTCATCAAAAACTAATTAAGTGAAAATATATGTGATGAAAAATGTGTTTGATCTGTAATTGACCCTTTGATACGATGAAATGAAGTAATGAAATTAAGAAATAGTAAATTTAACGACAAAACAGTTTAGGACAGAAAGAGTTGTGTGATTTTGAAAAATCACCAAAAATGGTGGAAATTGAATTAGAGGTTTGATGCGATATGAAATTAAATCTGAATGAGTTTGTTTTCACATAAAGGAAATAGAGTAAGTAAAAGAGTTAAATATTTTTGAGATATTTGAATTTTAGTGAGACAGGGTCAGAATGATTTCGAAATCCCCTATTCCGACTTTGGAAAATTACTAAAAATTGTACAAAATAATTATGGTTTCTAATTTACACGATTAAATTTATCAATGAGTTTATTTTCAAGAGAAACAAACGGGAACATCATTTGAATTCTTTACAAAGAGAATTAATTTTTAGTGAAGAGGGGTTAGAGCTGTCGAGCAATGAAACAGGGAAAATTTAAAGAATAAATTGTACTAATTGGATAAACAAAAAATTTTGAATATTTTATGGTTAGAATATATATGAGTCTAATTTTAGGAAAAATTTATGGATCTTAATTTAGAGTTTTATAGCTCCAGATAAAAATAATTTAGTGACTATGGTGAGAATAAACAGCTTGTTGGAACTTGAATAAATAGTGAATTTATGTGTGATTATGATTATATTATTTATGGAAACATGCTAGAAACTTGTTTATTAATTACATACTTACTTACTAGGCTATATGTTTGCTCTTCTCTCTTTTCCCGTGTTTTATAGAATCACCAAGCTAGCTCGAGATTTGGCAATCGTCAGAGATCCCTCTACATTATCAACTTTTTTTGATATTTTGAAAACATTATTTTGAAATTTTGGCATGTATAAAGGACTTGGTCATTTTGTTATGTGTCATAATTGATTTAGCCCATATTATTTGATAGTCCATTTTGTATAAAGCTATCGATGTTGGTGAATATTGTATGGGTTTTACGTGTTTGATAATACCATGTTGAGTTGATAAATCTGATATAAAAAAAGAAAATTTTAATTTGGACGAAATTTCAAGTCTTGACTTTGTATGATTGATTATGTTAAAGTTTGATAATGCCTCGTGCCCTGTCCTAGCGTCTGACATGGGTAAGGGGCGTTACAAGGTATGTTTCGAGCTTTAAAAGATTTACATGTTGGCAGAATTGTTAGTTTGATAGTAAGAATGTTTGATTGAGTTTGTAATTGCATATTTGAGTTATGAGATATGAGAATGTTTGACTGAGTGATATAATGTGTTGAGATATTAAGCTTATGTATGATTTAAACACATGAGATATTTGTTATATTGTGTAATGAAAAGGGTGTTATTTATGCATAATGAAAATCCATAAAGTATGTGAAATTGAACGATATTGATTGATACAAGCAAATGGTAATTTGAAAGATTGGAACACTATTTCAATTTAATAAAAGCATGTGATTATTGAGGAAATGCTGAGCATGTGAAATGAATGTGAAAAGTATTGAGATATGATTATGTATGAGATTGTGTGACATATTGCATTTGTATTGGGTTGAGATTTTGTGGTTGACAGAGGTGTTCCGTGTAGTACCGGCGGCATATTAAGTCTGCATTATTCGTAGTCAGTGTACTGCACCTAAAGTATCGATGGGAATGGTGATTTATCTCATTTTTACTAGTAGAATTTTTTGCATATTGTTATCGGTGGTTTTAACCACAATAGGCTTAAGCCTATGATGTTTTGGAGTTCGGATGATGGGTTCTAGGGAACTCGTGGTGTGTAAGGGATGGTATGGGTAGTAATTGGCTAATGTTGTGATTTTCTTCAACAAGTGCCTAATGTAGTCACAAATCAGGTATCTGAATGGATTATAAGGAAGAATGGTAGTCATTCTTCCCGAAGTGAATACTTAAAATCGTTGGATAAGGTATGGTGTTATTTTGTTCTGTATAGTTCCATGCCTATCTCACACAGTTCCACCATCTCGATGGAGCAAATTCTTTTTTTGCATGTAATTATGACAGAATGGTCTATCAATGTTGGGAAGATCATTCTTAACGAGATTCATGATTGTGCCAGAAAGAAGACCAAAAGTGCTTACTTCCCATCATTGATCACTTCACTTTGCTTAAGGGCCCAAGTTAAGACAAAAACAAACCTGAAGGGTCCATATGTTCAAGGTTGGATCACAACCCATGATCTTGAAAGGTTATTGGAGAATGTCCATGAAAAAAACCAAATTAAACCAAGTGAGCCAATAGAACCAGATATCAATGAGACATCAAACAAGTCTGAAACTGAAGCTAACTTAGTTACTGAATCAGAAGAGGTAGAATCGGAGGAAGAACCAAATGAGACTGAACCAATAAAGGAATAGGAAACTTTTGAACCAAGAGATGAGTCAAATGTTGATGAGCCAGTTGAGCCAAGTATTGATCTAGAGTTGACTAATCCAATGCCCACTTCTTCAAACACTATGAAGAAATCAGAATTGTCAATTATGATGGATATTATGAAATTTCTGCATAACAAGCAATAGGCTTATTGTAAATATACAAAATTTAGAAATGATTTCGTAAGAAATACTTTTAAAAATATCTCTAACAAATTTTGTTCCTGCATTCCTAGATTATATTTTCGAGTCATGGAAGGATGATAAGAATGTAAGCGAGGATGAAACATGGAAGGAGGAAGATGAGAAGGATAAGTCAAATAACTAAAAATGGGTAATTTCTTGTCTTTAGTTTTTATTTATTTTTAGGTGTTTATGTTTTTCCTAGTTAGTATTTTGCTTTCGCATAATAAATTAACAAGAACGAATAAAATAAAATAAATGGCTCTCAATAGGAAAAAGTAAAGTGATGTGGTAATGGGAATGAACATGTCTAGGATTGGATTGTGAGAAAGACTTGGTACTTAAGCAGTCTTTATGATTCACCTCTCTTTTCTTGCAAACCTATCTGGTGTTCAGTTTTCATTCATTACTTTGTTTTTGCAATGAGGACATTGCTTCTTTTTAAAGAGGGTAAAGTATATTTCGCATAAATTTTAATGTATGTTCAATCTTTTCTCCTAGTTATGTTGAAGTAAATGAATATTCAGAAATAATTATTTTTCATATGTTCAAATGCAGACATGATTTTTTATTTTATTTAAGTTATTTACATGTTATCTTGAGTGATAAAATGCTTGTATGATCTTGGATTTGCCATGAAAATTGGATTTCTTGATAAGTAGACATGTATAAAGGTTTAAGTATTTAGAGTTGATTTAGTAACTTTCTTGAGGTGAAATCCTAGGAGGTATAAGACTCTAATATGATATAGACACACTTTCTGTGGATTGTTTGAGCTTGTCAAGCCGACCTTATAAAATTTAACCCTCGGAACTTAATTTTGAGCTTAATGGTCTATTTATTGCAAATCACCTACATTACAAGCCACATTAACATCCTTTTTATTTTTATCCTATTATTTTGCACCTATCTTAACCAAAATTTGTCTTGGTGATCAAAGTTTGAGGAAAATTATGAGAAGATGTACATGCTATTCACATGTTAAAAAAAAAGAAAGAGAAAAATGAATACAGAAGCAGAGAAAATTTTGCTCAAATGTAGAAAAATAATAGCAAATAAAGGAGTGCTCAAAGTCTCAAAATAAAGAGCAAAGGATTTGATCATAAGTTTGAAATAAGTTTGGGGGAATTCCAAAGACCCATTTCTATGAAATTTGTGACGCCAAAAGATCTAAGACAAAGTTAGGGTTAACATGTTTTGAGCCTAAAAATCACTTCTCTTTATCCCTACCTTTAGCCTAACCCCATTACAACCTAATAAAAGACCTATTGATTAGATGATTTTACCGACTACATTAGTGGAGAGAAAGTACTGAGTTCAACATATGAAGACACTAATTAAACCTTGGGATTGCTAAGGTTAGTTGATAAAGGAAGCATATTGATTGGTGAATGTTATGTATGACTTTGAAAATGCATGCAAACTATGATTCATGTTGACACTATGATGTACTTAGTTTAAAGTTTGGAAATAATATTTGTATTCAAGCTACGTATGAATAAATAATATTTTTGAGCAAGATTTTATTGAAGCATGATTATGTGCAAAGATTGATGCTGCTTTATCATTTTACAAAAATTGCCTTAGCAAAAATTGTGCTGTGCATGAACATTACTCGAAACGAGCAATGGTTTAAGTTTGGGGGCGTGTAAACTCGAAATTATATAGGGTTTTATATATGTTTTTACCATCTCTTTACTTAATTTTTATGTTTATCTCAAGTAATTATTATTCAAATAAGTGAATTTTACTTAATTAGTAATTTTAGACATGAATTTGGAAAGTATGTGAAATTATGCTTAATTACATGATTTTCATACATATTTTGTATTAATCAATGTTAATTTATTAATTTATGTGCTTTTCACTATGTAGGAAGTCCATTGGAGACATGATTTAAATAAATAAAACATGGTCATGCACAAATTATCCTTTTTGACGGCAAGACCATGCAATTTTGGGCATGGTGTTAACTACTTGACCTAGTAAAGAAGGTGATAAAAGATGGACATGTCTACTAAGTTATTAGACTGAAAAAACCATCCAACAAGGAAAATTAAAAGCCCAATTTTGGCACTTGATGTTGGGTGCCCAAAATGTGTTTTGGAATATTTAATTGAAGGTCTCTGCAGTTGGAAAATAATCAGAATTCGGCCCAACAACTTCACTGTTGAAACCGTCCACTCTATAGTTATTTTTAGCTTGAAATTTAGATTCAAATTGAGAAGAATTGGTCATCCTTATTCCTTGAAGCATGGTCGACAATAGGAGAGAGGGAAGGAAGGAAGGAAATTTAAACCTAGTTTTAGTAAACTCAGACCCTTACCTTCACCTATAAATACCTTGCTATTCCTCAATTTTCCATCATCCCTCATTTCTCAACATTCCTCTCTCACTCACTCTAGTTTTGTCTAAATTATTTTCCCCTTTTCCCTAGCATAGCCATCCACCCCCTCTCTATTCTTTAGCCTCAAAAGCTTTGTGAAAAGCACTCTTTAGCCTACTACCTTCTAAATCCTTAGCAACAAAAGCTTCAATCAGAACGGAGGAGCACTTCAGTCAGGATAGATCCAAAAGGCTGCTGAACTGAGTCTGCTCTTTCCTTTTGATTATCTATTTTAACATGTTTGCTTTGAGTTTTATTCTTTTGACATCAACTATGAAGTTTTAAATCCTATTTGTTGGGATAATTATATTAAGTTAATGAGATTTTTTAATTCATGTTAAAAGGTTTTGTGCCTTAGTCGATTATGTTTTCAATTAATATCATTATACGTTTCATTCATACGTGATTGGGTGCACTCAGATTAGCTGAGCGATCCTAACCAAATTACGGCTAGTAGACGCATAATTGAAAAGTACGATGCTTAATTTAGGTCATTAAAACTGAATAAGTTAAAATACAAAATATCTTTAGTTAGCTCTATTATCTTGCATGGTTTTTAGATTTATGTAATTAAATTGTTGCAGACATAAATGTCCCTATGACCTTGCAGAAATGCTAAGAAACCCATAGTCTAATATGATGCATATTTAACTAAGTAAAATATCCGAGAGGATTTACTTTTCCAAACCTATAAAAGATCGAGTTTCCATGGAATTAATTCCAAACATGTTAGCATGATGAAAGTAAGTTGATTTGATTAATATAATTATCTTAGCCCATTTAATGTTGATTGTTTTTGTTGCCAAAGCCTTCATTCATACATTTAGGTAAATTGCATTTAGATTAGAAATTGCATTAGGGATCACTCTTGCATTTAATTAATCTAATCATCACTATTCAAAGGTATTTAGTTTTTTTCACATCAAATTTTTAATTATAATTTTGCAATTAATTGTTTAAGCTTATAAAGTCCTTATGGAGACGATAACTCATTTTACTTACTTATTACTTGAACGACTATGTATAGTTGCGTAAACACATTACAATCTGCTACAATATACAGAATCAGAATGGTATGCATGAATCACTTGCTGGCACATAAAAATAGAAAATAAAAGGCATGGAAGTCCATTCTTTGCAGAAAAGATTTATTAGACCTTATTTAACACATCAGTTTTACCTTGAAGTCACAAGCTTGGTTATATATAGATTCAGAGATATACAAATTAGCATATTCTAACATCACATGCTCACATCCAAACATAGTAACATGGAAACTTACCATCAGAATTGACGGAACACGAAACATACATGTATAAGTCACATACCTTAAACATAATACATACAAAAAATATTATCAGATACCACAGTTTCAAGTCTTATTTAGGTAGTATGGACCCTACGGAGATTGTAATCATGAATCTAAGATCAAATTGGGCCTAGATAAAAATTTTCATAACATGGGCCCACACTCTTGTGTGGCTCACACATCCCAATTGGCCAGCCCATGTTGCCCACATGGACCAATTGACCCAGACAGTGTGCCTCACACAGCTTGGCACACGGCCTGGCACTCAATCTTGTGGCGTTGACAGTTTTAGATTTTGACTTTTTCCATTCACTATTTTTAAAGGTTTTTTAACACCCTATACCCAGCTCTGTCACCAAGGCCGAATATAAAGATGTCACACCACTGTTTCATGTCATACTCATAATAATTGTCCCAATATTAAGAAGTCATCCTCTTTATCAGTGATCTTATAAATTTTTAGCCAAACATATATCAACCATCATTAAAACATGTCAAACATACTTTAAATAAAATTATAATAATAATTAAACATGCATTAGGACAACTTAGCAAAATTTCCAAGATAATCACGTAGGTACTATAACATGAGTATCGATATATTTCCTGGCATTGTACCGATATCGTTTGCAAAATCGATCCCAAATCAGTATTTTTTTTCTTGTCTAAAATCAAAGTCTCAGAAAATATCGTTACCTTTGCAAAAGTATCAATAAAATTACCTCGAGTATTCATACTCATGATAGGGTATCGATACCAATTTACGATACTGACTTCGTACACATCTCAGAATCACAGAGGTGTTGTTTTTCCATAGCGAATATCAATACATATACTTCAGACCAATAAAATTCAATGTTTTAAAGCATATAATTCATTCCAACTTATACCAATTCATCATGCTTGTAATGCCCCAAAACTCTTATTTTTGTTATTGTGAAAATGTGACACAATTGTGTATCGGCATTTGTGGTTAAGTGTTCTGGGTGAGTTTGAGAGGTCTTGAGTTCAAGCCCTGACGTTGGCAAATTCTAGTATTTTTCTGACTTAACCCCTATTTCTGGCTAGTAGGCTTTTAATTGAAAGATTGGAAGTACTTACCAGAATGGGTCTACTAGTCTGGTGGATAAGGGGAGTGTTGGTTGGTAGAGGGTCAACAGTTCGAATCCTTGCGAGAGTGTAAGGACAAATATATTTTTATTTGCTCATCAGTTGGAGAGTTTGAGTTGTATTGGAAATATAAGTAGTGGGAGTTTGGTAGAGAGAATTTAGGGGAGTGGATTTTGGGGTTATCAGATTTTCTGAGCATTATCGTTTCATTTTTATAAAATTTTGATTTTCCCAAAACTCCCCACCATTCTAACGTAATCTCTTCTCCCTTTCTTCTTCATATTTTGTTTTTCTATTGTCAAACCCAAATTTTTTTCTTTCCATTATTCTTTTTGTTTCCGTCTCTTTTGTTGGCTACCACACCTTCGCTCCGTTGGGTCAATTTTCATCGCACGTTCTGGTAAGTAGAGTTTTTGCTCTCTTTAATTACGATTTTTTTCCAACTTTGATTCAGGGTTTGTGGTGTTTGGCAATAGCATCTCGCGTGGATTAGGGGTCTTATCTTGCTAGTACGTAACCAACTATTTTGAGGTGTTGGGGTAAGCTTCTCATCGTTTAAGGGAAGCATTTCTCATTTCGGATTTAGTTTTAGTTTGATACATTAAGTGATAAATTGAGTGAAATTGGTCAACTGTAGGTTTTGGAGTGCTCGGGGATCGTTGTAGCATCAATTGATACCAGGTGTGTACCCGAAACACAAAAATAAGGGATTCGGCGAAAAGCCGATATTGCATGCTGTTTGGACAGCAGCAGTAGGATATTTTTTAAAAATCACCATAAATCATGGGAATTGAGTTAGAGGGTGAAAAATTATGGCATTAAAGATATTTGAGTCTAGTTTCTCATAGAAGAAACGATGTAAGAAAAATAATTTCATATTATAAGATAATGGAATTTTAGTGAGATAGGGTCAAAATGATTTTTGAATCCCTTGTCCTAACTTCCAAAAATTATTAAAAATTGTATAAAAATAATTATGGGTTATATTTTATATGTTTAAAATATTTAATTAGTCTATTTTCAATATATACAAACAAGAACATCGTCCAAAATCTGTACGAGAAGATAATTAATTTTTAGTATAGAAAGGTCGAAACTGCCAGATAGCAGTGTAGGGGAAACTTTAAAGAATAAACTGTACTTACTGGCTAAACCAAAAACTCTAAAAATTATATGGTAAAGAGATATGTGGGTCTAGTTTTAGGGAAAATTTTTGGACCTTGATTCAAAATTCTGTTGCTTAAGATACAAATAATTTAGTAGCACTGGCTCAAGTAGACAACTTTGAAGGATTATAAGTAAATAGTGGAAACACATATGAATAATTATCTAGCATGGGTTACACTAAAATGGATCATGAGACCAATGCCAATTTGGGCCATGTGGGCCACACGGGCAAACTTCTAAGGCTCGTAGGCCTATTTTTATTGTTTGACTGATAAGGTTGCACGGGTCCCCAAGTTAACTGTGAAATGACTGTACGACTGATATGATTAAGCCTGATGATGTCCCAATGATTTGATATTGTATGCTCTATTTACATGCATGATATTATGTTACAGCATGTCATATCTGTATATTGCATTACATTGGGTTGGAGAATTGTAATGTTTAGAGGAAGTGTACTAAAAGGCCTCGAGCCTAAGTTACCGGCAGCTCTGCTGTGAACTACTGTTTAGTGCCACATTCGGTACTTTTTTTAGTGTAGAAATGTAACACCCCTATCCCGTAACCGTCGCCGGAATAGGTAAGGGGCATTACCGGACTTGTAACTCATGTCAGAACAGTAAAATTTTGAACTTTTTCTTGAAATAAAGATCATTCATTTAAATAAGTACTAAGCACAGCCAGGGATAAAATTTAAACTTCTCTAAGTAAACATTCAAAAGATGCCATTTTCGCATGGCTTATATACATTAACCAAAAATATTCTTCCGCCACTAGTCTATTCTATACATGCCATAAAATAATTCTAAACATAACAGTAACAAGCAGTGGATAGTGATAGTGTGACTAGTTGCTGACGATCCCCGAGCCTGTAGCTTCGCAATGAGATCTATAAAATAGAGAAAACAAAGTAAACGGAGTAAACATTACAATGCTTAGTAAGTTTTAAGCAGTGACAACAGATAACAATCAAATTATAACATAGTTGTTCATATTTTTATTTCACTCTTCCTTCGGGCATACCATCCCTTTATCGAATATGCACATCTCATCATATACAATAGGCAGATAAACTTTCACATAAAAGTGAGCTCATGTGACATAGATATATTGTATGATTTCACATATCCTCTCACACTGATCCGAAGTCACATAATCATAGGAATAGTCTCATAGATTGCTCTCATATGCATCACATAACTACCTTATGATTTAGTTCAAATCAAGCTCACATATAAACTTGGAGTACATACCTGTTTAACCTTTCGCATTGAATATATTTATATGCAATTCTTATTACGAAGTCTTATAGCTCTAACCTCTACTCAGATTATCGGCGAGACCTTTAGCTCAGACGAAATCTCCACATGAAGTTATCGGGTCTTACCCGGACAAAATCTCCACACGTAGTCATCGGGTCTTACCCGGACATAATCTCCACACGTAGTCATCGGGTCTTACCCGGACAAAATCTCCACACGTAGTCATCGGGTCTTACCCGGACATAATCTCCACACGTAGTCATCGGGTCTTACCCGGACATAATCTCCACACGTAGTCATCGGGTCTTACCCGGAATATATTTCCAAGTTTCATGTACATTTAATCACATGTTACAACATTCACATCGACTGTCATATTTGTAATTCATTTGCCTCATCCAAAAATCTAATAATACACACCTTTCACCGTTTGTCATTTGGCCACAATATATATATATACACATCTCGTACATATCTCACATTAGCCATTTGGCTTTACCACATATCCATCTCATACACGTTTCGCATTAGCCATTCGGCCTTACCACATATATTCATGTTCACATTCATCACATTGGCCATTCGGCCTTATCTCATATATGCATGTTCACATTCATCACATTGGCCATTCGGCCTTATCACACATACGCATGTTCACATTCATCACATTGGCCATTCGGCCTTATCACACATACGCATGTTCACATTCATCACATTGGCCATTCGGCCTTATCACACATACGCATGTTCACATTCATCACATTGGCCATTCGGCCTTATCACGCATATATATATACAGGTTCACATTCATCACATTGGCCATTTGGCCTTATCACACATACGCATGTTCACATTCATCACATTGGCCATTCGGCCTTATCACACATATATATACGGGTTCACATTCATCACATTGGCCATTCGGCCTTATCACACATACGCATGTTCACATCCATCACAGTGGCCATTCGGCCTTATCACACATACGCATGTTCAAATTCATCACATTGGCCATTCGGCCTTATCACGCATACGCATGTTCACATTCATCACATTGGCCATTCGGCCTTATCACACATATATATACGGGTTCACATTCATCACATTGGCCATTCGGCCTTATCACACATATATATACGGGTTCACATTCATCACATTGGCCATTCGGCCTTATCACACATACGCATGTTCACATCCATCACAGTGGCCATTCGGCCTTATCACACATACGCATGTTCACATTCATCACATTGGCCATTCGGCCTTATCACGCATACTCATGTTCACATTCATCACATTGGCCATTCGGCCTTATCACACATATATATACGGGTTCACATTCATCACATTGGCCATTCGGCCTTATCACACATACGCATGTTCACATCCATCACATAAAATCCTAAATCAAAATATAAATTTTCATGTATTCACATCACAATTATCCAAATATACTTCACATACCACATATACTTTCACGTATACACACTGTCTTGGCTGAATCTACATCTATCATTTTCCAATATCACAATTTAGAATTCACGTATGGGTTTAATCAATAGCTTATGAGCAACTAAAACAAGTTTATCAAGGTTTACAACATAATCTCAAATTCAGCACAAGCTGTTTTTCCTGCGGAATAGTCACTAAATTATTTATAACTGGAGCTACAAAACTCCAAATCACTTTCCGTTAATTTTTCCTGAATATAGACTCGTATATCTTCCATCCATAAAATTTCCAGAATTTTAGGTTTGGCCAATCAATACCAGATTTTTCTTAAAGTTTCCCCTGTTTCACTGTTTGACTAATCTGACCACTCTTCACTACGAATCAAATTTCTCATTTTACAGAATTCAAAATGTGTTGTATTTGATTTCATTTGAAACTAGACTCATTAAGGAGTCTAAGCATATAAATTTTATCTTATAACCATTTTTGTACAATTTATAATGATTTTCTAAAAACCGAACAGGGGATTTCGGAGTCATTCTGACACCGTCTCACACAACTTTAAATATCTCTTTATAGGAAATTTCTTTGCTCACAAGGTCTCTTTTATAAGAAACTAGACTAATTAAGCCTTGATTACATATTTTATGCATCCTATAATTCCACACCAACAATTTATAGTGATTTTCTAAAATCACGTTACTGCTGCTGTCCAAAGCAAATTATTACAATTTGCTCTTAAATTTCCAAGTCCAAACACTTATGAACTTACCATTTGAGTTTAAGACATATCATGGCCACATCATATCTTATTAAATCAACTCATTATGTCCTATTATGATTGAATTTACTCAACGTTTAATCACTTAAAACTTACCTCGGAAGTGGTCGACGATTAGATATCCACGGCTATTCGTTTACTTTCTCTTTTCCCCTATCCGACTTTGATCCTCTAAGCTCTTGAGCTAAATCAAACAATTTACTTCCCAATCAAACACAATCACACGGCATCCATATACATTTTAGAACCATTCTTAACATATTTACTACTCATTTACAAACGAAATACTCATATCACATTTATAAAACTACCTTTCATAAACACTATGTATAAATATGCATTTCTTCACTATTTACTAAGTCAAGCCAAACCACATGATTTACTAATCGTTAATATATATATATACAGCATTAACAACTTCACTTAAGCTTAAGTATAAAATTTGGTCTTACCAAATTTTGCACATTTTACCAAAATAATAACTACCAATTTTACACATAAGTGCCGAATCAAATAATACCACACTTACAATATCACTTATCAATCTATCATTTACCAAATTCATAAACCACATATAAGGCACATTTTAAACTCAAGCATGTAACTTAACAACTTAACCATTAGTTGCCGAACCACAAACAAAACATATTCATACGTTAATATCTCAAACCTTACCATAACAACCAATATGCAAGATATCACATATACATAACTTAGCTTATGAGAACATATGTATTACATCATAAACACATCTTTTACCAATTACCTCACTTAAGCCAAATTTTTATAATCAACCACAAAAAAATATACCACAAATCACACTTCCAAAATGGGCTACTTCCATGGCCGATTATACTTCATCATTAACATATCTCATTTTCGAATCATATAATCAACATTTGTTCAAGACATCAAACCTCTTTAATTTCGGCTATTACTAATATAAACATTCACAAATCATATTCTTAGGAAGACCGATTTCTTTCCATAACACATTCATCATCAATACTTAGATGAAACAATCAAAATCCCTTCCTTTATACCCTAGCCGAATGCTTCAATCATCCATCAAAATTACAAATTTTAGCATGGGCTAAGTAAGAACCATGATTATTTACCTAAAACAAGTTAAAATTTCACAATTTGACAGAATATACTAACCTTTTTAATGACTCAAGTGACCAAAAATTCTTCCCCTCCTTTGTTTCTTCTATTCGGCCATGTTGAACAACAAAGAAAGAATTTTGTTTTTCCTCCCCTTTCTCTAGTCACGGCAATGGGGAGTAAGGGGGAGACAACTTTGGTTTCTCCTCCCACTCCCCTCATATTTTATTATTCTTCCCACACATATTAGCATAAAATGTCTATAATATGTTTTTCCCCATAGCATGGCCGGCCACCATCTAGATTTTTGGCTAATTTAACATGCAAACCCTTCTTTTATACAACATGCATTGATAGGTCCTTATAGATTAACCCATCGCATTTCAAAAGTGTCACACATAAGTCCTATTACTAAATTCACATGCAATCGACTAAATCAAAACTTAAAACTTTCACACATTCATATTCACATATAATAAACATAAAATGTGACGGCTAATTATTTTTATGACTTGATTTTGTGGTCTCGAAACCACTTTTCGACTAGGGTCAAATTAGGGGTGTCACAAGGAATGGGTGGTTTAATTATATCCCCACATGGTGTGTAGGGTTGGGTGGAGTTGGAGTTTAGAGGCTGGCTGGTTAGGATTTGATAATGTATATCTATTACTGTACTGAATATTGATACTGTAATGGGTCAAGGCCCAAATGCATGACTGTTTCTATATTGTAATGGGCTAAGGCACTAATTGAAACTGAAATTGTACTGAATTGGGATTAGGCCCAGGTTGCGAATGCCTTCTAACTATTTTCTTTATATGGGATTACACATTGAGTTTTCGTAAACTCACCCTTTTGATTTGACTGTACAAGTAATCCTCAGACATAGGCAGATCGGTGCGACGGAAGACTCAGCGGTGGCCACATGATCTATTTAGTTCGACTTAGTAATTAATTATAATTTTGATTTTATTTTGGCGTATTTTACTATAATAATGGCCTCTTTGGGTTTTTATTTTTAATTTGGGTTTTTTATTGTTTTGATTTACAATTGCTAGTGGTAGGGATAATCGAGTTTTCAAAACGGATCAAACATTTTAACAAAATTCGCACAAACATGCAAACTATTTTGAAAAGCTTCTACAATAAGTGCCGTTTTGAAAATTAATAACGTTTTGAAAGAGAATAACTTTTGAATACGAATCACGTTTAAATTGATCGACACGTCTTGGAATTAAGCATAAGAGAGTGTAAAGAGGTGCTAAAGATAAGAGGTTTTTTACGATAACTCATTTTTCGAAAAACACTACCATGTGACACCGCCAGATTCGGCCATAATGTCCACGCCGAGTTGGGGGTGTTACAATGCTATCATATCATCATCAAATAAACATTAAAATTGTGATAATACCAGTCTAAAACAACAAAAGTGATTTCAAATGATAATCGGCATAATACGATTCAATTCTCAAAATCCTAAGAGAAATTAAGCTATGGATCTTCCAAAGAATCATGACAAATATCATTAAAACTCTACCACATTGTCTTATTCCCAAAAAGAAAACAAATAACAATAAAAGCTACAGAAAGTGAAATGGACTTGCTTTGATCACCCCGTGGAAACCAGACCGCTCACACTGATACACCACTAATCTGCAATGATTTAAGAAGGGAGTGGGTGAGCTTAACAAGCTCAGTGAATGACAAAACAACTACCATGCAAACAATTCATCAAGCATTAACGAGACAACCATACATCACAACCTCAATAGTTCCAACTCTACTGTCATATTATTCTTACTCGTGCATTATTTACTAGTTCATTTAAATGGTAATCATATTCACTTTTAAGCATATATCACATTACACATATAATAACAACCTCAAAGGTACTGATACCATTTGCAAGGTTGGTACCAAATCAGTATTCTATTTGTCGTCTAAAATCAAAGCCTTGGAAAATATCGGTACTTTTGCAAAAGTATCGATAAAATTTCCCTAAGTATTGATACTCGTGATTGGGTCTCGATACCAATTTACAATTTTGACTTCCTACACATCTTAAAATCACAGAGGTATCATTTTTACATAGTGAATATCGATACCTTTGCTTCAGACTAGTAAAACACAACATTTTAAAGCATATAAGTCATCCCAAATTGTACCAATCCATAATGCTATCATATCATCATCAAATAAACATCAAAACAGTTGTAATAACAGTCTCAAACATCGAAAGTGAGCTCAAATGATAATCAGCATAATAGAATTCAATTCTCAAAATCCCAAAAGAAATTAAACTATGGATCTTCCAAAGCATCATGACAAATATCATTAAAAGTCTACCACATTGCCTAATTCCCAATACGAAAAAAAATAACAAAAACACCTACAAAAAGTGAAATCGACTTGCTTGGAGCACCCATTGGAAACCACAAGATGGTGCGATGGAAGGGTTTTGAGCTTGGGTTTCAATGATAGTTTCACTAACACTTAACCAGTAGACTAGTAACTCATTTATTTCCTAAAAACACATAGATAATCACAAAAATTAGGGCATGATAACTATCTCTCGGTTCACAAACTCGATTCTACTAACCCCCAATTTTTGGGATGTCACAAGTTGACTGTGTCTGAACCAATAACAACTTTGCTTCATAGAATAAGTGGTAAGGTTTTGAGGGCTCCTACCACGAGGTGATTGGATCGAAAAGGTTTCTAAATATATAGTTCGTGATAGAGTGCAACGGCACACCATAGAATGTAACGAATGGGATGGTTAGGTCCTTAGCATATCATTGGTAATATACGGACTAGCAAGAATCATCTGATGAAATATAAGTACATTAAAATTAAACTGACAGGATATATATTTATTTTAAAACATTATTTATCATGTATTCTCTATATTAAAAAAATCTTGATTAAATTTATTCAAAAATTTTAACTTATTCCAATTTGATTAAATTATGTTTTAAAAATTAAAAAATAAATTAAATAGCTCTAGTGTAAAATTTAAATGATACAACTTGAAATGATTTAAATTTGAGAAATCCAAAGTTTTTCCCAAATATCATGTACAAGAAATAACCTAAATATATGTATAGATACCCACACTTACTATCCAAATATTACAATAAATAATAGCAAAAACCTAGTTAACAGTCCGAAATAAATCAACAACATTACATTCTTTTCCTATGCATGGTTGGTACCTTCCACTTTATTATATGAAAAAAAAAAGCTACGTACCACTTTTGGATTTTTTTCCTCTTTATTAACCAAGTTCCTCAATTCCCTAAAATGGATAAAAAACCAACTAAAATAAAATATATATCTAAATTTCTTTTATATTTTGATGATAAATAATTTCAGAGTCCATTTTTAATAGTCTAAAAACTCACTTGGATATAACTTTAACTCAAATACTTATAAGGTGGGAATTGAAGGAATCTGACATGGAGTCAATGGCCACCATAGGTACATGCCTGGAATATGACAATCCCTTAGGTGATTCTTCATCTGAATCTTCATTTTCTTTTTTCGTTGTCATTTACCTTGTAGAATCTTCTGTTTAGATTGTTGCAATTCAACCCGTATAAATAATGAGATAATAAAAGTGGAGAAGAACGAAAACAAATATTTTACGTGGAAAACCCTTAAAGAGGGAAAAATACGGGCAAAGGAGACTTCGACTTTCCACTAAATGACTAAACAAACAAGAGTAAAATATGGAAAAATACTCTCCATAATTACAACGAAACTCTCACAAGAACTCATATGCGACTGCATCTTGTCGCCCCTAAAGAAAAGCCTTTTTTTATTAGCATATTGAAACGGGGATACAAAACCACTTTAAATAGACTAAGTAGAGTTCAAATCATACTAAAATATCTTTGGAATAATCAAAGTTTAACTGGGAAAAGATAGCAGAATTTAATTGGGAGAAGAATATGAGGCACATCCCACATACAAAGTAAACTAAAATTAAAGAAGAAAATAAAGATTGAGAAGAAGAATCACTTGGAGGATTGTCATTTTCCAAGCAAGTAGAGATGGTGGCCTTTGACTACATGTCAATTTCACTGTCAATTTTTGTTATTTTTTCTCCTTCTCCTTATTTTGTGCCGGCCATGCTAAATTGAACAGCTCTAGTGTAAAATCTAAATGATTCAACTCTAAAAAAAATTAAATTTGATAAAACCAAAGTTTTGCCCAAATACCATGTACAAGAATAACCTAAATATATGTATAGATACCAACATTTACCATCCAATTATTACAACAAAAAATAGAAAAAAGCCTAGGTAAGACTTCCAAATAAATCGGCAACATTAAATTATTTTCCTATGCATGTTAGATATCAACCACTTTATTCTAAAAAAAACCTACCTATCACTTTTGGATTTTTTTACTCTTTTAAGACAACTCATATTTCCAATATTTAAATAATGAATTTAGAATAATAATTAGCCAAGTTCTTCACTTCCTTAAAATGGATAAAAAAACCAACTAAATTAAAAATATATATCTTACATTTATATTCAAATGATAAATAATTTTAGAGTCAATTGTCAATAGTCTAAAATATCACTTGGATATCACTTTAACTTAAATAGTTACGAGGTGTGAATTGAAGGAATCTGACAATCCTCAAGGTTATCTTTCATCTCAATCTTCATTTTCTTCTTTCTTTTTTGTTTACGATGTAGAATCTACTACTTAGATTGTTGGGGTTTGACCCATATAAACAACGAGATAATAAATGTGGAGAAGAACTGATGCAGTCATAAACCAACTAAAAAATTGACAAAGGCAAGTGCACCTATCAAAAAAATAGTATAGCTACGGTGAGCACAGATGTCGTTCCACAAAGATTAAAAGTACTAGTAATTGCCGTCTTTCTATTATTTAACCAACAAATTGGATTGATTGTGTAACCTCCCAAACTCGGGCTAAACATTATGGCTAGATTCAGAAGGCTACATTAGCCACCGAAATGGCTAAGCTAACTTACGTTACTTTTGAAGACCTTAAATAAACTCATTTTAGAGAAAACCGTAGTTGTATTTTGAGTTAGCTTAAAAGCATTCATTCATTAGGTAGTGTATGTTTAGCATTAATTTTATCGTTGATAGTGTTGTTGTAGAAAAACCGTTTGCTTGTTGCTTTTCTTTAAAAATATAGTCGATGTTAAGCTAACGCTGTGAAAAAACAATTTTTCAAGTTATTTTGGAAACTTAGTTGCCTTATCGATTTGTTTTTCAAAAATGGTTCCTTTGCAATGTAGTAGAAACTAGGAAACAATATCAAATTTTACTTAAGCTTGATATCATGTTATTATGCTTGAGAAATCCATGCATGAAAAAATCTCAGAAGAAAAGTTACCAAGCCACAAACCAGAAGTCATTAAAAATTACAAACCAAAACCATTAGAGATTGATTAATACTTATTAAAAAAATAATCTGAGGTCCAAGGTGATTCTCCGAATGCCGAGTCCGATCCTAATTTTTAGGTTAACCTAAAAAGTGAAATACTATTAGGGGTGAGCATATGAAAAGCTTAATGTGAGTCGAACAATTATTTAAATGGACAAAAACATAAAATACAATGAAACATATTAGCATTAATAGAAGAAAAAAGAACCATCATAGGAATTTCATATCATTACATAGCCATTCTCAAATTGATGTCAAATGGTGTATGAGCATAGGTCATCATTCCTTCGAGTGACAAATACTAATTTCGATGTCATTCAATACAAAAAAATACAATACGTAGCATAAATCAATAACATTCGAATATGTCATGCACATGATGCAATGCAAAAAGATTCCTACCCATACCATCTGCTACACACCATGCGTTCTCTAGAACCCGTCATCTGAACTCCAAAACATTATGGGCTTAAACCCGTTGTGGTTAAAACCACTAATAACAATATGCAAAAAAAATTTCCAGTAAGAATGCAGACAAACTGCCAATAAAAATGTGATAAATCACCATTCCCCTCAATACTCCAAGTGCAGTGCACTGACAACGAATAATGCGGACTTCATATGCATTCGGTACTCCACGAAACTCCTCAGTCAACCACAAAATCTCAACCCGTTACATATGCAATATGTCACACAATCTCATAAATAATCATATCTTAATACATTTAACAATCATTTGACATGCTTAGAATATCCTCAATAATCACATATTTTCAGTAAATGGAAACGGTGTTTCAATATTTCAAATTACCATTTTGTTGGTATCAATCAATAACGTTCAATTTCACATACTTTAGGGACATTCGTTGTGCATAAATATCACCCTTTTTAGTATAGAATATAACAAATATATTATGCGTTTAAATCATACACAAGCTTAATATTTCAACACATTATATCATTCAGTCAAGCATTCTCATATCTCATAACTCAAGCATACAATTACAAACTCAATCAAACATTCATACTATCAAACTAGAAATTTTGCCAACATGCCAATCTTTTAAGGCTTGAAACATACCTAGTTTGGAAGCTTACAAAATCAATAATTTCGCTATGAATTCAATCCAATCAGCAAGCTAATTTATCAAATATAACATGATATTTAACATTTTCAAACCGTTTTATGAGATTAGGACCCACACCTTATTTTTGCTTTCTCGCAACACACTAGCGAATCTTCCAATTTTCTTTAATAATTTCTTCAACGAACCTAAACCAAATTTTAGTATAAATTCAATCAATTTACCATTAATATTTTAGTATAAATTCAATCAATTTACCATTAATCCAGCCCCCAAACACCCACTTATGAGTTCAAACCAATCGTTGAAATTATAAATATTTTATGAATCAAAACTAGTTAGATTCTTTACACTGTATCGATGCGAATCGTACGTACAATCGTTCTTCACCTTTACGAATGATTCGAGACATTTGAGTCAGCACCTAATTCAATAATATATTGTAAATTAAGTATCTAATTAATGATTACATTCAATCATTTAATCAATTCATAACCTTTACCCAAAAACTACGTCAAAATAACAAACTAGTTATCCTTAATTGCACTTACGCTTCACGATTTGCGAGTTTCGAATGACCAATCGATCAAGAACGTTTTTCCCTAATTTTAATGGGTTTAAAAGCTAATTAGAAGGGTTCAAGAACTCAAATTAAGGCTGGAATTAATTGGGCAAGATTCAAGAAGCAAAATAGACTCCTTTCTTGCACATAGGTGCACGCACCAACACCCATGGTGGCCAAAATTGGGGTTGCATTTTAAAACGGTTTGAGATCTCATTAAAATCTAGAAAAATACCTTTTAAAATCATTTAAAATCCTCCAAAGTCTAGATCTAGAAGTTTTGGTTTCTAATTGACAAGATTAATCAAGAAATTGAAGAGAAAAGAGATCTTACCCAAGCTAGTTAAAAGAAACGACAATGACACTTTCTTGGCAATGTTTGGGATCGATCTTGGTGTTCAAGATTTCAGATCTGGAGCTGTTTTAGATGAGGATTAATGGAAGATAATATATTAAAGAAGATGGTGCACAATCTTGATGCAAAAAGAAAAAGAAAAATATTGTAAAATGGGAGGTGTAGACGATGGCATTAATGGAGGAAAAGAAAATAAATAAAATCAAAGAGAGGGAGAGGAGGAGATGAATGGCTAGGGCAATGAGGAGGAGAATTAAAGGCTCATTATTTGTGAAAAATTAACATTTATACCTAGGGTTACAAGGCTTGGGTGACACACACATTAAAAATAAGGGATTTTTGCCAAAATTATATTATTTTGAAAGGGAAAGGATTCATACTTGGGACATCATTTAATTTCTATGCTTCCTTTTATTTCTTTTAACCATTAGGCTTTTTCCCAATTCTTGGATTTATGTCGTCCTATTTCTAGGATTGCATGCAACTCCACTCAATTATGATAGATCTACTTTTAAACAGGGTTTATCCCTCGTCTAAATTAAGCACAACAAACATGGATTAATAATCTAGAAATACTAAACCAAGAATTAAGCACACATAATTAAGAATAAGATCCAAGTATTTATCGCGTAAAATAGAAATCAAAATAGAAAATTCATCATAGGGTACATCTTCTATAGGTATTTAGAGAGCTAGTTCATAACCGCAAATAAAGACATTCCAAAGATAATATAACCGCAAGAAATAAAGAAACTCGTAATAAACTTCAAAGAGATCAAAAGGAGATTTTCAATCTTGATGGAAATCTGCTCTAGAGTTAGCTCCAATGGATTTTTCAAGTTGTTTTCTTCAATATTCTCTGACGGCTTACTCCCCTCTTCTTATATTTGGTATCTATAGGTTTTAGAATGCTCGTAAAACCTAAGAATTGTGTTTTTCCATGTTTCTGGAGTGTAGTTCGTGAAATCCACACAGTTTGGCACATGGTCGTGTGACAGCTCTTGTGGCTCACATGGCTCGTATGGACTGGCTTAGCCCGTGTGACTCTTAAAGCTTACTCTGATTTTTTGCTCCTTTTGTCTCAAATGTTCTCTTAAGTATATAAACATGAATTTAAAGGATTAGGAGCATAAAATTCACCATTTTAAATCAAATAATCATTCAAAAATGTATTAAGAGTGAAGCTAAAACATGTTTCTTTTGGCATTTATCAAATACCTCCACACTAAAGTGTTTTCTTGTCCTCAAGCAAAATCCCCAACCCACATTCAAGTTAACTTTCTCAATTTGTCATTTTCATCAATAGTGCTTCAAGATAATTCGCAAATAATCATGCATTGGAAGTTCAAGTAAAAGGACACTAAAGATTCAAACAGTCCAAGCTGAATTTTTAAAACACAAAAGCATAGGTGTCTCCCCTTATCTAAATAATTACCTTAAATTCAAAATCAACAAGAATTGACATCCTAACTAAAGATTCACTCAAAGCACTCAAAGTGGTTAAGGTTCAATTAATATGCACTCAACAATTGAACGAGAAATGCTATTACCATAAGCTTGATTGAAAATCAAATCTCCACCATTATAAAATGAGATGAGACACTAATCAAAAGGTCTTTAAAAGAATGTAACGGTGCTTAGGTTAAGGGTATGAAAAAGGTTAGAAAAGTCGGTTACAATTGAGATTGAGTTGATAAGTTATCAAACTAGAAAAATAATCAGTTACTGGATTAACATAATTTACATCAACAGGACTAATCAATAATACAAATAAGCTTTTCAACAGAATATGCAACTAACAATTCAAGCTCAATAATATATATTTTTTCATTTTTTTTTCTTTTTTTTAAGAACAAAAATAAAATTCAGCAATTCAAAAAATGAAACATAGTTAGGCAACTAACCAAATCAAATCTCGACAAAAAAGGAGTCAATAACAAGGATAATTTTACAACATACATATGGGTTATGGGTTAACATTAACAGGTTAGAAAAAATTGTGTTAGGATCAAAGGGGTTTACTAGGGGTTAATTCAATAGGCAAGGTTTTTACAAGTTAAATGGGTTAAATCCTAAGTGCCTCTATCATCTTACTATATAAAATCAATAATGTGGTCTTGAAATCAAGTTGACGTACTTACAACCAAAAATAAAATGAGCACGAAAAATATATGCTATATAGGCTCAAAGGATAAAAAAAATTATGGTTTTAATGTTAGACTTGCAAATTTAAAATTTCAAAAAAAAATTTCAATTTAGGGAAATAACCTAAAATTATAATTTCTGATAACAAATTATACTACTTGACTCTCTCGTGTCTTAAAGTATAAAGCACACAATGCACAAAAATCCACAACTTATTCAAAAATAGAATCAGTAAAAACTCTAAATTAAAAGAAATTAGTTCAATGTTAGGTTCGAGAAAATTACTTAAACACAAACAATAATTCAAGGGCTAGATCATATAAACATATAAAATCTCCCCACACTTAAGATGTACATTGCCATCAATGTACAAACAATTAAAATAACAAAATAAGTACACTATCATAAGGAGGAAGGAAATTGAAACTACTTTGAATTTGAATGAATTCGTCGGAGTATTGAAAATCAAAATCGTGGGTGATTCTAAATGATGTGCATGTTTCCGAGAAAACTAAATGGTAATACTCTAAAATGACATACTTTTATGAGTTAATTACATATATATTTTAGGTACGTTCCTACTAATTTGGGTTATTTATGTTTTTTTATCTTATAGGAAATAAATTGAAGGCAAAAGGAAATTTTGGGGCAAAAATCGTGAATTTAAAGACAAAACGAGTCAGCATGCAAAATAGGTATGAAGTGGTGTCGAAAATGCAAAGTGTGGAAGACTTGGAGCAAAATTTCAAAGAAGAGATTTATGGACATAAAACTTTGTTTAAATTTCAATTCTATTTTTAGGATTATTGTTAGGATTATTATGATATTGTTTAGATCTAATTTTAATTATATCACTTAAAGGTTATGGTCTAAAGTTTAAATAGAAACCAACTAGGGTTTTGTATGTACTATAAATAGGGGATGGAGTGATATGAATACTGACTCATCACTTCTATAAAAAAACTCCTTCCCCTTAAGGCTCTTAGCCTTTTGTTTCTTTTCCTTTCCAATAAAATTTTGTTTCATTCGACTTATGTTTTTATTCCACAAAAGCATGAGTAACTAAACTTGTCTAGCCAAAAGATATTAAGACTCCTCAAAAAGAGTTCATGAGGCTTAGAACTCGCACTTAACCCTTCTGAATGAGTATTCATCATTTTTTCACATTACGGGACTGGCACTTTCGTCCATGTCCTTCCAAAAGTAATCTTTTCAGCATGTCCAAAGATGGCCACTTTGTATGTTTTGGGAGGGTTGAAAAGTCAGTTTGCTAACTTACTGCGTTAAAGGTTTTCGAGCATAAGAGACGAAATAATGTGACATTCTCCATTAAGAAATGAATATCTAGTGTAAGACAATCTCATAGGAGTGACAGTTGGCTAGAGTCAGGTTTCTCTAGATCGTAGGCATCCTCTTCCACTATAACTAGCATATTCGATCATGAGAAGTACCACATAAAAGTCTATGATTAGACCAAGGGAGGATCGAGATAACCAGAGGCTAGAATCCCTTAAATCGAAAAACCCTTTTTCTAAACTCTATTTCATTTCACAATTGCGATTTTAATTTATTATCTTAATTCATCCATATTCTTAATTCTATTTTATTTATTTATTTTTCCAGGTCAAATATTTTTCTTGGGCACTATTACACCCAGGATTTCGAAGAACAAGAAGCTGTACCAATCCAGTCTTTGAGGATTTGACCCTACTTCCCTTATACTATTCTTTTCGTTATTTCTTAGGGATAGATTTTATTTGGTGCTTTCAACGATGCCTCGCTAATAAGAAAATAGAAAAAAATGAATAAGAAGATAAATAGATAACAAAATAGAAAAAAAATCTGACAAAAAAATAAAATTACAGAGCAGAATAAAATAAAATAAAACAATAAAAATAAAAATAAAAACAAAAGTAAAAGTAAAAGTAAAAGTAAACAAAATTAAATATAAATATAAATTATAAAACTAAATGAAATCAGTTTGGTTGGGTAGGAAGGAAACAAAAGAAGAAGAAATCAAAAGAAAAAAAACTAGCTTTAAAAAGGAGACATGGCCATTTTATTTTAGCTTTTTTTCAAAAAAAATTTATCTTTTTTATTTTGAAAAAAAATAAAAGTAAAACAAACAAATAAAAACACTTTGGTTGCCTTTCGAGAAGCGCTTATTTAGAGTCTAAGCTCGACTTTCCTTTTTAAGCTCACAATTTAGGGGGATCTTGAAGACGAATCTCCTCTCTCTCGTTATCAGTATTACCACCAAAATAAAGTTTGAGACAAAGATTGTTTACCTTAAATATGCCATAATCAGGGTGTGTTACATGAATGGCTCTGTATGGAAATAAGGTTTTTACTACACATGGGTCAGACCATCTTCGCTTAAACTCTGAAGGAAATTTCGTGGATCCGATTTGTCTAACAGCATTTTGTCCCCAACTTTGAATTGGTTCATTCTATTTACATGCACATCATGGCATTTTTTTTGTTACTTCCTTTTGCTTTCTCGGTTTCTCATCAATCTTCGTTCGCCATTCATCTAGCTTGTCAAGTTTCACCATTCGCTCTTTACTTGTCGCTAGATTTCTATCACTCAATTAGTATCATTAACAGAACAATTAGTATCATCTCACTCAATAGGGACTCTCACAAAATCATGTGCTTGAAGATTAATCTTTTCATCACCTGCACGAAGCACAAGTTCAATAGTACCCACATAAATAATAGTTCCCGTAGTGGCTAAAAAGGGTAGACCTATAATCATAGGTACCTCAATATCCTCATCCATGTCCAATACAACAAAATCAATAGGGAATATAAATTTGTTAACTTTCACAAGTACATCCTCAGTAATACCCCTAGGATATCTAATTGATCTTTCCGCTAATTGAATACTCATCCTAGTGGGTTTAGGTTCCCTAATATGAAGTTTTTTGAACATTTTATAAGGCATTACATTCATACTAGCCCCCAAATCAGGAAAAACTTTTTCAACATCGAAACTACCAATGAGACACGGAATAGTAAAACTCCTTGGATTTTTAAGTTTGTTGGGTAGTTTATTTTGGAGATTGGCCGAGCAAACTACATTGGTCTCCAAAGTCGACAAGCCATTTACTTTCTTTTTATTTGTTAACAGTTCCTTTAAAATTTTTACATACTTTGGCATCTGCGAAATGGCTCCAACTAAAGGTAAGTTAGTATGCAATTTTTCTTTTAAGTTCAAGAAATTTACCATATTGTTCATTTATGCGGTCTTTCTTCAATGCGGCAGGATATGGAATTTGTGGTTTGTATTCTCTAATTACTAGCTTATGCTCTTTCTTACCCTCCTCAACCTCATCACTTTTCACAACAGCTTCCAGCTTCAACTTCTTTTCAGGATCGACTAACCTTTCCACGTTTCGAATAATGATTGCATGGATTTGCTCCTTTAGGTTAGTTTCAGTGTAGCTAGGTAAGCTCCCTTGTGGTCTTTCCAAAATAAGTTTGGCAAGTTGTCCAATTTGATTTTCGAGCCCATGAATCGATGCTTGCTAATTTTTTAGAGTTGTCTAAGTGTTTTGCAATTGAGTTTCTGACACCGACATAAATTTAGCCAACATCTCCTCAAGCTTCGGCTCTTTCTCTTGCTGATAAGGTTGCTGAATACCCAGAGGGGGTTTTGACCTTTTATCTCCTTGACCACCTTAAGAGAAATTTGGATGATTTCTCCATCCTGCATTATAAGTATTGCTATAGGGCTTATTTTGAGGTCTAGAATTATTACCCAAAAAATCGACTTGCTCACAATCTATGTCAGACTTGAAGGGTGAATATTCTGGATTACTCATCTCCACCCCGTTCGCATCGCATAACATCACCGAATTTACCTGCATAAAAAATTCAAACCATCAAATTTTTTATTTAGTGCTTCCACTTCGTTTTCCAACATAGCAACTGCATCTATATTAAAAACACTACCTGCTTTCATCAGTTTTGTACTCATGACGTGCCACTGATGGTTACTCAGTGATATTTCTTCAATAAGCTCTTGAGCACCCTCAATTGTTTTATTATTCATTCTTCCACTAGTTGCTGCATCAATTAATTGCCTAGTTGACAGATTCAAACCTTTGTAAAATATTTTAACTTGTAACTACTAAGGTAACCTTTGTGAGGGCACCTTCTCAAAAGATCCTTCAATCTCTCTCATGCATTATATAATGTCTCCAAATCAATTTGAGCAAAAGAAGAGGTATCATTCCTAAAGTTCGTTGTTTAGCTAGTAGGGAGTACTTCAAAAGGAACTTCTCAATCATTTTATCCCAAGTCATCATAGAGCCTCGTGGCAATGAATTTAACCACTATTTTTCCCTGTTCCTCAATGAGAATTGGAACAACTGTAAACGTAAGGCATCATCAGTAATGACTTTGATCTTGAAAGTCTCACAAATCTCTAGAAAGTTAGCGAAATGGGTATTCGAATCTTCATCTTGCAAATCATCAAACTGAACATACTATTGTACCATCTGAATTATGTTCGGCTTCATCTCAGAATTGTTTGCATTAATGGTAGCTCTCACAATGCTCGATTCAGCACTAATCAGAGTGGGCTAGCATAATCATCATAGTACGAGGGGCAGGACATGCAGGAGGTAGCTGATTATTTTGATTATCACCAATCACCACAGTAATATCCTTTTCCTCTTGATCATGTACTATATTTTGTTGACTTTGTCTTGCTTCTCTAACCTATCTATGATTTTTACGAGTAGTTTATTAATCTCACTGTTAAAAAGTAATAGATCTAATGGGTTCCATGTAGTCATAAACCAAAAAAACCTACTAGAAGCAAACAAATGAAAAACAAATTGAATGTAAAAATTAAATTAAAATAAAAATATTAAAATAAAAATAGGTAAATTAATAGAAATAAAGTTTTCCTAAAATTTTAGTCCCCTACAACGGCGCCAAAAACTTTATGTAGTCGTAAACCAACTAAAAATTTGACAAAGGCAAGTGGACCTATCAATTAATAGTATAGCTACGGTGAGCACATATATTGTTCCCACAAATACTAAAAGTACTAGTAATCACCATCTTTCTATTATTTAACCAACAAATGGGAGTGATTGATGAAAACTAAAATTAACTAAATTAATTAACTAATGAACACAACAAAGAACAAATTAGGAAAACAAACGATTAACAACCAAGAAATGAAACAATACCTAGGAAAGAATCCACCTATATTTCATCTATCATTATCGATCTAAATTAAACAATTTTTTTCACTTAGTATCTTGATTCGTGGAAATCCCTAAATTATTCTAATATCTCTTTCAAGAGTAAGAGTAACTGACTCTAGGTTGATTAATTAGAATTTCTTTCTAATTAAAATCCCTATTATTGCATTAACTTGATCTATGGATCCCCCTATTAGATTTGATTCTAATCTGGTAGATTTATTTCATCCTATTTCTATGACTGCATGCCACTACACTCAATTATGCTAGACCTACTCTTAAACAGGGTCTATTCCTCATCCGAATTAAGCACAACAAAAATGGATTAATAATCTAGAAATATTAAACCAAGAATTAGGCACACATAAATAAGAACAAGATCCAATTATTTATTGCGTAAAACAGAAATCAAAAGACAGAATTCATCATAGGGTTCATCTCCCCTAGATATTTAGAAAGTTATTTCATAATCGCAAATAAAGGCATCCTAAAGAAAATATAATCGCAAGAAATAAAGAAATTCATAATAAACTTCAAAGAAATCAAAAGGAAATCTTCAATATTGATGGAAATCTGCTTTAGATTCGACTCCAATGGTGTTTTCGAGTTGCATCCCCCAATATTCTCTGACGGCTTACTCCCCTCTTCTTATATTTGGTATATATAGGTCTTAGAATGCCCAAAAAAACCTAAAAAACATTTTTCCTCATTCTCTAGAGTGTAATTTGTGAAATCCACAAGGTCGTGTGGCAGCCCGTGTGGCTCTTGAAACCTGCTTCGATTTTCCAATTTTCACTCATTTTTTGCTCCTTTTGCTCCTAAATGCTCTCCTAAGTATAAAAACATGAATTTAAAGGATTATGAGCATAAAATTCACTATTTTAAATAGAATAATCATCCAGAAACACATTAAGAGTGAGGATAAAACATGTTACATTTATCATTTATCAAGAACGAACACAAATATTTTACATGCAAAACCATCTAAGAGGGAAAAACCACGGCCAAAGGAGGTTTCGACTTTCCACTAAACGATTAAAAAACAAGAGTAAAATATGGAGAAAATACTCTCCATAATTACAATGAAACTCTCACGAAAACTCATATGCGACACATCTTGTCGCCCATAAAAAAAGCCTTTTTTATTGGCATCTTGAAAAAAGGATACAAAAACCCTTTAAATAGGCTAAGTAGAGTTCAAATCATACTAAAATATCCCTAGAATAATCAAAGCTTAACTAGGAAAAGATAGCAGAATTTAACTGGCAAGGTAAACAAAAATTAAAGAGGTAAACGAAATGCACACGCAAAAACATGAATACTCCTTTAAATTTTCCAGTATTTTCGAATAATCAAAGCTTAACTAGGAAATTTTCCCTTAAATTTCTTTAAGGAGGCTAGGATTCTATCCTTCTTTGTACAGGCTAGTTATACCAGACTGGACAACTCATGCAATTTTGGTTCTTATCTGAATAGTTGTTAGGTGTGGCAACAATTCTGAACGCAATCTGGAATAACCCATGCAGCGACATTGCGAACATCTTTTAGATACGGCGATAATTTTGGACACAATCTGGAATTAACTCATGCAGTGACATTAATATAATAAGATAGCAAAATTAAAGATAAAATAGGCTAGAATTCACTGAGTTATAAAATGCAATTTACTAAAAAGAAAATTGCTAAAATTTATGCTAAGGATAACTAAATGGGAACAATTTAACCAATAAGTAAGGGGAAAACCTATGTTCTTTCTAGTGCTATCACACCCCCAAACTTGAGTTTTTCCTTATCCTGAAGTAAACAGAAGTAAAATAGAAACTAGTAAGGCTACAAAAATTTTACTAATGTAAATGATCATTCTAGCAACTTTAACCCTCTAAATTCCCAACGGGTGAAAGACATTCAGATGAAAGAATATTTTGTCGACAATTCTAAGCATGAATGAATAAGGTTGCAACTTCATCAATCCTAGCATCATACTTTAAACCCTAAGATTTATCTACCAAGGCAACATTTATTGTATAATACTAAGTATATATATACTTTTTTTTCAGAATAAGGGATATCGTTGCGTTACTGTACCTTTGTTTCGGAGAAGTAACGATGGGGCACAACAAACCCCCAGAGAGTACGTAATTGCACCGACATACACTCATCAGTGATATCCTTTGTCTAGATTGATTTTTCTAACACTTGTATTGGGGTGTTCCCTTTGTGACATTCCATACAACACCCACTTTGGAGTGTCTCTAATTTATATCTATATATACATATATATGTAGCTGTACAAAGCAGATTCATTCAAGATTTAAAGAATGATAGCAATCATCCATTACTAATGCAACCTAATCCATTCATCAAAGAATCTAAGCTACAACTTTCTATCAAATTTATCCAACTCATTCATTGATAATTTACATGATTCAAGAATTAAACATCGAATGTAACAAAAAAAAATTTGGAACAATTTTCATTAACTATAATTAAACCTTGCATGCTTCATTTCTGAACACAAAAATTTTGAAATGTGGGTGCATTTTCAAGCCCCATGTGTATTTCCCCAAATGTAAAGTTCGTATTGTCCCCAATGCACTAACACTAAAATGTAATGACAATTAAAATGCAATGACAATGTATACTTATCAAAATAAAACCTACAACTACATGCAATGCATGAATACTATAACTAAAGCATAAAACCAACTAACTTAGTTATCCGTAGCCGTCGATGTGGCTGCATGATGTTTCTTTCTCTTCTTTTTCTTCTCCTCCTTCTTTCATTTTTTATCCTTAGAGATCTTCCTTTTCTTTACTTTGGGCTTTGCGCGATCGTCGGATTGCTCCTCAGGTCCTGGTTCAGTCGATGTGGCTGCATGATGTTTCTTTCATCTTCTTTTTCTTTCTCATTTTTAGCAACTCTTCTTCAGCATCAACTTCTTCTTCGCAACAACTTCTACTTCTGCAGCATTAACTTTCTTTTCAATAATAGTGTCTTCTTGATCAGCAAAAATACCATCCTCAAACAAGCAATCAATCTTTAAGAAGCATTTTTTTGATGCCCCTAGATTCCTCTTCTTTCTCATTATCAAAGACCTGCACAATGGGTTGGGATGCCACTGGTCTTTCCCGGTCTTCTAAATCATCATCCGAAGAAGAGAGATCATAATTGTGAATGGTTGGTGGAAATATAGGGAATTCTGGTAGTGGAGATGGGCTTAGTTGGCCCAATGTGACTACAATAGAACTATTCTAGGCTCTGGTATAAGCATAAAACAAATTCTGAGATCTCTCCATATCTTTTACTGTAATGACAAGCTTGATCTGCCTGCTGTTAATGGAATTTACTATTTTTTTAACATTATTCAGTTTTCACGTTAAAGATGTCTCTGCATTCAGGTTAGTTCTTTTGATGTTGGCTTTGGCTTCAACCTTCCTTGTCTTGCTAGTCTCTGCCTCCTTCAGTATCAGCAGTTCCTTGCCTCGAGTCATTCTTTCTACAGAAGCTTCATTGATTGGGCCTTTATTTTCCAAGATTTCCTCACCAGCAAGACTGATTCCTCTTTGTTGGCACAATAACATCACCAGTGATGGGAAAAGTAAGATCCCAATCTACCTTGCGGCTCAGTCAGCTATTTTTTGGTGAAGTATTATGCCCATATCAATTTTTGACCCTTGACGATAGAATGTATTAGACACATTCTTTCTAGGGTGACTGTGGTGCTGTGAGTAGAGGGTTTTAGTTTGCAGTTGACAAAGTGAAACCAAATTTTACCTTGAAGTGTCAAGAAGCGACGGTGCATCGTGTAGTTCTTTCGATAGGAACCCGTCTAAGCTACTCCCTTGACACACAAGTCTCTCACCAACAGGTCTCATTTTTCGTCTGTGATGTTATCAATGGACTCAGAGTGTTCGTAAACATCGACCTTGGTGTTGTATAGCTCATTGATGTTTACAGTCTCCCATGGTATTAAATCTTCTCGAATGAAAATAAACTCTAACTCATGATCGCAGAGATTGGTATAGAACTCACTTACCAATGAATGCGAGTAACTTCCAGGGTGGTTGCAAAAAGTTTCCCACTTTAACTTCGAGATGGTTTTGGAGACTTGTTTACCCAAATATTGTTGTGGCGAAAGAGAAATGCCTTACTTGAGATTAAATTGGTGCTTTAATTTATTGTTGTGAAATTGTTCCTTTGCCGGTTTACTTAAGAAGACTATTGGCTCCTTTGTCTGCATTGGCCTCGGGGATTCCAATTCATGGACTGTGGTAGCAAAAGATGTGTGTTCCCCAGTATATTTGGTGGCTTTCTTGACCGAGCCTATTATTTTTGCCATATTTTTTAGGGAAAATGGTTTAAAGGTTGCTTGAATGCATTACAGTCAGTACAGTAAGGGAGAATTTATAGTGAGTGAAAGAGGACGGTGGAGGGGCGTGTTGTTTTGTGGAGAGATATAGGGCTGGCGGGAAGAGTTGTGTCCAATAAAAATTATGCCCGCTTATAAGGATCAAACATTTGAGTGAGTTTTGATCCAATGGTGGAATCTGACTTTCTTTGAATTCTGAGGAGTTGTAAATGGTAGTTTAGACGTATGGAATGCGCTGACATAAGACTTCAATGTGTTGACAATGGTACCTAATTATTCTACAAAAAAGAAGGGAAACAAACCTTAACAAAACATAAATAAAATAAAATAAAATCACGGAGTACTAATTAAAAATTAAAAATCTTCAACCAAGTTAATGGTCTCTACCTGCTTTCGGTCATTGTTACCAAAATAATGTCTCAACCTCTGTCCATTTACTTTGAACTGGTGTCCATCACGTAAATCTCGAACTGTGACTGTACCATGAGGAAATACAGTGACAACTTCAAAAGGTCCATACCAACGTGAACGCAATTTACGTGGGAGAAATTTGAGTCAAGAATTGAATAATAAAACTTGTTGACTCGCAATAAATTGTCTCTGTAAAATAATCTTGGCATGCCATCGTTTGGTCTTTTCCTTGTAAATTGCAGCATTTTCATAAGCATTTCTCCTAATCTTCTCTAGTTTAGTGGTATCCAAGAATCTTCTTTTTTTCAATCGTTGCGTAATCCATGTTTACTTACTTAATTGCCCATATTGCTTTGTGTTCTAGTTCGTCTAGCAAATGACATTCTTTCCCAAAAACCAATTGATAAGGCGACATCGCTAAAGGAGTTCTGTATGCTATCTGCAACGCTCATAAAGCGTCATCCAATCAGAAAGACCAATCATTCCTTGAAGGCTTTACAACCTTCTCAAGAATGTTCTTAATTTGTCTATTTGATACTTCGGCTTGTCCATTGGTTTGCGGATGATAAGTAGTAGTCATTCTACGATTAACTTCATATCTCTTCAGTGCGGTCGCCACTTGGTTGCAATGAAAGTGTGTACCCTAATCACTAACCAATGCCTTTGGTGTGCCAAATCGGGGGAGTATATGCTTGTGAAATAATTTTAGCACTGTCTTGGCATCATCCTTTGGGACTACAATAGCTTCCACCGACTTCGAGATGTAGTCAACAACTACTAATATAAACAGATTTCAAAATAAACTCAGAAACAGTCTCGTAAAATCCATACCCCAAACATCGAATAATTTAACCTCTATAATTGGTTGCTGTAACATTTCATTAAGTCGAGATATAGAACCGATGTGCTGACACCTATCACATCAATTCACAAAAATGTGGGCGTCTTTGAATAATGTCGACCAGTAGAATCCTGATTGAAGAAGTTTAACAATAGTTTTCATACCATCAAAATGACCTCCATAAGGAGCATCATGACAATGTTTTTAGATTGAAAGCATCTCCTCTTCCAGAACACAATGTCAAATAATGTTATCATTGCATACCTTGAATAAATACAGCTCATTCCAATTGATACTTCATTACTTCATGAAGAAATCTTTCTTTTTTATTACCTGTGACACCCAATGGGAGTTTTCCACACACTAGATAATTAACAAAATCAACATACCAAGGGCTTGCATCTTTAACAAATAACTTCTCATATGGGAATGCGTAGACAATTTGAAGTATGTTTCTGTCTTTGCTGCCAACTTCCAATCAAGATAGATGGTCAGCAACTTGATTTTCATAAACCCTTAGGGTCTTTTATCTCGATGTCAAATTCTTGTAACAGTAATATTCAGTGTATCAGTCTTGGTTTCGCATCCTTTTTCTCAAAGAGATATCTCAACGCTAAATGATCAATGAATACAGTAACCTTTACGCAGACAAGATAGGAACGACACTTGTCGAAAGTAAAGGCTACAGCCAGCAATTCTTTCTCTGTGGTGGTATAATTGAGTTGAGCCTCTGTAAGAGTTTTGCTAGCATAATAGATGGGGTGAAATATTTTTCCATATCGTTGTCCTAGCACTGCACCCAAAGGAAAGTTTTTTGCATCGCACATAACTTCAAAAGGTTGAGACCAATTGGGTGCAATAACAACGGGTACATTCACAAGCTTCTTTTTTAACTGAATAAAGGCATCTAGACATGCATCATCAAAGAACAATTTTTTATTCTATTCCAACAATGAGCATAAGGGCTTTGCAATTTTCTAAAAATATCTAATAAATCGTCGGTAAAACCTTACATGTCCCAAAAAACTGCGGCTACCTTTCATGTTTGTTGGTGGAGGTAATTTCTTAATGATTTCCACCTTAGCTTTGTATACTTGAATACCTTGACAAGAGATATGGTCTCCTAACACAAGGCCTCACATCGCTTCAGTACTTTATCCAAATTGTCAGTGCAATGATGAAAATCATGCCCATAGACTAAGAAATCATCCCTAAACACCTCTAAAGATTCTTTGATCATATCTGAGAATATTGCCATCATACACCTGTGAAATGTGGCTGGCATGATGCAAAGACCAAAAGGAAAACGTCAAAAAGCGAAAGTACCAAAATGGCTGGTAAAGGTTGTTTTCTCCTAATCCTTCGGTGCAATAGCAATTTGATTGTACCCAGAATAGCATTTTAAAAAGCAATAATAGGATTTTCCAACAAGCCGATCCAGTATTTGATCAATGAAAGGAAGTGGGAAGTGATCCTTCTTTGTGGCCGCATTCAATTTGCGATAATCTATACAAACTCGCCATCATATGGACATGCGTGTGGGCATTAATTCGTCATTATTGTTGCAAATCACAGTGATGCCACTCTTTTTAGGCATGCATTGCACTGGACTTACCCAATTACTATCAGAAATTGGGTAAATAATTCCAGCATCAAGCCATTTTATAATTTTCTTTTTTACAACTTCCTTCATCTTCTCGAATAATATTCTTTGCTATTCAATCGATTGCTTGCCTTCATCTCCAACTTGATCTTGTGCATGCAAAAAGAAGGACTAATAACTTGAATATCGAAAATACTCCAAGCAATAGCTAGTTTATGTTGCTTGAGAATATGGACCGATTTCTATTCTAGAGTTGTGTCCAGTGTTGCAGAGACAATAACTAGGAGAGCATTGTGATCACCTAGAAATACATATTTAAGATGAGGAGGTAGTGGTTTCAATTCCAGAGTAGGAGCTTCTTCAATAGATGGTTTGAAAATTAGGGTTGTTCAATTAGCTAGGTCTAAGGATTCAATCTACCATCCATGTTTGAGTTCAAGATTATGAGCTTCAACCATGCTGTCACAATCAGCTAGGAATTCGACATCAGATGTCACTGCAAACTCTTCAAAGAGTATTGTACTTTGGCCATTGAATTCTTCCTCAATTAGATCATCTAGCACATCAGTAGTATGGCATTCTTCTTTATCCTTGCATTGAATAGATTCAAAAACACTGAAGCTGACTTTCTCATCATTAAGTCGCATGGTTAGTTCACTATTATACACATCAATCAGAGTTCGACCAGTGGCTAAAAATGGTCGTCCAAAAATTATGGGAACCGCCTTGTCTGCCTCGCAATCAAGTATGATAAAATAAACCAGAAAAACAAATTTATCCATACGAACTAATACGTTTTTTATTTGCCCTTCTGGTTGAGCCAAGGATCGATTAACGAGTTGTAATGTCACTATAGTAGATTTCATGTGACCAGTTCTCAACTTTCTAAAAGTAGATAGTGGCATTAGGTTAATGCTAGCTTCCAAGTCACATAAAGCCTTACCCAAATAATGATTGCCAATTGAACATGAGATGGTAAAGCTCCCAGGATCTTTCAATTTAGGGGGCAACTTGTTCGTCAAAATATCACTACAGCCTTTTGTGAGTGCAATAGTTTCAATATCAATGACCTTTTTCTTCTTGGACAAGAAGTCTTCCATAAATTTCCCATAACTCAGAATTTGTACTAGAGCATCTATTAAAGGAATGTTTATCTGCAGTCGCTTCAGTGTGTCCAGGAAGTGCTGATATTGCTTTCATACTCATTCTTCGCGAATCTTTGTGAGAAGGGTAAAGGTAGGGATATATCTGCTTGCCCCGACACCTTTGATTGCGTCAATAATTTTGAAGGTCGGACAGTGGGCATATGAGTTACAATTTATGGACCTTCTTTGTCTCATGCATTTATAATTTCATCAAATTCAACCTTCTCACCAGTGATCACTCCTTCGGCATCTTGAGGTGCTATAGTAGAGTCGACCAACAGTTCACTAGTTTGTTTACCACTCCTAAGAGTGATAACTTACAATGTTCTTTCCCATTCGGACTAGGATTTTTCGTCTCACTAGGTATTGAACTTGATGGTCGAGTATTCATATTTGAAGTAAGTTTTCATAATTGTGCCTCCAATGCTCAAATAAAAGATAAATTCCCTTGGACAATAGCTTCTGTGCGAGTAAAATGCTCTCGTATTAACACCTCAAGAGTTGCTAGCGGGTTAGAAGTAGAAGCTTGAGTGTATGGTTGCTGTCGATGTCCTTGAACATGTTGATATGGTATTGAAGAGCGTTGTGGTTGCATTAGATTTTGGTGTGGATGTGTCTAACCTTGCTGTGGATGCATTTGAGTGTGTTGATTGTAGTTCTACTACTGTTGATTTTAATTTCTTTGTCTGGGATTATAATTACCCTGAGTAGATGTATTCCCATATCTGAATGTCACAGTATTTTGTCCAGCATTTTGAGTTCCCCAAAATGGTTGGTTCCATGCAGATTGTTGTAAGAATTACCATAAGAATTGTTGTGGATGTTATTAATATAACCAACATTCTCTGCATATTGTGGACAATCTTCATAGCTGTGGTTGTCACTGCAAATCTCACAACAAAAGGGAGGAACATCAACTTGCTAAGCGACCTGTATAGGGGCAACGCCACTTGTCCCTTTCATATTTTTTATCATGTTTGTGATAGAAGAAACTTGAGCACTTAGTGCTATTATTGCATCCAATTCAATAACTCCTAGAGTAGTTTTTGCTTGTGCAGCTCTAGAGATAGGGTATTGATAATCATTCTGAGTAATTCTCTCAAGAATTCTCACAGCATCATTAATTTCAATACCATTCAATACAACACAACACAATACGTAGCATAAATCAATAACATTCAAATATGTCGTGAGCATGATGCAATGGAGAAAGGTTTCTACCCATACCATTCGCCACACATCACGAATTCCAAAACATTATGGGCTTAAGCCCATTGTGGTTTAAACCATCGATAACAAAGTGTAGAAAATTTTACCAGTAAAAATGCGAGAAATCACCATTCCCCTTTGTACTCCAAGTATAGTGCACTGACTATGAATAATACGGACTTAAAATGCCGCTGGTACTCCACGGAACTCCTCCGTCAACCACAAAATCTCAACCCAATGCATATGCAATATGTCACACAATCTCATACATAATCATATCTCAATACTTTTCACATTCATTTGACATGCTCAATATGTCATCAATAATCACATACTTTCAGTAAATGAAAACAGTGTTCCAATCTTTCAAATTACCATTGTGTTGGTACCAATCGATATCGTTCAATTCCACATACTTTACGAATTTTCATTGTGCATAAATAGCACCCATTTTAGTATAGAATATAACAAATATCTCATACGTTTAAATCATACATAAGCTTAATACCCCAACACGTTATATCATCTAGTCAAACATTCTCATATCTCATAACTCAAATTTGCAATTACAAACTCAATCAAACATTCATACCATCAAACTAGCAATTTTGCCAACATGTCAATCTTTTTAAGCTCGAAACATATCTGGTTCAGCCACTCACAGAATCAATTATTTGGGTATTAATTCAATCCAATCAGCAAGCTAATTTATCAAATATAACATGATACATAACATTTTCAAACAATTTTATGAGTTTAGGACCCACACCTTATTTTTCGCTTCCTCATAGAACACTAGTAAATCTTCCAATTTTCCTTAATAAAACCTAAACCGAAATTTAGTATAAATTAAATAAATTTACCATTAAACCAGCCCCCAACAACCCACTTATGAGATCAAATCAATCATTGAAATTATAACTATTTTATGAATCCAAACTAGTTAGATTCCTTACTCTATATCGATGCAAATCGTACGTACAATCGTTCTTCGCCTTTATAGATGATTTTGGGAATTTAGGTCAGCATCTAATCCAATAATATACTGGAAAATTAGTAGCTAATTAATTATTAAATTCTATCGTTTAATTAATTCATAACATTTACCCAACAACTATGTCGAAATAACAAACAAGTTATCCTTAATTGTACTTATGCATCATGATTTGTGGGATCCGATCGGCTAATTGATCAAAAAAATCTCTCCCTAATTAACATGTGATTAGAGGATGAATAGGAGGGTTCAAGAATACATTTTAATGCTGGAAAAATATGGGCAAGACCAAAGAAACAAAACAACCCCCTTTCTTGCACATAGGCGCATACACCACCACCCATTAAAATCTAGAAAAATGCATTTGAAATTGTTTAAAATCTACCAAATTCCAGGTCTGAAAGTTTTGGTTTTTAATGGACAAGCTTCATCAAGAAATTGAAGAGAAAAGAGATCTTACCCAAGCTAGTTAAGAGAAATAGGAATGACACTTTCTTGGAAATGTTTGGGATTGATGTTGGGATTCAAGATTTTAGATTTGGAGCTAATTTAGATGAGGATAAATGTCAGAAATTGATTAATTGAGAAGGTGCACAACCTTGATGCAAAAATAAGAAGAAAGATATGGTAAAATGGCATGTGTAGGCGATGAGAACAATGGGAGAAAGAAAGAAAATTGAAGAGAAAATTTGAGAGGAAGAGGATAAACGGCTACGATAGGGGAAATTTTAATTAAAAAGCCTAAAAAATAAAATAAAAAGTTATTTTTATACTTAGGGTTCAAGGGTATGGATGGCACACACATTTAAAAAAATAAGGAATTTTGCAAAATTTAATTATTTCGTAAGGCAAATGATTTGAACTTGGGACCTCATTTAATTTTCATGCTTTCTCATATTTCTTTTAACCATTAGACTTCCTCCTCATTCTTGAAATAATTTTGCTAAATTTATTTTAAAAACAAGGCATGTCGCATACTAGGGTTTAAGGCAAAATTTTCAAAATAATAAAAATGGTGAGAAGAAAGGGATTTGAACTTGGGTTTCAGGGAAAATTTCACTAACACTTAGCCAACAAACCAATACCTCATTTATTTCATAAAAATTAATGGATAATCTAAAAAATTAAGGCATGATCACTCTCTCTCGATTTACAAGCCCGATTCTACTAACCCCTAATTTTTGGGATGTTACAGCTTTTGTTATTTTTTTAACAATAAAGTGGTAGGTATCTAACATGCATAGGAAAATAATTAAATGTTGTTTATTTATTTGGAAGTCTTACCAAGGTTTTTGGTAGTTTTTGTTGTAATAATTGGATGGTAAATGTGTAACACCCCGAACCCGAGACCGTCACCGGAGTCGAACACGAGGTGTTAACAGACTTTTAAAAATTTTCCAGACACTGCCAATCTGCGTAATAGTCGCTTTAAAAATCATATCTTGAGTTTCACAACTCGAAAATCAGTTTCGTGATTTTTCCCTGAAACTAGACTCATATTCCCATCTACATATTTTTTTCTAGAATTTTTGGTCAGGCCAATTAGTACAGTTTATTAGTCAAAGTCTCCCATGTTACAGGGATCGACTACCCTGACCTTTGCGCATTACGACTTGGATATCTCCTTGTACAGGGCTCCAATACTGATGCCGTTTGTTTCTATAGAAACTAGACTCAGAGAGGAATCTATACATATATGGTATGACTCCTAAATATCTCTGGTTAATTTATAATGAATTTCCAAAGTCGGAACAGGAAATCCAGAAACCGTTCTGGCCCTGTCTCACGAGAACCTGAATATCTCTTAACATACTGTCCGTATGATTGTTTCGTTACTTTCCTATGAAATTAGATTCATCAAGGTTTGTTTACATAATTTATTCACTATTTAATTCCCTTTCTACTATTTTTAGTGATTTTCCAAATCTACATCACTGCTGCTGTCAGCATCTGCCTTTAAGGTAGACTTTACCTATTTCATGGTTTCCATGATTCAACTAGCCCTTTTTGCATAAATAGCACAATTTATGAAAGTGATTAACCATCCCCATGGCCAATCCTTGTCAAGCATATCCACACCAAATGATTATAAAAATATACTCAAACACATATAAGCCATTTTCGCATGGCTATCCAAAATTTATACAAGTCCAAAGGGTCCACGACCCACAACAAACGGGTAGTCCTATACATGCCATTTCGAAGTTCAACCAAAATTGTACCAAAAGGGGGCTTTCATAGTGTGGGCGACTTTGACCTCAAGATCTCAAGTCCGATAGCTGGAGAACCAAATCTATAAAACAGAGGAGCAATGAAACGGAGTAAGCAATTTATGCTTAGTAAGTTTTGAGCAAGGAATTCCAGCACAACAAAAGTATAGCATTCATATAGCTAAACGGATAATTTCATATGCACAAATTTACGATATCGTACTTGCTTCACATTATCAACCCTTATGTACATACACAAAAGATCAACTCGGCCAAAGGCCGGTAGCTCGTTTATCAACTGAGCGAATACTTATTTGTAAGGGCTCAACTACATTCAAGCACATACGAAACATACCTCAATGTCGGGATGTTTCGAGAGTATTAACTGGAATTTTACAGCAAGTTCATTCATTCCCAAATCACGTACCTTCGGAATTTAACCGGATATAGCTCCTCGTTCAAATGCCTAAGGGACTTAGCCCGGTTATAGTAATTCGCACAAATGCCTTCGGGACTTAACCCGGATTTAGTAACTCGCACAAATGCCTTCGGGCTTAGCCCGGAATTAGTATCTCGCACAAATGCCTTCGAGCTTAGCCCGGAATTAGTATCTCGCACAAATGCCTTCGGGCTTAGCCCGGAATTAGTATCTCGCACAAATGCCTTCGGGCTTAGCCCGGAATTAGTATCTCGCACAAATACCTTCGGATCTTAGTCCGGATATGGTCACTTAGCACAAAGCCTTCGGGACTTAGCCCGGACAACATTCAAATAACCATGCACATTTAACAATAAATCATGGCCCATTCGTATTTCATTTTCGTTAGCAAAACTCAAACACAAAACATTTATCATTCTTGCAAATTCGGCTCAATAGCCACACACAAAGAGCATGATTTTGTTTGCTTAAAACATGATCTAATCAAATCTTAATTTAAGCTCTCTTACTCAAGAACTTACCTCGGGTGTTGTCGAACGATTCCGATAGCTATTCGACCACTTTTTCCTTCCCTTTATCGGATTTAGTTCCCCTTTGCTCTTGAGCTTAATTAAACAAATAAATTGATTTAATCATTTGAGCATCGAAAAGAGGAATACAAGGCACTTAGCCCATATTTATACATTAGACATTAAAGTCACATATGTACAGAATCATGAATCAAACTCAACATTTTAGCTAATTTTTCCCCCTTGGCTGAATATGCATGTCTATTTTGGGGCCGATTTCAACACTTAATACATTCTACAAGTATGGTCACTTGTATTGACTAAACACCCTTTTGTTTCAAGTTCAAAACTTGGCTAATACACACATATACACACTAGTAAAGCATCCTCTCCCTTTCCATCAATTTAACACATGCATTGCTCATTAACATGCAAAAGTTATATTCGGCCTTAGCACACAACTTGCTAGCCGATTCTTCTCCATTTAGCAACCAATGCACATATGTGCTCACTCAAAAATGCTAAAAAGGAGGTTCAAGAATCATCAAGCCACCATCACATGCATCATTAACAAGCTTCATATTTAGCATGCAATGGCATTAACACAAACTCCACCTAGGCCGAATCTTAACTCATCCTCATGCCTCATCACCACAACATCAAACATCAACCAAGAATGATGCATCCATGGCCGAGTGTCATTTCCATCACATAGCAAGATTTAGACCATGGGCTAGGTAGAACTCAAGCTAACAACTAAAACATGCATGCATCTCATGGAACATCATCAAACATACCTTAGCCTAGCTACATGCATGGCCGAACCTCTTCAACCTTTCTTCTTCCTTCCTCCTTAAAATTTTTGGCCAAGGATGAACCAAAGGATGAGCATTTTTTTTCTTTGTTTTTTTCTTTCTAGTTTCGGCTAAATGAAGATGAGAAAGGATGAACAAAAATTTTCTCCTTTCTTTTCTTTAGTCACGGCAATGGGGGGGGAACAACTACACACATTTTTTTTTGTATTCATCATACTCCTTTTCATTATTTTATGCCCATGCCCCTTATTTTATTTTTTCCTACATACCTCACTAGGCCAACATGTTCCCAACATGTTTCCACCCATAGCATGGCCAACCACTAGCTCAAATTTTGGGTAATTTGACATGCAAACCCATCATTTTCACAACATGCATTAATAGACCATTTTAAATTATCCTATCATATTTTCACCATGTCTCATATCAATCCCTATTTAATAATTTCTCATGCAATTGGCAAAATTGGAGAATGAAACTTCCACATAATCATGTACACACATAATAAGCATAGAATATGGAAATCAATTATTTTTATGACTCGGTTTTGTGGTCCCGAAACCACTTCCCGACTAGGGTCAATTTTGGGCTGTCACAACTCTCCCCCACTTAAGAAATTTTCGTCCCCGAAAATCTTACCGGTAAATAGGTTTGGGTATCGTTCTTTCATCGAGCTCTCGGTTTCCCAAGTAGCTTCCTCGATCCCGTGTTTGAGCCATAACACCTTCACTAACAGAACCCTTTTGTTTCGCAACTCCTTCACTTCACGAGCTAAGATATGCATCGGCTCTTCTTCATAACTCATATCGGCTTGAATTTCAACCTCTGATGGGCTAATTATGTGCGATGGATCAGATCGATAGCGTCGAAGCATCGAAACATGAAAGACGTCGTGAATCTTTTCAAGCTCAGGGGGCAAAATCAATCTATACGCAACCGGACCAACTCGTTCGGAGATTTCGTACGGCCCAATGAATCTCGGGCTCAACTTGCCCTTACGGCCAAACCTGAGTACCTTTTTCCAAGGCGAAAATTTAAGGAACACTTTATCTCCCACCTGATATTCAATGTCCTTTCGTTTCAAATCCGCATACGATTTTTGACGATCTGTGGCTGCTTTCAGACTTTCACGGATTACCTTTACTTTCTGTTCAGCATCCTTAATCAAATCAACTCCGAAAATTTTACTTTCACCGAGCTCGGTCCAAAACAACGGTGTACGGCATTTACGACCGTACAAAGCCTCGTAAGGTGCCATCTTAATACTTGATTGAAAACAATTATTGTAAGCGAATTCAATCAAAGGTAAATACCGTTCCCATGAACCACTGAACTCGAGGATGCAACATCTCAACATATCCTCAAGTATCTGAATTATCCGCTCAGATTGACCATCGGTTTGGGGATGAAAAGCAGTGCTAAAATGCAGCTTGGTACCCAAAGCTTCTTGCAATTTCCTCCAAAATCGCGAGGTGAATCTCGGATCTCTATCCGACACGATAGAAATAGGTACCCCGTGTAATCTCACAATCTGAGAAACGTACAATTCAACTAGTCTATCCAATGAAAAATCCATACACACGGGGATAAAGTGAGCCGACTTAGTCAGTCTATCAACAACAACCCAAATCGCATCCTTCTTACTTGTTGACAATGGCAGTCCGGACACAAAGTCCATTGTGACTCGATCCCATTTCCACTCGGGTATCATGATCGGCTGAAGTAATCCTGAAGGCACTTGATGTTCCGCTTTCACTTGTTGACATATTAAACATCTCGAAACAAAGTCGAAGATGTCTCGTTTCATACCATGCCACCAAAACCAACGTTTCAAATCGTTGTACATTTTCGTACTCCCCGGGTGACTTGACATTCGGCTACAATGGGCTTCGTTCAGAATCATCGAAATGAGTTCCGAACTCCTTGGAATACACAAACGACTTCTGAACCTCAAACAATCATCATCATCAATTTGAAACTCCGATTCCTTGTTCGGAGCACACTCAGCCCGTTTTGCAACCAATTCATCATCAACTTTCTGGGGTTCACGAATTTGATGAATCAATAATGGTTTGGCTTTTAATTCGGCTATTAACACATTGTCGGGTAGAACAGACAAGTGCACATTCATCGCTCGTAAAGCAAACAATGATTTCCGGCTTAAGGCGTCCGCAACCATATTAGCCTTTCCCGGGTGGTAATCAATGACAAGCTCGTAATCTTTCAACAACTCAAGCCAACGTCTTTGTCGCAGATTTAAGTCTCTTTGAGTCATCAAATTTTTGAGACTTTTGTGATCGAAAATACATGGCACTTCTCACTAAATAAGTAATGTCGCCATATTTTTAAAGCAAATACGATGACAGCTAGTTCAAGATCATGGGTCGGATAATTTTTCTCATGTGGCTTTAATTGTCTCGACGCATAGGCCACAACTCGACCTTCTTGCATCAATACGCAACCCAACCCAAGTAGGGATGCGTCACTATAAATGACAAACTCTTTGCCTGATTCGGGTTGCACTAAAATTGGAGCTTCAGTCAAATGAGTTTTCAGTTGATCGAAACTTTTCTGACATTTCTCCGTCCATTCGAACTTAACATCCTTTTGAAGTAGCTTCGTCATTGGTGTGGCTATCATCGAGAAACCTTTGACAAATCGTCGGTAATAACCGGCGAGTCCCAGGAAGCTCCGAACTTCGGTAATATTTCTTGGAGGCTTCCAGTTAAGTATGGCTGAAATTTTGCTCGGGTCAGCTCGAATACCCGATGCGGATACCACATGACCCAAGAAGCTAACCTCTCTTAACCAGAACTCACACTTACTGAACTTAGCATATAACTGCTTATCCCGCAAAATTTGCAACACTAGCCTCAGATGCTCAGCATGTTCGGTCTCATCTCTTGAATAGACCAAGATGTCATCAATGAACACAACTACGAACCGATCCAAATATGGTCTGAAGATCCGATTCATCAAATCCATAAATACCGCAGGGGCATTTGTGAGCCCAAACGGCATCACTAAGAACTCGTAGTGACCATATCCCGTTCTGAAAGCAGTTTTGGGTATGTCCGAATCTCGAATTCGCAACTGATAATAGCCCGATCTCAAATCTATTTTTGAGAACATTGAGGCTCCCTTCAGTTGGTCGAACAAATCATCGATACGCGGTAACGGATATTTGTTCTTTATCGTCACTTTATTCAGTTGACGATAGTCAATGCACAACCTCATGGTTCCGTCCTTCTTTTTCACGAACAATACTAGTGCACCCCAAGGTGAGAAACTTGGTCGAGCAAAACCTCTATCCGTCAATTCTTGCAACTGATCTTTCAACTCTTTTAACTCGGTTGGTGCCATACGATACGGAGCTATCGAAATCGGCGTAGTCCCAGGTACAAGCTCAATACCAAACTCTACCTCCCGAACAGGTGGTAAACCCGATAATCCTTCAGGAAAAACATCCGGGTATTCACAAACCACCGGCACAGATTCGGGTTTCTTGTCTAATTCTTTATCATCCAGTACATACGCAAGGTATGCTTCGCACCCTTTTCTTACATATTTCTGGGCCAACATTGCTGATATTACAGCTGGCATCCCCTCCAAGTCCGTAGACTCAACTCGGATTACTTCGTTATTTGCGCACCTCAAATCAATAGTCTTGCTTTTGCAATTCACAACCGCATCATGCGCGGTCAACCAATCCAAACCAAGAATAACATCAAATTCATCAAACGGCAAAAGCATCAAGTCCACCGGAAAACAGGAACCTCGAATTTCTAGGGGACATTTCTTACACACTTTGTCGACAAGCACGTAACGACCCAAGGGATTTGACACCCGAATTACGAACTCAGTAGACTCAATAGGTAAAGTCTTACTGGATGCTAAGGTTTCACATATGTAAGAATGAGTAGAACCGGGGTCAATCAAAGTAATTACATTAGTATCAAAGAGAGTAAAAGTACCGGTAATAACATCAGGCGAAGAAGCATCCTCGCGGCACGTATAGCATAAGCTCTAGCAGGCGCACGAGCCTCGGATCTGGTCGTAGCATCTCTAGATCCTCTCTGACCATCACTAGCATTGCCCGTATTTCCAGATGGTCTACCTCGAGCAGTGGTAGCACCCGGTTTCCCACTCTGATTTTCATTCTGTTCAAACAACCTCGGGCAATCTTTAATGAAGTGGTCAACTGATCCGCACTTGTAACAGGAGCGGTCAGGGAATCTACAACTCCCCGAATGCCATTTACCGCAATATCGACATTTCGTTCTATCTCGACGTTCATTCCCAACACTGGCGACCGAAGTTCCTCGTGTACCCACAGGGGGTCGATCACGATCTCGTCTAAAAAGGCCCGAAGTGCCTCTAAACTGGCCCGCATCATCTCGAAATTTCTTTGATGCCTGTTGAAGAGACTTTCCCGAAGATCTTTTACGAAACTCTCCAGTTCCCACATCAACTTTTTGTTTTTCTTTTCTAAGCTCTTCGGCTTTACAAGCTCGCTCGACCAGTACTACGAACTCACGTATTTCAAGAACGCCAACGAACATTTTTATATCTTCATTCAGCCCATCCTCGAAGCGTTTACACATGATAGCCTCGGACGAAACACATTCTCGAGCGTATCTACTAAGTCTAACAAATTTTCGCTCGTAATCAGTAACTGACATGGAACCTTGCTTAAGCTCAAGAAATTCCTTCCGTTTTTGATCAACAAATCTCTGACTGATATACTTTTTCCGAAACTCAGTTTGGAAAAACTCCCAAGTTACTTGCTCTCGGGGCACAACAGAAGTCAGAGTACTCCACCAATAATAGGCAGAATCACGTAGCAAGGAGATAGTACACTTTAGGCATTCATCGGGTGTACAAGATAGCTCATCGAGTACCCGGATAGTGTTGTCCAACCAAAATTCAGCTTGCTCGGCATCGTCGCTATCCGTAGCCTTAAATTCAGTAGCCCCATGTTTTCAGATTCTGTCAACTGGGGGCTTATTTGACCTTATTTGGTCAGTTACCAGAGGTATTGTAGGTGCGGGGGTGGTATTAGTCGGGAATGGAGGTTGTGGAACAGCCGTATTAGTTCGAATGTATTGGTTGAACCAATCATTCATCACGCTATAGAAAGCTTGTCTAGCTTCCTCATTCGGGTTACTAGCATTAGGTTGAGAGTCCGCCGGCGGTGTACCTTGTGCGGGAGCAAGCGCTACACTCTCAAGATCATCAGCTACCTCTCGGTCGGGATCAGGATCCATTACTATAAATAAACACATTTACAATTGTCAGAAATCACCACACTATCAAGTAATCACATAAAATGGCATGTATAGCTAGACCCAACGCATTACGGTAGTCCTAGAATCGACTAAACCGTAGCTCTGATACCAATCAAATGTAACAGCCCGAACCCGAGACCGTCACCGGAGTCGAACACGAGGTGTTAACAGACTTTTAAAAATTTTCCAGACACTGCCAATCTGCGTAATAGTCGCTTTAAAAATCATATCTTGAGTTTCACAACTCGAAAATCAGTTTCGTGATTTTTCCCTGAAACTAGACTCATATGCCCATCTACATATTTTTTTCTAGAATTTTTGGTCGGGCCAATTAGTACAGTTTATTAGTCAAAATCTCCCATGTTACAGGGATCGACTACCCTGACCTTTGCGTATTACGACTTGGATATCTCCTTGTACAGGGCTCCAATACTGATGCCGTTTGTTTCTATAGAAACTAGACTCCGAGAGGAATTTATACATATATGGTATGACTCCTAATTATCTCTGGTTAATTTATAATGAATTTCAAAAGTCGGAACAGGAAATCCAGAAACCGTTCTGGCCCTGTCTCACGAGAACCTGAATATCTCTTAACATACTGTCCGTATGATATTTTTCGTTACTTTCCTATGAAAGTAGATTCATCAAGGTTTGTTTACATAATTTATTCACTATTTAATTCCTTTTATACTATTTTTAGTGATTTTCCAAATCTACATCACTGCTGCTGTCAGCATCTGCCTTTAAGGTAGACTTTACCTATTTCATGGTTTCCATGATTCAACTAGCCCTTTTTGCATAAATAGCACAATTTATGAAAGTGATTAACCATCCCCATGGCCAATCCTTGTCAAGCATATCCACACCAAATGATTATAACAATATACTCAAACACATATAAGCCATTTTCGCATGGCTATCCAAAATTTATACAAGTCCAAAGGGTCCACGACCCACAACAAACGGGTAGTCCTATACATGCCATTTCGAAGTTCAACCAAAATTGTACCAAAAGGGGGCTTTGATAGTGTGGGCGACTTTGACCTCAAGATCCCGAGTCCGATAGCTGGAGAACCAAATCTATAAAACAGAGGAGCAATGAAACGGAGTAAGCAATTTATGCTTAGTAAGTTTTGAGCAAGGAATTCCAGCACAACAAAAGTATAGCATTCATATAGCTAAACGGATAATTTCATATGCACAAATTTACGATATCGTACTTGCTTCACATTATCAACCCTTATGTACATACACAAAAGATCAACTCGGCCAAAGGCCGGTAGCTCGTTTATCAACTGAGCGAATACTTATTTGTAAGGGCTCAACTACATTCAAGCACATACGAAACATACCTCAATGTCGGGATGTTTCGAGAGTATTAACTGGAATTTTACAGCAAGTTCATTCATTCCCAAATCACGTACCTTCGGAATTTAACCGGATATAGCTCCTCGTTCAAATGCCTTCGGGACTTAACCCGGATTTAGTAACTCGCACAAATGCCTTCGGGCTTAGCCCGGAATTAGTATCTCGCACAAATGCCTTCGGGCTTAGCCCGGAATTAGTATCTCGCACAAATGCCTTCGGGCTTAGCCCGGAATTAGTATCTCGCACAAATGCCTTCGGATCTTAGTCCGGATATGGTCACTTAGCACAAAGCCTTCGGGACTTAGCCCGGACAACATTCAAATAACCATGCACATTTAACAATAAATCATGGCCCATTCGTATTTCATTTTCGTTAGCAAAACTCAAACACAAAACATTTATCATTCTTGCAAATTCGGCTCAATAGCCACACACAAAGAGCATGATTTTGTTTGCTTAAAACATGATCTAATCAAATCTTAATTTAAGCTCTCTTACTCAAGAACTTACCTCGGGTGTTGTCGAACGATTCCGATAGCTATTCGACCACTTTTTCCTTCCCTTTATCGGATTTAGTTCCCCTTTGCTCTTGAGCTTAATTAAACAAATAAATTGATTTAATCATTTGAGCATCGAAAAGAGGAATACAAGACACTTAGCCCATATTTATACATTAGACATTAAAGTCACATATGTACGGAATCATGAATCAAACTCAACATTTTAGCTAATTTTTCCCCCTTGGCCGAATATGCATGTCTATTTTGGGGCCGATTTCAACACTTAATACATTCTACAAGTATGGTCACTTGTATTGACTAAACACCCTTTTGTTTCAAGTTCAAAACTTGGCTAATACACACATATACACACTAGTAAAGCATCCTCTCCCTTTCCATCAATTTAACACATGCATTGCTCATTAACATGCAAAAGTTATATTCGGCCTTAGCACACAACTTGCTAGCCGATTCTTCTCCATTTAGCAACCAATGCACATATGTGCTCACTCAAAAATGCTAAAAAGGAGGTTCAAGAATCATCAAGCCACCATCACATGCATCATTAACAAGCTTCATATTTAGCATGCAATGGCATTAACACAAACTCCACCTAGGCCGAATCTTAACTCATCCTCATGCCTCATCACCACAACATCAAACATCAACCAAGAATGATGCATCCATGGCCGAGTGTCATTTCCATCACATAGCAAGATTTAGACCATGGGCTAGGTAGAACTCAAGCTAACAACTAAAACATGCATGCATCTCATGGAACATCATCAAACATACCTTAGCCTAGCTACATGCATGGCCGAACCTCTTCAACCTTTCTTCTTCCTTCCTCCTTAAAATTTTTGGCCAAGGATGAACCAAAGGATGAGCATTTTTTTTCTTTGTTTTTTTCTTTCTAGTTTCGGCTAAATGAAGATGAGAAAGGATGAACAAAAATTTTCTCCTTTCTTTTCTTTATCTCACGGCAATGGGGGGGAAAACAACTACACACATTTTTTTTTGTATTCATCATACTCCTTTTCATTATTTTATGCCCATGCCCCTTATTTTATTTTTTTCCTACATACCTCACTAGGCCAACATGTTCCCAACATGTTTCCACCCATAGCATGGCCAACCACTAGCTCAAATTTTGGGTAATTTGACATGCAAACCCATCATTTTCACAACATGCATTAATAGACCATTTTAAATTAGCCTATCATATTTTCACCATGTCTCATATCAATCCCTATTTAATAATTTCTCATGCAATTGGCAAAATTGGAGAATGAAACTTCCACATACTCATGTACACACATAATAAGCATAGAATATGGAAATCAATTATTTTTATGACTCGGTTTTGTGGTCCCGAAACCACTTCCCGACTAGGGTCAATTTTGGGCTGTCACAAAATGTGGGTATCTACACATAGATTTAGGTTATTTCTTGTACATGGTGTTTAGGCAAATTTTAGAGTTCTCCAATTTAAATTATTTCAAGTTGTATCATTTAGATTTTACACTAGAGCTATTTAATTTAATTTTTTAATTTTAAAAATATAATTTAATCAAATTTGAATAAGTTAAATTATTTGAATCAATTTAATTAAGATTTTATTAAAATATAGAGAATACATGATAAATAATGTTTTAAAATAAATATATATCTTATAATTTTAATTTCACTGTACACATATTTCATTAGACAATTCATTCTAGTTTGTATATTAGCAATGATATGCTAAAGTCTCTCCCATCACATTCAATACGTTGTGTTTTGTGTCGTTGCACTCTATCGCCAACTATATACCTAGTAGCCTTTCCGGTCCAATTACCTCGTGCTAGGAGTCCTTAGAACCTTACCACTAAACCTATGAAGCAAAGTTATTATTGGTTGGGAACCATAGTCAATTTGTCACATCCCAAATATCAGATGTTAGTAGAATCGGGTTTGTGAACCAAGAGAGAATGGTCCTGCCCTAATTTTTGAGATTATCTGTGCGCTTTTAAGAAGCAAATGATTTACTGTTAGTGAAACTATCATTGAAACCCAAGTTTAAATCCCTTCCCTCTCACCATTGTTATTATTTTAAAAATTTTGCACCAAACCTTATTATGTGACACGCCTTATTTTTAAAAGAAATAATGTAAGGTTATGTCAAAGATGGGTTATTGGTGAAATAAGGACAAAGTGTAATTTTAGTAAAAACCTGAGTTCAATTCCCTTCTCTTGCAAATTGCCAATTTTTGCAATTATTTCTCCTTCTCCTTATTTTGTGGCTCCCTTGCTAAATTGAATAGCTCAACTGCAAAATCTAAATGATACAACTTGAAATAAGTTAAATTTGGAAAATCCAAAGTTTTGCCTAAATACCATGTACAGGAAATAACTTAAATATATGTATAAATATCCACATTTACCATCCAAATATTATAACAAAAAATAGCAAAAACCTAGGTAAGACTTCCAAAGAAATAAACAGCATTAAATAATTTTCCTATGCATGTTAGATACCTGCCACATTATTGTTAAAAAATGAATAAAAGGTACCAACCACTTTTGGATTTTTTACTCTTTATAAACAACATATATTTCCAATATTTAAATAATGAATTTAGACTAATAGTTAGCCAAGTTCTTGACTTCCCTAAAATGAATAAAAACCAAATGAACTAAAAATATAGATAAATTACTTTTATACCCTTATGATAAATGATTTTAGATTCCATTTTCAATAGTCTAAAAAATCACTTGGATATAACTTTAACTAACATAGTTACGGTTAGTAAATTGAAGGAATCTGACATGGAGTTAAAGGCAACCATCTCTTCTTTAACTATAACTTGGATATAACTTTAACTATAACTTTAACTAACATAGTTACGGTTAGTAAAAATGACAATCCTCCAAGTGATTCTTCATATGAACTTTCCTTCTCTTCTTTAATTTTTGTTTACCTTGTATGTCGGGTGTGCCTCATATTCTTTTCCAAATTAAACTCTGTTATCTTTTTCCAGTTAAACTCTAATTATTCCAGGGACGTTTTACTATGATTACAACTCTACTTAGCCTATTTAAAGGGGTATTGTATCCCTGTTTCAAGATGCCAACAAGAAAAAAAGCTTTTCTGTAGGGGCAACAAGAAGTAGCCGCGCATGTGTTTTTGTGAGATTTTCATTGTAATTATGGAGAGTGTTTCTCCATATTTTGCTCTTGTTTGTGTAATCATTTAGTGGGAAGTCAAAGCCTCCTTTTCCTTTGGTTTCTCCCTCTTTGAGGGTTTTCCATATAAAATATTTTTGTTCGTTCTTCTCCACGTTTATTATCTCATTGTTTATACGAGTTGAACCCCAACAATCTAAACAAGACATTCTACAAGGTAAACAAAAATGAAAGAATAAAATGAAGATTGAGATGAAGAATCACTTGGAGGATTGTCTTTTTCCAAGCATGCAGCGATGGTGGCATTTGACTCCATGTCAGATTATGTAATATCCCAAAAATTAGGGGTTAGTAGAATCAGGTGTGTGAATCGAGAGAGAGTAGTAATGCACTAATTTTTTAGATTGTATGTGTGTTTTTAGGAAATAAATGAGGTATTCGCTAGTTGGTTAAGTATTAGTGAAACGTTCCTTGAAGCCCAAGTTCAAATCCCTTCCCTAGCATTATTTTTATTATTTTGCAAATTTTTTATCAAACCCTAATATGTGACACGCCTTGTTTTTAAAATAAATATTGAAAAATTATTTCAAAAATAAGGAAATATCCTAGTGGTTAGTTGATAAATGGAAAAATATGAAATTTAGATTAAGGTTCCAAGTTCAAATTTTTTTCTTTAAATTTTTTTCCTTTACTAAATAATTAAGTTTTGCAAAATCTCTCTCTTTTTTTTAAATGTTTGTGTCGTCCATACCCTTGAACCCTAGGTATAAATACATATCATTCTTGTATTTTTTAGCCTTTAAGTCAACTTTTTCCTACCCTAGCCGTACACCATGTTCCTCTCCTCTATTCTCTTCAATTTTTTCTTTCTTCTCTTGTGTGCCACCGTCTAAGCCACCAAGATTCACCATCAATTTCTCTTATTTTTGCAATGGGTTCTTGAACCATTATTTTCCTCTTCCTTCTACAATTTTTTTTTAAAATTTTCAGCCTTAAATCTAAAATGTTAGCACTTAAGATCGGCCTCAATTAATGCCCCAAAAGAACTCAATTGCCACCTTTTTCACCTAGCTAGTGTAAGTTATTTTCTCCCAATTTCTTGATAAATCTTGTCAAATAAAAACATAAATTTATAGATTTAGAATTTGGGGATTTTTAAATATTTAATGGGTATTTTTCCAGCTGTTTAATTGATCTTGAAAATGGTTTTAAAATAGCCCCAATTCGACCACTACGGGTGTTGGTGCACGCGCCTATGGGCAAGAAAAGGGAGCTATTTTTCTTTAATTTTTCCCATATTTTTTCAGAATTATTTTGGGCTATTCAAACTCTCCTACTCAGCATTTAATCACATGATAATTAAGGAAAGTAGTTCTTGATCAATCGACAATTCAAATACGACAATTGGGGAAGCGCAAGTATAGGTAATTGTAAATTAGTTTGTTATTTCGACATAGATTTTTGGAAAAAGGTTATGGATTTATTAAATGAAGGATTTTAATCAATATTATCTAATTATTTTCCAGTATTTAAATGTTTTATGTGCTGACCCAAATGCTCCAAATCAACAGTAAAGCCGAAAGACGTTTTCGCGTTTGATTCGCATCAAAATAGTGTAAGAAATCTAACTAGTTTGGGTTCGAAAAATAGTTGTAATTATGATGATTGGTTTGAACCCATAAGTTGGTGTTTATAGGTTGTATAAGAGGTGCATTAATTAATTTCTACACTTATTTAATCTAGTTTTGGTCAGTTTTAAAGTTTATTAAAAAACAACAAGATTCGCTAATGTGCTGCAAAAGAGTGTAAATAAGGTGGTGGTCCAAACTCAAAAACTTAAATATTAATAATGATTTTATGTTATAAATAATAATTTTTCTTGCTAATCAGCCTTGGCTATTTAGCTAAGTAATTAAATTTAAAAGTGATCAAATCAGGTACGTTTTGAGCCCTAACTATTTGGCATGGCATGGTAGCAATGTTGCTAGTTTGACTGAATGATTGAATTTTTAACCTTGTCATGAATATTTGGTAATTTGATGTATGATTGGTTGTATGTATAGCATTATTATTAATGAAATAAGGCTTATGCAATATATGTTCGTACAAGTGATTTGTTGTGATATGTTCAAAAGACTGTTATACATGCACACAAAGAAAAGTCATAAATGAATATGAAATTATCAATTGTTGAATGATACCATTTTATTGATAACTTGAAAATTAGAATATTATTTCCATTCACTGAAAATATTTGATAATATAGGGCATATATTGAAAAAGCCAATAAATTGTGGAAGTACGATTTATGGCTACGTATGAGATTATGTGACATATTGTGTAACACCCCAAACCTGGCCTAAGAGTTATGGCCAAATCTGGTGGTGTCACATTGAGGTGTTTAGCGAAAATTGAACTCGTTGGTAAAAATTTGTTTCTAGGTTTAAAAACCCCTTTATTATTATTTAACAAATCATCTAGTCAAAAACGTTTACCTTGTTATCTGCTATTGTTATAAAAGGTTTATCTAAAACCGTGGAAGCTTTTGAAAACTCTAATGTTTAAATTTCGTGTCTTAGAAAATAGTATTTATTTTGAAAATTTTTCTTCTGCTAAACTAGCAGTTTAAAATAAGTAAGCAAAAGCCCAATTAAAAATTTAAATAAACATAAATGGCCATATTATAAAAACAAAACCCACCACAACTTTTAATTTTAAATAAAAGCAAGTGTAGCATAGCTGTAGTTGTATGGCCACCTCTGAGTCCCTCACAGCACCAAATTGTCTATGGCTGAGGATTACCTGAACAGTTAAACAGAGGGTGAGTTTACGAAAACTTAGTGTGTATTCCCCTAATAAGCAAATAGTCAATTAAGCAGTAGATAAATGCAGTTTGGGCCTGAGTCTGTTACAGTAACAGTCCAGTTCAGTGTAGGCCTAAACCCTTTCCTGAAATAGTAAACGGTTGGGCTTGAGCCCATCATAATGCCAGTAATTAGTAGGGCCTTTGCCCAATTTTAGTAAGAGTATCAGTAGGGCCTTGGCCCATAACAGTAACAGATATCAGTCATGCAGTAAAGAGCATGTAATATTATTAATCGGTGCAGTAACAGTACAAAATCAATAATCAATGTAGATATGCAGTTAGAAATCCTACCCAATCTAGCCTCTACACACCACTCCAACCCGCCAAACACACCATGTGGGGATAAAATCGACCCACCCAGCCAGACACACCAAGATTAGCACCGGTTGCGGCACTAAACAATATTGCAGCAAAGCTGCCAGTAAAATAAACGGCATATAGCCATCAGTAGGTCCACAATCATCTTGGGCGACCCGTGCAACCTTATAAGTACGGTACACTTCCTTCAAATATAACAACCCATCCCCATGCAATATATCATGACATAATATCATACGTGTATGCAAAATGTCATCCTCAAACATAGTCATACATATCAAAGAGCAAATCAGTCATACATAACAAAAGGTCATAACAGTCATTTCATCTCCTAGATGTATAACAGTCATTTTACCCTATGGGGGTATTTCAGTCATTTTACCCTATGGGGGTATTTCAGTCATTCTACCCTATGGGGGTATTTCGATCATTTTACCCAATAGGGGTATTTCGATCATTTTACCCCATAGGGGTATTTTGATCATTTTACCCTATAGGGGTATTTCGGTCATTCTATCCTATGGGGGTATTTCGATCATTTTACCTTATAAGGGTATTTCGATCATTTTACCCTATGGGGGTATTCTTGTTATTTTAACTATTTTGGGGTCTTCATACAGATATCGACCTCTCGAAAGGTCCGCAGTCGCCTCGAGCAACTCAGGTAACTTAAATGGTCATAACAGTGAAAATGGGCCCAAGGCCCATTACTCGGCCCAAGTGGACCCGCACACTTTTGTGACCTGTTCAGTCCAAATTTCTCCATGGCTATGAGATCTACTTAGTCCCGTCCAATATTTGCCACAAATCGTGGATTTCATCTGTATGGGGCCCACAATTTCAATGGCCCACACGACCTATTTCGGCCCAACGTGGCCCATTTCGGCCTAAGCCCATGAATATGCTCATAGAGGCCTCTACAATTTATCGCCCATGATTTGCAGGTTTGGCTTTCCACACAAGCGATCGCAGACTCATGTGGTCTCAACGCCATATTTCAGCTTTTCGACGTTCGTTGTTCTATAGTTACAGTGGGGTGGTTACACACCTGTTATGATTTGCAGATTCCCTTTGTTTCGTACACCCTTATTCTGAAAATCAATGACTATCGCAACCTTGGTTCCCAGGAACTGTGCCAATCAACCTCGACCACCACCAGTTAGGAATGGAAGCAATGCAGATTGGAGAAAGTGACGAAAAACTTGAAAACCTTGCCGATTTCCCATCAAGAACAAGGAACAAATGAGATTATATATATCTCTCCACAACAACAACCTCCCCAAATGCCAATATTCTCTCCTCAAATCTCTCCAAATATCCCTCATCCATTCTCTTTATGACCAGTTTAAACTTCATTTAGCAATAGTTCAATCCAGCTCTACCACCCACACGAATTAGGAAGCAAAATAAAAACTCTGCTTTTGATGCGCCACCACTCGAACCTTAGACCCCATGTACACTCCACACGCCCCTTACCACTAGACCAACAACTCCTTTGTATCATATTTTAACCACAATTATTTAAGAGCCTACTATCTAGATCCAATGATTTATTCACTTAAAATAAAAATTTTACATAAGCCTAGAGTTGAACCCCTAACTTCTCAAACACTTCCAAACACTCCTAAATTACTTAACCACTGAAGCAGACATTCATTTATGTTACTTCCTTGCACAACTAAATATTTATGTGCAGTCTCCTAACCGTTCCCATGTTCAAAATTCGGGGTGTTACAATTCACCCCTACTTAAAGTAATTTTGTACTCAAAATTTCCAATTATCAGATCAGTCGCATAACACAGACTCCACCACTACGCTTCCGCTGCGCATTCTAGTTCCAAATTAGGTATATGGCCAAACGACGGGGACCCAACTCGAACACCTCTACGACTTCTACCATGGCCTCTTGTACCTAATCCGTGTGTACCTCTTGTACTCATATCAAATAACGTATTATCAGTTTAAGAAGTTCTATGAATTAGTTTGTAATTCCAGTAATTATTAACAAATGTCTTATGAAAAGCAGTAATCAGAGTTTTGTTTCCAAAAATCAAGGTCTCCCTAAAGTTTTCAGTTTCCTACAGTCTCAGTTTACTCTAACTAATGAGTTTTAGTACAGTCCTACTATCTATGGTAGTCTCTCAGTGTATTTCAGTTTAAGCAGTCTGCAGTATAAAGAAAAATTACGGATTTGGCGCTAGAGACTCGGTGTGCCACACTTGTAAACCTTTCTAAACACTTCAAGAACAGTTTTTCAGAAATTCCAAATATGTTCAAAACCCATTCCACAGCCGATTTTTGCAACTTGGCTCTGATACCATTGAAGCAGATAGATATTTGTGTCACTTCCTTGCACAACTAAATATTTATGTATAGTCTCCTAACTGTTCCCTTGTTCAAAACCTGTTTCTTTTAGGCCCAAAATTCGAGGTGTTACATATTGCATCTACATTGGGGTAGGTTATTTATGGTTGACAAAGGAATTCTATGGAGTACTAGGGACATAGTAAGTCTGCATTTATACCTAGTTATTGCACTACACCTGGAGTATCGAGGGGATCGACGATTTTATCGCATTATAAGCTATTATGCAATTTTTATTCCTTTATGTTATACGATTGTTTCTATAACATCGAGTTTTCCTCGGATATGTTTGAGTTTGGCACATGGGTTCTTGGGAACACGTAGTGTACAATGAATGGATGAATGGGTAGGAACCTCTTTGCATTGCATGATGCTCATAACATACACGAACGTTATTGATTTTTATTATGTATTGTATTGTGTTGTATTAAATGGTATCAAAATTAATGATTGTTACTCGAATGAATGATGACCCATGCTCATACACCATTAACACCGATTTGATAATGGCTATATAATTATATGAAATTCCAATGATGGTTATGTGTTCTTCTATTATTGCTAAATGTTTCATTATATTTTATATTTATGTCCGTTTAAATAATTGTTCGACTCACACTGAGCTTTCATAAGCTCAGCCCCAATAGTGTTTAACATTTCAGGTAAACCTCAAAACTTGGACTAGATCTGGCATATAGAGAATCAACTTGGACCTCAGTCTATTTTTAGTAAGTATTATTAATAAGTCTATATTGGTTTTGGTTTGTAATTTTTAATTATTTTTGGTTCGTGGCTTGGTAACTATTCATTTGGGGATTTTTGCATACATGGATTACTCAAGCATAAAAATTGAAAAAAGCATTACATATGGCTTAAGTAAAATTTTACATTGGTCCCTAAATTTCATTGCATTGCAAAGAAACCATTTTTGAAAAAAATGATAAGCAACTAGGTTTCCAAAATGACTTGAAAAATGGTTTTTTTTCACTGCATTAGTTTAACATCGAGTTTTTACAAAGAAGAGAAACAAGCAAATGATTTTTCTGAAACAACACTATCAACAATGAAATGAATCTTAAGTACAGTTGACCTAATAAATGAATGTTTTAAACTAACACAAATTAAAAATTACGATTTTTCTCTAAAATGAGTTTATTGACGGTCTTCAAAAGTATATTAAGTTAGCTTAGCCATTTCAGTGCCTAATGTAGCCTTCTCAGTCTAGCCATAATTTCTATTTTAGGTTTGGGAGGTTACAGATTCCTTCGATTCACACATCCTAACTATGTGAATTAAAGTGATATCCAAGTCATTTTTTAGACTATTGACAATGGACTTTGAAATTATTTATCATTATAATATAAAAGAAATTTATAATTTTTTAATCCAATTGGTCTTTTATCCATTTTGATTGATGAACTTGGCTAATTATTATTCTAAATTCATTATTTAAATATTGGAAATAAGATTTTACTGAAAATAGTAAAAAAATCCAAAACTGGTAGGTAGCTTTTATTACTTTTTTGATGATAAAGTGGTAGGTACCTAACATGCATAGGAAAATAATTTAATGTTGTTGATTTATTTGGAAGTCTTCCCTAGGTTTTTTTCTATTTTTTGTTGTGATAATTGGATGGTAAATTTGGGTATCTATACATAGATTTAGGTTATTTCTTGTACATAGTATTTGGGAAAAACTTTGGATTTGTCAAATTTAAAATATTTCGAGTTGTATCATTTAGATTTTAAACAAGAGCTATTTAATTTAATTTTTTTATTTTCAAATATAATTTAATCAAATTTGAATAAGTTAAATTATTTGAATCAATTTAATTAAGGTTTTATTAAAATATAGAAATACTTGAGAAATAATGTTGTAAAATAAATATTTATCCTGTAATTTTAATTTTACTATACTTATATTTCATCAGACGATTCATATTAGTCCATATATTACCAATGTTATGCTAAAGACTCTCATATCATAGTCAACACATTGTATTGTGTGTCGTTGCTCTGTATCACACACTATATCCCTAGTAGCCTTTTCAATCCAATCACCTCGAGGTAGGAGCCTTCACAACCTTACCACTTAACCTATGAAACAACGTTGTTATTGGTTGGGACCCATAGTCAGCTTGTCACCTCCCAAAAATTAAGGGTTACTAGAATTGGGTTTGTGAACCGAGAGAGAGTGGTCATGCCCTATTTTTGAGATTATCTGTGTCCTTTTAGAAACTAAATGATTTATTGGTCTGTTGGTTAATTGTTAGTGAAACTATCATTGAAACTCAAGTTCAAATCCCTTCCCTCAAACCCATTTTTATTATTTTGCAAATTTTTCTTTAAACCCTAGTATGTGACATGCCTTTTTTTAAATAAATATTATAAGCTTATGTCAATGATGATTAATTGACTTAGTGGTTAAGAGAAAACAAGGAGAAAGTGCAATTCTCATAAAAACCTGAGTTTGATTCCCTTCTCTTGAAAATTGTCAATTTTTACTATCTATTCTCCTTCTCCTTATTTTGTGCTGCCCATGCTAAATTGGATAACTCTAGTGTAAAATCTAAATGACACAACTCGAAATAATTTAAATTTGAAAAATCCAAAGTTTTACCTAAATACCATGTACAAGAAATAACCTAAATATATGTATAGATATCCATATTTACCATCCAATTATTGCATCCAAAAAAAACTAAAACCTAGGTAAGACTTCCATAAAAATCTACAACATGAAATTATTTCCCTATGCATATTAGATACCTACCACTTTATTGTTAAAAAAATAATAAATGCTACCAACTATTTTTGCATTTTTTTTATTCTTTTAAGAAAACTCATATTCTAATATTTAAATAATCAATTTAGACTAATAGTTAGCCAAGTTCTTTACTTTCCTAAAATGGATAAAAAAACAACTAAACTAAATATATATAAATTGCTTTTATATTCTTATGATAAATAATTTCAGAGTCCATTTTCAATAGTCCAAAAAATCACTTGGATTTTACTTTAACTCAAATAGTTACGATGAGTGAATTGAAGGAATCTAAGATTGTGTCAAAGGCAACCATCTCTGCATGCTTGAAAAATAAAAATCCTCCAAGTGATTCTTCATCACAACCTTGTATGTGGGGTGTGCTTGATATGCTTCTCCCAATTAAACTCTTCAATCTTTTCCCATTAAAACACTATTTATTCCATAGATATTTTGGTATAATTTGAACTCTGCTTAGCCTATTTGAAGGCATCTTGTATCCCCATTTCAAGGCCAATCAGAAAAATAGCTTTTCTTTTGGGGCGACAAAGTGTAGTTGTATATGAGTTTTGGTGAGAATTTCGTTATAATTATGTAGATTATTTTATAACCCTTTTTATATGTTCCCTTTGACATTAAGGGTTTTGTTTTCCAATTTGCACATTGGAATTTTGAGTTTTGTATACGGGGTTTTTAGTAATGCCCATTTGGTACATTTAGGTTTATTTTATGCATATTTTACTCTCAATTGTTTATTCATTTTGTAGAAAATCAAAGCCTCTATTGCCATGGTTTTTCCCTCTATGAAGGTTTTCCAAATAAAAAAATTTTTATTCATTCTTCTCCACTTTTATTATCTCGTTGTTTATACAGGTCGAACCCCAACAATCTAAACAAAAGTTTTTACAAGGTAAATGAAAATTAAAGAAGAAAATGAAGATTGAGATGAAGAATCACCTGGAGGATTGTCATTTTCTAAGCATGCAAAGAAGGTGGGCCTCTGACTCCATGTAAGATTCCTTGAATTCACACATCATAACTATTTGAGTTAAAGGGATATGCAAGTGATTTTTTAGGCTATTGACAATGGAGTCTAAATTATTTATTGTAATACCCCAAAATTTAGGGTTAGAAGTTTTGAGGTTGTGGTTAGGGTCATTGAATAGGTCGAGCACTTAAGTGGGTTTTCATATTATAATGTCAGAATGGACTTGCTAGTCTGGTGGTTTGTTGTGTGTTAATTTACCTTTGGGTTCTAAGTTCGAGTCCTCATGTGTATTTTGAAGAATAAATTTATTTTGGTTTTTCTTTTTAATTTTTAAAGACTTACTTTTAAAATTTGAGAGAGGAGTTTTGTTTTAGTCTGATGTTCTTTTCCATTTCCTTTTCCCTATTTTTTTCTTTGTGATCCCTCTATTATTTTTCAATTCTTTCCCAAAATTTTAGTTCTTTTGATTTATTGTTTCTTCTATTTTACGCTCACGTTACGTGTTGCCTGTCAAGACTGATCGTCCTTGTGTGTTTCGTTTTATTGGAGGTGGAGCAAGTAAGTTTTGTTCATGAGGGTTTATGATATAATTACTTCTATTTCAATTATTTGTTAATGGAAGTTCTTATAGTTTAAGTTTATGTGTAAAATTGAGGTTTTCGAATAGTTTGGTAAGAGCAAATCGATTGATCCTTACTGCTTGATATCGTGTTCTAAGGTGTGTGTTCTGGAAAAGTTTAACTTCGGTATCGAATTTCGATGGAATTCGATAATGTCTTGTGTGTTTCTAAAATTGGTTATTTGAAGTATCTTATTGTTACTAAATTGTGTAAAATTCTGAATGTTTTGGAAAAATTCTTGGTTACCAAGGGTTGGGGATCATTTCGACATCAATCATGATTTTCAGGCTATTCGGTGTGGTTTTGTGACCACACGGGTGGCCACACGAGCGTGTGCTGTACACGAGTAGTCCACATGGTCATGTGCAATTTGGAATTTAGGGTTTTTTATGGTTTTTGGTTCCACACGAGCGTGTTCTCCTCCACATGGGCGTGTGAGCCTCTACACAGCCTAGACACTTCCATACAGCCGAGGCACATGGCCTTTTGGCCCTATTTTGTTGAATTTTTGTTTTGAGTCATAAACTATCTGTTTTATGTTTTTGTGTAATTCGATCCTCGATCAAGCCTCGGTAAGTGTGTTTGGGACTCGATTTAGCTTGGTTCGTGTATATATGTGGGATTATGGGCTTTAATCTATTTAGTCATTTATGTGATGAATAAGTATGAGTGTTTTATTATTGTCATAACTGAATATTAGAATACAAGTGTAATCAAATCTGAATTTGTTTTACTAGAAGTGTTAATGTCCGTTTCTGTATGTTGCCTGCATAATGTGTACATTGTTACACAGCATGAAAATTTTGGGATCTGGATATGAAGAGAAGGAAGACAGACTTAGTAGTTTTAACTGCGATACTTTTGTATAGCGGTTTATCACACTATCCTATTTTGCAAATTTTTTTAGTCATAAAGTATCTATTTTATGTTTTTGTGTAATTCGACCCTCGGTCAATCCTCGGTAAGTGTGTTTTGGACTCGACTTAGTTTGGTTTGTGTATGTATGTGTGATTATGGGCTTTAATCTATTTACTCGTTTATGTGATGAATAAGTATGAGTTTATTATTGTTGTCGTAACTGAATATTAGAATACAAGTGTAATCAAATCTAAATCTGTTCAACTCAAAGTGTTAATGTCCGTTTCTGTAAGTTGCCTGCATAATGTGTGCATTGTTGCATAGCATGAAAATTTTGGGATCTAGATATGAAGAGAAGGAAGACAAACTTAGCAATTTTAACCGAGATACTTTTGTATAGCGATTTACCGCACTATCCTATACGTATATCAGCTCCACTGTATACAGTTACTCAAGTGGCATAGTTCCACGCTGTGGTGTGTAGGGTGGATGAACCTATTATGATCTTCTATGGTGTGCATGGTTGACGGGCCTACCATAGGCCTTATATGGTGTGCTGGATGGACGAAGTGGTGTTTGATTGGTGGGGTGGGATTTTGACCTATGCATTCGTTCGCGTCTGAATATACGCTTGTTTGTCAGAACATTTTGTCTGTTTGTGTGAACTTTTGGTTATTGATAATATAGTTAATGTCATGTAATATGTTCTGATTATTGCGTATGATTGGAACATCATTTCTGTGGTTTTATATTGTATTTTACAATCTGATTGAGACTTTTGTAAGTGTTATTTTTATACATATGCTTGTCTGAAGTATTTATTGTGTCACTCCATCTTTTGCCATCTTTTGCCATCTGTTCATCCTTAGAAGCTGTGGATTTTATCTCTGATTTTTTACGCAGGTTTAATATTGCTTCAAACATAATGAACAAAAAGATTTTCTTGATTTGAATTCAAGTTTTTGTTTCTACCACTTCTGGTAGCCAATGTAACCTCTAGGATTCGGTCTAAACTTCTAAGCTAGATTTTGGGGTGTTACATTTAACATCATAACATAAAAGTAATTTATTTATTTTTTATTTTGTTGGTTTTTTATCCATTTTAAGGAAGTGAAGAAATTGGCTAATTTTTTATTCTAAATTTATTATTTAAATATTGGAAATATGAGTTGCCTTAAAAGAGTAAACAAATCAAAAACTGGTAAATTGCTTTGAAGAACTTGGCTTTTGGATTTTTTTTCCTCTTTTAAGACAACTCGTATTTCCAATATTTAAACAAAAAAATTTAGAATAAAAATTAGCCAAGTTCTTCACTTTCTTAAAATGGATAAAAACCAACTAAATAAAAAATATATAAATTGTTTTTATGTTCTGATGATAAATAATTTCAGAGTCCATTGCCAATAGTCTAAAAAATCACTTGCATGTCACTTTAACTCAAATAGTTACGATGTGTGAATTCAAGGAATCTAACATGGAGTCAAAGTCCCACCATCTCTGCATGCTTCAAAAATGACAATCTTCCAGGTGGTTCTTCATCTAAATCTTTTTTTTCTTCTTTAATTTTCATTTACCTTGTTGAAACTTCTGTTTAGATTGTTGGGGTTCAACCAGTATAAACAATGAGATAATAAAAGTGGAGAATAATGAATACAAATATTTTAGGTGGAAAACCCTTAAAGAGGGAAAAACTACGGACAATGGAGGCTTCTTGTGCCGAGTGTAACACCCCTAACTCGAATCCATCACCGGAATAAGGTTATAGAGGATTACCAGAATTTATAGATCAATTAAACAAATAAATCATGTCATATAATATTCATATCAGGAACCAATCGAAATCAAATAAGTCGGGACTAAATCGTACTCAAAGAATTTTTTAGAAAAAATTAAAAATTTTCAAAGGTGCAGGGGACACACGTCCGTGTGGCTAGGCCGTGTGTCTCACACGGTCAAGAGACAAGCTCGTGCCTCAGGCCGTGTGGACATTTAAAATAGGTACACACGATTGTGTCTCAACCTGTGTCCAAACTTATAAGATCCCTGACTTGGGCCACACGGCCAAGTCACACGCCCGTGTACTAGGCCGTGTGAGCATTCTAATTTGTGCAAATTACAGATACAAGGGACACACAGCCGTGTCACCTGACACACGGCTCAGACACATGTCCGTGACTCTGCCTGTGTAGACGAAATAGGTCATTTTTCTAGCCACATTTCTCACCCAATTTGGTATTAACCCAACCCAACATTTTTGCACAATAACCAACCATAAAAAGACACTTAAAACAAGTCAAACTCAAGTCTTTTACATGAGATATCATCACATAAATCCCAATATCCTAACTTACCTAATTGACCAACTATACATATATGCATATTTTACCAAATATATACAAATTTAAAACAACCATCAATATACCTATAAGATTTTCATCATTCAACTATATCAAACACACATTAAACATGATAAGGCCACTTATACACACATCAAAATATATCCATCACAAGTCATTCAAATGGCTAGTCTCAACAAAACATCTACTTGCCAACATTGGCTAAACTAACCTATACATGCCATTATAACCAAAATTAATTTACTATTTATACCGAATGAGCCATTGGATAGTGTGAATCTACTCTGACCAGCTTCCAACCAAAACGAGCTTCCAAATTACTATAAAACATGGACAATAAAATAGAGTAAGCATTTAAGCTTAGTAAGTTTGTATAACATGGAAATTTACTTACCATTCAATTACATTTAAGGTAAGCATACAAAACATATCCAAATCATTTTGGCCAAAAACCTAAACACATCCTCAACATGTTAGTCATGTATCACCTTCAATAACCAATAAACATGGATGTACATAATCACTAGGCAAGATACACATACATATATCATCCACTTCATGCTTCAATCATGTATATATATATTTGTATTAGTTTGTATCAAATTCATATTGCCTCGTAACTGAACATTGCCCGTTGAACCATTTAAAATATCATTGGATACACTGGTAGTACACACAAAGTGTACAAATCTGTAATCCATCAATTCATATGCATGTATGCTCATACGAGCATATAAACGAGAAGCTCTTCTGAGCCATATAACGGGAAGCTTATGTGAGCTATATAACGGGAAGCTCATGCGAGCAAAATATTGGAAAGCTCAAGAAAGCTGTTAATTTGGAAGCTCATGAGAGTTGTGGTGTGTCCGCAACACTTGCAGGACCACAACCAATTCAGGAACCCTAATGACATTTCATTTGTATCCTTCGAATTTCTAAGGTTCAAACAGGACTCGGTACTTTTCAAATATGTAATCAATAATTATTCATGAAAATTATAAAAATCACACACAATAATATTCAATTTAAAACATATAAATATACAATTTAGTTACACAAACTTACCTCGACAAGTATATGTAGATACGAAGGCTACTAATCCGATACTTTTTCTTTGCCTCGATCTAACTCCGTACTAGGTCTACACGAATCTATACGAATGAATTTAACTCAATTTAACATAATTCATATTCAATTCCGTCCAACACACATCTTTGAAAAAATTACCATATTTCCCTTATACTTTTAATTTATTATGATTTAGTCCCTAGGCTCGGAAAATGAAATTCATACAATTTAATCCATATTTAAGCCTAAAAAAATTTCATACATATCAATAGCAGCCTATGTATTTCACAAAATTTAAAATTTTACCATAAATTTATCATCTTTTCAATTTAGTCCCTAATTGATAATTTCATCAAAATTCTCTTTACAAAAGTTGTTTATCTATCAAAAACCTTTCATTTTCTATCATAAAACTTCAAATTCAACTATACTCATCCATGGCAAAAACCTAATATTTTAACGATTTTACAAATTAATCCCCGAGATAGTTAGATTAAGCTATTACAATCACGGAAACATAAAAATCATTAAAAGCGAGACTCAAATACATACCTAATTGAGCCAAATAAGTTTGCTAGAACTCAAGCTTCCGTGGCTATGGTTTTCATATTTTTTTGATGAAAGATGATGAGAATGGATGATAATAATTTTTATTTCATTCATTTATCATCATTATTTTACCAACTTTCCAAAATTAACCTTACTAATTTATTAAATTTCCAATGATAAATAATCATTCCTATCTACTAACTACTCTAAATGGTCCATTTGTCATAAAATGACCTCCAATTTAAAATCCTATAGCTATTTAATACATTTAGCTATTAGAACTCAATTTTTGCACTTTATGCAATTTAGTCCTTTTTATTCGATTAGACATGTAAATAGTAAAATTTCTTATCAAAATTTTCATACGATATTCCTATCATACTATAGACCATAAAATAATATTAAAATAAATTTTCTTCTGACTTTAGATTTGTGGTCCTGAAACCACTACTCTGATTCCACTGAAAACGGCCTGGTACAACTCTTCCCCCTTCAGGAATTTTCGTCCTCAAAAATCTTACCAGTAAAGAGGTTTCTATATTGTTTCCTCATAGTTTTCTCGGGTTCCCATGTAGCTTCTTCTATTCCATGTCATTACTAGAGAACTTTTACTAAAACTACATTTTTATTTCTTAATTCTTTCACTTTCGGTGCCAAAATTCTGATCGGCTCTTCACTGTATGTCATGTCAGCCCGAATCTCGATATTAGTCGAGGAGATAACATGTGAAGGGCCAGATCTATACCATCATAACATAAATATGCGAAATACATTATGAATCTTTTCTAGTTCTGACGGTAAAGCTAATCGATACGCAACAGGTTCGATTCTCTCAGTAATCTCATACATTGTGTAGGATCACCGGCACCCCTACGGCGCAGTGAAAAAAAATTAAAATCGGTGACCCTAACCATAGATCCATGTGTGAGGAACGAATCGGGGTGAAAAAGGTTACGAAATTACCTAATGTCTATTCCGATTAGACAGCAACTTCCCAACAACGTGTAGTCTGATCTACAGTCGAACCAAGCCGCAATCTATCGAGACTCCGACCTCTACGTAATCCACCCAGTTGACTATGAACGGAAGAAATCCCCAAAACAGTTTTGAAAGTGATTTTTCTTTGACAGTTGCTAGACCCAAGCAAAGGAAAAACGGGATCCTTATAAATCTTTTATTTTTAGGGTTTTTAGGAATTAAATAAATATAATAATATTTTAAACTGAAAATTATAATTACATTAATTATAATATAATTTCGGTAAACCATATATTTATTTGAATTCATATGCTAACCAAATTCATCTCCTCATTATGCGTACAACAACCTTGTACATAATGTGTTGGAAATTTAATTCAAGCGACCCCCAAAAAACAATACCAACTATGGTTTATACCGTTCATTTCAACTATAGGGTGTGACCCTGTAGGTTCCTGTAACGTTAGCCGTAATACTAGAACGATTCCAATGTTACAAACAATGAGTGGCATCTAGCAATGCATCATTGCTACCTAAGTCACAAGAGATCATGATTCGACATAACCTTTTTATGATTAACCTTTTATGCAATAATCCTTAAGTCCTTTATCTCTGGATTGGACACAAGTCATGGAATAGTCACACTTGAATAGTCCATTCCATGTTCCTTAATATCTTAAGCAGACTACGATATACAAATAAGTATGACATCTCATATCAACTTATTTGACCATGGCCATACATTTCTAGTCCCACTTAATTAGGTGGCCTAAGATATTACTCCCATTATGTAGGAGGGACTTATTCTATATCGACCAACCATATACCTCTACATCGATTGTGGTATATCCAACATCAGCCTCTATAGAACAACCAGTTGCGATGTACGTTTGACTGTATCAAGACATACTACTCACGATGTTGGGATTATGATGATCTCAAGTCTGAGGATCATATACATATTAATCGCTATGAGTAATGTCGTGACAATTACATAATAATCTAAGAAACATACTCATAATGGGTCAGTCCAATATGTTGTTCTCTAACACACATATTCATGCATCGATTCTGACATTCCATATCAATGACAACTCTTTATCATCAATCAACTGCATGTTAGTCTTAATGCATTATCCTTGTCCTATCCAACAATAATACTTGACTAAGGATCTTTTAAGAATAATCATATTATTCTCAGGACATTATTATAAAATAGTTTATTTATACACACAAAAAAGAAACTGAAATAATAATGGTAACGCCTTATATTAGTAAACATGATAAATCAAGTATGTTATTACAACCATCTCATGATTGATCTTTGGGCATACTCTAACAATCTCCCACTAGCACTAAGACCAATCACTTATATATCTAATACCAAGTGACTTAGTGTGACGATCTTGCTTCTGCTGTGTCAGAGGCTTGGTCAGGGGATCAGCAATGTTATCATCTGTAGGTACTCTGCATATTTCTACATCCCCTCGATCGATAATCTCTCGAATAAGATGGTAGCGCCTAAGTATATGTTTGGATCGCTAGTGAGATCTAGGTTCTTTAGCTTGTGCAATGGCTCTATTGTTATCCCATCGGAGTTCTATAGCATCTGATATGCTAGGCACAACCCCTAGTTCAATAATTAACTTTTTGATCCAAACTACTTCTTTTGCTGTCTCACTGGATGCAAAATACTCGGCCTCTGTTATCGAATTGGCTACAGTACTTTGCTTTGAACTCTTCCAGCTCACAGCACCACTATTAAGGCAAAACACAAAACCTGATTGTGATCGAGAATCGTCCTTATCGGTTTGGAAGCTGGCATCAGTGTAACCTTTTACACTTAACTCTTCCTCACCTCCATATATTAGGAAAATATCCTTAGTCCTTCTCAAGTACTTAAGGATCTTCTTGACTGTGGTCCAGTGACCTTCACCGGGATCTACTTGGTATCTGCTTGTCATGCTTAAGGCATATGAGACATCTGGATGGGTACATAACATGGCATACATGATAGATCCAATAGCGAAAGCATATGGAATTTTACTCATGTGTTCTCTCTCTTATGGAGTTGAAGGACACATTTCCTTCGAGAGTGAAATACCATGTCTCACAGGTAGGAATCCTCTCTTAGATTCTTCCATACTGAACCTTTTCAGTACTTTATCTATGTATGTACTTTGGCTTAGACCTAATAGTCATCTTGATCTATCTCTATAGATCTTTACTCCTAAGATGTAAGTGGCTTCGCCCAAGTCCTTCATGGAAAACAACTTCCTAACCAAGTCTTAATAGACTGCAAGGTAGGTATGTCATTTCCTATGATAAGTATGTCATCTTCATTTTTTATAAAACCAAACTCTTTGATTGCATCATTAAAATGAAGATTCCAACTTCAAGAAGCTTGTTTTAATCCATAAATGGATCTTTGTAGCTTACATACCTTTCCAGCATCCTTTGGATTGACAAAACCTTCAGGTTGTGTCATGTACACATCCTCTTCAAGTTTCCCATTAAGGAAAGTTGTTTTGACGTCCATCTGCCAGATTTCATAGTCATGAAATGCAGCTATAGCGAGCAAGATCCTAATGGATTTAAACATAGCTATAGGAGAAAAAGTTTCATCATAGTCAACACCATGAACTTGGCGAAACCCTTTAGTGACTAATCGCCCCTTGTAAGTTTGTACATTACCATCCATGCCGGTTTTCTTTTTAAAAACCCACTTGCACCCTATGGGCTTAACCCCTTCGGGTGGGTCAACCAAAGTCCATACTTGGTTTTCATACATGGAATCCATCTCAGATCTCATGGCTTCAAGCCATTTCTCAGAGTTTGGGCTCGTCACCGCTTCTTGATAGGTCCTAGGCTCATCTTGATCTATAAGTAGAACGTCACCATGCGTTGTAATGGGAAATCCATATCTCTCGGGTGCTTGGCATTCTCTTAAAGATCTACGCGGTGGTTGTGTTTCTACAGCAATTACTTGTTCCTCAATCCCTTGTGGAACTTGCTGTTGTTCTATCTCTGGTTTAGTGGTATTTTGCAATTCTCGAACTTCATCAAGTTCAATCTTTTTCCCACTTCCTTTTCTAGAAATAAATTCTCTCTCTAGGAAGACACCAGTCCAAGCAACAAGTATTTTGTTCTCAGTGGGATTAAAGAAATAATATCCTTTGGTTTCTTTTGGATGCCCCACAAAAACACATTTTTCAGATTTCGGTTCAAGCTTAGTAGACGTCTGACGTTTAACATAAGCTTCGCAACCCTAAATTTTCATAAAAGACATACTGGGACATTTCCCAGTCCACATCTCATATGGTGTCTTTTGAACCGATTTAGATGGAACACGATTAAGTGTGAAAGCAGCTGTCTCATGTGCATGCCCCCAAAAGGAAGTCAGCAGATCAGCATGACTCATCATGGATCGAACCATGTCTAACAAAGTTTGATTTCTTCTTTCAGAAACTCCATTCCATTGAGGAGTACCAGGAGGAGTAAGTTGTGAGACAATCCCACATTGCTTCAAAAGATCATCAAACTCTAAGCTCATATACTCCCCACCTCGATCAGATCGAAGTGTCTTTATAGTTTTTCCTAGTTGATTTTGTACTTCATTTTTTAATTCCTTGAACTTTTCAAGGGATTCAGACTTATGGCGAATGAGATAGACATACCCATATCTACTAAAATCATCAGTGAAAGTAATGAAGTAGTGAAATTCTCCTCTAGCCTGTGTATTTATTGGCCCACATACATTAGAATGTATTAATCCCAATAAATCACTAGCTCGTTCACATTTACCAGTAAAAGGAGATTTAGTCATTTTTCCCAATAAGCAAAATTCACATACTTCAAATTGTTCAAAAATAAATGAATCCAAGAAACCATCTTTATGGAGCTTGGATATGCGTTTCTCACTTATGTGGCCCAAACGACAATGCCATAGATAAGTTTGATTTGAGTCATTTATTTTTTATCTTTTAGTATTTATGTTGTAGATGGGATTTGTTTGATCTAAAATATAAAGGACATTAATCAATTGTGTCGAACCATAGAAAACATTATTGAGATAAAAGGAACAACAATTATTCTTAATAATTATCTCAAAACCAATTTTGTCTAAACAAGAAATTAAAATAATGTTTCTAGTCAAACTGGGCACATAATAACAATCCTCTAAACATAAACCAAGTCCACCAGGCAAAGATAAATCATATGGTCCTACAGCTAATGCAGTAACTTTTGCTCCATTTCCAATTCGTAGGTCCACATCTCCTCTAGCCAAAGTCCTACTCCTTTGCAGTCCCTGTATAGAAGTACAAATGTGAGAACCACGACCAGTATCTAATACCCATGAAGTAGTAGTTGATAAACTAATATCAATAACATAAATAACTGAAGCAGGTGTTCTGCTTATTTTTGCCTTCTTGACTTACTCAAGATAAATAGGTCAGTTCCGCTTCCAATGTCCAGTTACACCACAATGAAAATAGTTTCCTTCCTTAGCCACCCCTCCTTTAGGTTTCAATGCAGCCTTTACTTGTCCAGGCTTGGGCCTACCTTTGCCCTTGGGCTTTGTCTGAACTTTGGCCTTTCCCTTTCCTTTATTATTACGGACCATCAGTATAGGCTTGGGTCCAACCTTTTTCATGTTGCCTTCAGCAGTTCGTAATATACTGAGCAATTGTGGCAGAGTCTTATCAATTTCATTCATATTGAAATTGAGGACAAACTGGCTGTAGCTATCCGGAAACGATTGCAGAATAACATCAGTAGCCAACTCTTAGCTCAATGGAAACCCAAGCTTAGACAAGCTTTCAATATAGCCAATCATCTTAAGGACATGAGGTCCAACTGGGCTTCCTTCAGCTAGCTTATATTGGAATAAGGTCTTAGAGATATCGAACCTCTCTTGCCGTGCTTGCCCTGATAAAGTTCTTTTAGGTGCTCAATCATTTCATAAGCAACCATGTCCTCATGTTGCTTCTGAAGCTCAGGATTCATAGTGGCGAGCATAAGACATCCAACATCTACCATGTCATCGAGGTGCTTCTTGTAAGCATCTCTATCAGCCCTCGAGGCATTAGCGGGTGGTTCGTTTGGAACTGGTTGTTCAATGACATATAATTTTCGTTCTTGTTTGAGGACAATCCTCAAGTTACGAAACCAGTCAAGAAAATTTAAACCATTCAACTTGTCCTTCTCAAGGACCGATCGTAATGATAGTGTATTTGTGTTTGCATCCATAATATATCTACAACAATGAAATTATGCGTGTGAAAATTTATCAAATTTATATCAATCATTAAAAGGACTTAATTAAATGATGATCCCACTATTTTATTACAAAACTAATACCCTCATAGATTCGTTTCGGAAAGACTTTCTCGAAAATTATTTCAAGTGGGTTAAGGATCCATATTTCACCTCCTCTTAAGTTAGCTTTGGCTTTACTCTCAAGATTATGGTTATCTAGGTAAGCAACACTTTGCTAATTACATCATATGTAACTTCTAAAGTTTGGTGAACAACTCTTGTTCTAATCATCTTATGATTTATCCAAATTACTCGCCTCTAGGTTTCTAATCCTATTAGAATAACCTAGTTAAGTCATTAACCAATTTTAACCAGCAAATATCACTTGTTTATTCTTCGCGTTTAACCAAGATAAATACTAGTACTTCGCTTTAGCAGAACCTACACAGTATTGATCGAGGCCTTAACGAGGGCAAAATTTGGAAGGCTATGTTGACTTAATCTTTTAATAGAGGGATTTTATTAAGATCATTCCATCTCACCAATTATGATTTACATTAGTCCATTTAGCCATTTAATTGATCTCATCAATTAATGTGGTTCAATATTATCAAATTTTAACATGTTTAAAATTTGGCAGGCTTTAGACATCCATAGCATCTCATACATGAATAAAGTAATATATAAATGCAATAGTTATAGCCCATAAACTAAGGTGGCGCAACCTAAGCCAATGGGAGAACCAAAAGGAAACCTAAAGGTGTAAGCCGGTTTTCAAGTTATCAGTCCACACTGGTTGGCCCATCTTCCTTCTCGGCTAGCCCACAGCAACTCTTGCAAATTACAATATTTAGAAACTCATTTTACATACGAGGGTGTAAGATGAGAAGAGAAATACAAGAGAATAGTAGCAAGGAACGACACGCAGGCCGTATTTATAAAATTACAACCTTTTATCAAATGGTTTGTTGGGCTATAACTATGCATTTCAAACACCGTGCATGTCAAAAATAGCATACATAAATAAACACTTTTGTTAAGGTGTATTAAAACATATCCTTTCAACTTTTATGGCCCACCAAGTTTTATTTATTAAAAAAACCATACTTTAAGAAGATGGGGGCTGAGGCGATAGAGGGAGCGGGATTTGATAATTGTTATCAACAAAATCGTGTTTTCGGGATTTTAATCCCTGAGATTTCATGCCGGAACAACCCTTGTTCCACTAACCAATTAACTATTACTGGAAACTGTTAACACCACCGTCGCACCATCATAGACCTATTAACACTTAATAGTAATAACATAAAACCGATTAGGTCATAACACCATGATTAACATTTAATCCATTGTCAAAAGGAATAATTATCAGGTTACTCTTAAACGATTTAAACAGTCAAAAATTTAATAAAATTGAAGCATGCATCTCATACAATTGCATCACCCAAGTATTTAAACCAGAGTCTGTGTCACACAAGTGGCTCTGATACCACTGTAGGATCGCCGGCATCCCTATGGCGCAGCAAAAAAAATTAAAATCGGTGACCCTAACCACGGATCCATGTGTGAGGAATGAATCGGGGTGAAAAAGGTTACGAAATTACCTAATGTTTAATCTGATTAGACCGCAACTTCCAAACAACGTGTAGTCTGATCTACAGTCGAACCAAGCCGCAATCTATCGAGACTCCAACCTCTACATAATCCACCCAATTGACTACGAATGGAAGAAATCCCCAAAACAGTTTTGAAAGTGATTTTTCTTTGACGGCTGCTAGACTCAAGCAAAGGAAAAACAGGATCCTTATAAATCTTTTATTTTTAGGGTTTTTAGGAATTAAATAAATATAATAATATTTTAAACTAAAAATTATAATTACATTAATTATAATATAATTTCGGTAAACCATATATATATTTGAATTCATATGCTAACCAAATTCATGTCCTTATTATGTGTACAACAACCTTGTACATAATGTGTTGAAAATTTGATTACCGAATTAAATTAATTATAGAATTAATTTAATTCAAGCGACCCCCAAAAAACAATACCAACTATGGTTTATTCTGTTCATTTCAACTATAGGGTGTGACCCTGTAGGTTCCTGTAACGTTAGCCGTAATACTAGAACGATTCCAATGTTACAAACAATGAGTGGCATCTAGCAATGCATCATTGCTACCTAAGTCACAAGAGATCATGATTCGACATAACCTTTTTATGATTAACCTTTTATGCAATAATCCTTAAGTCCTTTATCTCTGGATTGGACACAAGTCATGGAATAGTCACACTTGAATAGTCCATTCCATGTTCCTTAATATCTTAAGCAGACTACGATATACAAATAAGTATGACATCTCATATCAACTTATTTGACCATGGCCATACATTTCTAGTCCCACTTAATTAGGTGGCCTAAGATATTACTCCCATTATGTAGGAGGGACTTATTCTATATCGACCAACCATATACCTCTACATCGATTGTGGTATATCCAACATCAGCCTCTATAGAACAACCAGTTGCGATGTACGTTTGACTGTATCAAGACATACTACTCACGATGTTGGGATTATGATGATCTCAAGTCTGAGGATCATATACATATTAATCGCTATGAGTAATGTCGTGACAATTACATAATAATCTAAGAAACATACTCATAATGGGTCAGTCCAATATGTTGTTCTCTAACACACATATTCATGCATCGATTCTGACATTCCATATCAATGACAACTCTTTATCATCAATCAACTGCATGTTAGTCTTAATGCATTATCCTTGTCCTATCCAACAATAATACTTAACTAAGGATCTTTTAAGAATAATCATATTATTCTCAGGACATTATTATAAAACAGTTTATTTATACACACAGAAAAGAAACTGAAATAATAATGGTAACGCCTTATATTAATAAACATGATAAATCAAGTATGTTATTACAACCATCTCATGATTGATCTTTGGGCATACTCTAACAAAATACATTATGAATATTTTCTATTTCTGACGGTAAAGCTAATCGATACACAACAGGTTTGATTCTCTCATTAATCTCATATGGGTCGATAAATCTCGGAGTAAAATTTCCTTTATGGCCAAACCAAAGAACTTTTTTCCAAGGTGAAACTTTTAAAAATATACCTTGTCACTGACTTGAAACTCTATATATTTACATTTAAGATCCGCATAAGATTTATGTCGATCAGAAGCTACTTTTAAACTGTATTGGATCACTTTCACTTTTCTTCAGTTTTACGAACCAAATCAACCCAATGTATCTTTTTCTCACTGAGCTCAATCCAATACAACGAAGTTCAACATTTGCAACCATATAGAGCCTCATACGGTGCCATCTTTATGCTTGACTGAAAAATATTATTATATGCGGGTATGACTAATGGATAATACTTCTCCCAATTGCCTTCGAATTTTAAAACACAACATCACAGCATATCTTCAAGAATCTGGATCACACGCTCAGACTAACCATCAGTCTGAGGGTGAAATGTGGTGCTAAAATGTAATTGAGTACCCAGAGCTTCCTATAACTTTTTCCAAAATCGTGATGTAAACCGTGGATCTCTGTCTGAAATAATAGAAACTAGCACTCTATGCAATTTGACAATCTCTAAAACATATAACTCAGCCAATCTGTCAAGTGAGAAATCTAAATGTACCGGGATAAATGTGCAGACTTCGTCAAACGATCAATAATAGCCCAATACAAAATTCATAGTAACTCTATCCCATTTCCACTCCGGTATCATCACTGGCTGTAATAGTCCTAAAGGTACCTGATGTTCAGCTTTAACTTGCTGACATATCAAACATCTAGATACAAAATCAGAAATATCACGTTTCATTCCCGGCCACCAGTACATCTATTTCAAATCATTGTACATCTTATTACTTTTCGGATGAACAGTCATGCTACCACTATGAGCTTCGTGCAAAATTTTCTGTATAAGTTCTAGATTCTTCATTACACAAATTTTGCCTTTGAATAACAAACAATCATTAGGTCCTAACTGAAATTCTAAATCAGAAGTCAACTCACACTGTACTCGTTTAGCTCGCCACTCATCATCACATTTTTTAGCTTCAAAAATCTACTGTAGAAACGTCGGTTTAGCTTTTAACTCAGCTAAAACTGAACCATCATCAGACAAAGTCAATCGTGTATTAATTGCTTACAAGGCAAGCAAAGACTTTCTACTTAGAGCATCTGCAACTACATTTACATTTCCCGAATGGTAATCAATAACTGACTCATAATCTTTTAACAGCTTGAGCCATCTATGTTATCTTAGATTCAAATATTTCTGCGCTATCAAATACTTTAAACTCTTATTATTGGTAAATATATGACATTTTTCACCGAACAAATAGTGTCGCCAAATTTTTAATGCAAATACAATAGCTGTCAACTCTAAGTCATGTGTCGGATAGTTCTTTTCATGTGGTTTTAACTGTCTGGAAGCATAACCTATTACTTTCCCTTCTAGCATGAAAATACAGCCTAAACTGTTCAATGACACGTCACTGTACATTACAAATTCCTTACCCGATTCAGGTTGAACCAAAACTAGTGCTCCAGTCAATAAGGCTTTCAACTGTTCAAAACTTTGCTGACATTTATCAGACCATTCAAATTTCACATCTTTCTGTAATAGCCGTGTCATCAGTGTAGCTATCATAGAAAACCCTTTCACAAATCTCCGATAATAACCAGCTAATCCCAGAAAATTCTGACTTAAGATACATTTCTCGGTGGTATTCAGTTAACAATCACTAAAATTTTATTCAAATCAACTCTAATACCTTCAACCGATACTATGTGTCTTAGAAAACCAACTTCCCAAAGCCAAAATTCACATTTGCTAAATTTAGCAAACAATTATTTATTTCACAAAGTTTGTAAAACAATTCTCAAATGCTCAGCATGTTCGATCTCATATGGGGAATATACCAAAATATCATCAATAAATACCACAACATAACTATCCAAATACAGTCTGAAAATTCTATTCATCAAATCCATTAATACAGTAGGTGCATTAGTTAAACCAAACGGTATCACAACAAATTCATAATGCCTGTACTTGGTTCTAAATGTTATTTTTGGCACATCCGAATCTTTCACTCGTAATTGATAATAACCAAAACGAAGATCAATCTTTGAAAACACTATGGTACCTTTCAACTGATCAAACAAATCATCAATACGTGGCAATAGATATTTATTCTTGATTGTTACTTTGTTGAACTATTGGTAATCAATGCATAATCTCAATGATCTGTCTTTTTTCTTAACAAACAGAACCGATGCACCTTAAGGTGAAAAACTAGGTCGAGCAAAACCTCTATCAATCAATTCTTGTAACTATGTTTTCAACTCTTTTAACTCTGTAGGATTCATTCTGTATGTTGCTATCGATATCGGTGTTGTTCTCGATACAATATCTATTGCAAATTTGACTTCTTTAACCGGTGGTAATCCAGGTAACTCCTTTGGAAATACATCAGGATACTCACAAACCACTGGCACTGGTTTAAGCTTTGACTCAGACATTTTAGTATCCAACACATAAGCAAGGTAAGCATTACAACCTTTTCTCACATATTTCTGTGCTAACATAGCTGATATCTCATTAAGCAACCCATTCAATTTATCTGATTCAATACAGAGCATTTCACCATTCCTACATTTCAATACAATATGTTTTTGTTCTCAATTTACCATGGCATCATGCAGAGTTAACTAATCCGTGCCTAAAATCACATCAAATTTATCGAACGGTAATAACATCAAATCAGCCGAGAAATAATAACCCCGTATCATTAACAGACAGTTCTTGCAAACCATATCAACCAACACATACTATCCAAAAGGGTTCGATACTTTAACCACGAAGTCAGTGCACTCAACAGGTAAATTTTTACTAGACACTAATTTTGTGCAAATATATGAATGAATTAAACCAAGATCAATTAAAGTAGTTACATCAAAATCAATAAGTGAGAAAGTACCGATAATAACATCTGGTGTAGAAGCATCTTCACGTGCACGAATAGCATAAGTCCTAGATAGTGCTTGTTCTTCGAATCTTACGGTAGAGTCTTTCGTCATACCACGGCTACCACTCATATTTCCAAGATTATGAGGTGGTTTACCTCTCGTAGCTATATTGCTCAACCTCGAAGTTTGAATATTATCTTTTACAGGTTTCTCCAAGCAATCTCTAAGATAGTGGTCGAATGAACCACATTTAAAACAAGCTCCACTCTTCATTCTACACTCACCAAAATGTAGCTTATTACAGTGCTTGCACTTGGGTTAGGTGCTTATAACACTACCCGCACTCGCTACAGATGTAGCCTGAGATCTAGAATTGAAGAGTCAAGTACCTCTATCTCTACCATAGTATCTCATAGAAATAGTAGAACGGTCATGATATTTCTTTGATTTCTTTGATACTGACTGGTATGACTTTTCTGTCAATCTCTTACTTGGATTTCTGGCTTCAATATTTGCTTGTCTTTTCTCTTTGCTTAGCTCTTCAGCTTTATATGTCCGATCAACCAGTACAACAAATTCTTTCAACTCAAGAATCTCGACTAATAATTTTATATATTTATTTAAGCCATCTTCGAATCGCTTACACATTGCAGTCTCAGTCGAAATACATTCTCTAGCATATTTGCTCAATCAAACAAATTCTCTTTCATATTCAAAACTGTCATATGACCCTGTTAAAGCTCCAAAAATTCTTTACTTTTTGTATCAAGAGATTGATGTATTTCTTTCAGAACTCAATTTGGAAAAATTCCTAAGTGACCCGATCTTTCGGCACAACAAAAATCAATGTATTCCACCACTGATAAGTTGAATCTTTTAATAAGGATACTGCACATTTAAGACATTTAGCCAATGAACAAGATAATTCATCAAGAGATCTGATAGTATTTTCTAGCCAAAACTCAACTCTTTCGGGATCATCTTCTAATGTAGCTCAGAATTCTTTACCACCGTACTTACGAATTTTATCAACAAGAAGCTTACCAACTCTGATAAGTTTTGTACTTTGAGACATATCGGGAACTGGTCGAGGAACAGAACAAGGTGGAGGTTGTGGCACAGCCAGGTCCATTTGTACAAACTCAGTAAACCATTCATTCATCATTTGGAAGAAGGCTTCTTTAGCCTCTCCTCCTCGGCCCTAGATACGAGCCTCCTACTACTAGAAGCTGCTCTTTACATAGAGGCTTGAGCATTACTTTTTGCTTCTACGGAATTAGCTCGGTTGGATGAAATTGCTATACGAAAACATATTTTAAAATGGTCAGCTATAACAGGTTCTATAATGGCATGTATAGCTAGACTCATATATGCTACGTTAGTCCGAGAATCGACTAAACCATAGCTCTAATACTAATAAATGTAACACCCCTAACCCGAATCCATCGATGGAACAAGGTTATAGAGCATTACAGGAGTTTACAGATCAAATAAATAAATAAATCATATCATATAATATTCATATCATGAACCAATCGAAAACAAATATAATGTCCCTTATGTGTGCCCTCGACGCCCAAAATACATGTTATAAATAAGTCGAGACTAAATCGATACTCAAAGAATTTTTCAAAAAACATTAAAATTTTTCAAAAGTGCAGGGGACACATGCCCATGTGGCCAGGCCGTGTGTCTCACACGGTCAAGAGACACACTGTGTCTCAGGCCATGTGGACATTAAAATAGGGACATACAATCTTGTCTCAACCCCTGTCCAAACTTATGAGCTCTCTGACTTAGGTCACACAACCAAGTCACACGCTCATGTGCTAGGCCATGTCAGCATTCTATTTTGCGCAAATTAAAGTTACAGGGGACACACGGCCGTGTCATCTATATGTGTGTCACACACGGCTGAGACACACACCTTTGTCTCTACCCGTGTGGACGAAATAGACCATTTTTCTAGCCACATTTCTCACCTAATTTAGTATTAACGTAACTCAACATTTTTGCACAATAACAAACCATAACAAGACACTTAAAACAAGTCAAAATCAACTATTTTACATGAGATGTCATCACATAAATCCCAATAGCCTAACTTACCTAATTGACCAAATATACATATGTGCATCTTTTACCAAATATATGTCAATTTAAAACAACCATCAATATACCTATAAGATTTTCATCATTCAACCATTTCAAACACCAGTCAAATATGATAAGGCCACCTATACACACATCAAAATATATCCATCACAAGCCATTCAAATGGCTAGTCTCAACAAAACATCTACTTGCCAACATTGGCCAACCTAACTTATACATGCCATTATAACCAGAATTAATTTACTATTTGTACTGAATGAGTCGTTGGATAGAGTGAATCTGCTCTGACCAACTTCCAACCAAAACGACCTTCCAAATTACTAGAAAACATGGAAAATAAAACAAGTAAGCATTTAAGCTTAGTAAGTTCGTATAACACGAAAATTAACTTATCATTCAATTACATTTAAGGTAAGCATACCAAACATATACAAATCATTTTGGCCAAAAACCTAAACACGTATCCTCAACATGTTAATCATGTATCACTTTCAATAACTAATAAACATGGATCTACATAACCACTAGGCAAGATTCACATACATGTATCGTCCACCTCATGCTTCAATCAAGTATATATATATATTTGTATTAGTTCGTATCAAATTCATATTGTCTCGTAACAGAACATTGCCTGTTGAACCATTTAAAATATCGTTGGATACACAGGTAGTACACACGAAGTGTCCAACTTTGTAATTCATCAATCATATACATGTATGCTTATACGAGTATATAAACGGGAAGCTCTGACGAGCCATATAATGGGAAGCTTATGTGAGTTGTATAACGGGAAGATCATGCAAGCCAAATATTGAAAAGCTCAAGAGAGTTCTTAATCTGGAAACTCATTAGAGTTGTGGTTTGTCCGCAATACTTGCAGGACCATAACCTATTCGGGAACCCTAATGACATGTGATTTGTATCATTCAAATTTCTAAGGTTTAAACGGGAGTCGGTACTTGTCAGATATGTGATCAATAATTGTTCATGGAAATTATACAAATCACACACAATATTCAATTTAAAACATATAAATATACAATTTAGTTACACAAACTTACCTCGACAAGTATATGTAGATACAAAGGCTACTAATCCGGTTCTTTTTCTTTGCCTCGATCTAGCTCTATACTAAGCCTATCTGGATCTATACGAATGAATTTAGCTCAATTTAATATAATTCATATTCAATTCATTCTAACACACATCTTTGACAAAATTTTCATCTTGCCCTTGTACTTTTAATTTATTATGTTTTAGTCCCTAAGCTCGAAATATGAAATCCATACTATTTAATCCTTATTCAAGCCTAGCTGATTTTCATGCATATCATTAGCAACCCATGTATTTTACAAATTTTAAAATTTTACCATAAATTTATCATCTTTTTCATTTAATCCCTAATTGATAATTTTATCAAAATTATCTTTACAAAAGTTGTTTATCTATCAACAACCTTTCATTTTCTATCATAAAACTTCAAAATTCAACTATACTCATCCATGGCAAAATCCTAATACTTTAACAGTTTCGTAAATTAATCCCTGAGATAGTTAGATTAAGTTATTACGATCTTGGAAACATAAAAAACATTAAAAACGAGACTAAAATACATACCTAATTAAGCCAAATAAGTTTTCTAGAACTCAAGGTTCCATGGATAGGGTTTCAATATTTTTTTGATGAAAGATGATGAGAATGAATGATGATAATATTATTTAATTCATTTATCATCATTTTTTATCAACTTTCCAAAATTAACATTACTAATTTATTAAATTTCCAATGATAAATAATCATTCTTATCAACTAACTACTCTAAATGGTCTATTTGTCACATAATACCTTTAGCTATTAGAACTCGATTTTTGCACTTTATGCAATTTAGTCCTTTTTATCCGATTAGACATGTAAACAGTAAAATTTCTTAACAAAATTTTCATAAGATATTCTTCTCATACTGTAGACCATAAAATAATATTAAAATAAAATTTCTTCTAACTTCAAATTTGTGGTCCTAAAACCAATATTCTGACGCCACTAAAAATGGGTTGTTACACCGAGAAAGCGGATCACATAGATATTTTTCCAAACTGAGTTCCAAAAGAAATATATTAGTCAATTTTTCTGGATAAAAAATGTAAAGAATTTTTGGAGTTTAAACAAGGTCATTTGATTGTGTCAGAGAATGAGCGGGACTTTGTTAGACTGAGCAAATATGCCCAAGAGTGTATTTCGATCTAGACTGCCATGTTTAAAAGATTTGAAGAAGGGTTAAACGAAGACATAAAGCTTCTAGTTGGAATTCATGAACTAAAAGAGTTTGTTGTACTGGTTGATCAACCACATAAGTCGGAATGACTGAGTAAAGAGAAAAGACATGCTAATTTTAAAGCTAGAGACTCGAGAAAAAGATCGACTGAGAAGTTTTATTAGTCAGTATCAAAGAAATTAAAAGAACATAACGACCGTTCTACTGCTTCTATGGGATATTCTAATAGGGACAGAGGTTCTCGACGCTCCAATCCTAAAACTCAGGCTACATCTGTAGCAAATGTGGGTAGTGTTAGAGATGCCAAACCCAAGTGTAAGCACTGTAACAGACCACATTATGGTGAATGTCGAGTAAAAAGTAGAGCGTGTTTCAGGTGTGATTCCTTAGACCACTATCTTAGAGATTGCCTAGAGAAATCCGAGAAAGAGAAAGTTTAAACTACGAGACCAAGCAACATAGCTGCGGGAGGTAGACCACCTCGTAATCCCATAAATGTTAGTGGTAGCCATGGTGTTACAAAAGATTTTTTTGTGAAATCTGAAGCACGAGCACCAGCTAGGGCGTATGCTATTCGCTCTCGCGATGATACTTCTGTGCGAGATGTTATTACCGATACTTTCTCTATTTATGATACTAATGTTACTACTTTGATTGATCCGGGATCAACCCATTCATATGTTTGCACGAATTTAGTATCTAGTAAAAATTTACCTGTTGAGTCCACTAAATTCGTTGTTAGAGTATTGAACCACCGAGGTCAGTATGTGCTAGTTGATAAAGTTTGCAAGAATTGTCCTTTGATGACCCAAGGTTACAGTTTCCCAACTGATTTGATGTTATTACCATTTGATGAATTCAATGTGATTTTGGGCATGGATTGGCTAACTCTACAAGACGTTGTTGTAAATTGTAGATAAAAGCTTATTTTATTGAAATGTCAAAATGGAGAAACACTTCGTATTGAATTAGATAGTTCGAGTGGGTTGCCTATGGTCGTATCAGCTATGTCAGTGCAGAAATATGTGAGAAAAGGTTGCAATGCTTACCTTGCATATGTACTGGATACTAAAGTGTTTGAGTCGAAGCTTGAGCCAGTCCTAGTGGTTTGTGAGTATCCTAATGTGTTTCCAGAAGAGTTACCTGAATTACTGCCGGTCAGAGAGGTTGAGTATGCTATCTTGTACCAGAAACATCATCGATATCGACAGCACCTTACAAAATGGCTCTTAAAGAATTCAAAGTGTTGAAAGTGCTACAAGAGCTGACAGATAGGGGTTTTGCTCAACCTAGCTTTTCACATTGGGGTGCATTGGTTCTGTTTGTTAAGAAGAAGGACGGATCGAGAAGATTATGTATACATTATCGTCAACTCAATAAAGTTAGAGTTAAGAACAAATATCCACTGCCTCGAATTGACGATTTGTTCAATCAGTTGAAAGGTGCCACAGTATTCTCAAAGATCAATTTTTGTTCTGGCTACCATCAGCTACGAGTGAAAGATTTGGATGTGCCAAAAATTGCATTTAGAGCCAGGTATGAACACTATGAATTTCTTGTGATGCCGTTTGGTTTAACTAATGCACCTACAGTATTTATGGATTTGATAAATAAAATCTTCAAACTATATCTAGAAAGATTTGTTATGGTATTTATTGATGATATTTTGATATATTTCCGAGATGAATTTGAGCATGCTGAGCATTTGAGAATTATTTTGCAAACTCTTCGAGATAAACAACTGCTTGCTAAATTTAGCAAATGTGAGTTCTAGCTCCAAGAAGTCAATTTTCTAGGATATATAGTGTTGACGGAAGGCATCAGAGTTTATCCGAGTAAAATTTCCACAGTTGTTGACTATAAACCATTGAAAACGTATCTGAAGTTAGAAGCTTTCTGGGATTAGCTGGCTATTACCAAAGATTCATCAAAGAGTTTTCAATGATAGCTACACCGATGACACTACTATTACAAAAAGATATAAACTTTGAATGGCCTGATAAATGTCAGCAAAGTTTTAATCAGTTGAAAGCACTGTTGACAGAAACACCAGTTTTGGTTTAGACTGAATTGGGTAAAGAATTTTTAATTTTCATCGACACATCTTTGAATGGTTGAGGTTGTGTTTTGATGCAGGAAGGCAAAGTAACAGTTTATGCTTCCAAACAGTTAAAGCCGCATAAAAGAACTATCCGACACATGACCTAGAGTTGGTAGTTATTGTGTTTGCATTGAAATTTGGCGACACCATTTGTTCGGTGAATAATGTAACATATTTACCTATCACAAGAGTTTAAAGTATCTAATGTAGCAGAAATATCTGAACCTGAGATAGCGCAGATGGCTTGAAGTGTTGAAAGAATATGAGTTAATCATTGATTATCATCTGGGAAAAGCAAACGTAGTTGTTGATGCTTTAAGTAGAAAGTATTTGTTTGTTCTGCCAATGATGAATACATGACTAACATTATCTAATGATGGCTCAATCTTAGCTAAGTTAAAAGCTAAACTGATGTTTTTACAGTAGATCTGCGAAGCTCAGAAATGTGATAGTGAGTTGCTAACTAAACAGGTACATTGTGGATCGACTTCTGATTCAGAATTTTAGATAGGATCTAATGATTGTTTACTATTTAGAGGTAGAGTTTGTGTATTGAGGAATCCAGAGCTTCTTCAGAGAATCTTACACGAAGCTCATAATGGTAGCTTATATGTACATCCAGGAAGTAATAAAATGTACGGTGACTTGAGACAGATGTGCTGGTGGCCGGGAATGAAACGTGAGATTTCTAATTTTGTGTCGAGATGTTTGATATGTGAGAAAGTTAAAACTGAACATCAGGCACCTTCAGGACTGTTACAGCCAGTGATGATATTGGAGTGGAAATGGGATCGAGTTACTATCGATTTCGTATTGGGTTACCATTATCACCAAGAAAGAAATATGCAATTTGGGTCATCGTCAACCGTTTAATGAAATCCACACATTTTATTCTGGTACATACAGATTTCTCCCTTGATAGATTGGTTGAGGTATATGTCTCTGAGATTGTCAAATTACACGGAGTGCCAGTATCCATTATTTTGGATAGAGATCCACGGTTTACATTGCAATTTTGGATAAAGTTATAGAAAGCTCTTGGTACACGGTTGAATTTTAGCACTGTATTTCACCCTTAGACTGATGGTCAGTCCGAACGTGATTCAGATTCTCAAAGATATGCTTCATTGCTATGTATTAGAGTTGGAAGGCAACTGGGAGAAATATCTATCATTGGTCAAATTTGCGTATAATAATAGTTTTCAGTCGAGTATAAAATGGCACCGTATGAGGCTTTGTATGGTCGTAAATGCCAAAATCTTTTATACTGGATCAAGCTCAATGAGAAAAAGATTCACAGAGTTGATTTGATTCCTAAAACTGAAGAAAATGTAAAATTAATCCGAGATAGCCTGAAAATAGCTTTAGATCGTCAGAAATCATATACAGATCTTAAACGTAAATATATAGAATTTCAAGTTGGTAATAGAGTATTCTTAAAAGTATCACCCTGGAAGAAAATTCTTAGGTTCGGTGACAAAGGAAAGCTGAGTCCGCGATTTATCAGGCCGTATGAGATTACTGAAAAAATCGGACCTGTTGCATAACGATTAGCTTTACTATCAGAACTTGAAAGAACTCATTATGTCTTTCACATGTCTATGTTACGACGGTATTGATTTGTCCCTTCACATGCTATCTTCTCAAAGGATGTCGAGATTCAGTCTGATATGTAGTACAGTAAAGAACCGATCAGAATTCTGTCACTAGAGGTGAAAGAATTGAGAAACAAGAACATACCTTTAGTAAAAGTTCTCTAACAATGACATGGAATAGAAGAAGCCACTTGGGAACCTGCGGAAGCTATGAGGAAGCAATATCTGAACCTCTTTTTTGATAAGATTTTTGGGGACGAAAATCCCTTTAAGGGGGAGAGTTGTAACATCCAGTTTTCAGTCAAATCGGAACAGTGGTTTTGAGACCACAAATATGAAGTAAAAAAATTATTTTATTACTATTTTATATCTACAGCATGATAGTAATACCGTATAAAAATTTTGTTGAGAAATTTTATCGTTTACATGTTTTGATAAAAAGGACTAAATTGCGTAAAGTGCAAAAGTTGAGTTCTAATAGCTAAAGGTATTAAATAGTTATAGAACTTTAATGTGGAAGCCTTTATATGGTAAATAAACCATTAATGGTGTTAGTGGATGAGCATGGTTTGGCATTATTGAAATTTTGGTTAGTTTTTAAGGTTAATTTTGGAAATTTGTAAATAAAAGGTTAATAAAAATAAAACCAAATTATCGTCATCTTCCATTATCATTTCTTCAACCGAATTTTCAAAGAAGAAACCCATTTTTGGAGACCTAGGTTCGGCAAGCTTATTTTTTCCAATTAGGTATGCATTTTTGTCTCGTTTTTAATAATTTTTATGTTTTCGGGATCGTTGTAGCTTAATCTAGCTAGTCTGGGGACTAATTTGTGAAAATTTTAAACTATTAGGGTTTTACCATTGATGAACATGCTTGAGTTTTGCAGTTTGATGATAGAAAATGGATAGTTGTTGTTAGATAAACAACTTTTGTAATGGGAGTTTTGATAAAATTATCAATTAGGGGCTAAATTGAAAAATAAAAAATATTGTGGTGAAATTGTGAATTTATGAAAAATATGGGCCGCTACTAATATGTATAAAAATCGGCTAGGTTTGGGTAAAGATTAAATTGCATGAATTTCATTTTTCGAGCCTAAGGACTAAGTTGCAAAGAAATTAAAAGTATAGGGGCAAAATGGTAATTTTACCAAAATATGTGTTAGACTATATTGAATTAAATCTATATTAAATTGAGTTAAATTTATCCGTATAGATTTAGTTAGACCTCGTACAGAGTTAGATCAAGGCAAAGAGAAAATCTTGGATTAATTGCCTCCATATCTACGTATACTCGTCAAGGTAAGTTCGTGTAATTAAATTGAGTATTTATATGTTTTAATTGAATTATATGTATGTGAGTTGTATAATTGCCACGTATAAATATCGATTGCATATCCGACGATGTACGACGATTATCGAGTCCTGTTTGAACCTTAGGAGTTCGTAGGATACAAATGACATGTTATTAGGGATTACATTGCAGCTTGTGGGAGCTTACCAATTCTTCGCTTGTGAGAGCTTACCATTTCTCAGCTCGTATGAGCTTACCGATTTATATCTCGTGAGAGCATTTCGATTCACAGCTCGTATAAGCATACATATACAGGAATTGACATATTACAACTTAGCACACTATGTGTGAGCTACCCTAAGTATCCAATGATATTATAAATGGTTCAATGGGCAATGTTTTATTACAAGATGATATGAGTTCGATAAGAACTATTATAGGTATTTACATGAAATACAATGAAATGACATTACATGATATATTGAAACATGAAATGGATGATACATGTATTTGAAACTTGCTTAATTGTTGTGTTCATCCATGTTTATTGGCTATTATATTTGTTTTACATGGCTAACATATTGGTGAATACATGTGCTTAGGCATTTGGCCAAATTGAGTTGGGATATGCTATATTTACTTACCTAAATTATGTCTAAATGGTAAGTTAAATTCTATGTTATACGAACTTGCTAAGCTTAAATGCTTACTCTATGTATTTTTTTCCGTGTTTTTAGTGTATCAGAAGCTCGTTTGGGTTGGAAGCTTGTCGAAGCTATATCACACTATCCATCAGCTCACTCGATACTTTCAGTTGGTTTAATTTTGGTTATAATGGCATGTATAGGTTATTTTGGCTAATGTTGGCATATATGTTTTTTTTATAATTTGGCCATTTGTTTGGCTAGTGTTTTGGCACTTTAATGATAGTATAAGTCTAGTATATGGTATGTAAATATTTTCTCTCTAATGGCTGATGAATAACTTGGTATTGTTGAATAATGGAAGATGAAAATTGTGGTATGAATATGCATATCGAATATGTGCTTTGTGATAGGATGTAATTGTGGTAAATTGGTGTTTTGGTGGATATGATTTATATGGTCATTTGGTACTAGTTTTAGAATGGAATTTTTGGTACCAAATGGATGTGTTTTGGTAAGTAATTTACATGGTAATTGTTGATACAATTATGCATATATGTTAGTTGATCAATTGGTTATAGTGATTATATGGTTGGTCATGTTTATAAGTTGTCATTTGAGGTGCCTGAGGGCATATTGGTTGTATGTGATCATACCATTTGTATAAGGCTTAATTATGCTTGTTTTGGATGTTTATTTATAGCTTGTGTATATGTGCATTGTTGGGTGTAGGTACATGTCAAATTGGGTGAGAAATATTGCTTGTAAAATGGCCTATTTTCGTCTACATGGGCAGAGACACGGGCATGTGTCTCAACCATGTGTGACACATGGCCAGGTAACACAGTTATTTGTCCCCTGTAGCTTTCAAAGGGTTGCAAGTCAGGCTGTTACACGGCCTAGCACACCGCCTGGCACACGGGCGTGTGAGATTACTTCAAAGGGTACATGGCCGAGCACACGGGCCTATGCCTTGGCCGTGTGGCCTAAGTCAATGAGTTACATGGGCACAGACACAGGTTGGGACACGGTCATGTGTCCCTATTTCGAATACCCACATGGCCTAAGACACGGGCGTGTCTCTTGGCCGTGTGAGTCACACGACCTAGCTACACGGTTGTGTAATCTCTACAGCCTTGAAAATTTTTACTATTTTTTGAAAATTTCTCCGAGTTTCTAATTTAGTCCCCACTTGTTTCTAATGCATATTTAGGGCCTCGAGAGCTCGTATAAGGGACAATCTATATGATGTTGATTGGTTTTGATGTGATTATTATTATGTTATGAAATGTTTGAAGTTTTTGTCTGTTGTATTTGTAATCTCCAGTAATATTCTGTAACCCTATTTCGACGATGGATTCAGGTTAGGGGTGTTACAACCCACTTGAAGGGGTTAAACCCATAAGGTGCAAGTGGGTTTTCAAAAAAAATCGATATGGATAGTAATGTACAAACATACAAGGGGGGATTAGTTACTAAAGGTTTTCAATAAGTTCATGGTATAGACTATGATGAAACCTTTTCTCCTAATGTCATGTTTAAGTCCATCCGAATCTTACTTGCAATAGTTGCATTTCATAATTATGAAATCTGGCATATGGACGTCAAAAAGCTTTCCTTAATGGAAAACTAGAAGAGGATGTGTATGTGGCACAACCTGAAGGTTTTGTCAATCCAAAAGATATCAGAAAGATATGCAAGTTACAAAGATCCATTTATGGATTGAAGCAAGCTTCTTGAATTTGGAATCTTCGTTTAAATGATGCGATCAAAGAGTTTGGTTTTATCAAAAATAAAAATGAGTCTTGTGTTTACAAGAAAGTTAGTGGGAGCACTGTAGTGTTCTTGGTATTGTATGTAGATGGCATACTTATCATAAGAAATGAAATACCTACCCTACAGTCAATTAAGACTTGCTTAGGAAGTTATTTTTCTATGAAGGACTTGGGCGAGACTACTTACATATTAGGAGTCAAAATCTATAGAGATAGATCAAGACAACTCCTAGGACTAAGCCAAAGTACATACATAGAAAAAGTACTGAAAAGGTTCAGCAATTAAGAGAAAACGTATTTCGCTCTCGAAGGAAACGTGTCCTTCAACTCCACAAAAGAGAAAACATATGAGTAATATTCTGTATGCTTTGGGTATTGGGTCTATCATGTATACCATGTTATATGAGTCCAGATGTATCATATGCTTTAAGCATGACGAGTCACTACCAAAGTAGATCCTGATGAAGGTCATTGGGTCGTAGTATAAAATATCCTTTAGTAATTGAGAAGGACTAAGGATACATTCCTTATATATGGAGGTGAGGAAGAGGTAAGTATAAAAGGTTACACTGATACTAGCTTCCAAACTGACAAGTATGATTCATGATCGCAAGCAAGTTTTGGGCTTTGCCTTAATAGTGGCGCTATGAGCTGGAAAAGTTCAAAGCAAGATACAATAGTTAATTCTACAACTGAGGCCGAGCACATTACAGCCAGTGAGGTTGCAAAAGAGTTTGTTTAGATTAAGAAGTTCATATATAAACTATGGCTTGTACCTGACATATCAGATCCTATATAACTTTGTTGTGACAACAACGGAGCCATTGCTCATGCAAAGGAACCCAGATATCACCAGTGATCCAAACACATACTTAGACATTTTCATCTTATTCAATAAATCATTGATCAAGGAGATGTGAAAATATGAAAAGTACCAACAGATGACAACACCATTCATCCACTAACAAAGCCTCTAACACAGCAAAAGCATGATTGTAACACCCTTAGCCCATATCCGTCGCAGGAATAGGGTTACAGAGTATTACCATAAAATCGTAATTTAAAACATTCAATTCTAAACATTTCATAAATCATAGCACAATTCATTCAAACACATGCATATTGTCCCTTATTTGAGCCTTCGAGGCCTTAGAAACACTTTAAAAATGATTCGGGACTAAATTAGAAACATTTAAAAATTTATGGAAAAAGATAGAAAATTTCACACTGTAAGGGCCAAACGACCGTGTGGCCAAGCCTTTTGACTCACACAGCTGAGACACACGTCCGTGTCTTAAGCTGTGTAACATTCAAAATAGGGACACATGACCGTGTCCCAGTCCGTGTCCATGCTCGTGTAACTCTCTAACTTGGGCCACACGGCCAAGCCACATACCCATGTGCCAAGCCGTGTAACTCTTGAAATGGGCTCACACACCCATGTGCCAGGCTGTGTGCTAGGCCATCTAACAGCCTGACTTGCAACCCTTTAAAACCTACAGGGGACACACGGTCGTGTGTCACACATGGCTGAGGCACACGCCTATGTCTTAGGCCTTCTGGATAAGAAAATGGCTAAAATCAAGCCATTTCTTTCACCCTTCTCAAGCATAAGCCTAAGTACTTTTGCACACATGCTCAAAACCTACATTAAAGGGTCCATACAATAGGCTAATAATTCATACAACCAATATACCATATAGGCACCTCAAGCACATACATCAAACATACCTAAACATATGTATATTTAACCATTTACCAACTAACTTGTTTTCATACCAAAACATATCACAATTGACACATGTCAACCATACCATTTTAGATTCATGCCATATCAAAATATCTTTATCATTTAGACCATTTCTCATATGCATCAAAACATCTAAATGACACAAATCTAGCTATTTCCAAAAGTTTCCAACAACCAACATATATACAAACCATATTTCAATCATGCACATCTATTCAAACCTTTGCAAAGCATACCATAACTTGACCATGTTGAGGTCAATTCATCACTTACTATTTTGGCCATTTAAACATGATTAACATAATGTCAAAATAACACACATCAACAAGGCATCAAAAGTATCAAGGTTAACATCAACCAAAATGAAAAATACATGCCAAAATCATCAACTAATATAAACCACAAGTCCACCTATACATGCCATTTTAACCTTGATCAAAACATCAAAATCTACCAATATTCACTGGATAGTGTGATAGGTCTCCAACGAGCTTTCAAATCGATCGAGCTTCCGATAATCTGTAAAGTAAAGGAAAATAACTACATAAGCAATGAATGCTTAGTAAGCTTGTATAAACTTTAAACATAACAATTCGTTTCAATAATAAACTTTATGGGGTAATTATAAACCTATACCAATACCACAAAGTTTATCAAACTTTATAACCATCAACTCATAAATGAGTAAGTTCATCAATATCACATATATTTTTCATTCCTATCATAATAGGTTTTGTAAAACATATAACTCAATCATTAACCTTTTCATAATGCTATGAACCACTCCATTTATTTTCTTACCATTCCATTTACTTACTTTCCGTTTCATTTACTTAGCATAAATTTAAATAACAACATCAATTCACTAATTCGTATATTTGTTCATGAACTAGGTAAATTCATCCATAGCATACGTAAATTTCTCACATATAAATACATCTTTCAACTCATCATTCCCTTTTTATCATATTACATTTCAACTAGGAACTTACCATTTCATTACCTTTCATTACCCGTTTCATATGCATAACACACAAGACATAAACATAACATCAATCATGGCCACAAACTAGTTCATTTAAACATAGCTCTTTGGGAATCAACTACAAGATAAACCATTTCAGAAGAAATTACATACTTTGATCCTTACCACCCTTTTATGAACATAAGCATATTTTTGTTTGGACACTTACCATTTCAATGCATAACTTTAAAAGTAAACATAATATAGTCCAACCAATAGCTTGGCACAAGCCTAAGCATCATCAACAACACATGTTAGTGCATCAGTTCATAATTCACTTGAATTAACATAAGATAAGTCATTAAACATGAATAACCTAACTTGAAATCATCAATTTCATGAACATAGACATACTTTCATTTAACCTTTCATTTTTATAGTTTTCATGATAGAAGTCATTTGAATACTTACCATTCCTTCCCTTTTCATGCCCGTTGAACCACTTAAAATAATATCGGATACACAGGAAAGCTCACACAAAGTGTGCTAAACATATGGTCGAAACCATTTCTTTTCATCATTGCTCATTTGAGTCATAAATGGGGTTGTTCACACAAGCAACGGTCGGAATGTAGCTACACGATACCGCTCACACAAGCTAACGAATATCTGCAACAAATGTCGAAACTCGGCCATCGGTAGGACATTCAAGACCAGCACCCTGAACATGGTAACCTGGGTCTACTCACACAAGCTGGCGATTGGAATGTAGCTACACGATGCCACTCACACAAGATGACGAGTATCCGCAATAAATGCCAGAACTCAGCCATCAGTAGGAAATTCAAGACCAGCACTCAAAACATGAAAACCCTAATGATATGTCATTTGTATCCTATACATTCCTAAGGTTCAAACGAGGCTCGATAGTCGTCGAACGTCATTGGATTTTCATTGTTTCTTTACATGATAAATTTCATAATAACACATATATATATTGATTCATTTACAATAGAACAACACATTAAACATTCAATTTAATCAAAATTTAAGTGTTTATAGTTCATACGAACTTACCTGGCCAAATTTATAAAAATATCAAAATATAAGGGCTCTTTGGTAATTTTTCATTCTCCTCGATTTTCCACTCGATCTTAATCATGCATGAATGGAAGCATGGCTAAACCTTGGTTCTTCTTGCCATGGTGTTTCAATGATGAACATATCAAATGAAGAAGAAAACCTTTTGTTTTCTTATTTTATTAACTTTTTATTCTTTATTTTATCTTTATCTTTTAATAATATTATTATAACATATAAAACACATATAAATTTAAAAGAAAATAAAGCTTTAACCGTCCACCAACTTAAGAATAGGTAATTTACCCATTAAGGTCATTCAATTATAATTCTTTAATCAATTAACACCTTTAAACTAATAACGATTGACTTTTTCAACTTTACAATTTAGTCCTTTTTGCTTAATTAACTATCAAAACATTTAAATTTCTTAACGAAACTTTAATACAACCTTAATAACACTCCGTAAATATTTATAAAAATATTTATGGCTCGGTTTATAGATACGAGATCCCAATATCTCATTTTCTAAAACCACTTGAATTTAAGGTCTTACCACTTAAACTTAATTAATCATTCAAGGAATCTATTTTAGCCCAAGAGCACGAGCGAGGAAGGGATCAAGTCCTTGACCTTTACTAGTGAGTCTTTGTTTGTTGGATCATAAAACAGTAATCAAAACTTTCAAAGATTAGTTTGCTTTGACGCGTTTGGTAACTCTTTTAAACTATTTAAATGATGTTTTTAGGGAAATTTGAAAGAAAGTGTAGAAAATCTCACTAACAATTTATTTTATGTGTTTCTTTAACTGTTAAACTTTTAGCAATGCAAAAATATTCTCTTGTTTAAAAAAAAACAATAAAACTAATTTTATCAATATTTTTTAAAATTTTATTAATCCTCAAATCTCAAAAAGCAGACCTGATCATCATATAGTTTCTTGGAAATTACCTGAACATGGTCTATGATGCATCTGTAAGTCCAAAAAAGCTAACTTGCCCACCTAGTTCGTTGGGACAAAATTTTGGGTAAGGATTTTGTGAATTCAAATTATTATGTAATAATAATAAAATTATTTAAATATGATTATAAATATAAAAATATTACGATATTTTGCTTTTCTTAATAACTAATATCATTGAGAATTAAAAAGTTAGGTGATAACCATTTGTTAATTGAAAAACTTGAAAGTGAACTTCGATCATTTGAATTAAATTGTTTGAGAGGTTTTATCCGAATATTATCTTAATCCAAATAATATTGATCTCATATCATAAATCATAAAACGAATAATTACACTTATATTATATTACGGCACACCTCTGTCTTAACTCGTCAATAAAACTGAACTTGCCAATTGAGAGAGGAATTAGTCAAAACAAAGACCAAACACAACCCATTCCCATAATTTCTTTGAATTTTCCCAAGTGGCCTTGAGTGAAGAATATGGTCATATTTCTGCAAAATCCTACGAAAATGAAAGAGCAGAAAAATATTGGATAGAAAATAGATTGAATCCATTTTTTTCAAAGTCAATGAAGAAAGGAAATTGACATATGAGTTTTTTAATTATTATTGTTATTGCTAAAACCACTTAAGTAGGTATTATAAATATGGATAAAAAAAGTAGGGTTGAACATGAAGGAGAAGAAAAATGGACGGAAAGCGTGGGTACTTGTTCTTATTGGTGGCACTGATAAGCATGCTGAATGGCGGTGGAGGTGTAAGGGCAGAAAGTACAGCAGAGTGCAAAGGAGAGAGGAATATACGGGTGAACGCATGCAAGGGCGTGATAAGACAAAAGTCTCCCACTCCATATTGTTGCCAGAGACTCAGGGTTACGCATGTTAACTGTGTTTGTCCAATAATAACACCTCAGCTGGCAGCATTGATCGACGTCAACTATGCTATTAAGGTTATCCAGGGCTGTGGAAGACAAGTCCCTCGCCATTTCAAATGCGGAAGTAAGCTCTCTCCATTAAGATTATGCTAATAATGCTATACTGTACCAATCATATTTGTTTTGATACTACCATTGTGTTTCGATATTATATATATAGACATAAAAATATATTTATATGAAAATATAAATTGCAATTTCCAATATGTACGCAGGTATAACCACACGATGAGAGGATTATGCTGCGGATTTGAATGTTAAAAAGAGTTGTTGGGCGTCGTGTGCAGATGGTTTAGGTTAAAATAAGTTTGATGTACTCAATAGTTGAAAATTTTATTAACAAATTACGGGTTTAGCCTATGGCTGACCTCTAATCTCCAACAAATTTGTCACTTTGACTTAAATTTGAAATTTTAATTTCTTTGGGTTAATCTGTCAAATAATGTAAGAATGGATTCATGTATTTACTTGGTTTAACACGATAACTCTCGGACTTAGAAGTAAATTATATCCGATGGATAAACATCAATTAAGCTCAAAACAGACAACATAAATGGGTTTCTTCCCATATGAGGGGCCCAGACCCAACAGAATTGCATATTTTTATTTTAAAAAGGCTGATTATGTAGATTAGCCCTTGAACTCGGTAACTTTTTCAAATTGGCTCCTAAACATGTGGACAAACGGGGAAATAACACGTGTCTCTCTCTTTAATTATTTTATTTTTTAAAATATAAAAAAATAAAATACATTAAAAAAGGTTTAGTTTAGATTTCAAAAATTATAAAAAAAAATTGAAAAATATATAAACAATTCAAAAAATATGTTAAGAAATCCAAAAAATGTTTAAAATTTCATAAAATTACAAAAAAAATGAAAAATATAAAAATAAATCGGAATATAAAAATTTAAGAAAAATAAAATAATAGTTTAATTTTCAAAAGAATTTTAAAAAATTGAAAACAAATGGAAAAACATTTTTTTTCCTCTTTTTGACTAGGTATTTATCCGCGTTGACTGATAAATTTTTGCTTTTTGAATTTTAAAAATATTTTTTATTTTTTAAATATTTTTTGAATTTTTATAATTTTCTAAAATTTTAACTATATTTTTGAATTTATCTAAATATTTTGTGAATCTTTATATTTCGTGTAATTTTTATTTTTTAAAATTTCAAATTTTTAAAATTATTTTTGAATAATGCATATTTAATTTTTGAATATTTATAATATAATTTTTAAAAATATGTTTAAGTTCCTTTGAATTTATTTTTTATTTTTTTAAAACAATTGGTAAAAAAATACTTAGACACATCACCCATTGGTAAAAAAAAAATACAAAGGTTTTAATATATAGATTAGCCCTTGAGTTTCGCTTTTTTTTAAATTAACAGGTGGTTGTGGATAAAAATAGTGTCTATGAATGGCAATGGAGCAGGGCAAGAGTAAATATTGCTAAATTTACTACCGTTCTACAATTGGCATTCTCTATTCCACCACCTGCCCCGCTCCACTATGAATATATAATTTTTTTCATCCCTGGCAATACTCATTAATCAACAAATTTGGGGAGAATTAAGGAACAAAGACTGATGTATAATAAATAAATAATTTTTTTAAAAGAAAATGCTTGAATATGTTTTAAGTCTTGTTTTGTGGATATAAAAAATATTTTATTTATAAATTATTATTTTAATAAATAAATCATGTCAAAAAAAAGGAGAAAACTAAGTATTCATGTATTGATAATTTATTTATTGTTATAAAATAAAGAAAGATTGAGAGAATAAAGAAAAAAAAAAGAAAATATGAAAATATGAGAGAATAAAGAGAATATACTTTATTGATCAAAAAGGGTGATTACAATACTTCATCAGACTCTCTATTTATAGGCATAAGAAATATAAAAGAAGTAAAAATCTAATTCTAATAACTATTAAAATTTAGAGTACACCAAAACTTTATTTTGATCATGATGGACATCCACTTAATAAGATATTCATAACACTCTCCCTTGGATGTCCATTGGTAAATAATGTGCCTTGTTAAAACCTTATTAGGAAAAACCCTGTGGGATAAAAACCTAATAAAGGAAAAAGAGTACACAATCTATATCATGCATAATATGCTGCCTCATTAAAAACTTTACCAGGAAAACCTAATGGGACAAAACTTCGGTTAAGGGAAATAGAATACAACGTGTATTTACTCCCACTCATGAAAATATCACATACTTTCTCATATTCTACGTATTCAATCTTGAATATTAGTTTTTCAAATGACTATTTGAATGTATTTGATAAGCATTTATATTACCATTCTTTTAAAACTCATGAGTGAGGGAAATTTGAGGAAATATATTTTGATCTCTTCAGGAGATTTAACAATAATCATAACAAATTTTAATCATGATTATTTTATAAAAATACAAATAGGTATTTTGGATTATTTTATAATCCTCTTTCAACTACTATTGATTAAGTCATGTGGTATGTTCAATTATTTCAATTCATATAAATGAATAATTTTAATAATTTCAATATACTTTTAGCATTCTAAATCCTTCTAGGATTTTAATATAAACTTTACTATATAGTGATTTATAAAGGTTGTAACAACAACCATTAAATGCAAGTTAAATCTTTTATGAATTGTCAAAATAATATGTCTAAAGGTTATTGCATCCACAAAAGAATATTATATCTTTTCATAATCAATACTAGTACTTAGCAAAAAACTTCATATTTTTATTCCGCTTTTGCAAAACTAATTCATTTGCACCATCATTGGTTTTATACCTTTAAATATTTGGACTACTGGTCCAAAAACTCCACGAATTTTAATTCTACTTGAGTTGTGTCTTTCTATTTTGATCAAATTATTCCATATCTATATTTCTCAATAGATTTATTTAAGATCCTCCTTTTATTTCATTATTTCAGTAATAATATTGCATGCAAAATCATTGTCGACCACTTTTATTATTTAGTTCCACATTTTCTCGAATTAACATAACTTATTTAGATCTCTTATTTTCATTATTTTAAAATTTAGTTTCAGGTACCTGAATCTCATTTGAAGTTTTACTTATTAGTTATATCTCGGGTCTTTTCTGGAGCACCCGCCTCTACTATATGATCATTTAGAAGAATTTTCATCTTTGGAACCGATCAATATATTATTTATTCTAACTAATTGTCATGTTGGGACTTTGATTCAAATTAAAATATTAGATGGTATAACACTCGGTTATTTTCATTAAGTTTGTAAATACATCTAACAATTAACTTGTAATGAGTTATCCTTATTGAACTTCTGGTTCAAATCACTCTCCCCCTAACTCATTACAAGTTATTATTTCTCTCCCCTAATGTCGGGAAAACTATCGAATCAAAATTGTAATCATAAATCATGTCATAATTGAATCTCGAAGACATTCAAAACATCTAATAATATAAAGAAACTTGTAATTAATATATATTCCCAACTTTCTTTGAGGATTCACCCATCTTTATGCATTGTGGTGGAGCAATTGGAACATATACGCACATACAAAAATTCAAAGATAAGAAATATTTAGCTCTTTACCAAGAACCATTGCAATGAGGAATATTTATAACTTATTGGCTTGATGCATACAACACATAAATCAACATAATCTCATGTTGAGATAGGAAGTTTAATTGCCATAAGTAATGGTTTAGACATTAATCAGATCCGTTCAATTAGTAATTTCTCTAAACCATTATGTGCATAAATAACAAACTTTAAAAGTTTTTCAAACTCAATCAATAAAAGAATGAGATATAAACTCATCAGTATTAGCAAGATAAATTGTCTTAATTGCATGATCTAAAATTAATTATTTAAACAAGTAATCTTGCAAACGACAAGTTGCAAATTGATAACACATGTGATTATTTTGTAGATGCATCTACCAATATCATAAAATATAAAAACCATCCACATGGTGGATGAATGGGCCCATATTCGTTTCAGAAATGTAAGACATTAAATCTTAACTTTAGCTAGTGAGTTTCTAATAATCAATTTTCATTGAGAACAAGAAACATATGTGAATTATTTTAAATTAAAGAATCTTCTGGTTCTTTAATAATTTTCTATAGGAATTCTTAATTAATTTTCGCATCATATATGATCCAGGATGGTCTAACTAGTCACGCCAACTAGTAAATGCATTTGTATCAGTAAACTTCTAGTTTACTTTAACATGCATTTCAATTGTACTAGTAATGTCAATATAAATTGTGACAAATTGAAAATTTTACTATAATTAATTTTACTTTGTATCCACATTATAAGTATTATTGTGATATTTACTACTGGAAATGTCTAAATCAATGTGAAGTCTAAATCACTATTTTCCAGGTGTACAGCAGGTACATAACCAATGACTTTTTCATACATAAGTTTTCTCTCTTGCAAGTTCTCATCAGTAATATATTTTTCATGTAATTTTAATTGAGAACTTATTCTGAATACTGTAGAGTTATACTCAAAGTTTTAAAAAAGAACTTGCAACTTCAGGTGCATTCAACCATAACGAGTTTTAGATAGAATTACAATATTTTATTGCTCATAAGTAAATCTTTCACAATAAAATATTTTGCTTTTAATCCCTTATAGGGATGATGACAAAAGAAGATCACAAAGATAGTCACAATCATTTCAATTTATAACAAGAGTAAAAAATATAAAGAAGTAGAGATCTAATTCTAATAACTATTTAAATTTAAAGTACACCAAAACTTTATCTTGATCATGACGGATAGAGTGATTCATAACATTTATAATATTTTATGCATTTAAAAAAAATCTTTGTATTTTCGTCGAAAAATATATTTACAAAATTCTAATCATAATAGTAAAAAAAATTACCTATAAACTTATACACAAACAATCCATACATCAGCCAAATAAGAAAACTAGTTATAACCCTAAATCTCACATTTAAAACCCAAACAATTCAAAATCGTCTATTAATTTTAATCAACTCAAATTCACTTTATTAAGGTTATGTTTGTTCATGTAAAAGTTTTTACGGAAAATATTTTCAGTCTTTTCCGATACTTGTTTAATGTAAAATAGGATGATCAGTGTGAAAAAATTTTCAGTCAACGTAAAATTATCCCCTTATTCCCGTAAAATGTCTTACCAATATTTTTTTAGTAAGACATTTTCCAATCTGATAAAGCTCTATTTACCAAAATATCTTCGGACATTTTCCAGTCGACATTAGTTACGGATTAACATAAAACATATAACACTATCAATAATCAACCCGATTCACATTTAATTATTAATTTATACAAATTTTTCAATTTATTCAATTTAGTCCCTAAAAGTTAGACTGACATAACTTTCGATTTAAAGCTTCAAATTGATTTTCGATTTCACTATTATACATTAGGGACCTCCTATTTCTTATTTTTTATAGTCAATTTTACATTTTATTTAGTTTAGTCTCTAATGTATGAAACTATCAATTAAGTTTTACAATTTAGTTCTTTCTCACACCTAAGCTTAAAATCTATCAATTTAACACCTAAAACTTCAAGAAATCAACAATGACAACTTTCTAAAACTTTAACAGTTTTGCAAATTGGTACATGAACTAGCTAAATTAAGCTTGCATGACCTCAAAATCTATAAAAATTACAAGAAAATAACCAATAACTTACTTGAACTTTGAAGTTAAAAGCTTGGAGCCCTAAGAATGACGTCTCCCTAATTTTCTTCATGTATTAAAACTTTACCATAAATCTGAGCCCTTTTATCCTACTAATTGAATAATAATAAATTAGCTTTTATTTTTATTATACTATTTTTTAAGCTTATTTATTATTATTAGAAAAGATATTGTAGTCATCATGTGGTATACTACTAACTATGCACTTGGATAATATTATTAATTTAATATTATGTAGTACTAATTGTGGTTTGGAATAGACCTGTCCATGGGCCAGGTCGGGCCCGCCCGAAATATGGGCCTAAAATTTTTCCCAGGCCCGGCCCGAGAAAAATATCATAAGCCCGAGCCCGGCCCGGCCCGGCCTATTTTTAATAAACATTAAAAAATTATTTTAAAAATAAAAAAAATAAAAATATTTTAAAAGTATTTTAAAATTAAAAAATAAAAATAAAAAATATATTTATTATATTCGGGGCCCAAGCCAAAAAAGTGGTGCTCGAGGCCCGGCCCGTTTTTTAAATGGGTCTCGTTTTTTGCCCAAGCCCATATTTCGGGCCTATATTTTTACCCGAACCCTCCCATATTTCGGGCGGGCCGTCGGGCCGAGCCGCCCGGCCCATGGACAGGTCTAGTTTGGAAGCTAATTTATTATTATTCAATCTTTTTTTTATAACACAATTAGGAATCATCTATTCACTTTGGTTGTTTTTAATTTATGACTCTAGCTTAATAATTGAGTGATATTATATATTTAATTTGATGTATTTATTTTTAAATAAATCATTGTAATATATGCAAAAAAATGTATAATATAAATTTATAGATATAAAATAAACTAAATTAAATAATGAGAGAAAATCTCAAATGTATATTTGTTTCATTGAAAACAGTCTTTATAAAATATTTTCAGGAAATCTCCAAACAACAAAAAATATTTTACACAAATTCATCCAAAAACTAGAAAATATTAGCTTTTCTAGAGGAGTAAAGCTTAATTTAGCAATACTTCTAAAAAGCATATTTGAGACAAAAAATACTTTTGAGATAAAATTTTTCCTAAATATTTGAAAGAAAAAGTACTTTTCGAAAGTAAAAAATACCCAAAAATACTTTTCAAAAGCACAAAAATTTAATTTTTTTCAAAAATACTTTTTATCCCAAAAGTACTTAAAAACATTGCTAAACTATTTAGAAATTATTTTTCAAAAGCATTTCTAATAAAAGAAATGGAGCCTAATTTCAAAATCTCAAGTGATTGTATAACATAAAAAGATAACTAAAATACAACATAAAAATAACACAATCACAAGAAAGAAAAGGGAGATGGGGACATTATTACACTGAATTTAGCAGCTTAATTTTAGGAAAGAACTGCACGTTGTCATCGCATGCATTTATTAAGTCTTAGGAAAGTGATCAGAGGCGGCCGCAGTCATAATCAGTATGGCTTCTCTGGTCCCCAAAAACAAGAATTAGGCCAGCAATACCCAAAGCTTTCTTCACCTTAGACGTATTGTCTTGTGCAAGTCCCATGAAATATGTCTGCAAAGAAAGCCAGAAAACCCTCATCCTACGCTCTCGTACATACTCATCTAGGGCTTCCTCAACCAACCTATTTCCTCCACCTTCCGTTGCTTGCTTTAGTTTCTCAGACAAGCATCTTGCCAACACCACTGCGTCCTCTAGTGACGCCCCTCCACCTTGTGAGATGAAAGGGCACATCGCATGCATTGCATCTCCTGCCACAACCACCGTGCCTTTTCTGAACTTGGCGCGCACCAGGTCCCATGGCGCCCGATACCGTAGTTCAGTAAGGTACAACGCCTTGGGCTCTGTGTTCTTTACCAGCTCCACTATTTCTTCAGGGAAACCCTTTATTGCTTCTAGTGATGCTTTTGTTATGTAGGTTGGATCCTTCTTTGCATCACTCAAATCTGTTCATCATCATCTTGCCATTTATTATAAACAAAATTAGTGTTTGTAAAGAGTAAAAGATATGTTGTTACCTTGAGATGTTAAGACTCGAGTCAAAAACCAATACACAAGCTTATCAGTTACGGGAAGCTGTCCCAAAGTAACATCATTGGTGCTATAAAAACGAAACTTATCACCAAAACTATGAGCACCTTCATAATACGTGAAACCTCTGGTCGCACATCGAGAGAAAAGCTTTGGGGAATTTACGCCTACAAATTTTGAAATTATGGAGTTCACCCCGTCGCATCCAATTACAATCTGTCACCAAACAACCACATTGTTTCACTGCTATATAATAAAAATACTAAGATTCCAGTATAAAATGATAAGTTATCCATAACTTAGATTAAAGTTACGATTTAACACCTTGGCTTTAATGAGAGTGCCATCGTGGAGTTGAAGAAGGGGATTGGAAGTAAGAGGGTCAAGTACGATGGAGACCGCTCGGCATCCCAAATACACACTCTCCACCGGCAATTCCTCCGTTAGTGCCTTCATCAGCTCCATCCGTTTCAAACAACGTAATTCCCCTTTCCTGGCAAATATATTTACTTTTTTTTTTTACTTCCATTAATAGCCATAAAAAACTAAAAACCAAGGGTTTCCAACTTACCCAAGAGGTAATTCTGATTCACGACACTTGCCCTCAGCAACTGATATAAATACTCTCCTACATCCATACCGGTATAACTTCAGAATCTTTCGGGTTTTTTATTAAAATAATTAAAAAATTTGTGAAAATGATATAAATTTTAAATTAATTGCAAAAATGATTTGTCCTGTACAGTATTTTTTGGTGTCGCGAGCACCATAGATTTTTCCAATCTACTGTCAACAATTCCAATGAAATAAAAACTTTAAACTTTTAAATGGTACCATCGATGTGTGATACGTTCATTTCCTGTCATAAACATTTTTTAATTTTCATTTTTTTGTGTTTGTACGACTCATTTTATAATTAATCTAAATTTTATACTATTTTCATAATTAATTAATTTTTATATTATTTTAATAAAAAATCGGAATAATTCAGTACATTTTAGAAAATATTATATACAGATGGAATGTAATAAAATATAAAAAAAATTCACTTGTGAACATACATTAGTGGATCAATCCGGAATAAGGAATGGAAACGAGAACGAAAGTTGTTATTTGCTTGGAAGGTAATACGATAGGGTAGTCTTCTTTGGTTCATAGTGGAGGTGATCATGGGTTGGGCTATCCGGCCCGGTCTAATAGCCCGCCCAAAAAATGGGATGGTTCGATTAAAAATATAATCTCAAAATATGGGTTTGGAAAAAAAATGAGGCCCGTTTAGAAAATGGGCCGGGGTCTCAGGTAAAACTATTTTGACCCGGGCCCGGCCTGAATTATATATTAAATATATATTTTTTATTTTTAATCAAATATATATATTTAATATGGGTCGGGCCAGACTCGGGTTTAACAATTTTCTTTTGGGCTGGACTTGGACAAATTTTTAGGCCCATATTTCGGGCCGATCTGAGCCCGGGCCTAAAAAACGAATCTAAAATTTTATTTGGCCCTGGGTCTGGCCGGGTTCACCTCTAGTTCATAGCCACAAAATGATTTATTAAAATATATATTTTTTATAATGTACTTTGTATTTCAATTTAATTAAAATAATATGAATATACCGTTTACCTATGTAATAATTTTAAAATTTTAAAATATATTAAAAATCTTATCATATACATATGAGTTCGAAAATTACAAAATTAAAATATAATTGTGTGTTTAGAAATAATATAAATATATGATAAATTAATATTCGGTTAACTCATACCAACAAAAGTTGTATAGATATATTAAGTTTTATTTGGTTAGATAAATCTTTATATTTTTTTGGTATTATTAATAGTTATTTGTTTTGTATTAGTTTTAACAAAGTTAAATATTAATAAAGTTTTTTACTTTTGCTACTTTCAAAAAGAAATAAATTATATTAAAAAATAAATAATTCAAAAACAAATTAAAAGAATAAATTTAAAACAGTTTTGCACGATTTTGGAGATATTAACAGTGACTTATATTTTCTTAAAGGCAAAAATATGTGAATAAATTCTGTTTATTTTCTTCTTCTTAAAAGAAAACACTTTAAGGTTTTTTTTTTCTGTTTATGGTAACTCTGCATTAGAATTTTCAGTCGTCGTTAGAGAAGTAAAGCTTCAAGATTTAGAAGACATCTAAAATATTTTAATTAAACTATTTAAGTAGAACTTTTGAAGAGAGTGCTAATTAAGCTTACGATGGAATTTCAGTGCAAGTTTGCCGAAGCTTGGCGGCAACACCCAACCGATCAAGTGCACGCCACCCATTCGGTTGCATAATGATGCCAACGCCGGCGGCTCGCAGCGTTTCCGATCTCTCTAACACCATGCTCTTTATTCCTTTCCTGCAAAATACAACAAACACATACTACTTATTCACTGTATACTGAATGGGTTGATCGCTTCTCTCTTCAAGTGTCCGGAAGAGGAGCGAGCTTTATGAACAAAAAATATATATATGGGGGAAAGGAGGAGGCGGAAGAGTGGAGAACCTGCGAAGAGCAAGGGCGGTGGCCAAGCCACAAATACCACCGCCGACGATGACGATGTCCTGTTCTTGTTCACTAACATTCATGACTCCTTCGTTTGCTGGTGAAAAGGGCAGGAGGGCTTTTTAGATGGAATGGTTCAGCACCGTGTCCGTTTTATATTTCTTCTGAATCCACCATAAATATTGATACAAACATATTTTTTTATTAGAGAAAGTCTGCTAAATATTTTTTTAATCATTCAATTATATTGAGTGAAAAATTATAAAAAAAGACTATAAAGTATTCATTTAATAATTAATAAATAATTTTAGTCAACAATTTGAAAAATAACAAAATGTGACCTAATTATTAATAAAATTTTTGGTTACTTGAAAATTTATAAAATTATCATTCAACTATTTAATTTTATTTTTTTAATAACTAGCCGACTAAATTGTGATAACTTTTAAAATTGACATAATAATAACTTTAAGTCTTAACGTTTACACATTGTATAATTTTAATGACAAAAAAAAGATAAAATTAAATTATTGAGTGACAATTTTATAATTTTTCATAATTATTTAACTAAAATTTTTTAGCTATTAATAGCTTTTCGTTCAAAATAGAAATTCAATAATTAGTGGTAATATAATTTATCTTAACTATCACTATCGTTTCCAAAAAACAAAAAAGATTTAGCATCATTTTCTTTTCTTTTATTTTTTTAATCATAATTTATATTTTAGATGTTTGACTTTTACATATTAATCAAAGTTAACCCGTATTTTTTTTATAAAAATACATTAAAAATTAATGAAACATAAAAATAGGGTGAAAAATAAATTATTTATAAAAATAAGATGTTTGTTACAGTATTTTTGGGTGGCGTCTAACATATTGGCAGCACCATTTTACTTTTTACTCAATCATTCAACAATCACGATATTTTTTTTAAAAAAAAATATTTTTTTATTGGTGTCACTTTTGTGTCGGGTGGTATTAGTATATATTTTTAAAAATACATGTTTTTTCACTGCTATACACATCGAAAAAAAGAAAAAAAATATATTTTTTATTGATGCCGTCTAACACACTGACTGTACTATTGTAATTTTTTTATTTTTAAATGCTCACAAAAAAGAGCAATTGAAGAAGGGAAAGGAAAGAAAAATGCCTCCTACTGTTTTGTTTCATTGTTGGAGAACTAAATTAAAAGATAAACTTTGGGAAATGAAACAAACTCAACTACCATTTTGTTTTATTACCAGCTACCATTTTGTTTCATTACCAACTACCATTTTTTTTAAAGTGGTGCTTTTTAGGGGTGTGCATTCGGTTAACCGATCCGAAATAGTTATAATCGAATTAATTGACTTTTTAAAATTTTTAACCGTTAATCAAACCGAATTTTTTTAAAAAAATTAACCGAACCGAAATTTTTTCGGTTAATAAGGTCGGTTAACCGAATTAATCAAAAATTGTATAGTTTTTATTTTTAGTTAAAAATAACCGAATTAACCAAATTACCCGAATTACTCGAATTACCCGAATTGAATCACTACATAATTAAAAATATTACATAAGTCTTTGAATCACTACATAATTAAAAACATTACATAATTCTTGAAATTAACACATAGTTGAAATGTAAGTCTTTAATATTATCCATTTATATCCATTTCTTCTCTCCAAAAAATCTCCATTTTCATTTAACCTACAAAAAAAAACATGTGTAATTGTGTAGATACTTAAGAGTTAGACTTTCGTTTTATTTTTATTGGGTTGGTAATTGGGTAGACTTTAGTTTTAGTTTTATTAGGTTTGGTAATTGGGTTGGGTAATTGGGTAGACTTTAGTTTTAGTTTTATTGGGTTGGATAATTGGGTTGGGTTGGTAATTGGGTTGGGTAATTGGGTTGGGTTGGATAATTTTATTTATTAATTTTTTCGGTTAACCGACCGGTTTCAAACCGAATTAACCGTTAATTGAAAAATCATAAAAAAATTAACCGACCCCCGACAGAAAAAAATCAGTTAACCGACCGATTAACCGAATTCGGTCAGTTAACCGAATTTTTTCAGTTTTACCCGAATTATGCATACCCCTAGTGCTTTTGGTGTCTCAAACGGCACCAATAAATTTTTTTTAACTTCACTTGCTTTTTTTTCTGGCAGGGAATTTAAAAAAAAAAAAATTGAGCGATGCTATCGTTGTGTTAGGCAGCACTGATAAAAGATTTTTTTTCATTTTTTTAACGTGTATACCCGTGAAAATATATATATTTAAAAATACATATTGGTGCTACCAGACACAGTGGCAACACCAAAAAAATTATTTGTTTTCAAACGTCATGATTGGGCAAAAAGTGAGGTGGTTCCGCCTGACACATCGGTGACACCGAAAAACACAGTAACAAACACCTCATTTTCACAATTAATTAGTCCCCACCCTATTTTTTTAATTTTCTAATATTATTTTTATAAAAAAAAACTTCAACCCCTTGATTGTTGAGGGATATATAATTTCTTTAGGGTAAGTATATAAATTTAGCACATAAATTATACATCTTCTCACATGTAGTATTTAAAAATAAAAAAGAAACATTTTAAATATGCCAAAGTTTTTATATTCTTTTTAAAGTTTAAATTTTAGTCTCTCTATATTTTAATTATGATACATTGAGCCTTTGTACTTTGTTTGATTTTTTTGGTTTGTCTATCTAATTTTACTATTAAAGTTAACAATATCAAAGGTAAAATATTTTTTTAGCCCTCCATTAGAATTTTATTGGTTTTGGTGGCACAGTTGGATTTGGAACTAGTTCAGTTGGATGTAAAAATTGCTTTTTTACATTGAGACTTGAAAGAGGAAATCTATATGACTCAGTGAGAAGGATTCAAGGTTGCTTGGGAAGAAAATTTAGTGAGAAGGTATATACATGATCTAGGAAAGGAGTATTGGCAAGCTGTGAAATGGATTTTGCGATCACTACAACAAAACAACCCTATCGCGACACTTTTTTTGACCTAAGACGACGCAAAAAAGGTTGGCATAGGTTTCGCGATGCTTCTCTCGGCGCTTCCAAAAAGGTTGTCTGTAGTACAGTTGGCATAGGCTCCGCGACACTTTTGAAAAAGCGTTGGCATAAGTCAACATAAGCCGACCCTTATTGAAAGGTTGGGAAAGGCCTAGTCAAGGCAGAACTTTAAAAAAGTTTGGGATAGACCTAGTCAAGGCCAACCTTTGAAAAAGGTTGGGATAAACCAGTCTAAGGCAACCTTAAAAAGGTTGGGATAGACCAGTCTAAGATAACCTTTAAAAAAATTTGGGATATACCTCATCTAAAATTTTTTTTAAAATATGTTGAGATAGACCCGTTTAAGGCAACCTTAAAAAGGTTAGGATAGACTCGTTTAAGGCAACTTTAAAAATGTTGGGATAGACCTTGTCTAAGACAACCCTTAAAAAAGGTTGGGATAGACCAGTCTAAAGCAACTCTAAAAAGGTTGAGATAGACCTTATCTAAGGCAACCTTTAAAAAGGTTGAGATTGAGTCGTCTAATACAACCTTAAAAAGGTTGAGATATACCTTACAAAATCTTTATAAATAAAATATGAAATATAACGACTAGATCATTAAAATATTAATTATATAAAAATATATAAAACAATTTTAATTTTACAACAGTATAATAGATCCCTCTCCTATTATATTATATATAAACACACATATACATACAAGAAATGATGTTGGATTGCAAATGGGTTCAACTTGATCCACTTGGATGGATATTTTAGTTTGCCAATTGTAAAAATAGAAGTTGGTAATGAAAATATATCGCAAAGAAAAGAGAAATAAAAATAAAGAACACATAGATTTTTACATGGAAACCCTTTCGGGAAAAAAAATCACGAGTAGAGGAGAATAAATTTACTATGTCAAATTCGAATGATTACAAGAGGAGTTTCGACTACATCTATTTATAAGTTGAAAAAACCTAATTCTAATCAAAGTCAAATATATCATGCTAATAAATACTAAATATATTGTACTCATAATAGTAAATCTTCTAGAAAGAAGATATATTTTGTTTAACTTGAGTTGTAAGAAATCTCTTAGAATTTGGGTCACACAACTCTAACAATCTCCACCTTGACACAAATTTTCAACGAACAAGTTTTTCACCTTTTCCATAAAACCCCTTAAGGGTTTATCTTCAACATTGAACACCAACCAAGTCTAAGCAATGCCCAAACTTGGTTATAGGAAGTGACTTAGTCATCATATCTACAAGATTTTCATGAGTACTAATTTTTCTCACAACAATATCACCACGAGCAATAATATCATGAACAAAATGATACCGAACATCAATGTGTTTTGTTCTCTCATGAAACATTTGATCTTTTGTAAAGAAGATGACACTCTGACTGTCACAAAATACTGTACTGATTTGAAGGTCTTCATTGAGTTCACTAAAGAGTCTCTTAAACCAAATAGCTTCTTTACAAGCCTCAGTAATCGACATGTACTTAACTTTAGTGGTAGACAAAGCGACTGTAGTTTCCAAAGTGGCTTTCCAACTGATTGCACAACCTTTGACATAACCTATAAGAGATCTTCTTCTATCAAGGTCTCCAGCAAAATCAGCATCAACATACCCAACGACTCCATCTTTAGTTCTTCCAAACTGTAAGCAAACATCAATAGTACCTCGTAAGTATCTTAAAATCCACTAAACTGCTTTCCAATGTTCTTTACCGGAATTCGCCATGTATCTGCTAACTGTACTAACTGCATATGATAAATCTGGACGTGAACAAACCATAGCATACATGAGAGATCCCACTGCACTAGAGTATGGAACATGTGACATGCACTCAATCTCATCATCTGATTGTGGAGACAAAGCCGATGAAAGTTTAAAATGGGTTGCTAAAGGAGTTCTAATAGGCTTAGCACTCTGTATATTGAACCAGCAAAGAACTTTTTCAATACCTTTTATGACTTAGGTACAATTTACTTGCTTTTCTATCTTTGAGAATCTCCATACCAAGTATCTTCTTTGCTGGTCCTAAATTTTTCATCTCAAATTCTTTACTTAGTTGGGCTTTGACCTTTCTTATCTCTCATTTATCTTTTGCTCTATCAACATGTCATCAAAATAAAGGAGTAGATACACAAAAGAACCATCACTATTTTTCTTAAAGTAAACACAACTGTCAAAACTACTTCTTTTGAAATCATGAGAAGTTATAAAGGAATCAAACCTCTTGTACCACTATCTTGGTGATTGTTTCAAACCGTAAAGGGACTTTTTTAGCAAGCAAACATAGTCTTCTTTTTCTAAAATTGTAAAACCCTCTGGTTGTTGCATGTAAATATCCTCCTCAAGTTCTCCATGCAAAAATACAGTTTTTACATCTAACTGCTCAAGCTCCAAATCATGCATGGCTACAATACCAAACAAAGCTCAAATCGAACTATGCTTTACAACTGGGGAGAACACATCTATGAAGTCCACTCCTGGAATTTGACTGTAACCCTTTGCAATAAACATTGCTTTATATCTAGGTTTTTCAACTCTTAGAGTCCCTTCTTTCTTTTTAAACACCCATTTCCAATGAACAACCTTTTTACCTTTAGGAAGTTTGACAAGATCCCATGTTCTATTTTTGTGGAGTGATTCAATCTCCTATTGCATAGCAAACATCCACTTTTCTAAGTCTTCACAGTTAACCGCTTCAGAATAATTAGATGGCTCTTGGTTTGTATTTATATCTTCAGCCACATTTAAAGCATAAGCAACTAGATCAGCCTCGGCATACTTCTTTGGAGGTTTTATTTCCCTTCTAGTTCTGTTTTTGGCGATAGAGTATTGTGGTAAAAAAGCAACTCTATTCAAATTTTTTGTACTGGCTTGAGGAGTCGACTCTGTTGTAGATTTTGAATTAATCTAATGCTCCAACTACTTTGATTTTCTTTATTAGAAGAGTCTTTAAGAGATAAGTTAGGTAGCATAGCAGTTTCATCAAAAACAACATCTCTGCTAATTACAACTTTTCTATTTTCAAGACACCATAACTTATACCCTTTTACATCAGCTTTATAACCAAGAAAAACATATTTAATGGATCTCTATTCCAATTTTCCATTATCAACATGAGCATACGCAAGACACCTAAAGATCTTTAAATCAGAATAGTTAGTAGGATTACCACACCATACCTCTTGTGGAGTCTTTTTCTCAATGGCAACGGATGGAGATCGGTTGATCAAAAAACATGCAGTAGAGGCTACTTCGGCCCAAAATGACTTTGGTAAGTTGGCATTTGACAACATACATCGAACCTTCTCTATGATCGCTCTGTTCATTCGTTCTACAATGCCGTTTTGCTGTGGAGTATGACGAACTGTCAAGTGTCACACGATCCCTTCTGACTTGTACAGTTTATTAAACTCATCAGAATAGAACTCTAAGCTATTGTTTGTGCGGAGGTATTTTATTTATTTTCCCGTCTGTTTTTCAATCATTTTTTTTCAAGACTTAAATGCAGAAAACACATCACTTTTCTGCTTCAGGAAGAACACCCACACTTTTCTGAAAAAATCTTCAATAAAAGTTATCATATAATTAGCTCCACCTCTCGAAGGCACTTTGGATGGTCCTTACAAATCAGAATGAATAACTCCAACGTTCCCTTCATGTTATGGATTCCTCTGGTGAATCGAACTCTCTTTTACTTCCCAAAAATTCAGTGCTCATAGAACTTCAGTTTGCAAATTTCTTACCCATCAAGAAGTCCTCTTTTATTCAATTCTGCCATGCCATTCTCACTCATATACCCTACGCGGATATGCCAAAGTTAATAATATCATCATCTGACAAGGAAGAGGATGTGACAGCTGCATCACCAATAACAGTAGAACTCTGCAAAATATATAACTTGTCAATCTTTTTCTTCCCTTTCATCACAACGAGGGAACCTTTGGAAATCTTTAAAACCCCACTTTCAGCTATGTACTTATACCCTTTTGAATCAAGAGTACTCAACGAAATTAGATTTCTCTTCAATTTTAGAACATGTCATACGTCACTAAGTGTTCTGACAACTCCATCAAACATCTTAAATTTAATTGTTCCAACACCTGCAATTCTACATAAAGCATTATTTCCCATCAAAATAACTCCTTCAGACATTGTTTTGTAAGTTGTAAACCAATCCTGATTGGGACTCATGTGAAAGGTGTAACCCTAATTGAGGATCCACTCCTTTCTCACTTTAGAACTATTGACAGAAGCGACTAGAAGTTCACTATCGCTGTAGTCTTCTACAACATCAGCTTTACCGAAATTTTCTTGTTCTTTTCCATTTTAATTCGCAACCTCCCTTTTGATCTTGTTTTGTAGCTTATAACACTCAGATTTAATGTGTCATTTCTTCTTGTAGAAGTTACAAGTTTTACCTCTATTTGAAGACTTTGATCTACCTTTAGATTTACCGCGAGGATTCCGTTCATGTGTTTTTCCATGATCATCATCAGCATTCTGATCTTGTCTTCCACGAACAATGAGACCCTCTCCTTAAGACTCGGTTTTAACCACAAGATGCTTCATCTTATCATAAGAGGTTAAAGAATCATAAATCTCACCAATTGTGAGAGATTCGCGGCTATATAAAATCGTATCTCTAAAGGTTGAATAAGACGGAGGCCACGAAAAAAAGTAGATCAACCCTAGATTTTCCTTATCATACTAAACCTCCATGGCCTCCAAGTTTGAGAGAATTTCTTTAAACACTGTTAAGTGTTTGTGCATAGATGCACCTTCCTCCAAACGATGAGCATAAAGACGTTACTTCATATGCAGCTTGCTAGTTAGAGCTTTCGACATGCATATTTATTCCAACCTCTTCCATAATCTAGCGGCAAACTTCTCATTCATCACATTCTGCAAAATTCCGTTAGACAAATACAGATGTAACCGTGTTAATGCCTTTTGATCCTTGTGTTTTTTCTCTTTCTCTGTCAATGTTGAAGGCATCTTATCTACCCCTAGCAGGGCTTCCTCTAAGTCCACCTATGCAAAAACTGCCTGTATCTTTATCTGCCACAATGCAAATCTAGTGTTGCGCTCCAACAGCAGAATTTCGTAATTCACAGAGTTCATTACCGTGATTGAGATAAACAACCCAGAAGTTCGGATACCAATTTGAAAAAATAGAATGTCGGTAATGACAATATATTACAAAGAAAAGAGAAATAAAAATAAAGAACACACATATTTTTACGTGGAAAACCTTTTGGGAAAAAACCACAAGCAGAGGAGAAGAAAATTCACTATGTTGAATGCGAATAATTACAAGAGGACTAGACTATGTCTATTTATAGGCTTATAAAACCATATTCTAATAGGAGTGTAGTAAGATTGAAACACCTTATTCTAATCAATATCAAATAGATTGAGTTTAATAATGTTTAAAAAACCTTATTCTAAAATAAAATAAAAGAAGTGTAGTTTTATAGGGATTTTACTTTTATTTTATTTTACCACTGTATTTTATTTAAATAAAGATTTGGGTCATTTAATACTTATATCACACATCTACCATTTAACCACTTCATTTGCACTTCAATGAACAAAAAACCATCTAAATCACACGTCATTCCCAAAAGACTAAAACCCATAGTTACATATACATTTATAAGCCAACATCAAGGAATATAGGCAAATAAATTTAAAACGTATTACACTGGTAAATAACATAAAATAAACTCCTATTACATGTCATTTATAATCGTTAACCAAAACAACCAAAACTACCAATATGACAAATGGATAATGTGATGGTACTCCAACGAGATTCCAACCGATCGAGCTTTCCAATAATCTATAAAACAGAGAAAAACAATTATGTAAGAAACTAATTCTTAGCCAAACATAAAGTAAGCTTAAAATTACCGAACAATTTAAGCTAAACAACCAAACATAATTTCATTACGTCATGAGCCAACTTTCCTTTCCTATACTCACCACCTTATAAGGTTAGTTAATGTAACATTGCATATATAAATCCAATCAAAGCATGGCATAAAAACATATTTAACATTTCACTTTCATAATTCATTACTGATACATATACACTAAATCATATTTACCTTTCAATTACACATTTCATCACAATCCATATCATTACTCAAAAATCATGGTTCATTTCATGTAATCACATACCCTTTAAAGCTTTATGCCCATTGAACCAAATAGAATATCATCATATACTCTAGAAAATACTCATATAACCATTTAATTCTCTAAGCACTCCACAACATAACTAGATAACATATTTATAGACATATGAAACATATATTTACACCATGACATTAATATTCAATACCAAACTATACTAATCAAAAAATTCATCTCATATTCATAATTATGATACATATCTCACCTAAAACATATTACCTGAATAGTGAATGGTTGAAGGATGAGATATCAACCTTTTTATTGTTATCCTTTTCGACCTTTTCATTGATATCTTTTTCAGACAACATCCTTTTCAACCTTTTCATTTTATATCCTTTTTTGATAACATCATTTTCAACCTTTTCATTTATATCCTTTTTTGATAACGCCATTTTCAACCTGTTCATTGATTCAGAAATACCGAATATAATGCCATGGTGTCTTTCAACCATGGTCTTTTCCTTTTCGAGTATAACACCATGATGTATTTCAATTACAGTCATTTTCTTTTCTCAAATAAAAACAATCTTAATCATCAATACATAAATACATATATAAAGATATCAATTAATCTTATAAATTCATATGTAATATTTTAAAATGAAATACGAACTTAACTCAACGAAAATAGTTGTAAAAACGAAGCTGGCGACTAATCTGATACTTTAGCTTTTCCACGATTTAAAACCAATTGGCCAGTTTCTTGATCTAAATAATAATTTCATTCAATCAATACAATTCCAACACCTAAATAAAATTTTTTATACAATTAAGCCCTTCCATCATCATTTTACAAAATGACCCCAACATTTTACCTTTTATGCAATTTAGTCCCTAAACTCAAAACTCACAAATTAAGCACAATTAAATAAAACCCATGCTAGCCAATTTTTACCTAGTCCTTACTCTACTCACTTTTATCAAAATTTCACTAAAATTCCATGAAGTTTTACTATTTTCACAAACAAATCCTTAAACATTAAAATTACAAAAAATCACTTCACAAAATACTTCTATTTAACAACCAAACTTAATAATCTATCAACTAAGCCCAAAACACATTCAATTTTTACATGGTAAGCCCTTAGAAGTTTTTACAATTTTGTAAATTAACCCTTAAGTTAGTTAGATTAAGATATAACGATTTCAAAAACATAAAAATCACTAAAAATGAACTTAAATATCATACCATGCAAGAGGAAATGGCTTGGTCGAACATTGGTGTTTTTGAACCATGGTGTTCGGTGGTAGATAAACAAGAAGGAAGAAGATAAAGACCATTCAACCTTATTTCCATATTTTAACATTTTTATTTTAATAAAATAACTTAATTTTTAATACACAATTCATTAAATCCCACTACAAACCATCCATCATCAATAATTATGGCATATTTTACATTTAAAACCATCAAAATATTCATTTATACTCATTTAGCCCATATAAACTAATAGTAATTAACTTTTCCAACTTTTACGATTTAGTCTTTTTTTCTTTAATTAACTATCTAAACATTAAAATTTCTGAACCAAATTTTAATATGACTCTAATAATAATCCATAAATATTTAATAAAATATTCACAGACTTATTTTATATAAACAATGTCTCGATACCTCATTTTCTAAAACCACTTAACTTTAGGGACATACGACTTGCACCTAATTATTCATTCAATTAACATAAATCATTAAATCAAATTTCAAAATAATTCTATACTTGATTCGTAAATATTAAATATTATTATTCACGAAATCACTTGTCGAATTTGTGGCCGTGAAAGCACCATTTCTGACATCACTGCAAAACAAGTTGTTACTTGGCCCATTCGGGTATTTGAGATAATTGTGAAAATAGGCTTCTTTTAATATTAGGAATTAAATTGAATAAAGTGTAAAGGTTTAGGGTAATTGTGAAAAAAATTGTAAATAGGAAGGAATATGTACTAAATTGATTATTATATGAAATTGTAGCTAATAAATGATATAAATTATTTTATAGATCAAGAACAAGTAGATAACCAAGGAAAGGGGAAAGTTATTGAATAACCCCTGAACTTTCATTGTCTTTGCAATTTAGCCCTGGTAAGTTCGTACGATTTAGTTTAAATTAATTTGAAATGTTATATTGATGTTGTGTTGTGGTTGTTGGATATTTTAGATATAATTGAACTGTTATAATTTGTTGTAAGTCGAGAAAGTAAATGATTTAAATATTATTAGTACGATGATTTATCGAGCCTGGATGAATGTATGATAGGATACAATTGGCATGCCAATAGGTTTTAATGCACACAATATGGGTTTTGACTTGTGATGAGATGGTGATTATTGGCATGTTTCTGTCCACTGAATATACTGAAGTCTAACATTTGTTGCGGACTATCGTGTTATGTTTACAGTGATTCTAGTGTGTTACTAGGGGTAGATGTACAACCTATGGGCTTGGCACATGGTGCCCGGGTGTGTTTTGGAGGTATGTTAGCCTACGGGCTAGAAATTTTATGCCCAAGTGTGTTCTCAATTGGTTAAGCTCTTTTGAGTGTTCTGGTGTGTTCTGGATGGTTAACCGTGTACTTGTTTCAGTGTATATCGTTCATCGGGTAGGTTTTTAATGATTATATGTTTCATTATTAAATATTATAAATGCTTACTTGATCATCTAAAGGTATAAAGTGAGTTGATATATGAATGATCTAGTATGATCGATCAAATTATACAATATGTGTATAGACATAAAGACTCACCTGTTGAATGATTTTGGTTGATAGGATTATCAATTATAAATGGTTATTATGATTAATATATTTATATGGTAAGTTTATTGTTTCAACCTTTGAACTTACTAAGCTCTAGTGAAGCTTACTCGTGTTCTTTCCTATTCCTTGTAGATAACATTTTGTGGAGTCAGGCAATCAGATCAACTTGAAGACCATACTATCCAGATACATTTTGGTAGATTTTGATATGCTTATTTTGGGTTATATGGTATGTAATAGGTGTGTTTGTATATGTTTGAATACTTATTACAAATGTTATGTTTAAGCTTGGCATTAGCTTACTTATGTAAATGTATTTAATATTGGTGTGAATATGTTCATATAATGTTGTTTTGGTCATTTGGTATAAACCTTATGTAATTGTTTGAATCATGGTATGAATGAATGTGAATGAATAATAAGAAATGGTAAGTTTGGCATGAGTTTTATATATGAACTTACAAACTTAAATGCAAATTAGTTTGGTGTGACATGTGAATTGAGGTTGATAATTGAATTGTGGTGTCAATGAGGATATATTGGTTAGGCACTTTGGTTGAATGTTTTGGCATGTTTTAGGCTTGTTTAAATGTGTTTTTAAAGTACAAAAATGGTTGATTTTGATTTGGTTTGGTACCTAAGTTTTGGATGAAAGTTTGCATTATTTTGGAAGCTTTTTAAGGTGTACACGACCTGGGACACGGGCTGTCACACGGCCTGGGACATGGGCTGTCACATAGCCTGGCCACACGGTCGTGTGCCTTATTAATTTTAGGTGCAGGAATTTTTACACGGTCATAGTTAGTTACACGGTCTGAGTACACGGACGTGTGGGGTAGCTACACGGCCATGTTTAAGGCCACACGGGTTAGTCTCTTTCACACGGCTGTGTGACCCCTATTTCCAAATTTTCAAAATTTTTCATGTTTTTTTTATTCAAATTAGTTCCTGATTGTTTCTAAACTATTTTTAGGACCCCTTAAACTCGATTTTAGGCCTGTAAATGTATTTATGCTATGAATAATATTTAGTTTTGATTATTGATATTTAAATTAATATATAAATTGTTTAATGATCTTAAATGTTTCAATATGTGTCATAATACTCCATAACCTTAATTCGACGACGGAGACAGGTTTGGGGAGTTACAACAATGACATTTCAGTACAATCAAGTGATGTATCTTATCCACCACCACCAAATGTAGTGACCCCGTTATTGTAATCTATGACAACATTGGGGTGTAATAGTTTATACTAACAAGGTCACTGCCTTCAATGGTGGAAGAAAACAGGAATAACTTGATTATATTGAAAGGTACCTTGCATTTTACTTCCTCGCACCTATGTTTGAGTTTTATGAAACATGCTCTTCTGATGAGAAGACTCATTGTCGTGCCCGTATTACCACTATCAAATACGACCCCATTTATGATCCATCCCTTGATAGCATAACCTTTGTAAACTTTAAGCCTTAGTTGTACTTCAACCAGAAATACTATAATCACCATCAACTAGGACCTTAAGTTACAAAGCGATCCCGACTTCTTAGGTGGTGGCGCCATACTCACACAACAAGTGAAATTTGTAGGTTACTGAGCTCCATGACATCACCATGTATCCAAATACAACTTAAAACTATGACTACGTCTCCCTCAAAGCGAGAGAGAAATAAATATTTAAACCCAAAAATTTCAACATGAAAGAAGAAGAAAAAATTTAGAGGAGATTGAGATATGGTGAGTAGGGGATGAAAAAGAGCATTTATATAGGGGATGATGGGGGTATAAAAGGGAGAAAATTTTATCCCAAGAATCTTGGGTTGCAGCGCTCAGAAGCAATCAAACTGGGGTGGTTGAAATGGCCAAAAAGAAAAAACTCCCTACAAGGGGTGTTTTCATCTTACATGGCAGTGAAAACGCTTTCTGTAGGGGCATTTTCCACTGACATGTCAGACATGTGGCTTGAAAACACGCCTTGTAGGAAGCGTTTTCACTGCCATGTTAGATGAAGACACCCCTTGTAGGGGGCGTTTTCTCTCTGGCCATTTCAACCAACCCAGCTTGATTGCTTCTGAGCCCCTGTAACTTGGGATTCCCAAGATAAACTTGATTGAGGAAAATGTAGAAATCACATGTGTAGAACTCGCACACCAAAGTTAATATTAATTATTGAAGCGTAGAAAAGCTAATTAAAACACTAACTCATTGAGTGAAAACACTAACTTATTAGTTTATTCATTATTTTTTCCTGTAAAGTACGGGTGATCGTTCGGTCGAATCAAGTGAAAAAAATTCAGGTTAATCGAGTTGACAAGTCCTATTTTACCATCCTAACTTGACTTGAAATTTTTTCAAATCAAGTCGAGTGAAATGAAATTCACGTCGAATCGAGTAAAATTGTTTGAGTTAAATTAAAAAAGTAAACATATCAAATTAAAATCTTGTGCCAATATAAATAATTCCATGTTAGAGTACATAAATTTGAAACCATATATATTTGAAAATCTTTTCAAAGAAAAACAAAAAAAAATACTTTAGTATGATAAACTTGAATAATTAATTAACTTATTTAAGTCTCCAGAATTATTATTCTAGAAAGTTTTTATTTTTTTAAACTTTCTTTATATATTTTTTTTGAATTTTTTAAAATTTTTATATATAAATTGTTATTTGAATTATTTGAGTTATTCAAATTGTAAAATTCAACTCAATTCTTTACTTTTTGAAAATATTGTACTTAACAATTGGACGGAGAAAATCTTAAATGAAAAAGTAACATAAATAATTGTAAATTTTAAACTCAAAACTTGATTGTGTACAAATCAAACCAATTTAATAAATTTGTTTCATACATTGTAAATAAGTATACGTTTCAGATGTAAAACAAAGTATATAAAAAATTACAAAATTACAAAGTATACGTTTCAGATGTAAAACAAAGTATATAAAAAATTACAAAATTACAAAATAATGTAATCATCAGCGTCCCGAATGTGTGCCACAATCGGGTGGGTGTCGGGCACGCCTAGGGTTTCATTGCACTATTTGATTCAGTGGCTCCTCGCCGACTTCGAATTCACCTTGACATGCACGTCAAGGTTGATCGCTGAATTCGTCTCTTTCCTCCATGGTTTACTGTGATCATGTCCTAGCTGCCCATCATGGATCCCGTCCATTTGGGTCTGTTATGCAAGGATGACCCACCTCGGTAAAACAACGATGCTAGGGGTATTTATGACACTATCGACAGACTATTATATGGTGTTGTATGGCCTGATTATGGATAAAAGGTAGGAATCGTCGACAAGCCTAGATGCGTCGAGGTTGTTGGCGAGATTGGCATGTAATATGGCATGATGGGTGGCAGTCGTGCATAATATATCCCTAGAGTAGGTGTTGATGCAGGGAATGATTGCGCGTGTTGTGATGCTTGTTTTAAATAAATTAGTATTGAATGTGCTGATGCAGAGAATGATTGTGCGTGTTGTGGTGGTTGTGTAAAATAAACCAGAACGGAAGGCAATAATGCAGGGAGTGAGTGTGCGTGCTATGATGCTTGTGACAAAAAAACTAGGTTAAAAGCAAAAATAAATGAACTACACTGACCGGGAGGTTGCATGACAATCGGGTCCTCTGGTGCAAATAGAGTAAATGTCAATCCCCCCGCATCTCCATCTACCGACCTAAGATTGATGGGCCCTCGTCTTGGCCTCCTACGACGACGTTGCCTATGTAACACCCCTAACTCATATCCGTCACCAGAATAGTGTTACGGAGTATTATCAGAGTTTACAATACAAATAAACAAAATTTTGAACACTTCATAACATATCAATATTCATATAAAAAACCAATCAAAATCATTCATATTGTCCCATATACGAGCCATTGAGGCCCAAAATATGCATTAGAAACAAGTTGGGACTAAAACAAGAACTCAGAGAAATTTTCGAAAAACATTGAAAAATTTCAAAGTTGTAGGGGTCACATGGCCAAGAGACACGTCCATGTCTTAGGCCGTATGGGTATTCGAAATAAGGACAGTGTCCCTGCCCGTGTCTGTGCCCGTGTAACTCTCTGACTTGGTTACACGGCCAAGCCACATGCCCGTGTGCTAGGCCGTGTACCATTTGAAGTAACCTCACACGCCCGTGTGCTAGATCGTGTGCTAGGTCATGTAACAGCCTGATTTGCAGCCCTTTGAAAGCTATAGGGGACACACGACTATGTCACCTGGTCGTGTGCCACACATGGCTGAAACACACACCCGTGTCTCTGCCCGTGTGGACGAAAATAGGCCATTTTACAAGCCATATTTCTCACCCTATTTTGTATAAACCTACACCCAACATTATGCATATAAGCAAGCCATAATAAGGTACCAAAACTAGGCACTTTCTAGCCTTACACAAATGGTATGGTCACGTACAATCAATATGCCCTTATGCACCTCAAATTACAATTTATAAACATGACTAACCATGTGGTCAATATAACCAATTGATCAACTAACATATATGCATATTTGCACCAAAACTTACCATGTAGATCAATTATCAAAACATACCATTTGGTACCAATTATACCACTCAATCACTAGCATCAAATTTTCATATAATTCACATATAACTTGTACACTAAAAACACCAAATAAGCCATTCAAACAAGTATCAATTCACAACAATTCTATCAAGATTCAAAGCTTATACAAAGTGTATATTCAAACCACCATTTTACCTTCCATCATTCTACCATATCAAGCCACACATCAACATGATAAGGCTACCTATATATATACTAAAATATACCAAAACACAAGCCAAATCATATGGCCACAATCACAACAACACATATAGGCCAATATTAGCCAAAATAACCTATACATGGCATTATAACCAAAATTAAACCAACTGAAAGTACCAAAAGATCCGATGGATAGTGTGATATAGCTTCGACAAGCTTCCAACCCGAACGAGTTTCTAATTCACTATAAAACACAGAAAAATACACAAAGTAAGCATTTAAGCTTAGTAAGTTCATATAACATTGAATTTAACTTACCATTTAGTCACAATTTAGGTAAGTAAACATAGCATATCTCAATTCAATTTGGCCAAATTCCTAAGCACATATTCATCAACATGTTAGCCATGTAAAACACATATAATAGCCAATAAACATGGATGAACTTAATAATTAAGCAATTTTCATATACGTGTATCATCCATTTCATGTTTCAATACATCATATAATATCATTTCCATATATTTCATGTACATACCTGTAATAGTTCGTATCGAACTCATATCATCTTGTAACAGAACATTGCCTGTTGAACCATTTAGAATATCGTTGGATACTCGGGATAGCTCACACATAGTGTTCTAAGCTTTAATCCATCAAATCCTATACATGTATGCTCATACGAGCTCTGAATCAGTATGCTCGCTCGAGCTGTAAATCTATATGCTCTCACGAGCTGTAAATCGGTAAGCTCATACGAGCTATGGTGTGTCTGCAACACATGCAGGACCTTAACCAAATCGGTAACTCTAATGACATGCCATTTGTATCCTACGAATTCCTAAGGTTCAAATGGGGCTCGATATTCATCGTAATTCATCGGATATGCGATCAATATTTAGACATGGAAATTATACAAATCACATACATATAGTTCAATTAAAACATATAAATACTCAATTTAATTACATGAACTTACCTCGACGAGTATACGTAGATATGGAGGCGATTAATTCAAGATTTTCTCTTTGCCTTGATCTAACTCCGTACGAGGTCTGACTAGATCTATACAAATAAATTTAACCCAATTCAATATATTTCACATTCAATTTAGTCCAACACATATTTTGAAAAAATTACCATTTGCCCCTATACTTTTGATTTATTTACAATTTAGTCCTTAGGCTTGAAAATTGAAATTGATGTAATTCTTCCCTACTCAAGCCTAGTCGATTTTTATACATACTTATAGCAGCCCACATATTTCACAAATTCACAAATTTTACCATGAATTTATCACATTTTTCAATTTAACCCCTAATTGATAATTTCATAAAAAATTCCTTTACAAAACTTGTTTATCTAGCAACAACCATTCATTTTCTAACATAAAACTTCAAAACTCATGTATATTCATCAATGGTAAAACCCTAATAGTTTAACAATTTCACAAATTAGTCCCCGGGCATGCTAGATTAAGCTACAACGAACTCCAAAACATAAAAATTATTAAAAACGGAACAAAAATTACTCACATGCACAAGGGATAAATTTTTCCAAACCTATTAAGCTTTAATGGCTTCATCTTCTTTGAATTTTCGGTTGGAGAAGCAAGAAAAAGATGATACTTTGATTTGTTTTATTTATTTTATCATTTAATTACCTATTTATTTAATTAACCTTTAAAATTAATCAAAATTAAAAAATTGCCAAGCCAACATCTTCCACTAACTCATTTATGGTCTAATTACCAGATAAGAACTTCCACTTTAAAGTTCTATAGCTACTTAATACCTTTAGCCTATAGAACCCCACTTTTGTACTTTACGCGATTTAGTCCTTTTTATCCAATTAAGCATGTAAATGGTAAAATTCCTTAACGAAATTTTTATACGGTAATACTATCATGCTGAACACCATAAAATAATAAAATAAAATTTTTTGACTTCAAATTTGTGGTCCCGAAACTACTCTTCCAATTTCACTAAAAACGGGCTATTACAGCCTACTCTTTTTTGAAGCCGGGAGTAGATACGACTTGTCATTATGCCTAAACTAACCCATGTAATCCAGAGACACTGTCAACTCCTGTGTGAGAAATGGTTAACGCATTGGCAAGTAATCATACCTACGCTGCCACATCTCAATGCACTGCTTGTAGAATGTTGGCCAATCTTCCTCGAGTCTCTCCCGCAAGTTGATCTTGTGCAGGTCATCGAGCTCCTAGGTGGCTATGAAATATGTTATGTACACCCAAACTGTCGCATGACTCGATCAGATTAATGCATCTCAACCGTCGTAAAGACGACCAATGGCACTTTGATGTGCCAAATGTTACGATTGGCCAAAAATTCGATCGAGATGGATTCTTAAATCCTTGAATCCGTATATGACATCCATACAAACTACATTATGAATTTATAAGTTTTAGAACGTGCCTAATATTTAATTTCAAGTTGACATCAACTGAATTTTACCATATGACGAATAGGAATTCGAAAGGGAGTTTCACTTGAGGGCGTAAAAATGTTTAATTGAAGACGGAGTATGCAACCGTTAATTTTAGCTTTATTCGGTATCATCGCTCGACACATTTCTCGGTATAATGTTGCCAACACCGATAATCCCTAACTAAGTTCTTCTAGTTTTTTCAAGTTGGCTAGTAGTAGAAGCCACCTTAAATGTACTAGATTAAGAGATTTATCTAGCATTAGCAGACCTCTGGTCAACCTCAAGATGGGTGCGTGCACGAATTGTTCCTTTTCAACGTCACCCGTTGAAGCCTCGATAGATTGGAAGTTGTCCCCCAACCATCTCATCTCGATCCGGCTACCTCTAAACTTGTACGACAGCTTCTCTAGTAGTTGCTCACATGTTGTATTCCAATCGACACAAATAACTGACCCCGTAATGACATCCCCATCGACCGATAGACTGAGTTATAAATTGATGTCCTCGAGTATAATTGTACATTCGTCGTAGGGAAGATGGAACATGTGCATCTTCGGTCTCCATCTCTCGACCAAAGCACTAATGAGTGGGGGATCCAATTAAGCCCCTCCCCCCGAGCATGCGAGCCGTATATAAAAAGTCTGCATCTTGCAAGTGTCCATGAATGACCGCTGGTGTACATTCGCTTAAATTGTTTATGTACGTCTTCAAAATTCAATCTTCAGGCTGAGTATATAAACATAAAAAAAATTAAATAATCTAAAACAACATAATATTTAACTATTTGAATTTAAATAATTTAATAAATTTTCTTACCATTTGTAATTGAATGTTAGAGATATGCTTGTCATCCAAACGAATAAGTTGATTTGCCATTTAAAATTATAAGAAGAGAATAAAATTCAAAAAAAACTAAGGATTGAAAATTTAAAATTTAAAATTAAAATTTAAAATTTGAAGATTAAAAATATAAAGTTTGAAATTGGGGATTGAAGATTGAGGATTGAAGATTGATGATTGAGAATTTAGGAAGGAAGATGAGTATTGAGTATTTGGTTGAAAAGAATGAGTTTGGAGGGATTTATATAGGAATTTTTATGACTGTTGGAGCTCTACTAGACGATGGAAAAGTTACTATTGGAATAGTTACCATTGAAAGGAAAACATGTCCTACAGGGCGTGTTTTCACTGATGTGGCAGTGAAAATGCACTCTATAGAACTCGTTTTTGTTCTCTCTCTTGAAAATGTGTCCTATGTTGCATGTTTTCATTGATGTGGCAGTGAAAACGCGTCCTGTAGGCCGCGTTTTCCTTTCTCTCTCTAAAAACATCATAGATCGATAAATTTTAAAAAATTCAACTTAATTTCTAAAATGATTTTTTTAGCATAAACTAAATAAAATCTCTCAAAGAAAAAGACAATGATAAAAAAATTAAAGGAGACGTTAATTTCACCTTTTCTTTTCTTTTTCCTTTTTTTGTTATCTTTTCCTAGATTAGCATTGTGAGAAACATTAGACATTAAACCAAGTTGGTTGCCATTAATTAGTCTAAGCAGAGTTTTAAAGAATTACTTCATCCATTAACATTTTAGACTTATTTATATTTTTAGGTATAAATTTAAAAGATATGCATTGATTTTGATTTAATTTATAATATCATAAACGAATTTTGATTTGGTGTTATTCTATGCATAAAATTATAGTTCTATTTCAATTTTCACATTACACTTTCAACATTACCTATGTGACACTATTTTTCTTGAAATAATGGTCAAATTGTTGATTGATATTTCACTAAACTAAAAAAAATTAAATTTTAATATTTTCACATAAATTTAAATTATGTTAATATGAGTTTTAAGGCCCAATTTCAAGCCCCATGGGCATAATAGGTATAGTCTCCCTCAAAACCCAATCACGAGATCCAAATCCAAGCGTTAGAATTCAAAACTCAACTTATTCATTTAAGACTTTACCACAAAAAAAATTCGAGAAAAAAAGTTGAAGATTCAAGATGATGAACTTTGGAGTTTAATACAGAGTGAAGATGAATTAAATGGAGCTAATTTTGGTCATGGACTTAAAATCTCAATCCATGATGACAAGCCCATGTGGAAGATGTAACATCTCAATCCATGATGACAAGCTCACATGCCTAGCCATATTATAATTAGTTGACTTGTGGTGCACTTTTAAGAGGGATCTAGGCATTTTTGAGTCAATATGTCTCATATTAATCGAAGATCTGTCTCTTAGCTTTGCAATGTACTTTGAATCACTCGATTTCGAGTTTAGGAACTCAAGTTACGATTGTTTTAGTAAAGACTAAGTGAGTAGAATTTTTGGATAGGATTATTACAGAAATTACGAGTTTCGGGCTTTTAATCTGAGTTTAAATCATATTAGTTTCGATTTAGGCTTACTTTTTATTATATATGATCCCAATGTTGTATTTATTAAGGTTTATTATTTTATTAGTTATTTATTTTGAATTTTGGATAAATTTTAGGAGTTTTATTTTAACAAGAAAGTTTAGTTTAAAATTGTTCGTTTTTAGATTAATTAGAGTTTTAGTAAACTTGAGAGTTTTATTTGGATGTACTTAACTAGCTAGCCTATATAAAAGCCTCTTCATTGTACAAAATTTATAATTCATTCAACAACTTCTCTCTTTGAGTTAATAAATTCTCTTTGAGTTTTTCTTTTAAAGAATTTCTCTTGAGTTTTTTTTTAGAAGAGTTTTAACCATCTTTTCAGATTGTGGGGATCATCTTCAAGCTTTTTCTTGCCAAGTTTTCTTTCTTGGAGGGAAAATTAGATTCGTTTGAATGGAGTTGTGGATTCATCTGTTTCCAATGCTCTTTAGGACTTCTACATGCCACTTTCCATCTTTTCCATCTATCTTGTTTCGTTACTTTGTTATTATGTTTTGTTCTTGTTTCATTATTTCTAATCTTAAATTTAGATTTTTTTTCTATATTTTATTACTTGTTTTAATTGTCGTCCTTTTAAATTCTTAGATTTAACTTGGATTTGTTTGCATTTCAGGTTGTGTCAAAATCCAAGTTTCTTTCTAATCGTTTAGAGTCCTAAATCAAATTTGCAACTTGAACAAACTTTCGATCCTGTTTCGCGTGCATCCTTATCATTTTTTTTTCTGAAATGATTTAAATTATTTTTAGATAAATTTAAATTATTTTCCCACATCAATAATGATGAAAACATGTATTTTTTAATATATGTAAAAATAATTTAAATTTATTTATTTGTATTTTAGTTTAATAAAATGTCATATTAATAATTTCCACACAACATAACAAAAAATGGTGTCACAAAAGTAACCATGCTAATCAAATGCAAAAATTGAATCAAAATTATTATATTATGTATAATTTTAAGATTTATTTCTAATTTTAAGTTTTAAGTGTAATTAATATATTTAAAGAATTACTATGGGAACTCAAAACCTAAAAGTAGTGAACCGATTAAAATGCAGTCAAACATTTAATTTTTAATTTAAAAATATTTTTAACTAAAGGTTGAATAAGACGGGGCAATGAACAAAGTAGAATCAACCCTAGATATTCTTTATCATACTGAACCTCCATGGCTTCCAAGTCTGAGAGAATTTCTTTAAACACTATTAAGCGTTTGTGTACAGACGCACCTTTCTCCAAACGATGAGCATAAAGACGTTGCTTCGTATGCAGCTTGCTGGTTAGAGTTTACGGCATGCATATTTGTTCCAGCCTCTTCCATAATGCAGTGGTGGTCTTATCTTTCATCACATCTTGCAAAATTTCGTTAGACAAATGTAGATGTAACTGTGTTAACACCTTTTGATCTTTACACCTCTTCTCTTCCTCCGTCAATGTCGAAGGTATCTTATCTATTCGTAGTAGGGCATCCTCTAAGTCCATCTGTGCAAGAACTATCTGCATCTTTATCTGTCACAATGCGAATCTGGTGTTGCGATCCGACAACATAATTTCATACTTCAAAGACGCCATTATCATGATTGAGATGAACAATTCGGAAGCTCAGAAACCAATTTGTGAAAAATAGAACGTCGATAATGACAATGTGTCGCAAAGAAAAGAAAAAGAAAAATAACGAACACACAGATTTTATGTGGAAACCCTTTTAGGAAAAAACCACGAGTAGAGGAGAAGATAATTCACTATGTCGAATTCGAATGATTACAAGAGGAGTAGACTATGTCTTTTTATTGGCATGTAAAACCATATTCTAATAGAAGTGTAATAAGATTGAAACACCTTATTCTAATCAATATCAAATAGATAGAGTTTAATAAAGTTTAAAAAACCTTATTCTAAAATAAAATAAAAGAAGTGTAGTTCTATATAGATTTTACTTTTATTTTATTTTACCACTATTTTATTTAAATAAAGATTAGGGTCACTCAATTCTAACATAAAGATATTTGGAAGAACTTAATTTTTATTCTAAGCACATTTATTAATTAAATAAGAGGAGTTCAAATTCCATTAGGAATTTCGTATGTTAAAGTTAACTTCCAAGTCAAATAAGTGCCATAACACACAAGTTATAATGGGCTAGTTGAGTCAGTTTAATTATATGAGTTTATCTCCCTTGATTTAGATAAAAAGTCAAACTTATATATTTAATTAATTTAATAATAAAATATTTTTTAAGAAATAATTGATTAACTTACATAATTCAATTCTAATTTCGTTAAAATCATGAAGATTTTACATACTAGATTTTATATGTAAATATATGTAATTATTCGAATAGGATTAAACAACAATGATTATTTAATTTAATTTTCAAATATAATTAAATAATAATTTCAAAAAATATAATTAATCCTAAATTATCTCTTGCAGATGTAATCTATTTCTCATTTGTTGTTTTTGTTTACTGTTATTCATAGTTATATTGAACTAAGGTATGGACACAATCAAAATTAATAATGATGCTGCTACTAAAACTAATGAAAAAAATTGTAGGTATACTACACCGGAAATATTATAGAAGGTACCAAGCACAAGTGGTTGAAGCCGTAGCTTTAAGGCTTAGTGCCAATTTGACAATGAGTTGCTGCTGGAGAAATGTGATATTTGAGTCGGATAATAATGTTGTAATTAAGATCCTCACAGACCCTTACAAATCCCCCTGGGGGATTGAAGTTGCTGCGGATGACATTTTATCTATTATTTCTTATTGCTCCTTTGTCCATTTTAGTCACTCGTTTGGGAAATGTAATTGTGTGACAGATTAGGTTGCAAGAAGCATAACCAGAGATAACCTACTTGGCGTGTTATAATCCCTGCAGGCATTGGAAAATTTGCTGTTATTTTCTTTTGAAAATATTTTTTAATTAAAAATCTTATTGTAAAGATAGGATCCAAAAGCAGTAAACAAAAAACGAAAAAGTGAGTCTGTCAGGTGAACATGTGAAAAAAATATGGGAGGCAACAAACAATTTTTTAGATATCAATTTATAAAATGAGAAGCAATGGGGACTGCGGGTAGTAACTAGTCATGATGTCTGTCACTGTTTCATGCTGCTCTCTCAACATAACATTTTACTACTAAGCCAAGAATATGTTAATCTTTCCATGGAACTGTATTGTTTTTTTTTTTTTTTGACAACCATATTTATTTGGTTGAACTTAAGTTGGAGCTATCAAGCAAAATAGATGTAAAATAATTCATTCTTTACATTAATTGAACTTGAAACTCATTCTTACAGTTTACACAAATATGAAACCGCTGAATAATTCTTGGGAAAGCCATTATTGATGTGGTGCAACCAGGCTTTGGCTAAAGCATTGCAAATGACACCATGGTCCATGACTGATTGATGTGTTCCTTGCAGTCTTTCCAACATGTCGTCGAAACTCTTAACAACAAAACACTGTTTATCAAAATGTTCTAATAGCCATATATGATCATTTATAGAAATAATAAAGAAGTCCAGCAAAAGCCAGTATTGCAGGTTCTAGTAAGTAGTTCTTAGGCTTGTCCTCACCTTGCCTTCAAATGAATAGCAGGCAATTAGTCCCGGAAAGCCTAAGGCCTTCAATGTTGATCCAAACTAGTTTTATTGCTAAGCCCACGGAAAGCTTGCCTTAAGATAATCCAAACTTGGGACCAATCTTCCCTCCAATCCAAAAGGAAGGGATATATCTTTTTGCTAAAACCATATAATATAATAATACAAACAAAAGAAATATTAAATCCGATTAGACTAGGGCTGTGGAGGAAACTTGGAATAGATCCAATAGACAAATGTAATTAGACATGAAAGACTCTAGAACCTGGACGATGTATCCACCTCCTGCTCGGCCAATCGGCTGCTCTCTTTTCGATTTGCACTGTGCTGCTGAGTTTGGTTATCGCTAGAATCTTCCCAATTTCTCTACACATTAATCACATCATCAGAAATTTCAAGAATTTCACTACTTTTATCCACATATAAATATCCCCTCAAATCTTCTTACAATGGCAATAGAATTTAACATTGAAGTAGCATTCCCTTTAGTCACTAGTTCCAGACTTCCAATTCAAGAAATCTAGTTCACTCTCACTCAGCATATATACACAATGAGGCTCTTGCTGTTGCTCTTGGCTTGTTATGTTGGCCTATGCAATGGATCGAGTTTGCTGCCTTTCATGGATCCAGGCAGTGGCAGTCTGTTATTGGCTGATCCGTTCCGAGTGTTAGAGCAAATCCCACTTACCCTGGAGAGGGACGAGAGCTTGGCACTGTCGCCAGCCAGGGTGGACTGGAAGGAAACAGCGGAGGGGCATACGATAATGTTGGATGTGCCAGGGTTGAAGAAGGAAGAGCTGAAGATCGAAGTGGAAGAGAACCGTGTGCTGAGGGTGAGCGGGGAAAGGAAGAGAGAGGAAGAGAAGAAGGGCGACCATTGGCACAGGGTGGAACGCTCCTATGGCAAGTTTTGGAGACAATTTAGGCTGCCTGAGAACGTGGACTTGGACACTGTGAAGGCTAAGCTGGAAGATGGGGTGCTTACTTTGTCATTGGCCAAGTTGTCTCCCGATAAGATTAAGGGTCCGAAGGTTGTCGACATTGCTGGCGGAGAGGCTAATGAAGCACCCAAGCTCGAGGGTAACGATGCCAAGCAGGAGCTTTAAATCCATCCTTGAATCGTTTTTCATGGCTTTCAAAGCTTTTTCCAGCCTGTTTATGTAGATGAATATATATGAGAAAATAATTACTAAAATTGAATAAAAGTATTATCAAAATTATAATATAAGGTAATGCAAGGTAAGATATTGGTGTACCTAAAATTTAATTTTCACGACGCTATTATGTTTTCGTAACTAATCATCTTTGTCTGCCCCTCTCTCTCAACGTTTGTTTTGTTAAATGTGTTTAAAGATATTTCAACCTCGATATGCTACAAGGAGTCAGAATCATTTATATATTATATATAATATTAACTGTGTTTGGATAAGAAATTTAGAAAACAAATTTTATTTATATTTAAGTTTTTAAAATTTTAAAAATGTATTTATTTATTTAGATGAGGAATTAATGAGATTTGAGTAGTTTAATTTTTTTAAATTTTTTTTAAATTTTTTTTAATTTCTCATAATTTTAATTTATTTAAAGTATACGATTTCATTATTAAATAAAAAATTTAAATTTCAAAAATTAATTTTATTTATTATAATATATATTTTATTAAATATATTTATAGTTTTTTACAAATTTAATAAACCCATATTATGCTATTTATTTTTAATATTATTTTTAAATTTATAAACTTCCATTAACTTCATTTTTTGTAAAATAATTATTTATCCAAGCAAAATTATTACAATTCAAAAATTTTAACATGCTAGCTTTTTAAAATATCTAAAATTTTAAAATTGATCTAAATGAGTGAAATTTGAAAGAAAAATTTGAATTCATATAAATTCTAAATTTTTTTCTTATGTATATTTAAACAAATAAATTCACTCTTAGAAAATTAAAAATTTAGATAAAATTTAAACCCCTCCATATTATATATATATATGAGGAGAGATACATTTATATCGGTGTAAACTTATAGTAATTTTACACATTTCTATAACTTTTTATACTATTAATATTTTTACAATTTAAATGTTCTATTTCATGTTCCATTCATGTAAATTATGCATGTCAAATTCAACATAACTTCAAAATTTCTAACTATAGTTTATATAAAAAACTTTCAACCATTCAATAAATATTAATATATATAATATTTTGAATCGGTATAATAGAGATATCAGATCGATTCAAAAATTTACATGTGTCATAACGTTGCCTACATAATAGTACAAGGCCTAGTAAGCAAAGCTAGACACGGAGTGCCTAAATTAACGTAGAGTGGCCACTAACCAATTAGGGCTAGGTTGGTTAGCCACCTATTGTCTAAAAGTCTAGAATTAATACTACAAAAAATCCTAAAAGTCTAGACTTGATCTCATCACCAAATTTCGGGTTTGAGAGTAAGGTTATGTGTGGGGAATGTTATATCACCCCCACAACGCCTAAGCTAGGTTTTTTATTTATTTATTTAAGCATATTAATGTCTTAATCTAAGCTAAAATCTTATGGAAACCTTAAATAAAAACTCTAAAGAAAATATCTTCGGTTTACTTGTAACTCAATTAAGATGTGTTCACCAAACTTATCTAATTTGAAACTTAAATTAGAGATTTTTAATTTTAACGGAACCCTAAAGGATACCTAAATAATTCTAGTAAAATACCTTCAATTCCTAAAATTGATTCTATTTTAGAATTCTAAAAAAAAACCCTAGAAATTACCAATGAATTAAGAGAAATATTAAAATCCATCTACAACTTATTTGATCTTTTATTATTATTATTTAAAAGATTTAATTAATAATGTTGAACCTATCAATATCTTACAAAAGTATCCTATGCCGGGTTTATGATTTATCTTACTTTAAAATTCTTGATCTAAGGTTTAAATTCGTCAAAATCCTAAAATAACATATATTAAGTAATATTTATTAGCTTTCTTAAAAAGTTTCTAAAATACAATACTTAGAAAGACCTACTCATGATTTACAATTTACCTACAAAAATCTTTTGTTTTAATTTTGAATAAAGTCCTAAAGAATATTTACATATTAATTTAAGATTCTAATCCTATACGATATTTAAAATTAGTTTAAAACCCTACAAAAATATCTTACATATTATTTATAATTTTTCTAGGGTAAATGGTAGATAAGATCTTAAAGACTAACCTAAATCCGAATGTAAAAACCTTATGGTTTCATTAAAATGTAACACCTACTTAACTAACTTCATGTCAACATTTATGGGATGGAAAAACGACCTAAAGTTCCCTCTTTTAAAAGGAATAGTGATAAAATAGGAAAATTAATTAAATTGGCTAAAGTTAATGAAAACGAATTAAACGAATAGAAAATGTAACACCCCTAACCCGTATCCGTCACTGGATCGGGGTTGCGAAGCATTACTTAATATTAAGCTTATTTCAAAAATAAATAACAAATAAGATAATTTAATTCAATTATCCAAACTAATTAAACGAAAAAAATAAAATAAAATAATGTACATTTTAACATTTCCAAATTCAATAGCCTAAACAATTTAACTTTTCATAATTTCATAATCTCCATAAAGTTTTTTTTACATAAACAAACTCAGTCATTGTACATAAATTGTTTAATCAATTGCACTTTATGTTAATATAACCAAGCCTATTTCAATTAAATACTATAACTAACTATGCTATATAATTAAGTCATATAATTAACGAATTTAATGACTCACCTATTCGAAAATAAAGAAAAAAATACAAACACATAATAGCCAATTTGATACTTACCTATAAAGCCGATTATAAATGCATATAATTTGAATTTATGCTTAGCCAAATATAATTTGGTCATTGATTACACATGTTATATATATAAAACAAGCTATAGTCTAATTCTTAACTAACCAAAAAATGCACATATACAAGAAAAGAAACTTATGCCATAGCCAAACTTATAATTTACCAAAACCAAATTATACAATAAAAGTACCTTATACGTACTAATATCGATTTACACATATATCTCTTTTAACAACATCCAAAATATTTTAACAGGTGTTCGGTAATTAGCTCATCTTGTAACCAAATCAACTCACTCCCAAATGTAAAACAAATATACATGTTCTAATTATACAACCGAATTACATATGTCCTATTATATGTATATAAGTTATCACTATTACATTATACGCCCAAAACAAACCTATTCATACTAATTAAATTATCTATCAAAAACCAATGTTTAAACAACAAATCATATACCGGTTTAAATGCATATAACCGAATTAACCATTTTCATGCATGTTCATAAATGCTCAAACATAATTCACTTCCCAATTCCACATTCCATTTCATTACCACATTAATCTAAGATGCAAAACAAATATCACTTTTATAACTCTCGGTCTCATATTATATTTTTAACAAGCCAAATATACTTATAAGCAAAGTTCATTATTTAACAACCACCACCCCATCACTAATGTCAAACATTTTGATAAATCACCATTGTATATATATATATATCATGTGGATGCTAAATTAAAATGTGAAACATTTTACTTAATATTTACTATGACCAACCCAAACATGCATATTCAACCATCGCCTTATTCCAAAATATTATAAACTTCAAGGCCAACTTTAATTATCAAGTATATATATATATGTATATCAATACTAAAACCACATATGCAAACACGTAATTATCTATACAAATATCATTTACCAAAGTTTTTATTTCATCACCTTATAAAAATGCATTTCATACCCCATTTTAACATATATACTTGCATATAAAATCCAACTTCTCAAGTTTAACTTTTCATTAGCATTCAAGACCAAATTCCACTCTACAATAATGTATATTTTCACCTATAACCATGTTATATATATATTAAGCTCATACCTAGCTCTAATAAACCACACACACAACATTCATTTACCTTACAATTTTCCTATAATATCAAACCAGAACCAAAATGTGCATGGTCTTTAATCCGATCCAAAATCGAGTAGAGCAAGCTAATTAAGTCATATTCGCATGACTTTAATACAAATATACTCTCAAAAGAAACAATTTCAAACTAGTCTATACATGTCATAGTTTCAAGAAAATTTTAGCTTAAAATACCGTAATTATCCGATAGTGTGATAAGCTTTACTGACGATCCCGAACTCGTAATCACCTCAAAATCTATAAGACAAAATAAACAAACACAAACGCATACAGTAAGCATTTTAAAGTTTAGTAAGTCAATAGCATAGATAAAATTTAACAAATAAAATAAAAGAGCAATTAACTTATTTATAAGGATATTATACATCTCTTGGTTACACTTTCAATTCCATATACCTTTCTATTAATCTAAACATACCTTAATTCATTCATATATATATATATATATATAAGCCTTTGTTATGGTAGCTTAGTTATCAACTAAGCCAATTTATATCTCTAAATAAAATTGATAACTTATAATATTACAAGCACTTATGATATTTCATTCCGAATAGACAACTTACCTTATTTCCATTCATTCATTTAATTAATACATACCTACAGATATAATTCATTCACATGTCCGATTACATTTAAAATTACATTAACAAGAACTTTCTAAACACACGTTTTAAATAAATTCACCGGCACATAGCCTACTAGGCTTAAAGTCTAATTCCGTACATCGGCATTAAGCCTGCTAGACGTATAGTCTGAATATTTCACCGGCATTAAGCCTGCTAGACGTATAGTCTAAATATTTCACCGGTATTAAGCCTGCTAGGCAAAAGCCTGAAAATCTCAAATACAAAGACTATCTTTCGTATAGTTATTTATAATTACATAAGTCTTACTCATTAACTGTATATTCGTAACATTGAATTATATTCAATTCTTCATAGTAAACTTACATTCGGACCACATAGGTATAACTAAAAAAAAACATTACATTCAGCACAAATGATTTTGTAATCTATGTTCGAACCCCCTTATGCCTATAAAATTCATACATTAATTTTCCAGCTCAAGAACATGAATATACGTATATAACTATGTTCTAACCATACGCACAAAAATATATGTAATTCATAGTATTTAAATTTTATTACAAGAACTTGTAATATACTTTAGAACTATATCTTTAACTTATAACTTAAATTCAATCCAAAGAATTAAGCCTTACATTCAAATTTACACATCTATGTATATTTATTTCACTATTTGTTTCAAATCATTGAATTTATAGCATATTTAGCTAACATACATGAAACGTAAATCATTAACATCAACTTATCAATATTAATTCTTATATTCGGCTATAATATATAGGTAAATTACAAGGTTTTATTTAATTTACACATTTTAAGTTCTAACTTATCATATGTATGGTAAATAAATGTATGTATATTCAATTTAGCTAACATTTACTTGCTAATTTACTTACCTCGGATGTCGGCGGACACAATCGACAACTCGACTACTTTTGTTTTCCCCCGATCCAATTCCATTTTCTTCGTTTCTTGATCTAAACATATTCACATTTAACATTTTTATTCATCAAAACATTCAATTAAATCCAAAAATACATAAATAGGTAAATTATCATTTTGCCCCTAATATTTCACTTTTTTCAATTTAGTTCATTTTGCACAAAACACAAAATACACAAAATTTGCCCACACTATGCTAGGGCTGAATATTCATAGGCTTCATACAAGTCCACACATTTCATTTATTTCACATTTTAGTCACTCAAAAATTTATATTCACAATTTTAACCCTAATTACTCAATTTCACCAAACATTCAAAGACAAAACATGTTAATGCTTTACATATCTTTCATATTTCATCATCAACTATCACAAAGCTCAAGCATTCATCAATGGCATATCTCAAAATCACCATCAAATTCTAAAATCAAAGTATGGGTCTTGTAGTACACAAAGCAACGATCTCAAAAACGTAAAAATTATCAAAAACTGAAACCAAAACATACCTTAATTTTGCTATGGAAGTGCCGAAACTTTAAAAAGCCATGGAAGGTTTCTTCATTTTCACTATTCGGCTAAGAAAGAAGAAATATTCATCTTTTCACTACTTATTTTTAGTTATAATATTATAATTTACTTAATGACTAAATTAACCTTAATTAAATAAATTATAAAACATATATATTAAGGGCAATATTGGCCATTTTCGCTCACTATCTACTATATGGCCTAATTGCCATTTAAAACCCTCATTTTTGAAAGACAACAACAATTGGGTGCTTTTAAGTTTGACCTTCTAAATTTTTATTTTACGCGATTAAGTCATTTTATCAAATTGAGCACTCAAATGATCAAATTTTTATACGAAATTTTCGCACATATTAATTCACATACTGCAAATACCAAAAATAATTTAAAAATATTTTTCTGACTTGAATTTGTGGTCCCAAAACTACTTTGTTCAATTAGAGTCAAAATCAGGCTGTTACATCGAAACCTCAATTTAAGGCCCAAATGTGTATGTTTTCTATAATTGAAATGAGTTATTGGAAATCTATACTTAAGTTGAATTATTATTCTGTTTTGAAGTTTAAGGTTTTGTTTTGTACAATAACGCTTTGTAACTCTAATCCAACAACGGAGACAGATTAGGGGTGTTACAGCCCCGATTATACTCGAACTTGTGATCGCATCACAGCCGCCGACTGGGACCTTCACCTAGACTTCCACCCTTGGTCGTATCAAGCATTATTACCCAAAAATCGGATTTCCCCACGATGGGTTCCTCAGGTGATAATTCTATCCCGTCATGACATATGAAATGCATGTGTGTTTAGGTGCGTTTTCACATCCCCGACCCCTTAAAATTATCTAAGAACTTCTGTCGTTTCAGTAAAAAACCTGGAACACTTTTAAAGTACCCTAATCCTAAAAAAACCAAAAACCCTAACCCTACAAAAATAAAAAGCTCTAACCCTAGAGAGAGAAAGTGAAAGCGCGTCCAGTTGGGTGCGCTTTCTGCGCTCTCCTAAAAACAACATATTTTCCTAATTAAAATTTAAAACAGCCTCAAGACATAATTAAAAAAATTAGCATATTATGCTAATTTAGCCTAATTATGGATAGTTAGCTAACATTAAAAATCATGTTAATTGTAGGGGTTTTGAATAATTTGTGAGCATGTTTTTTTTTTTCAAGAAATCATATTTTGATTAATTAGTTATCGTATTTATTATTTATTTAAGATGAAAGTTTAAAAATGTGTATGAAATAAAGGATTAAAGCGATTAGTAAGTCTCCTATGTTTTAAGCTGGAACAAAAGGGCTTGAGATGAGAAAAGGCAGAGAAGCATTTCAATTTTCATGTGGGAAAAATGAGAGGATGAGACGAGAGAAATAATAGAAAGAGGTTGGAATTTGGATATTGGAAATGTTATAAAAAGTACTAAATGAGTTGGTCCACACATAAAACGAAACAATAGGGAAAGGGCAGAAACAGAGCCCACAAAAACCAAAAGAGAAAAAGAAAACAGCCTCAAAAAGATCGAATCTGACGTAAAAGTAGAGCTACCAACCAAATCTAGCTCCCCTATCTCTAACCACTTGTCTTTCTTATCAACTTGGTCAAATCCCATCATGCTGCCCGTTGCCCCTGCCCCTGCCCTCGCCATCGACTACCCCCACCCAATTTGTTATTACATCTACATCCACATATAAATATTCACACATTACAAGCTTTACCTATTTTCCTACAACCACTAGTTACAGTTTCTCTTTTTTGCTCATTTGCATCATCCCCATGTCCCCTCTCCATGTTTTTCTAAATCTCTCCATCTAACATACCTATAACACCCTTATTCTTTCTCTATTCTACCTGATTTGATTTGATTTTGTAACTGATGGGACGATCACCTTGTTGTGAAAAGGCTCATACCAACAAAGGTGCCTGGACCAAAGAGGAAGATCAACGCCTCATCAACTACATCCGTGTCCATGGTGAAGGCTGCTGGCGTTCCCTCCCCAAAGCTGCTGGTAACCCCTCATTTCCATGTTTTACCTTTTTGGCTTTTTCTTCCTATTTTCCATCTTTCTCACTTGCCAATTTGGTGGCACCGCAGGGCTGCTTAGATGTGGTAAGAGTTGCAGATTAAGATGGATAAACTACTTGAGGCCTGATCTTAAGAGAGGAAATTTCACTGAGGAAGAAGATGAGCTTATCATCAAGCTTCACAGTTTACTTGGAAACAAGTGAGTTTCCTCCTTGTATTATTTTAGGCTAAAGATGTTTCAAATTTCATCATATATTTTGACAAAATTCATGTTGTTGAATCTATTGCCAGATGGTCATTGATTGCTGGAAGATTACCAGGAAGAACAGATAATGAGATAAAGAACTACTGGAACACACACATCAAAAGAAAGCTTATAAGCAGAGGAATTGATCCACAAACTCATCGTCCTCTCAATCAAACCGCCAATACCAACACGGTCACAGCCCCCACCGAATTGGATTTCAGAAACACGCCTACATCCGTTTCCAAATCCAGTTCCATCAAAAACCCATCTCTGGATTTCAGTTACAATGAATTTCAATTCAAGTCCAACACAGATTCCCTTGAAGAACCCAACTGTACAACCAGCAGTGGAATGACTACAGATGAAGAACAACAAGAACAGCTGCACAAGCAGCAGCAATACGATCCAAGCAATGGGCAAGACTTAAATTTGGAGCTGTCGATTGGGATTGTTTCAGCTGACTCATCTCGGGTATCAAGTGCCAACTCGGCCGAGTCGAAACCAAAGGTAGATAACAACAATTTCCAGTTTCTTGAACAAGCTATGGTGGCTAAGGCGGTATGTTTGTGTTGGCAATTAGGTTTTGGAACAAGTGAAATTTGTAGGAACTGTCAAAATTCAAATTCAAATGGCTTCTATAGTTATTGTAGACCCTTGGATTCATAGGGTCATCTTTTTCTTCTTTCTTTCTGTTTTTAGGAGATAAATTAATGCTTAATTATTATCTTTTTGCCTGCCCACTGTAATCAAAGCAAAATTATAAAACAAACTCTTTTTTATTTGTTCAATTTATAGGTTCAATGAACATGCTATTTTGGTATTATAAAACATAGTATTGGAGCGTTACACAAATTAACCACCATTTGTACAACATGTGGAATGCATCCTGAGATGGTGACTAGTCAGTGAGTTTAGGCTGGCAGTGGCTGGCATATATCATCAATTATTTATTACATTTAATGATTTTCAAATCATGGTTTTGTTTTTATTTTTAAGGTTTGGAGGGGCTGACATTTCCTTCTGCACACCCACACACTGCATCTGCGTTGCGAACAACAATTTGTTAAATAAATATCCCACTTCTTTTTTTTGTCTTTCAACCTTTCCAATTAGATTTTTAATTCTATTAATTTTTTCGTACTTTTTTTTTTGTGAGAAAAGAAAACTCTAAATAATTACAAAATCAACGTTTGAGCGAAAGTAACACCAGTAAATTTATCCCTATCAATAAAGGTACAAACCATCTTGGGAGGAACGTCAAGAATTTACAAATTGACTTTCTCGATCAAAGCTTATTTAGCTAAACAATTCGCAACTTGATTTTGTTCTCTTGGAATATACCGCAGAAACCATTGATTTTCCTGATATAAAATATTATGGATTCGCCTAATCAAAGTTGAATTTGGAACAATGGAAGAGCTTCCGATAATGCCCTTAACAACTTCCAAGCTATCAGAATGAATGATAACTTGGTCATAGCCCCTTCGTTGAACAAGTTTGAGACTGTCAAGAATGCCCTAGAGTTCCGCATCAAAAATCGAACATTTACCAAGGAATCGATGATATCCAAACAATCCAATTTCCCTCTTTATCACGAACAACGTCCCCAGCTGCAGCAAGTCCAGAACCAGTTGCACTGCCCCATCAGTATTAAGATAAACCTGCTCCTCAGTGGTATGTGCTTCAAAAGAGCGCTCAAGGCATCCGGAAGGGACTTCTTGAGATGAGGAGAAGAAATGGATTGCCCAACTATAAGATCCTTGAACTATTTCTTTTGAGCTCCAAGGTTTGCCTTGAAAGATGTATAAATTTCGATTTTTCCATATACGCCAAATAAACAATCCAAAAAAAATAGGCCCAACTAGCTCCCCCCTCGTGAACCAACATATTAACGTGCATATTAAGAAAAAACCAACCCTGAGAAAGAATAGAGAAAATATTTGAAAGGTACTTACCTGGATTAACCTGAGCCCAAACATCCTTAGTAGCCAGACAGTCTCATAGAATGTGTAAAATATCTTCCGAGTGATACCCACAAATGAGACAGGAGGAATCATCCGAAAGACCCCTCCTAACTCTTTCTACATTACTAAGAATTTTTCCTTGTAAAACCGTCCAAATAAAGATACGAACCCATTGAGGACTAGGAAACTTCCAAACATTCTTTCATTTCTCATCTCTCAGATTCCAGTCTCCTTCCTTAAAAGCCTTATAAGAAGTTGTAACAGAAAAAACACCAGATGAAGTGTGACTCAAAGAAATGAAATTCTATCGGGACCTTCAAAAGGATGAGTAGAAGGGATTACCCTTAATAGCTTGGATCACATCTTCTGATAACCAAACTCGGAAAAGATCTAAGTTCCACAAGCCCTCATCAGTAATCATCTCATACAAAAGACAATTAGAATTCAAATTTGCATTAGGAGAAGTGTGTCTAAACAAAGGCCCAATATCGGGAATCCAATTGTCCTTCCAGCGCTGAATTATGTGACTATCTCCAACAGACCAATGTAAGTTTTCACAAAGTAATGCCTAAATTTTGGAAAGAGACTTCCAGATAAAAGAACTCCTATCCTTATCATTTGGTACTTCGATCTAAGCACACGAACCCAAAAAAATTCCTTATCAGACACCAATTTAAACCCCAACTTCAACAGAAAAAGATATATTCTAATCTCGGAGTTTCTTCAGACCAAGACTGCCACACACTTTTGGTTGACAAATGGATTCCCAACCTACTAGAGACATCTTTTTTTTCCTCTCGGAAGACCCCTAGATAAACTATTTCACCAAACTTTCAATCTCATCGTAAATTTTCCTAGCTATCATCATGGACTGCATGAAGTAGCTCGGAATAGAAAAGAGAACTGATTGGGCTAAAATAACGTGCCCTATTAAAGAGAGATTTTTGGCTTCCCAGCTTTAAAGCTTACCACACACTTTTTCCACCACGAACTGAAGAGTGCTACTAGTGACCCTCTGGTGAAAAACAGGAACTCCAAGATAATGGCCAATATTATGAACTTGTTAAAAACCAAATATAGTGTTGATCGTATCCACTGTAAATTCATCCGCGCCTTTAGAAAAGGAAATATTGGTCTTCCTAGCGTTAATTTTATGCCCAAATAACACACAAAATCTATCCAGAATATTTTTTAAGACTATCATGTCTCGAATCTACTTTACTGAAGATAACCAAATCATCAGCATAAAACAAATGCGAAATAGTAGGCCCGTTTCTAGAAAGACGAATAGGGCTCCACTTTCCTTCCGAAATAGTAGAATGAATCAAATGACGAAGCCACTCCATACAGAGCACAAAAAGGTAGGGAGAAAGAGGACACCCTTAACGAATACCTCTAATAGGTCTGAATTTAGATAACGGAGCTTCATTCCACATAACCTGTATAATAGAATTAGAGATAGAGGACATAATAACATTAATAAGATAATCGGGGATACTTGTCGCTCAGAGAGAAGCGTCAATGAATTCCCAACTAACTCTATCATAGGCCTTCTCCAAGTCAATTTTAATCACTATCCATTTCTATCTTTTTTGACATCTCATAGTATGAATTACCTCTTGAGCTAAAATAATGTTCTCGTTGATATTGCTTCCTGCAATAAAGCTAGCCTGTTCCTGCGCAATAATTTTAGAGAAGATATGCTTAAAACGATTAGTAATTACCTTTATCGTCAACTTGTATAGAACCGAGCAAAGGCTTATTGGTCGAAATTGACCAAAAACTTCAAGATTCTGAACCTTCGAAATAAGAACGATCAACATATTATTCAGATCAGGATTAATAGAATTTCTATCGAAGACCTTCCTAATCCAATCACAAACCGCTCCCACAATAGTGTCCCACTGCTTTTGAAAGAAAAGGGCATGAAAACTATCACTACCTGGTGCTTTAAGAGGAGCCTATCAAAAAGAGCCTCTTTAATTTCCACATTTGACACCGATTTCCCCAAAAAAACTAATATCAACTAGATCAAGTTGAGGAAAACTGCTAGCAGGTAAAATACCCAAAGGCACAGAAATTTCTCTATACAATATTTGAAAGAACTTGTTCGCCTCTCCTTCAATGTCCTCAGGGTCGTAGATCCAATTACTATCAAAATTGCGAATTGTAGAAATACGATTATTTTTCCTCCTTTGCAAAGTACGAGTATGGAAAAACTTAGTGTTCCGGTCATCCAATTTCAACCAGTCACACATTGCTTTTTGCTTCCAAAGAAGTTCTTCGTGGTGAAGAACACTCTCAAGTTCTTGGTGAAGAAACAAATCCTCTTGATTTAAACGGTAAGAACCAGAGTACTCCCTTATCCTCTGGATATTGGCAATTCTTTTGATAAGATCTCTCTTGCGGGTGGTAATATTATCATAAAATGTTTATTCCACTCCTTAATTTTATGAGTGAGCTTACCAAGAAAATCAGATATATTACAAGAGAAATCCCAATTTTCCTTCAAAAATCCATCAAAATTCAGATGTTCAGCCCATCCAACCAAAAATCTAAAAGGTCTTCCCTAGGTGAAAGAAATACTCGGATTCAAAACCAAAAGGAGAGAGCGATGGTCTGACTTAATCTTTGGAATGTGAGAAACCATGCAACTAGGAAAATTATATATCCAGGCCTTATTTCCCAAAGCACGGTCTATTCTCTCAAACAAATATCCCCTATGCCAAATGAAGGGAGGCCCTCTAAACCCTAAATCATGAAGCTCAGCTGAATCAACAAAGTCACCAAAATATGGGCATCTCTTGCCCCTAGAGAGGCCCCCAAATTTCTCAGAAGAGGAGAGGATTGCGTTGAAATCACCAATAGCAATCCAAAGGATCTGACCAAGCAGATTTGTAGACCTCAAATCATTCCAAAAAAATTAGCGCACTTGCCTATTGGGACTACCATAAACAAAAGAGATGAAAATAGGATGTGACGAGGGCATTTGCCAAACCTGAGTCAAAATGAATTGCGGATGGCTACAGACCACCTCAAGGCGAACGGAATCTTTCCATCCTAGCCAAATACCCCTAAAAAAGCCAATCACCTTCACACTGTAAGAATACTGGAAACCCAACTTAGCAATAATGTTGTTAGCCTTGGCCCCACTTACTCTCGGTTCGAGCAAACTAACAATATCAGGTTTGTACTCCATATTGTATTCCCGAAAAATTCTAGGGAATTTAACATTTGCACAGCTCTGGTAATTCCACGAAAAGATAGTAATATTTATTAAATAAAATTTAAAAATAGAATATCATACCTAGCTTTCGAGGCAAATATTGCCTTCTGAATTTGAACCTACTCCATCTAGCTGGCATTCAAATTCTTGCTGAGAATTTGAGGAGATAAGAGCTCCACCATCGCCTCCATAGACTCAACTAAAGGAATACGCGTGTTCACAGAAGGTTTAAAATGATTCCCTCGACCCCGTAAAGCAAAAGAGGTCTTTCGATTACTTCAACTACCACTGTCTCTAGCACTGCTTATTCGATCTCTAGGATTAGTTAAATTCGAACCCAAAGCCGAATCCAGGACCTCTACTGATTGTGAACCTGATTTAACCTGTTGATTAGATTGAACATTTTTTTAAAAGTAACTATTGAATACTTACCTAGATCAAGTGTGTTATCAGATATAGGAACAATGAATCCTTCAGATTCATCAAACACGAGATTGTAATGTGCTTTAATTTTTTCCAAATCTTCAACTTCAATATTAGCCTGGTTTCTAGAATCCAAATTGCCTTGACCGCTTGTGTCATCAATTGGAGTATTATTTTGTAAACATGCATTCTTCGAATCTGCAGAAGCAGAAGAGGAAAAAATAGAAGCAGGTAATTTAGCCATAGAGCCCCCATTATTATTAATAAAACCACCCAACCCCGTAGGCCTTTTCCCCAAAAATTTATCCAAAAAATCTTTGAAATTTTGGCCCAAGCTTTCCAGAGCAACACTGTCCAAATTATCATTCATAACTGTCCCCCTAAATAAGCCCAACCCCACGTTACCCTCATGATTTGCATCAACTAAAAACCCCTAACACCTTTTTTATTAACCCTAGTTTTAAAACTCATTGAATTAGCAGCCACCTCCACATTAGCTTTTTCCCCTACAATTTCTCCAGCAGACAGCCCCGCATTATCACTTAAATCCTTATCCACCATCAACGCCAAAAATCTAGACCCTAATGGGTTTTTAGTTTGTTTCGCCAAACCTTTCCCAGAAATATTCCGCTTCACCCGCCATGATGATTTTCTTTCCACCAATATCCACAGCCTAAACTCCGGTTCCTTCTCTCTGCTTCTAGAACCATTGTTTCATCGTCCATGTTGCCCTCGTTAGGAAGGGCCACCCCGATCGACAATTCATCACGATACACCATCAGGTTTTTATCCGTCACAACCGATGGGCACATTCCTTTAACATGCCCATATTTACCACAAGCAAAACACACTGTCCAAAGAGCCTCATATTCGACACGTTGGACAGCACCGTCAACAATAACCTGCGAAATCAATGGCTTTTCCAGATTAATGTAAACAGCTAAATGAGTAAATCGGCTTCTAGTCTGATTATCAGTCTAGACATCAAGTTTGACCACCTTCCCAATGAGATCCCCAATGGCTTCAATTATTTTTCCGTTTATAAAGGTATCCCGGGAGACTCGGCAGATGAATCCAGGCTAGCACCACACTAGGGTAAGGTTGTGAAGGTCTAAAGTGTTTAGTCCATAGTTGAACAGTCAGGTACTGTCCATAGACGATCCAAGGGCCCTGCGTCAAAACTCTGTTGTAATCATCAACAGCCTAAAATTTAACCAAAAAATAGCCATTAGTAATGTCCATTAAACGAATAGGATTCACTGGTTTCCAAAGAAAAATAATGCGATTATGCAGGGCGTTGTAACCAATTTACGTCCTAGAAGTTTGACGATGATCGTCAATTCTATTTCTCTGAAGAGAATATCTTTAATACGATCCGAGAAGGCAATAGCAGGAACACCGTCAATGATGGTCGTATTCACATCTCCTTCTAGCAACTCAAAATCATTATCACTCCTCGCAGAAAGCACAGAACGATCCGAGTCAGAGACTACAGTATGTCCCCCAAGAGTTTGTCTTTCCATGACATAGTTAGTTGTGGATCAGGATCCACAGCCATAGAAGTATCTCCTTCAACGGAATTATCTTTAAACCTCACTTTTTTAATATTTCGATCACTATCAGGATGAGGATCACCATCCCCATCATTGCTAAAAATTTTTTAAATAAAATCCTTCCACCCAACAAACATTGGTGAGTTACGTTTATATTTGAATATTGTAATTCCACTCAAAACCCTAAAACATACACTTGTCAGGTTCTTATTTGCACGTGATAAAAATAATACTTAAATATTTAATATATTTTTTCGTAACTAAAAATGAATATGCTTAATATATACATGATATAAAATGTTAATATAATTTATTAAATGAAAGCTTGGTAATATTGGTTTTTGGACTTCAACGAAATTATCTCCAATTCTTTTTATATTTATATTTATATTTATTTAATTGATTTATAACTATAGTTGTAAACTTTTAAAAGAAATAATAATTTTATCTCTCTCGAAAAACAATTTTGTTGTGTTTGTATTATCATATTTCATTTTAACACTTTAACCTATATATTTTTCTTTTAATAAATAAATTAAATAGAATGGAAGTTCACCACGTCAAACAATTGTTTTTAAGAGGATACGTTTGATTATTTTTTATAATAGGACTCTTCTGACATGATGAAGTCAATAAAAATTTTGGGATTTTGATGAGTATAAATTTAAAGTTACACAATTTTAAGTAGACTTAGACTATAAAATTTGTTGCAAAAAATGTAATTTTTGAAAATTTTGAGGCATATTCTCGATTGGTAAAGGTGGAGAGTTGAATCATAAAATTATGGTTTTATATTCTACTCCATGATGCCTTTACAACGGTATATCATATGCTCAAAATGGTTGAGTAATGAATGAAAAATTGATGCTCAAAGTAAGCTACTTGTGAATTATGTTGAGAGAAAAGAAAAGCTTAGATCCCATATTGGTTAAACACCAAGTGTGAGATATGTATATATATGAGAACCCACTTGAAAGTTATTGAATAAATAAGCTTAAAACTTTGTCTTGCTTACAAGGGGGTGCAAATCCAAACCCACTAGGGTTGGGGGTGCACCCGCACAATGTGAGTGATGCAGAATGTTTGGACTCGTCGGGTTCAAAAAGGACTTGTGGGATATTTTAGCTACCGTGGGGGAAGGGTGAAAAGAACCCCCATCATGAAATAGAACATGAAACCGTAAGCTCCCAAGCAGTGGGAGGAGCCTAGGGCTTTGATCGCGTGCCTCTATTGAAGAATGAGCCAGTGACTCATAAGTAGTGGTTTGGTTAAGGGAACCCATCGGAGCCGTAGCGAAAGCAAGTCTTCATAGGGAAATTTTCATTGCTTATGGACCCGAACCTGGGTGATCAATCCATGACCAAGATGAAGCTTGGGTGAAACTAAGTGAAGGTTTGAACCGACTCATAGAAATTTCTAAAATTTTTCCATGTTGAATGCCTATAAAAGCCTAATGAATACTGCAGAATTCTTTAGAGACACAAAGACACATAACAAATTTTTCACGCTAAAATATTCTTTTCTTTTTCCTATCTAAATTTTCAAACATTTCGGTGATAGAAGAAGGCAAGGTTTGTTCGTTGATTACTGCAAAGGTACTACTACTACCACGATTATTTTGTTGTTAGATCTTGGGAGACAGTTGACCAACGTTTCTCCAAGTATCATAGGAGTGGCCGAATCTGTCTTAAGGAAACTGTGAAAACATGTATCAACATCTAGTAAAACTCGATTCTCTTATTCGATTTTTGGTTTTCCAAAATCTTGTTTATTTAATTGTTTTCAATTCTGATGTTTTAAATAATTCTAAATAATTATTCATTTTATTTTATTTAAATTTGGTGTTTTTACATAAATATAAATATTTGTTTATATAAATATTTGCATATATTAATTTGTTTTATTTGTATATATAATTATTTATATATATTTATTCGCTTTTTAAGGTTAAAATTAAATTATAAAATTATCACTAAATTTTGGAATGATAAACCATCGTGCTCTATCGAGAACGGTGATGAAAAATCAAAGAATAGCCACAGCGAAATCCGAAAGAGATATTGCCACGAGATTTAAAGGGGGTGACGAGCTTGTTGTTAGTCTCAACTATCCGTGTTCCACAACTCACCGAGAGATGAAAATTTTGCTACTATGTCGTGGTTTGCTCGCTAAACATCACATATATGAGTTTAGCATCCTGAAAGGGTCGTATCATTTAAGTGCAGTTTTTGGCCCAAATTCTACTAGTGGAAGGTTTGGGTTCTACCTCCAGCCGTTTCTTTTTTAAGCGGGTTCTACCCTTCCCTTCCCAAATTTCATTCAAGATGTTTTGTACAACTTCCATGTGGCATCGGGTCAATCGACAGGTCTTTCTTAGTGACTACTAATCACACCCTAGCGTGCGTGCACCAGGGCTATAAATCAACCCAAATACTAATAATAATCTAGCTGTGTACTGCAAGTGTGACAGGTCGAGTTGTAATGTTTGTAGTGCTAGAATGTAATACCCAAGTATTCCAAGGATCAAACCCAAGCGAGTTCGAGGGCAAAGTGATTCCTATGCAACAAGCATGCAACCAAAAAATCTAGTTAACTACTCGCTAAGTGCTATATTACGACAATTCATAATCGAGGTTAAATTACACTAATTGGCTACCTACATTAAAAAGGACCAAATTGTAAAACAGTAAAAAATTAAGCAATTAACAATTCAATAAAAAAAAGTGATTGGTTGACTTCTATGTTGCTAATTAGTTTTTGGATTAGGGATCTAGAAGGCTTAAACTTTTAATTGGCTCAATTTTACCTATCGGTCACCATTTTACCAAATTAGACGACTTAGTCTTGTTTATCTCTCGACCTCACCAAACTAACTCGGGACAGCCAAATTGGTGCTCAATAGGATCTCCTCTCGTTATCACCTATCTATGTTTTTCCTAAAGGCGTCAATTCTAAGTTTTGAAATTTATTCAATTTAGTCTAGTTTCTACGATTTAGTCTCTGTATCAAAAACTAACCAAGCAATATTTCCATCAACCAACTACCAAAGATTTATTACCTAACATAATTTCCATACAAACAACCCAACATACGTTCAAAGCATATATTAAAATAAGCACAAAAACTAGCGTTAAAAAAGCTTAGTAATTTCTTGATGGTTGCTTGAGGAAGATGAAGGTAGCAACAATGGAGATGAAAAATACCAATAAACTTTAGATTTTTTACTAAGAAAAAGGAAATAGAAGTGAGTTATATTAAAAGCTATGGATTAAAATGAAAATACAAAAAAAAAATTGAGCATCAAACTGCAGTTTGCACCTCAAAATGTTAAAAATTTGATTTAGTCCTTTAAAAATTATAAAGATATAGACTATATAAAATTTTCTGGCTTCGCCCTTGATAGTATATATTTCTTATATTTAAATCATCCAAATTATAAATTAAATGATGCAATATAAATTTATATTCAATAATCAAAAGCTAAAATAATTTCAATAAACTGCTAGGATAAAAATTTAAGGAAAAAAAATCAACAGTTAGGTGATAATATTATATAGCTTCCTTTAAAATTACAATTTCATTGTATGTATAAAAAAACATTTTAAATTTAATTAACTTATTAAAAATATTAGAATAAAATTAATAATTAATTTTTTTACAAAATATTTAACTAAAATTTGTTTATTTTATTTTTAGTATAAAAATTTTGAATTCAATCCATCTCAAATTTAAATTTTTTTCAATTCAAAACTATTCTAACTTTCAATCTATTTCGATTTTACCTCATTTCAATGCTTCAAACTCCATTTTTCAAATTGATGATATAAATTGGGACCCATTTTGCCACCAAGACTTGCGGGCAACAATAAAAGCATAAGCCGACTGCTAACGATGGGATGGATTATAAATTTGTTGAGTGATATGTAAACGAGATTAGAATTTTAGTTTAACAAATTGCGTGCTTTTAAGTGGTTTCTTTGTTTTAAATTCGTCTAAGTGATTATATGTTTTAAAAAGGTAAAAATTTTAAAGGGAAATTCTTTAAGGTTTTAAAATAAAATAGAAATAAACTTTCAAGTGAAGAAGTAAAAAGTGAGGCAATTAAGCACACCAAATGTTTGAGTAAATGCTCTCAAAGTAATTTCTATTACTTTGAGGAATTACAACTGAGTGATTACAAATGAGAGAAAATGTCTCTATTTATAATTGAGCTTTCTCAAATCTAACGATACAAGTTAAATTACATCAACGGTTGATATTGAAACCTATCTACAATATAAAAGTCTCAAAGGATTTAAACTCTATACAATCTTATCTCTTATAATTTACATTATTCATCATGATAACTCTAGTTTTACTGAAGTGTTCCATTAGACCACTAAAATTTCAAGTAGATTAATTTCTCCATTTATTTCATAAATTGAATCAATTCAAGATATTCAAATATGCTTTATTTAATCAATTAATCTTTAGAGACATTTCGTATGTATTCATCTTATCCGTAACATGTAAGGTATTAAATTAAAGGAAGTCAACGGCATTGGAATGACGATAAGGTTGGGTTTTAAATTAATAAAATGTTAGTTTAACAAAAATAATTGTAGTGAAAGGGAATTAAAGCATATGGGATTAGTTGGATGGAAGAGGTGACATGTGACATGTGAAGTGGGAAAAGAGGCATGTGAGAAGTTTGGCGTTAGGAAGGTGAGGTAGGTAAAGGTTAAGGTAACCCAGTCTTCTACTTCTGCATTAAATAATAACAATAATTAAAAGAGAAGAAGTTAGTTAAAAAGTTGGTAGGGTATGGGGTGGGATTTCCATTAGGAAATGTTGGAAGAAGATACGTAGAATAGAGAGCGACTCATCGCATCCCATGTGCCACTATAGTAGGGAATGGGATTCCCACTCTCACCCTACAATTATATTAACACAAAAGTAGAAGTATTCATGGGACGAGTTGAGTCGGGTCGGGATCAACTAAAATTCAGGCATATTTATTAGGCTCAGGCTCAGGTTAGCCTGAAAAATGGGCCTAAAATTTGCTCAAGTCTAGCCAAGATAAAAATAATAAAATTTGGGCTCGACCTGGCCTGCCTATATTAATTTTTATATGATTTTTAAATATATATAACACATCAAAAATATTAAAAACATCAAAATAAATATTTCTCAACCAATTAAAAATAAATTTTAAAAAATATGTAGACTTAAATAACACTAAGATAAGTGCAACTTAATAAGCAAATGCCTCTAAAACAATAACAAAATTAACAAATGCCTTTAAAATAATAACAAAATTAATAATAAAATAAGTTTTATACAATATCCAAATAATAACAACAAAATAGTAGCAATATAATAGTAAAATGGTAGCAAAATAGGGAGAAAACAACAAGAAAATAACATTAAAAAAAAGTAGATTTTTTTTGTCCTTTAGTGAATTCGGGCCGAGCCCGGGCCAAAAATGCCTATCCCGAGGCTCGGCCTATTTTTTAAGTGGGCCTTATTTTTCCATTCAAGCCCATTTTTTGGGCCTATATTTTTGCCTAAACCCTCCCACATTTTGGATGGGCCTTCGGGCCGAGCCGGGTGGCCCAACCCATGATCAGGTCTACATAAAAGTACTTAAAACTTTTTTTAAGGTTTAATAAAAAATTCACTTACTTATACAATAAAATGTATTCATTATTTTTTATCAGGCAGTAAGAATGACCTTCAAGTGTTCGATGATATGTTTAAGTTAAGCACAACATAGCTTACTCGCCGCCTATGACTACAAGGTGTTTGTTAAAATGCTTGTGAGAAACCGTCTACCTTGTTCTGGCCCATTTCTGGTTTAGCATTTCTGTTAACGGCCCATTTGGTTTTTGGTTTATCAAATTAAGTCTGTTATTGTTGTTATAACAAGTGGTACAATTGTAGCTCGTTTGCTATTTTTTTTTTGTTATTGATGGTTCTAGAACACCAGAACTCCTATAAGTAGCCTAGGTGCTGCTTTATCATTCTTATGCTATCAATGATGATTAAATTGAGTGTTACACTCACAAGCTCTCTCTCTTTTCTCATGTTCCTTCTCTTTTCTATAATTCTTTATCTGTTATTAATATTTCTTTATTCTACTTCATGAATTTCTGGTTTTTTTTTTTTATCATTTATGCTTTACTTTCAGATTACTGCACTGTTATTCTTCATACTTCATGTAACATCTAACATTTTTCGATAAAAATTAACTTGTTCCGGAATGGTTTGAAAAATAAGTTTTTCTTTTTACGAAAGTAATATTAAAATAATAATTAATTATAGACTCATTTTTATTTATCTAAGTGGTATGTTTTGAATAATAAAAGAAATTCAATGAAAAATTAAATTCTTTTTGAGAAATTGATTGTTTTTATTTTTTTTAAATAAAACTTTTTAATTTTTAATTTTTAAAAATAAAAAATTATGAAAAAAATTAAAATTTTAAAAATAAAAAATAAAAATATTTTTAAAAAAAATCTAAACTTCAATGTTATCTAAATCAGACTAGATTAGTTAGACTAGAAATCAGTTGAGATATCGAACCAAGCTAAAAAAATCAATTGAACTAGTAATTGAACCAATTTCAAACTGACCTGACCAATTGGTAACAATTGGCTCGACCGGTTCAAAGTAAATAAATTATAAAAATTAAAAATTAAAAATTATATAAGAAAACGTTTTAACTGCCAAATTAACTAAATTTTTAGCCTGATTCAACCAATCCATACCACTTCATGGGTCAATCGGTTTTTAAAATTTTTAAATTTTTTTAGCCTTCAACATTTACAATTTTTTTTGTCAATTTAGTCCATACCCTTTAAAAGTATATAAAAAATTTAAAACGGATACACAAATTTAAACCCTAAACACTCCACGATAAGCACTAAAGTGTTGATACCTAACATTCCACAATAATAATCGCACAGAAGTGCTAGTATAAATCGCACCAAAGTATCAATAACAATCGCACCAAAGTGCCAGTAAGTTCCCACCAATAATGTAAATGAATCTCATAACATGCCAACTATATCGGACTCTATCTTAGACTATTTAATAGGGTATTTACCATTTCAATGTATACAAGTTTACATATCGATTAACAATCACATGAAATCTTCACATCATTTGCATTTCATTATCCTGCGCTCAAATATCAATCGTCTATTGTATCACATATCCATTTAACTAGTTCTTACATCAATTGCATTCAAACATACTTGACATTAATCTCATACATATCATCACTTTTCACTAATTCAACAGGACACAATATACTTTAACATAATCCTTTATTATATCATACCATGAACTTAATGGCATACATAATTATAAGAATTCATTAAATCACAATTTCACTAAATATCAATCATAGATAAATAAATAAATAAAAACCTTACCTTTCATGAGACAAAGCTCTAAATATCACCTTACTCAATTTAATATTTATTTAAACTATGAATTAAAATTAAGTGTTAAAAGCATAAATTGAAATGGAGCTGCTCGACTACGACCTTCACCTTCCTTTTATTCCTCAATGTTCTAGCGTTGTCTTTAACCATGTACGATAAATCTGATTACAAAAAACTTATCAATTCCTGTATAACACATAAAAACACATCAATTAAATCCGAATTTTCATCTATTCAATTTAGTCCCTTAACACCCTAATGTCTGAAATGCTTGAATCTTTTGATATTCTTTGTCGAATTAAAATTTGATTTCAAATTCATGCACTAGGTATATCATACTTTATTCTATTCAATTTGGTCCCTAATGTCATAAAACTAACTATTCATCACTTTCTATTATGTCTCAACATGACCCTAACACTACCTAAGCTTATCATTCAACAATTTTAAACATTCAAACCTTAATCTCACCAAGAATTCCTTAAAAGGTATTTTAAAATAAACTTCTTAAATTGAAAGCCTAACAAATGGGTTGGATTAATCAAGCTTAATTGATCATAAATTTATAAAAAATTCAAACAAATAGCTTGATTACCTTGGTGAATTATGGATCGGTTTTGGCTAAGAACTTGAGAAAATTTTCTTGCTCTTTCACCTAGCTTGGACGGCACAAAGATGATGGAGAAGATGATACATTCTCTCTCCCACTCACATTATATTTATATAGATAATTAGTAATGTAATTAATCTTTAATTAACCTTAATGGATGAGTAAGATGTAATTTTACTTATCTAAGTGGAAATGAGTTGCCATGATCAATCCATAGCACTGATCATAAAATGGTGATGGCCAAATATCCATTTAGTCGTTGGTTCATTTGCTATATAGTCCCTATTGCAATTTCTAGATTAAAATTCAATAACAATTACACTTTTAAAAATTAGTTCATATATTAATTTAACTACTGGGCAATCCAATAATATAACCACATATTAGATATGTCAACTCTTCAATTAGTAATTTTATTAACTCAATTTATAGAATCCAACTTCAAAATCGCATTTTTCACATTAATAAAAATCGAGTCATTACAAATCCACTAACATTCTAATTAGATTTGTTTTTTTAATGAATTTTAAATAAAAAATGAGTTTACCCTTAATTAATTATTATTCAATTTTTTTTATCTTCAATCTCTATATTTAAAAAATTTCCAATCAAAAATGATAAAAATCTAATTAGTTATATAAATATTTTAATTATTACTAAACTAGATAATAAATTGCATTATATTCTAATATAATCATATGGTAAACATAATGTATTTTTAATTAATAAATATAAATTCTTTTTAAAAGTTATACATATAATCACAATTGCAATTATAAAAATTATATTCCAATAACTATAACTAAAATTAATCATTATAAAATAGGACCAAATTGCTAACCAGGATATATTCAGACATATACCAGAATAAAACTATACATCATCCATATATACGGGCTTATTCCATTACGAGTCTATGCCAAAAATTGGCTGATTTTTGGGGGATTTCTATTCCTTCCCAGACCACCGTTTGGCTATTCCTTTCCATCTTTTCCCCTCCCAACCCAAAAGCCCCAAAGACAAGAGCAAACAGAAGCTGCCAGCAAAGTCACCCCACAAGGCTCCACCCGCTCCCGATTCACTGTTTCAGGCAAGTGCTTCTTCATTTGATCGGCTGCTGATTTCTCTTCTGTTAGTTTCTTTTTTCATTGCGTATCCACACGGTTCAGATTGCTAGAGTTTCCTCTGCGGCACATCTTTTCCTTTCTTTTATTTAAAATTGCTGAATCCTAGGGTTTCCTTTTCTCTGGTTCGTATCTGAGTTTTTTAAGGCGATTTCGCTGTTAAATTTTGGCGAAGATGCTTCGGCGTATGGCCGGCGGGAATGTCCACTGTGTCTCCCGTGAGTTTCGCCTTTTTTTTACCTGCGCCGACGTGTATGCCATTTCTTGTGAATTTAATTGAATTCGGGGGCTTCTTGCTGGTGAAGTTTCTGTTTGGATGCTGGTAAAATTGCAAAAAAAAAAAAAAAACATATTAATGGCTTGAAATAATGTGTTTCAATGTATGGTATTGGGTAAAAGCGTTTGTACTTGGAACTCCTCATTGTTAGAGTATTGGTACAATATAGAGTATGGGTCGTTTTGTCTGGCGAATTTTCAACTTCGTTGATTGTTCCATTCAAATAAAGTTTATAAAAAGTCAGGCGACATTTGCTACGGCATAAAATGAGTGCCCCTTTTTATTTATTTATTTTGAATCAGTGGCCGGTATTCAAATGTGAAGTTCAGCGTTTGTTCTTGTGCATCAATGTGTTCTTCTGACTGCCTTTATTAGAGGGAAATCTTGTGTTTTTGTTTGCTCTAGTAATGCACTGGTATGTTTTAGATTTGCAAAGAGACGAAAATAGTTGTTTTTCTTCCAAGTAGGTTAGATTTGGAGTCACAATCTTGTGCTACCCTTATTTTATTCCCTATTAAGCCTTGTGGAAGGAAATGATACTTAAGGGTTGGGGCCATGGTTGCTGTTAGTTTACAGTTGACTTGTATGTGTACCATTTTCTGTCCATGTATTCTTCAGACATTGTAGCTTTTATTGCTTCGTCTATTGACAATTTTATTTTTTTATAATCAATGCAGGTTGAGACAATTTTAAATAAAAGAAAATTTTACCCTAGAGGAGCTTCTTGATAAGGGTGAAATTATTCAGGAATGCAAAGCCCTTAATGGGCGACTTATAAACTTGTACTGTTTCTAGCCTTCAGTTGTGCTTTCTTCTTTCATCTCATAGCATGTTAAATTGCTCTATACCATAATGTGGAGCATGAAATAGTTCATCTCGGCATCCTAAGGTCTCTAGTAAATTGGTCAAGTTTCTTGTAAAAGAAAAATTACGAGATTCCCCAAATGCTAAACCGAGAGATATTATTAATGAAATCCTTCAGGATTATGGATTCAAAGCAAGATACGCACATGTGTGGCGTGGAGTGGAGTCTGCCAAAGAGAAGCCTCATGTTTCTTATGATGAAGGTTACAATCAGGTACCTAGTCTATTTAAGCAGATCATCGAGAACAACCCTGGTAGCATGGCAACTCTAGTCACCGGGGAGGACTTAAGCTTCCATCTTCTATTTGTTTCCTTGCAAGCTTCGTTACATGGCTTTAAGAATGGATGTCGCCCCCTCCTTTTCCTTGACACTATGACCATAAAATCCAAGTATCAGTCCGAGCTGTTGACCGCTACAGCTTTGGATGGAAATGAGGGCATTTTCCCTGTTGCTTTTGCTGTAGTTGATATTGTCAATGATGATAATTGGCATTGGTTTTTGGTGCAACTGAAATCTGCGCTTTCAATATTCCAACCAGTAACGTTTGTGGCAGATAGAAGGATTGGGTTTAAAAGGCCTATTTCCATGATCTTTAAGAATTCACATCATGGTTATTGTCTCCATCGGCTAATAGAGGGATTAAAAGGGGATTTAAACGTTTCATGTAGTGAAGAAGTTCTTCAAGTGATTATCACACATTTCTATGATGCTGCTCGTGCAACTGCACTTGATAATAGCTACTGTTACATTGGGTGAAGAATTCTACTTGGGAGGGTAAGCCTTAACTTTTAACCCATAGGAGGGTAAGCCTTGAACTTTTAACCCATACATTGTTGCCTACAATCATACTTTGCAGGGTTGGAGTGACATTGAATATAGCTTGCAAAATATGTGAAACTTGCAGGGTAGTAGGAGCAGCATTGATAATAGCTGGATTGTATCTGGTTATCCTAGGAAAAAGTGAAGAGAGCAAGTAGCTGTCTGAAAATGAACCAATTTATTCAGTGTCTGAAAATAACGACATGGAATCCACTTTCATTCGGCCATTGCTGGGAAATAAATTGCAGAGCTGAGCCAAATGGATGAATTTTCATATCAGCTCCATGGCAAAGTCAGTCATCCAATCCACACTAATGCCATTTGAAGCAGCTTGCTGCTATTGAAATTGAAGGACAACAAACGTGAATGATGTAGTTTTCAACAATTGAAATGGGAAAAAGAAAAGTTGAATTGTTTTGATCAACATGCATCATGGATGATATATGAAATCATTTTTTATTATTAATTTTGAATGGAACATAGAGGGTGCCTTCTCTGAGCTCTAACAGCCATGCTTATGTATTTATTTATGTTTATTTGACCCTGTTGGTTTGGATCATCATTTTGTGAAGAAATTCAATGGTAATGTTGTAACTTTTTGATGTTGTAAAATTTTAAAACATATGAATTATGACATATAAATTAATGAAATTATGTAACCTTTTGTTAATATATGAATATTATATTTATGCAAAATTAATTCTCAAGTTATATATTACTTTTAATATTTTTTTTGTAGAATAATTAAATTATTTGATTTACTAATGATATTTTAGCACATTAAATATGTATTGCGGTTTAAAAATAATAAATGAGATTATATATTATTTTTATATTATTATATATTATGATTTTAGTAAATTCATATAAGAATAATTATATTAATAATTTTATTAAATTATATTTAATAATAATTATGTTAAAATATGATTAAATTATTTATTATTTATATTAATAATCTTATTAAAATTTAATAAAAATAACAATAATCATCTACCTAAAAAAATTCTGCTAAGGGTATTTTAGCCATTTTAGTTTTTTTCCTTATGCTATTACAACATCATTCCATTCAACCAAACACAAGAATATTATTACAGTTCTATTCCATTCCATTCAACCAAACAATTGAATTACTATTACAATTCTATTCCATTACAACGAACCAAACGTGCCCTTAGAGTGATACTCAAACTTAAGATCTTGAAATTTCCAAGACCTTAACATTACCACTAAGCTAAGGCCTAATTGGTTGCGAGGTTTTGTCTTTTCTTTTACATTTTTGTTTGTTTAAATAATTTTTATGCAAATACATGATAATATTTAAATTTTATTTTAATTATAACATTAACTTAATGATAAATTATGTTATTTTTATTTTTATTTTTAAAATTTTATATTTTAATCAATTTATTTTCCATCATAACTTTCTAAATATAAATTTAAAATGTTTAATTTTAGATAAAGTCAAATACGATTTTTATGAAAGACTTCAATATGTAATTAAATTTTCATTATTTTGTAAATAAAAATGGAGAAGTGACCAAACTAAATAAAATGTACATAGATAAAAGAAAAAAATAATGGTATAATTATATTTTATTTAAAATTTACTTAGTAAATATTTGTGAGATTTTGTTGAAAGTGGAATTTCTTAAATTCATAGGAAAAGAGGTATATTTTACCGCAACAGGCGCAACACATCTCATCCTTTCCTACAAAATTTTACTTCTATATTTAAGAATAAGATTAGTTCTACTAAGTTTGAAAATAATGATAAATCAGGTTAATCATTGAAGTATATGTTTATAATTAAATGCAATAACTATCGTAAGATGAATTATTACAATCATTAAAAGTTAAAGTCTTTTTTTTTTTCAATTCTGTTTGACAAACATTACTGTAATTGAAGAAATTTTGTTCTACAAGGTCATTCAAGAGGTTCAGATACAGTTAACTCAATGACGAAAGCCGCTACGATTTTTTTTCAATTTTTTGGTGAAGTCCCACAGATTTTTTTGGTAAAAATAACTCCTTGGCCTTCTTTGGGGGAGAGGAGGGGTTTTTATATAAAGTTTGGGTCTTTATATGGTACTTAGGGATCGAAAGAATAAAGTGATAGTTTTTTTACAAGTTACATACATAGATAAGATTTTTAAAACGTTTTGCGATGACTTGACACAAAGAAGGGATCACAACCTTCTGTTTCAGGATTTCATCTTTCTTTGACAACCTTATGACAGCGGAAGAAAGATAGTATATAAAAAATGTTCCTAAAACTTCGACTCTAAGAAATCTTATCTATGTTATGTTATGTAGTAGGGATGGTAAGTTAATATTTGACAAATTCAAGTCCAAAACACTAGCAAGTAGTTAAGTATATGCTCAAGTATTTACAGAGACGAGGGATTATATATTTGTATATTATGGAGGAGATTGAACTCCTATCAAATATACAGATTCTAACTTTCAAAACTATCGAGGTTTGAGGAAATCAACATGACTCCAGTATGGAAGCTGAATATGTGGCTGCTTCTAAGGCCATAAATGAAGCAATCTAGCTTCGAAAGTTCCTTACAAATCTTGAAGTCATTCTTGGTATAGAAAAAATTATTACACTGTATTGTGGCAACAATGTGACAATAGCTAATATTAAAGAAATAGAAAATCATAAAAGGACAAAACATTTTGATAAAAAATATCACATTATCTGAGAGGTGGTAGTTGACAGAATAGTGGATGTAGTCAAAATCACATTTGAGGATAACCTTGTGGATCCGTTTACCAACTCTGGTGGCTATGACTTTTGAGAAACATGTAGAGGATATGAGAATGCGAAATATAACTTGTCCACTTCGCTAGAGCAAGTGGGAGATTGGTAAGATCTAGTGCCCTGAGTGTAGTGTATTCGTCATTTAGTACTTGTAATTTTTTGAACAGATTGGTTTAAATAAAGTTTCATTACTAATTAATATCATTTGTATTTGTCCTTAATGGTTTTTACACACAAAATAAAGTGTAAGCAAATATTGGCTCATTGATTATCTAATGTCTAATTAATATTGAGTTGCATTATGTGGCCGGATCATAATGCGAGAAGACAACTTATATTAGTAGATAATCTAAATCGTCTATAATTTAATCGAAATTGAGCAAATCAATTGAAAGACTATTTTGACATCTATCAAGTCCAATTTGGGAGAGATACCTTATCTTGGGTATCAAAGCGAATGACTCCTAGATGATAAAGACATAGATGTGATTGTCTAGACTGACAATACATCGGATAAGACCCAAGTTGAATTTATCCTAGATCCGTTTATGGATTTATTCCCTTGTGACATTCGTAGTGTGATATGTTTTAATTCTAAGTGGATGATGGACTATATATGCGTGACTCGTATACTTCAATATATTAAAAATTTGAGTTTAAATAGATAAGGAACCGAAAGTTGATATGTTGGATATAAGACTTGTATATGATGTAGCATCATAGCTCTATAAGGGTAAATGATATCCTCTCATTGACATCACATGATTGTTGAAAAAGGAAAGTGATCACGAGCCATTTGTCATCAAATGCGTGATTTAATTAATATGTGTTAGTAATTGAATTTTTCATATAGGAAATGTAATGAATACCATAAGATCAAATAGGATCATATTAGGAGAACAAAATTTATCCCAAAGAAATTAAGAATATCCTATAAGGGTAAACATACTTATGACAAGTTCATTGGACGAGCACTTAGTGAGTAACTTTTGTAATGGTATATAATAAGGGAGAATTCAGTCGTGGTACTATAGTGGCATGACTCTATGATTAAATAATGTTGTAATTAATAGGCAAAGAGTCAGAATTTAATTACTAATTATTTGAGCCCTAATTATATATATCCAAACGGTCCCCCTGCTAGCTCGAGATAACTCAAAACAAATTACATGTAGATCTGATAACTATTTAATGAATGAAAATGACAATTAAGAGAAATGAGTCGCATGTATCATTATCCACAATGAAAGCGTGTTCTCGCTAAGTACAAATGTAACTTAAAAATTAATTTAATTTTTTAAAATTAATTAAATAATTGAAATTTGAAGTGAGAATTAAATTAATTATTCATCGTAGATTTATTAAATTAGGCAATTGAATTAATTTTCTCATAGATTCTAATACAGTAAAGTTGACATGACTTTAACGAAATTAAAATTGGGTTGAAAAAATAATTTAATTAATTAATATTTTGAGAAATAAGAAATAATTATTGGGTTGAATAAATTATAAATATTGGATAAAAGTCTGGATAACATATATAATTATACCCAATACACAAGATGGGCCTAGAAGCTCATCACAAGGCATGAGGGGCGTCAAACCCTAGCTCCTTTTAGGTTTGTCATTGCCCTTTATATTACAATCCTAGTATAATATCATATTTTTCATTAAAATATTATTATTTAATTAATCATTGTTCAAGAATAACTCTGTATCATTTTTCTATAAATAGAAACTATAAACTAACCTAATTACACAAGTTATTGAGCAATATTATTTTGTCAAAAAATAGTAGCAATTTAGTTTTAGAATAAATTTTATTTTTCGGAAAAGCTCATAACTTTTTTATCTATAGAGAGAATTAACTTTACCACTTACAGTTAAGAAAAGTTTTCATTTTGTGCACTTGGTTCGATTTGTTTGAACCCACGTTTAAAGAAATTCAGAGTTTAAAAATAACAGAGAAGACACTTTGGTAGAAAGCCGAGAAACGACTTAAATCGCCTCACACAAAGCACAAGTACTAATTCAATTAAGAGTTTATTACTGTAAATACAACAAGGTTCGATTTTTAAGAAAAAAATTTAAACTTCCACCATGCTTAAAAACATTGTTTTCAAAATTGATTTTTCCAACATTTTCAATGCTTAGTGAAGTACACCCAAAGTTTTTGGTAATACTTATTTGGTGGAGAGGCTTTTATAATGAAATAGAAATAGGGTATAATGTGGATCCTATTGAGTAAAGACCCCATCAGTTAGGTCCTAATGGTAAGGTGGCAGTGAATCAAATTAAAGGGGGTGTTCGAGTTGATCTAATGTGTCCAATAGGTTTGTTTTGAGGAGTTTGTATTGGGAAGTGATAGAAGGATAGGTGTTGGTTTTAGCAAAGGATATGTTAGAGATTTGGAGGTTGCTTTGAGAGGTCTTTCAAATTATTTTCATACAGGTATAACATATTTAAGTAGGTAGTGTTATATATTAATATTGGAAAGATTTGGGCTAAGGTTGTACTGATGAAGATTATATCTTACCTTTGAAGCATAATAATTCAACAAGTGAATTTAAAAACTACTTGACAAGTGAAGCTAAGGGGAACCTCATGAATTTGACATGGAACCCAGCACCAATGTGAGGATATCTATCATCCTTAGAAACAAATTAGAATAGTGACCTACTCATTACAAAAAGTTAAGAACCAATATTCAAGATTAACACCTGAAATTAAAGCTATCCATTTGAAAGAAAACAAGCCAATAAATTGAATTGGGCAGCCACAAGCTTAATTAAAATAAGATCCAAATTTAAAAGACAACTTCAAAGAGTTTAATAAACAAGTCCAAGAGGCCATCTTCTTTGCATTTCTCCTTCACAAGATTGAAGACGCCACTCGCTTCGCTTGAATCAATCAGCCTTCTCTTCAAGAACCCTCCATTACCATTACTCCCCTATCTGCTTTTGCACTCAAACTTGGATTCATCCACAAGTTGTTTTTATTTATTCTTGTTTTTATTCTGTGTTTATTTTTAAAACTTCTCAATTGCATCCATTTGCTCCGTTGATTTTTACTTGTTTTAAACTACTTTCAAGAGACTTATGATTAGTTTTAAATTAGAATTAGGTAAAGTTAACAATGATAAATTTTGACCTTTTTTTTCCAATTTGTTTTTCTTTCTAGCTTATAACAAATTTTCCTATTCCAATAACTACTATTTTACTTCTAACTTCACTCTAGATTTATATTCCATATTGACGTTCCCCGAGAACCTTTTTTTTTTTTTTTTAAATGGAAACCATTTTTCCCAAAGCTAGAAAAAAATAGTTCAAATTTAATTCATTTGATGATAAAGTTAACATTGTATCGCAAATAAATCATGTTATTATTGGTTCTAATAAGTTTTTTTTGCGGAACAAATTTAATTCGAAGGCCATATATATCATTATCTATACATAATAAATACATTCCTTGTCTCCATTGAACAAATATAGAACTCTGTACAAACTATAATACAAAAGATTACATTGTTTACACTTAGCACAAACATTCCACACCAGCTTCCAATATTATTCCTGAACCAAAATATAATATTATCATTCAAAATAACTTGTTAAATATTTTGCTTCAATTACCATATCCCTAGATCAAATGATGGAGAACCTTGATGCCCACCATTCTGCAGGTTTGGTTGAGCATTTATCTCTTGCTTCTCCATTGATGGCTCGGACTTGTTCTTGAGAAGCATGGTAGCTTGCGCCTCCACGGCATCAAGATCTAGACTTGCATAAAATTGATCATCATCATCATAATCATCAAAGTCATTATCATTCCCAGTGACTTTGTTCACTTGAGGCAGCTGAGAAGCATTACTTAACTCTTTGCCTCCAACCTCAGATTGGAATTCTTGCTCCAAGTTAATTGCAGGAATAGACTCCAACTGGAAGAAACTCAACTTTCGCTTTCTGCTTTGCAGAGTCTGATTTTCTACTTCTGAATCATAAGATCTGCACGGCATGGATACTGAGGAGATCCTCTCTTCCATATTATTTGCTGCAGTCTGATTTATGGACTCGGGCTGAGGTACCTGGAGAGAATACAATGTCTTGTCTGAGGAACACCCACTTCCAGGATCTTTGCTTGTGGAAGCTACACAGTCAGGACTGAAAGCAGAACAAGTCATTTGCTCCACCATTGGTGATTGGCTTAGCAAAGAACGCCTACAATAACAGAGTAATTAGTTCATTAAGGCCTGACCTTGGCAAAACCCAAACAATGAATACAAGAGGAATAAAAGGAGATGACCTTTTAAAGGTTATTACAAATTTATGGATAGATTTGTAATGTTCTTACAAGTGAAAATAAATACTGGATTCGTGATTGGGAAACTAGCTAACAGTGTAAAGTAGGAAAGAAAATCATAATATTTGTTTGAAGAAAAAACTAAAGAAATCACCTTCAACCTGGTGTCAACTTTAAACAATCTTGGCGGCTTGCTTTCTACATCTATTCGGATCTAATGCCAGTTTCTATTATATCATTTCAGTTCATATAGCTAATAATTTTCTCTAATAATGTATAAAAGATGCAGATTTAGGCCTTCATCTGACTGTAGCAACCTGATGGGGAGTTTAAGATGATTGCAGAAATAACTAGAAGGAAAATGTGAGCAACCTGTAAACTGTCATCATATCAACTCTACCAGATTCAATCTGGGTACTGCCTGCCGTAGGGTTTATCCTGTCATCGATGAAACTATCATCATATGAATCACTCTCATCATCAGTTTCTTCAGTAGAGACTTCAGCTTCTGTCGACACCCTGAGGCAAAGATTAATAGATATATGAAATATTAATTAACCAACCATAATGGGAGACGTATAATATGCCCACTCAAGTAGCTTTCCGTTATGGAACTTAATTGTCATCTTTTATCAGTTGGAATTCCGTAGTATACTAATGTGAAAGAACAAATTAATATGCATGGAAGCCTTTTCTTTGGTGGGTCAATAATTAGCAACTGTTCCCCTCTTTTTTCCTAGATAATAAAAAACAGGGGAGAAAGGCACTTACTCAGCTTCCTCATCAATGAACGTTCTGACACCATTCCCTGGCTTCTTTTTACCTGAAAACAACAATATGAAACAGGCCTGATCAACAACCCGTATACAAGTTCTTTTTCTTGGCATTCTGTAACTTGCTTGAAAGCATAAGATAAAACTACAATCTGGGGAAAGCAGAAGTCAAAACTGAAAAATCCCCGCACTGGAAATAACAAACATGTCATGTACGACATAGGTTACCTCTACCAGACTTTGTTTGAATAGGATTGGCACCAGATAATGATTTGGCACGGTTTGCTAGAGAGACAAGAGAATTTTTCTTCATGATTTTTGAGCTCCTATCCTTTCCACAATTCCCAACTTTGCGCAACCTTTTAAACACCTGTACTGGCTCAACTGTCTCTGCTTTTTCTCCAGAACTTAAGTGCCAACTTTTACTACCACAGCTGTTTTTAAGGTTTGCCAAGGGACTTTTCACTTCCACCACAAGTGGAGAAATGGGGCTACATCTTGTACTAGAAACAGGGTTCATCTTAGGTATCATTTCATCTTTCATGATTGAGACTTTTCTTCCATGGGAGCTATTTTCCAGATTGCCCCTATCACTTTCCACTGGACTTGAAGATCTCAAAATCAGTTCAGTGCACAACTTCGGAGATGATGCTTGGTCTGGAATAAAGGACTCGTTTCTTCTTTCCTGCTTTAAAAGCCCTGCAAAATCTATGTTTATCAAGCTAGAATTAGTGGCTCTTTCTCTACAAATTTCAGAGCATATTAGCCTGTAAGGACTACTGACCACTATCAGCTATAGGAGACTCTGGAACAACTCCTGATTTGATCAAATTAGTTAGACGGGGACTAAGTTCAGTATCTCTGAGATCAATATTAGCTTCATCAGCCATTTCACAAGTGCCATCTGGAGTCTCAGGAATCTTTTCGACTTCATTTAGCATTCTCTCTTTCTCGAAATCAGTTTCACAAAATCTAGGTGTAGATAAAGTATCAAGTTCTATACTTTTTTTCTGACACACAGTAATGTTTTGAACAGCTTCAGTTTGCATGATTTCATCTAAAGTCTTCACACTCCTAGCCTCTTGCTTCAAAGAATTTAGCAACTCATTTGTAATTTTACTAGCATGCTTAGAATGCATTACATCTTCCCAATAAAGCGAAGGAACAGATAAAATTAGGACCTTTCCACAAGCATCAACAGATACAAAATCAGAATCAAATACGAAGGAATGTGCTTGGGGACTTCCGCATCCAGAATCTCTACCATGCTTCTCCTTCGTTCTTGAAGTCCTCAAAGGTGATTCTGCAGAATCCGTTAGTCCTAACTGAGAATTGGCAGCTTGAGAATTATCCAAAGCTGGAAAATCTGGAATAATGGTTAACCGTAAAACTTTAGCTGATGAAATTATTGATAACTGGTGTAGCTGTCATAAAAGTGGATTAGAACAGAAAAGCAACCAACATGCAAGGCAAAAAGAAAAGGTTGATTGATATTAATACCAAGAAGTTATCTAAATGACAACTGGTTGGAAATATAGTCCATTATCATCTGGATGTTCTAACTATAGAATCAAATATGGAGGAAGACTACATGGGTTTTAACCTTGATTTATCATTTATGGCCTTTACATGAAAAATGGTAGATGATATTACCTAAATTCTAACAGACAAATTTGTCAAGAAAGCCTTTCAAGCTGCTAGATGATATTACCTTTGGTAGGACTGTCATGTTGTTCAACAATGCCAGCTACAGAGTGATCAGCTGAAGAGACTTCATCCTGAATCCATTAGATAAAATATATAAGCAAGATTGAAGTTAAATTGAAATGAAAACATTTTGAGAACAAAGTTCAAGTGTGAACCTCAACAAAGAAATTCCCATTGCCTCCTGGAAAGGTTAAGCCATGCAAATGTTGCATGGAATCGATCAGCATCTCTGTTCTACAAGAATGCATTACTTTACATACTTTGGAGGGAAATGCTTGGAAGCTAGGGAAGGCAATAAGAGAAGGTCTCCAAGTGCTCTCACTGGTAGGATGGAAATACTTGGCAATTAAATCAGTCTCTGCAAGAGTTTGTTTTTCTCTAAAAGGAGGTGTCTCCATAACATGATCATCTTTCAATTTCTTTCCACGAGGAACAAATTGTTCAATTGAGAGCTCTACAAATTGGACTTCTGGTTTGAAAATGTGAGGAATCTAGAGATGGAAGGTAAAAGTATAAAAGGGTCATAAGATAACAGTTGGAGCAACAAGAAACATGACCAACTGATTTTAGATAGATCTCACCATCCTCGGACTGGAATGGAAACTGAAGCTATTCATTCCACCATTTTGCATATGCTTATTTATAGACCGGCTGCTGGCTTGCTTTCGCATGTAACCCTTCAACTCTGACCCTTGACAAGCTAGAACTAGTGTGATTTGTAAGGAAACACCTGAATTATAAGCATTCACATTCTCATATTGGGGACACTAGCAGAGGAGGATTAGAGCCATAAAATCGCAAAGTAGAAAGAGGTTTTTTTTGCTGCATCATGAAAACCAAATGGCAGTAGGTTGATGAACCCAAATTTAGTATAAGACCACAAGAAACCCAGTATTTTAAGAGATATGGAATAACATCACTTAACACTTTCCCTCACGTGTAGCTCAAGGGCCTACATGTGGAAAACCTCCCCAAGGGTCGTCAAACTCACTTAGGTTAGGCAAGAAGAACAACATAACAGAACTTGCGTTCTAATATCATACTAAGCATCCTACCCAAAACCAATTAATAATAGATGGAATGTCTCAACTTTTATATAAGATCACAGAAAACTCAATGCTTACAAGTTGTGGGATAATAGTACTTAACATTTCCCCTCAGATATAGCTCACAGGGCTTACACATAAACAACCTCACCAAGAGTTAAGTTAAGCATAATTAGACCTAGGCTCTGATATTATGTTAAGCATCCAACCTAAACCAATTGGCAATAGGTAAAATAAAGGTGCCTAACTTCAATATAAAGCTATAAGAAACCCAATACCAAACAAATGTGAGAAAACACTGCTTAACACTCATAAACCACCCACTTTTTAACATGCATCATAAAACAAAAAAGGATATCAACTCGTCCATCATGCTTCCTTCCAGTTCTCCCCATCCGTTGTATCATCCTCAAAGGTGAAACATTTGCATCAAAACATATTACAAGATCGACTTCCATGATATCCAGGCCTTCTTCTCCAATTGATGTGGCAACAATAACATTGTAGCCACCAGCTCGAAATTTCTGTCATCGAACATGATAAGCCAATTAATCTAAATGAGAAAAACAGCCAAAAAAATTACTAAAGCTAACATAATTACCTCCAGAACTGCCTGTTGAACTTTTTGAGACTGGCCTTTCAATGCTTTCCCTGTAAAAGACTATGGTTAGCATCTAGTTCGAGCTTTAAGGTGTCCAACATAAAACCAATATTACACTTGAAGATATTACACATTGATTCAATGAACACTGAATTACTTGAATTTAATGTTGAAACAAACCTCAAAATTAACAAATACCATTTAACATCGATTCGGCCATTACATAAAAAATTTTGCACCCTGAACTAAATGCTTCCAGTGATTCTAAAATGTAGGATTTATACTTAAACAATAAGCATACTCAATTGAAGAAGGTTAACAGAACAAAAAACCTGAGCTTAGGCTAGCAACAAATAATGTCGGCCATGATAATTACAATACAACATCCAACATAGAACAATTTGCAGCAAGTGGAGAGAATGAGTTTAATATTAGGCTGAAACAAACCTCAAAATTAACCAATACCATTTAACATGGATTCAAGCATTACATAAAAAAATTTGCATCTTGTGCTAAATGCTTCCAATGCTTCTTGAAATGTTAAATTTATACTTAAACAATAATGTTTCTTGTGGATAAGCATATTCAATTGGAAAAGGTTAACAGAACAGCAAACCTGAGCTTTGACCAATAAATTCAGTTGCTTTGACTAAATCTCGAATACTTTCTAATGCATTCATTATGTCCCTGAAAGCAATTTTAGTTAATATCAAGGAATGGTAAGATATTAGACATTGAAAGTGTCACAAACAAGAAGAATATGAAAATTGTTTTCCACCTAACACTTCCTCTAAAATTTGAGAAGATAATCACCCTGGAGTTTTGTGGATCCCTTGTTTCTGCAACATATACAGTAAAATATATAATAATAATTAAAAGAGAGAGGGAGAGAGAGAACTTAAATTGTGTGCTAGATATATGATTAAAAAGCTTCAGTCAGAAAAAAAAACTTTTTATGGACCAAATATAGGTGATAAATCTCATCCACATGCAAAAGTCAATTTATACAATCAACAGTAAAATCTTCAAAAACCCTAACCATTATAGTAGAAGGGATATAGGAGGCTGAATGCATTAGTACATATTTCTCCATTCTGAAATTCCTAATAGGGTAACTATCAAATGGCAAAGATAATTATAAAGCTACTTGAAACAGGAATCAACCAAAAAGTGCTAGATTTCCCTTCATCATGACAAGTTGATCCGGTAGTTGGTAGCAAGACTGAGAACCAATGACTTTAAACTAGGTGCTTAATAATTCTATATTCTTAAAGCTAGAAGATGCTCTTTGCAACAAATGCAAGAACTACGTACCGAAAAGAAAATACAAGATCTGACCTTCAAAATCGCAAGGTTAACAGGCTATAGTTTCTTACCAGTTATGGGAGACAAAATTTGTTTCTTTCGTATATGCAATTTCAGTATTAGCAATTCAGATTTACAGTTTCTGCACATCTACATCATAGGGCTAAGTTTAGATTATTCTCAAACTTCGAATTTGTTTTCAGAGTCCAAGATGGTTATTCACTTGTCTGCCACTTGGTTTCCAATCCAGAATCCTCATCTTTGTAGGTTAAAAGCAGTCTACGATCTTTGTTTGTCTTAATTTTCTTGATAAAAAAAAAAAGAAAAAGAAACTACGCCTATTTAGATTTATGGACTGGAGGCACAGATGCCTGGCACTCCTCTCCATTGACTTGTGTCTCTTTCTATGGTTTTCCTGGTTAACCGTTAGTGGCAGAAGGACAAAGCCCAAAAGATTCTTTCTAATGTTGAAAAAATTCCGGAAAACTTATCCTTAGATCCCATTACCCTCCTTTAGCTAGGATCTCAATTCAATTTAACTCTAATTTATACCTACCGTAAATACCTAGATAATACTAGCCAACCATAAACCAAAAGCAGGCAGACTTCTAATGACTGACCTACCTAAACCTTTCACCTCCTTTTCTACTGCTCATTTCCTATCACAGAGTTGAGATAACAAAAAATAAAACATTTATGTGAACCATCAAGTATCAAAATGAGTCAAAGCTTAAGTATTTATGATCAATTTGACAAGTATAAAAAGATCTTACAAGTCTTGCAAGCCACAACAAACTACAATTTGTTTTGCAAAGCTTCACTATACATAAAAGACTAACTATGTACATAAAAGGACTCCAAATTATCAGTCATTCAAAATTCTAGTTTCTAGCATCCCGGTCTTAGTAGCTTCTATTCAGAAGGAGAGGCAGATAAAAACCACCACATGCAGGATTATTATTTAAATTGAAGATGACATACGGAAATGGTTAATCAATACTTCTAACAGTTTCGACAATTTTGGACTTGGTGCACCATGAGACAAACTCCGTTGCATTAAAAGCTTTGCATTCATTAGATCTTCATTTTTACTCATCAGTCTTGAAAAGGGCCTGCAACAATCAATTCTGAACATCTTAAAACTTTGAAGACATTCAGGTTAACATAAAAAATAGTGGACATAATAGTAGATTCAATCATATATCACATGTGCTTGCGGTTGTCTATTCGCATCCACTCATCTGTGCCTCCATGGTTCAACTCCAATAGCAATTAGCAGAAATATAACAAATCACCATTAGATTTCTGCTATCTACCGGTCACTAATGTTGCTTCTGGCATTTCAATTTATAAGAATAAATAAAAGAAACACTAAAAGGTTAATTCTTAAAACACAGTTCATATCATCTGCCTGCAACTCCTACATACCTGTAGTTATCTTAAAAAGATTACAAATACTAATCAGAAAGTAATTTTTGTTTCAAAAAGAAACAGATGACACTCATTTAGTATCGAATACTAGTTTTTCCTAACTTCAGAAGCATTTTACTAAATAGAATACAGTATAAAAAGTTCAAGACTGATCCCCTGTGGCTGTGAGTAAAATATGCACAATAATTCTTCACATTGTGAAACAAAAGTGGTCAAACACATACCCTTGTCGCAACTTTTCCTCCAGCATCTCATATGCTGGTCTTATTCCATGGCTTGAAAGTAGCTTCCTAATATGGTAAAGTGTAATAAGAACTGCAAAATATGCTTCAACTTCTCCATGCTTAACGTGTGGAAGATCTAGGGGAGGAGCTTGACGAAATTTATCCCTTGAACTAAGTAAATCGACCGGGCTTAACTATCAAATGGAAATGGAAATGTAAGTAAGAACAACAGGACCACCCCACTGTGGTAATTGAAAATCAGAGTCATTTCAATGTAACTTTTGAAGTTTATAAATTACAACCATATAAGGTTCAAAAAATCAACCTCGTTGTTCTAGCATTCCTGAGAATTAATTAATAGATATAGACAATGAGCTTTTAAATTTAGGAAAGAATAGAAATTGCAGAAAATTCTCAAAATTATATCCGAGCAATGCAATAAAAAGAATCCAACCATATTCTTGTAATACTCAAGTCCTAGAAAGATACTTTCAAATCTGAGAACCATAGATGTTTTAAGAAATTATTTAGCATCAACTATTTTGCCTTGCTTCTTCTCCCAAATTGTTTCTTAAGAAATGCTACCACATAAAGTGAATAATGAACTTTTTTATATTAGATTAAATTTTCATAGCAATGCAGTTATTGCCTTTTTTTCCCATTTAGCAGCACGCCAAAAGATTCTAAAGTTCTAACAGGCAACAAGTACACCCATGAAAAGGCTTAGACTTAAAAGCTGAATAAGCTAAGATGCAGAAATGATGAATTTTCATAAAGAACCAAGAATTATAACATATGTAGAACCATACAGTCTGATAGTCCCTGTTCTGAATAAGTCCATTTGCATGAAGCTTGGCCACATAAGGACGAATTATTTCTAACAATTTATTATTCACATCAGAAGCATCTTGCCCCAGTGGAACCTGGAAATATTGCAAGGAATATGTTACTTTTATTAGAAATAACAAACAACAAATTTCAAAAGAGAAAAACTTGTGGATACCTCAATCAATTCTATCTTTCTATTGTGAATATATGGACTAACATCATGGTCATGTTCATTGCGATACTCAAGGGTTGATATATATAAGTTGTCAATTATTTGCTGGATAGCAGGCTGCTTTGCTGAATAATGGCAACCAACGTAAGCATTAAGGTTACATGACAATTTCAAAACACAATGAGAAGACAATTGTAACTTACATCCTGGTGTTGCAGTCAAAGCTAATATTCTCAGCTGCACTGGCATTGACATTAACTACAAATTTAGGGTAACACTAGCACCTTTAATAACTTGCTCCATACATGTTGCCGCCAACAGCATGCTCAAAATAAAAGGGAAAAATAAAAAGTTTGAAAGACTAAAAGAAATGTGGAAACTACCTCGCGAACTGCCACACAATAGGAATAATTTCCCATTGCTCGATGAGCCTCATCAATCACCAAACACACAAGGTACTTTGACAAACATGTGCCTGCAACAAGTTACTTGATGAGAAAAATCCAGCAAAAGAACGTATGAGAAGGACCTTAAGCAGAATGGTAGAAGTAAAAAAAAAATCATAAGTCAGCCAGTCAGCTATCTTCCATCCATCAAAATAACATGCAGTGAAAATTACTTTAGAGAATCACCAGATTGAATGTCTTTCTCCAAAACTTGTGGGGTAACAAAGAAAACTCTTTTAGTCTTCCAAAAGTTCGCTCTTTTTGATGGACATATCTGACCTGTCATATCAATTGTCCATTCCTGCAATCAGATTGATCCAAATCTTCTCAAAACATGTAATAATTGTGAAACTGCAAAAGAAAAAAAGACAAATTCCTTGCATTCATAAGGGAGAAAAGAAATGTTGTCTTACTTGTGGAATTCCAACAATATTATGGCATGCCTCTATTTGCTGCATGACAAGTGGTCGAGAAGGAGCAGCAAAGACTATCTTCCCTGTCAAAGAAAATAAAATAGCCATCATAGTTCAAGGACATATCAAGTTACATTTGTAAAACTAATTGAATAAAAGTTATACATTTACATTAGATAATATATAGGAAATAGGAACCTAAATTTCTAATTTAACTAGTTATCCATTCTTAACTATCATTAAAATGGAACATCAACCATATAGTGATGAAGCAAAAAAAAAAAATGAAAAAAAGATGAATTTTCTTTTGCATTGTAAAAAGGGATGGAGAAAACAAATAATTCACAAGCCCATACTAGACCAGAGAAAATTTTGTACTAGAAATGTGTCTACAGCTATCAGAAACCAGTTACATGTAAAATCGCCAACAGTTGTGCATGATAAAAAAGAAAGGAGAGCCAACCAAACATTGGGAACCTCTACTGTTCTTTTTATGAGAATTTATAAGAAATAAGAATATAAAAACCTAATGACATAGGAGCTACTACTATTATGTTATTTTATTATTTCAGTCTTCTTTGTTAATTGGTAGATAAAAGGATAGATGGCTAGGATTATAAATGATCTTACTCCTTTTTTCAGCCTTAATTCTATTCATTTACTGTTGTTTTTCTCTAAACCACACTAACTTGGTATCAGAGCCAACTTGATCCTACGATTTGTGGTAGGTTTTGCTTTTAGGCATGGTTGGACGTGAGAAAGCTACAAGAAGAAACCCAAAAAGAAAAATGAATATGTTGGGATGCAATGTGCAATTGAAATTCTCATATGCAATTTATGCTAGACCACAACAAGAACAAATTTGAGCCCAGATGGAGATTTCAAGAGGTGCCCACAACCAGTTTGACATAGAAGAAGTGAAAGAGAAAAAAACAAAATTGGCTACAATGCAATGTGCTATTGAAGAATTCATACAACATCCAATAACACGTTTTGCAACAGACAAGGAGCTTGTTACTCTATTTATCTAAGAGATAGATATCAGCCTCAAAAATTATTCAACCACTAAAGCATAAATGAATCATGAAAGATTTGAGTAATAGAGCTATAGGAATGCTCATGAAAAAAACTTTTACCTTCAGGAAACCATCTGAAATAGTTATAAATTATAACTGCCGCAATAAGTGTTTTTCCAAGGCCTGTTGGCAATGCCACCAACGTATTTGAAAATAGTGCTGTCTTGGTTATGGCAAATTGATAGTCACGAAGAGGGACATTAACTGCACTAACAATAAAGGAGAGATGGTAACTAAGAATTCTTAATGAATGCTAAAAAACAGAGTCTCGAAAGACACTTCAAAATTAGGGCATTTAGAAAATCAAAAATATCTTCAAAAAAGGGAAGTAGAAAAATACTTGAAATTTTGATTTTTTTTTTCAAATTATTAGTGATTAAAAGATATACACTATCTTGTTTCCGCTAAAGCTTTCTAGTTGATCAAACAGAACAGAGGATTGATGTAAATATAAAAAGAAAAAACATTCTTTATGAAGAGGTAAACCTTATTCAGTTCAACACACAAACGAAACTTGGTCCTTTCCAACGAAGTTTGAAGTGCCTCTTACAGGACCATGGGAAGCATAACAACTAGAAAATTTAAGAAGTAATGCAATAATAAAGGAAAAGAAAAAAAGAAAAATTTTCTAATGTCTGTACCCTTTTTCTAGCAACAAAGCAACTGGCATTGCTAACATCAACCTACCTATTTGACCAAATAGTAAATGAGAAAAAAATGGGCAATTACTATTTTTTATGTTTCCTAAAGGTGACTTACAATAGAATATGACTCGTAGGAGTTGTACCATACATGAAGCAGTACCAAAGCACAGAAAATATAGTACGCATATACTTGGGTATTGATTACTGGAGTCCGAGTTTTGGAGTTTGGAATGCTGAGAAACTTAACCCTTTATCCTCATTATATACTTGTTATTTCAACACTATCATTAATCCAGCAAACAGGACACAATCCACTAGGACCATTATAGCAATACTGAATTAATAATAGTTAGACTTAGATCAGTCTTTAAAGAAATCTTATAAATTGCTTCAGCAATCAGTACAGATGAATATGGATTTCTTTTGTGCAAAAGAGTTGACAAGTCACCACATATCCCCCTATGCGATTGCAAGTGCACCAACATCAAACTAACATATGTGGTAATACATAGTAGATTTAAGGAATTGATACTAAAAGTGTTAATATTTACCCAAACAATTGGAAACAGGGGGGAAAAAGTATGCTAGCCAAGTTACTTCATCGAGATGCAATAAAATCATTCATATTTTAGTAGATTCCTGACTAGCAATACTTTCTAAAGCACCAAAGAAATATATAAATTATATTTATATATACATAGGTGTATCATATGTAAGGAACTAATGATAAAAACTGTCTAATCTGATACCTAGTTTACCAATTGGTTCAGCAACAACCACCCAAAAGAATCAAAATTTGGTTGTCAAAAGACCCAGTTACCCAACACACACATAAAAAACAATAGAGCCAGGAAGGAAACAAGCGTGTTACGGAAGCTGCAACGGGGGGGAGGGAAGTAATAAATAAAAACCTGGGTAGATCCAAGTTTTAGCTGTCTCAGCATCAATCTGAACGAATGACACCTCCTCAGCCTCAGCCTCAGCCTCAACATCAACCGTCCGATGATTATCAGGAGGCCGGGGTCCCAGCTTCCCAATAAATCTGTCGAGCGTGGATTGCCTTGAAGAGTTTTTCTTAGAAATATGGGGTAAAGGAGGATGAGCAGCAAAATGGGAAGAAGAAGAAGAATTTCTGGTTTCACATGCCTTGTCAATTTCTCTAACCGCTGCTTCCCAATCAAACTCCTAAGTTAAAAATTAAAACAAATCAATACCCACCAAAATGAAATATACAAAAATTACTAATACAACTGCAAGACTGAAAGAGAGTAACAATTAGATTACGTCTTGGCCGTCGCCGTCGCCGTCGTCATCGATGATATGGAGAGGAATGTTTGAGGCCATTGCCACTACAATGAGGCTCTGCTTAAACCCTTGGAGAACTCAGAAATCAAAAAGAAGATGAAGAGTTCGGCTTCGGCTTTGGCGGCAAAACTTTGAAGGGCTTTTCGGGTTTCGCCCGAACAGAAGAAGTTTGCACACGCTACAGTCTCTTGGCCCGACCCATTTGCTCACGCATCTGTACCTTTAAACAAATAATAATAAACTAAGGTAAAGCACATCCCATGTGACTTTAAAATAGGGCTGTTCTAATTTTAATTTTTTAATTTTTTATTAATTTAGTCACTTTAATTAAGATAATTACTTGAATTAATCATTATTGTTAAAACAAATTTTTTACATAATATTTTTTTATTTTTAACTAAAACTAAAAATATTTCTATAATTAACTAAAATAATTGTATGCAAGACAATAGATGTGAAATTTCCCATAGTCTCGAAGTCAAATTCTTTGGTTTATAGTAGAAAAAGATGCGCTCTTTTCTAAGTTGTTTTACACTTTCCAATGTTCAGAGTCCATTCTTGAGTCTTAACAGAAAGTTTTATAAATAAAGACATATATTTTACATGTGGGAAGGCTTAATTTTGGTCCACTTCTTATGTAATATTTGTATGCATGAGAGATCACAATGTGTAGATAACAATAACACAAGTTAAACTACAAACTTGTGTCTGTTTTTTTGGTTAGGAACACAGCTTTTGTCTATTGTTTGCTCTACCACTGAACTTTGTGGTTGTCGGCATCAGGAAAAATGGAAGTGCTGAAAAGGGGAAAATAAGTTGAGACTTACATACATAACATTTTCCTTGTTCTTTAGCTATGAAATTTCCTTTTGTGTTGAAATTATTGAAGTAATAATCTCTGATAATTCAAAGTAGACTTCCGTTGTTTGATTTCATTTCACAGGCAAATGTACTTTAATTTCATGAGATCCTTTACAAAACAAACAATAGCTCCTTCACCATTTGTACATCAATGTTTCTTTCTAATTTTGTAGAATTTATGCGTCAGTACATCAATGCAACTATGAAATTTTCTGCCATATTCCAGTTTCTTTTAAATGAAAAATGGATGCTTCAACAATCAGACCCGATAAAGCCCAAATGCCTCAAAAAGTCGAAAACAGTGCGCAAAGTTAAAATAATGTTCCGTTGCCAGACTTATGGAGCAGGAACGACGAAGTGATGAGCCACAGAGAATGGGGAACAAGGCATAGCCCGTGGTGAGCATAAAAACAGTTTTTATGTTGCAAATAAATAAAAGGTGATTTTGGCCAATTATAGAAATCTCCTTAACTTTAGTCAATAATAATAATTGTAGGGCCCAATTTCTGCCCGGCCCGTTAAAAAAATAAAAACCAAACAGAAACAAAGGCTAATGTTTCAATCCAATTTTGTTACAAGCCCAATAACGGGCCCAATAGCTAATTCTTAACCTTGACTCGAAATTAATGGAAAAGGAAAGGTTAGGAAACCCTAGCAGCAACCTCCTCGCCTCCAGCAAAGTGCCCAGTCGCTGCAAGACTCGGAGACGACCCTCTCCACGCGCGCCGTTCGCTCCACAAACACCTGCAAGCACGAACTCAAAGAGTCTGAAAGAGAAGAAACAGCAAAAAAATAGCAATTATATTCGATTTATTTTTCTTTTTCGGGCTATATAAAGCCGTTTTATTTTGTAAAGGGGGAGACCAATATTGTATTGAGAGAATACTGAAATATGAAAGGAAAAAGAAAACAATTGTCGAAGGTGATCTGTTTATTCTGTTTTTTACTGTTTTTTGTTTCATTTTTCTACTGGTTTTTACTGTTAAAAGATTCTAATTGATTAAAATCATTCCTCAGTTAACTTGGAAACCAACCGACCAACCAAACATCTTTACGGCACTAATCACCACATGCCCTGATCCGACCGAAATTCAAGTTTCTCAAATTTCGTAGATCAAAATTGTTTTTAAGGTGAGCCGATCACACCTCAATCAAGGATCGGTGGCGACTCCAATTTTCTTTGTTTTTTAAAGTCGACAACTAAATTTTTGTTTTCAAAAAATGGTTTCGACAATAATAATAAATGTCACATTAGCAATCCATTAGTGGATTAATGAAATTTTTAACAACAATAACCAAATCAAACAATTATTTTAATTAAAATGACTAAATTGACAAAAAAATTTAGAGTGATCAAAGTAGAGATAAAATTATATTAGAGTGGCCTGGAGTATAATTTACCCATAAACTAATTTACCTTACCTTCTCGATAGTTAAATCTCCCTTTAATTGTTTGGGAAAAAATAATGGGAAAATAGAAAATATAGGAGGATTTTTAAGATGAATTTTTAAGTGGTTGAATTTCCTTTTTGTTTAATTCCACCTAAAAATGTGATTTTTCAAAATTCTCAACTATTTTATTTTTAATACAAAGATTTCACCATATAAATTTCAAAAAACATTTTTCTAAATTTTAATATATATTTAAAATTTTATTTTATTAAAAAATTATAAATTTTTACAAATCAAATGAAACCCAAATTGAATATTTTATATAATATTTATTTTTAATGTCATTATTTTTCTTTTGTAATTATTTTTTATTTTGTAAAATTCCAATAACCCAAATTTTCTTAAAAAGTTATTTATCCGTATGGGTGTAATGGCCCAAATTTGAGGTTATCGGAACAGTGGTTTCGGGACCACAAATCCGATGAGAAAAATTGTATTTTTCTTATATTTTTATGGTCTACAATTTCACAAAATGATTTTTGAAAATTTCGTTCGAAAATTTCGACGTTTGGGCACTCAATTTAGTCAAAAGGACTAAATTGTAAAAAGTGCAAAAGTTGAGTTCTACATGTTAGAGGTGTCCAATTGTTATGAAACTTTAAATTGGAGGTCCTTATATGGTAATTATACCATTGGTAACTTGGTAGACAAAAATGGACATGAGATAAGTGAAATAGAAAATTTTTAAGTTAGGGGCAATTTGGTAATCTAGTAATTAAAATGAATTAAAAGGGAAAAAGATGGCAAAAATCATCATCTTCTTCATATGAACGAAATCAGCAAGGGGGGAAGCCATAGTTAGGGTTTTCAAGCTTCCAAGCTCCATAGTAAGTGATCCCAAGCCCCGTTTTTAATGTTCTTTACGTTTTTGAGATCCCGGTAGCTTAATTTAGCTTATTTTAGCAATAATTTAACCTAGGGTTTATATTTGGAAAAATACCCATAGGTGAAAAGTGTTTATTTTGATGTTTTATGATAGAATATGAAGCTAGAAATTATGTTAAACAACTTTTGCTAAGCGATTTTAAGTGAAAACGAGTAAAACGACATAATCGGTAAAAATACCTAATGTTCATAAGTACATGTTAGAGTGTGAATTTGATGTTGCCATAGAAGGGAAAAATGTTCAGAATGTTATAAAACATAAGAATAAGAGATGAAGTTTAATTTCCGAGCCTTGGGGCAGAAATGTAATTATGTAAAAGTTTAGGGGCAAAATTGTAATTTGAAAAAGTTAGAGTCGAGGGCTGTTTTGATGAATGTGATTATTAAATAAGTTAAATTTACTATTTTAGATCAAGAAGTACGAAACTCGAGGTTAGACAAAGGGAAGAATAAAGTTGAAGACTAAGTTGGTGAATTTGGCTATAATTGGTACCGAGGTAAGTTTACGGTAAATAAATGTAATATTTCAATATTTATTATTAATGCTGTTAATTTCCAGCAATTATGAATTTATTTTATGAATTTATTTGATGATGATCCAAGCATGAAATGATAGAAAATTAAAATTTAAAAGTCCCATTGATACATAAGGATGGTACTGGATACGAATGTCATGACATTTGGGTAAAGAGATCCCATGTAAGACCATGTCTGGGACATGGCATTGGCATCCTTAAGATCATGAGAGGTCCCCTGTAAGACCATGTCTGGGACATGGCATGGGCACCGAGACGAGAGGTCCCATGTAAGACCATGTCTGGGACATGGCGTTGGCACCGAGATGAGAGGTCCCCTATAAGACCATGTCTGGGACATGGCATGGGCACCATCACGAGAACATCCCATGTAAGACCATGTCTGGGACATGGCTTTGGCATGTTATTATCAGAAGAGACCCGAGTATCCTTATTATTCCAATGTAGCTCAACGGGCTTGTAAACGAATCATGTTCATGAAAGTTCAGTTTAAAGCATAAATGGCAAGCTCAGGTAAGTTGTAAGACTTAAGAACTTATTATACTATCAATTGATGTTCAACGATGCAGCAAGGATTGAGTAAGTTATGCACACAAGTATTCTAAGTAAACAAGTAAGAGAACTAGTATAAGATTAACTAAAGAGTAAACTAGAGATATAGACATTGAGTTTAATTATTTAAGTTAAATATTGTTATTTATTTGCTAGTAAACTTACTAAGCTTTATGCTTACTTCTTTTATTTCTCTTTCTCTTATAGTATTGCAAAGCTACTTCAAGGATCCTAAAGAAGTCAGAGATCATCCACACTATCAACTACAACTGCTCGGTATTTTATATCGAAACACGTTTGAGTTATGGCATGTATAGGGATTTAGTTATTTTGTATGTTTGTAATGATGATTTTGCTAATGAGTGATGTGTAAGTATTTGATGATGTATGGTTATTAAAATGGTTAAGGATGAAGGTGTTTGTTGTTATGAAAGATTAGGTGATAAATTATGCATGGAAATCATGAAAGGATAAAATTTTGCAAAGAAACAGAATTCAGGCAGCACAGTGACGTGAATTTGAAAAATCACCCAAGATAGTATAAAATGAATTAGAGGGTGAATGATATATGGAATTAAATCTTGTTGAGTCTATTTTCATGGGAAAATAATGGTGTAGAAAAAGGAAATTTATATTTTAAGATATGTGAATTTTAGTAAGATAGGGTCAGAACTGTTTTTGGAGTCCCCTGTTCTGAGTTTAGAAAATAATTTCAAATTGTACAAAAATGGTTATGAGTTGAAATTTACATGCTTAGATTCATTAATGAGTCTATTTTCTGTAGAAACAAGTAAGAATTTCATATGAAATTCCTACAGTGAGAAAACTTATTTTTAGTGACTAGAGGTCAGAGCAGTCAGGTGGTGAAACAGGGGAGACTTTAACTAATAAACTGTACTAATTTTCTGAACCAAAAAAATTCTAAAAAGTTTATGGTGAGTAGATATATGAGTCTAGTTTTAGGGAAAATTTACGGAATTAAATTTCGAGTTCTGTAGCTCAAGTTATAATTAATTTAGTAGCTGCTGCGCGATTGGACAGATTTGCTGCGAATAATGAAATAAATTTTCAAACCTAGTTTTTATGCTCCGAATTAGTAAGATAAGCTAAGTAATGCCTCGTGCTCGACTCCGGAAACGGTCTCGGGTAAGGGGTGTTACAATGGGTTTGAACTTTGAATTAGGAACAATTCATCAAAGTTAAAAACTTTTATTTTCATCATTTTTAATTTTAAAAAGCATTTTTTAGTGAAAACATTTTTTTATTGTTTTCTAATTTTCACACATTTTCATTTTTAAAAATTACAATCAAACACATTTTCTTCAATGTTTTCTATTTTCATTTTATTTTTCACTATTTCTCCTGTTTAAGAGATAGACTTAGTTGTCTCGCAAAGTCGTCATAGTATCAAGTAAAAAAGGGCATGTTGATTCGGTGTTCTGCGGCATATAGTTGGAAGAATTTATATAACCCATAATTGTCGTAATCGATCTATCCAAGAATAAGTAGGTGCGACCAAGTGAGTGAGTGATTGGATCTATCAAAGGAATTAATAATTAAGTTTAAACGACCCACTCAGTTGAGGTTGTTGATTCGAGTTGAGTCCTTCTAGTTCATAAGGTTGTCGATGTACTAAATCGTGGAAATTGATTTCAAGGTTATTCACTTGGTAAGGGTTAGTTGTCAGATTATTCCTGCAATTAATTTACACACGGAAGGACTGGTGGTCTAAGGTTGTTCCTTGATCACTATAACTAACTTATCAATTGGAGGAGAAAGATCTATTGTTCAAGATCAGTTCAAAGCCGGAATCAAAATTGTGTCTGAAGCTAGAATGTTGTCTCATCAATTTACCAATTTTAATTTCGTTCTATTTATTAGCGCATCTTTATTTGTTTATTTTAATTTTACTATTTTCATATTTATCCATTTTTATTTTTCATATAGTTCAATATGTGTTGTGGGAACAAAAGTTGCTTGTTGTATATCCTAATTAAAACAAACAATAGTTTTAAATACCTCAAACCCTATAGGATTGACCCTTACTCTTATATTACTGTTTTACATTCTATTTAAGTGTGAGAATTTTTTTTAATTCAACACCCATCAATTGTATTCATTGCACCTTAGAAGCTTCAGTTTCCAAACTTTGGACCATTAATATGTACGGAAATTGTTGAATAATGTTTTGCTTATGTCCTTATTGATAAGAATGTTGGGATATTTATACATGTTGCCACTAGTACTATTACAGCTCATAATAGGGACCACCTACATTGTTTTGGCTTTATTGCCTCCGACGCTGACATTCCCTGCTCCTGGTACTGACATTTTGCGAGTTCCAAACCTGTTGGGGACGTGTCTATGGAGCACACGGTCTTTTCTGCTCCTAGGGCTGATACGCTGGGTAGGCTTCGTACTTGCTGGACACGTGTCATGGTGGCCTTCAGGGCATGTGGTTCTATCTTGTGACGTATGCGAACTGATACCATGGCCTTCTCTTGATTCCTGCGAGCTAGGTCTGCAACCCTATCTTGTGAGTTATTCCCACAAACCCCTCAGCGAACTATATCTGCAAGCTCTCTTTGTGAACTCGCGTTACTGTGAGACTCATCCAATCCGTGGGTCGGAAGCCTAAATCTTTTCCAGGATTCGGGTTGGTGGTTACTAATGTATAACAATCTAGTCAATCAGGGAGGTGGAATACCCAGAGTAGATCGACCTCATAAACGTCAACAAGGTGTGCCCCAAGGACAACTTTCCCTTACCCTCAATCGATCGTTTAGTTGACGCCTCTGCATGCCACCGACTCATGAGTTTTATCGACACTTTTTCGGGATACAATCAGATCTTCACATACTTCAACCCAATAGTGCTAACCTCAGATAGTAAGAAGCGCAGAGATAAAGAGAACTCTTACGCACTTAAATTATCGTGCCATAGAAATAAACCCCAACTAATTTCGGTTGGCGTTTCCTCGACAACGGGCACAGAAGGAGAACCTCGAAGAACAAGAGGAAGAGTATCTTTATCAACTGTAATTGGTGAGCTAGCCTGAGTGGCAAATGCCAAGCCCGCCACAAGAGAAGATGACACCTGAATGACTGCAGCAACAGGGTTAATAGGATTTGTCTTTCTCTTACTACAATGTTCTAACTGCATATTGTCCTCCTCTTCCTCTCTAGGAGGATCAATGCGTACAGCCCCAACAGTAATCTTGTATTTCTTACGACCACTACTTATCGAAGCATCAATATCCATCACCTCATTGATTTCGCACAAGATGTTGTCAGTTTCACTTGAACTACTCCTAGAGCCCTGATCGTTTCTTGTACCAACAACAACCCTATGATTAGTGCGAGCAGTTAACAAATTACTATCCCCCTACCACCCACTGTGTGAACTCAAGAAGAGCAAATGGACAAAGATTCATCTAGCAAAAGTTATAAAAGAAGTTCGTAGGCCCCTTCTCATAACTAGTAAAATTTGACTTAATTGATCGCAGGAGCCATAAGACCAAGTACCCCCTCAGATAACTCACAAATTGACTGAACGACCTCCTAATTGGGACCAGACCTCCATATATTAGGGCTAAAACCCTCTAAACAAAATCTGAAGACATTTTTCACAGTAATGAGGGTCTCTAGAGTCAACATATGACCAACCTGAAGCCTTTAAAATTTTGAAGTAGCTTCATCCAAGGAAAGACTTTGCTTGAAATACGCGCATGTCTTCATTAGGAAGGGACCATCTTATGGAGAGCCCGAAGTCCTCGCCAAGTATGTTGTAAACTCAGACGTACTTCCCCTGGTTCAAGCGAAGGTTCTTGCAGTGGTTTTGAATGATTGTTCACAAATTCCTACAATTGAAGAAGTAGTAGAACCCCATCAAATCCCCCATGTCACTGCCCATCAGCTGATACAAATGCTGGAAAACTGTAAGCATTGGTACCACACCACGTTAGTTGCAATCGAGAAAGTAGGCTATAGCAAGCCACCAGGACAAGCTTGAAAGCTAGTTGGGAGCAAGGTGGTAGTCCTTTAGAATGTTGCAGAAGAAGGGATATAGTGGCAAGTGAAACCCAGCCTCCAGTGTGTGAAGAAAAAGAAGAAAACTATCTTTGGTGGTCTCACATAGCTGATGTGACCCATCCAGAATGGAGAATTCGTATGCAAAGTAAGGGATTTTTATCCTCTGAATAGCCAAAACCAGTTCTAATTCCTCCGGTTTGGTAGTACAGGTGTAGGTTTTCTCTGTCACTAAGATCAAAATCGGTCGCTCCCAAGGCACACAGAATGAGATGATGTGGTTACCAATTCCCCTTATCTTCACCATACTATTGATAAAAGAAAAAAAAAAGAGAAAAAGAAAAATAGAAATCTTAAAACCAAAGCAAGAATGTTTCTAAGGTTATTTTTATTTCATTCGTTGAGAATGCTAAGTGTGAAGGATTTAGGGCTCTAGAAGTTCTCCCCTTTTAAAGAGGGATTTCCTCTCTTGCTCTTCGACAATTCGTATAACCAAGGAAAATCAATTATCTAGATACGAGCAAATGAAAACGGTTCAACTTTTAATGGTCAGATGCGCACAACTCACCCATGTATGAGGCAGAACAATTATTATGCAATACAACTCGTAACGTACCCAAGAAGTTGTAGTTAAGTTTGAATTAATGGACCTAAGAAGCGTCACTTTGTAACACTCAGGCACACTAGGAGGGGACTAGATTGTTATACATTGGTAACCATCGACCCAAATCCTAGATAGGATTTAGGCCTCCAACCTATGAATCGTACGGGTCCCGCAGCAATGCGAGTTCGCAGGTATAGTTCGCAAGGAGAACTAACGAATACAGTACGCTAAGTGGCCCCCGCTGAGGGGGTCCACTAGAACAACTCACAAAATAGGGTCGCAGACCTAGCTCGTATAGGAATCCAGAGAAGGCCACAGTATTAGTTCAAATACATCCAAGGGACTTATAGATAGGACCACATGCCTTGAAGGCCACCATGATATTGGGAAAACGGGTTTGGAAAACACAGCAGAAAATAAATCTAGGGAAAAATCAGAGTTTTAAATTTTTTTCCAAAACAAGATCTTGGTTGTGATAACTAAAGTGATGAACAATTAATCAAAATTGTACCTTTTCGATTAGTCTAGGATGAGCACTTCGATCGAGTAGTCTTCTCCGCTATCTTTAAACTCACGTCTGTCGAGTGTGGGCTCACTTCAAATCTGAATATTTTTCACAAAAATTACCAGTAGGGTAATTTTGCAATTTCTTTAAACTTTTTGTTCAAATTGTAAATCAAAAAAATATCTCTAGAAATTTTCTGGAATAATCTCTTCAGAGAAATTTCTCTCTATAACTTTCTCTTGAAATTAAGTGTGTGCAAATAATGACCCAAGGCTCTCTTTATATAGGGAGAGTTTAAAGAGTTCAACTATGATTAAACTTAATCACTTTAATATTAAATTGATTGTCTCGAGGACCTGAGGATGGAAGTTGTAATGTGATAGTTGTAATTTGGAAATTGAAATTGAAATTTGAAATAGTGTTTAATTAAAATTTTTGAAAAGGAAAATAACTTTAAAGAGTTCAACTATGATTAAACCTAATCACTTTAATATGAAATTGATTGTCTCGAGGATCTAAGGATGGAAGTTGTAATGTGATAGTCGCAATTTGGAAATTGAAATTGAAATTTGAAAGAGTGTTTAATTAAAATTTTTGAAAAGGAAAATAACTTGAAAACTTAAAATTTTAAAACTTAAAAATTTGGATAAATGAGTTTTTGATCTCTGTATTGAGTATTTCAAGTCGTGCCTTTCATTCTAAATTTGATAGCCTTTTATAGAGGGTTGTTGTCTCTTTACATCATTTGAAAGTTGAAACGGGACATTCAATCCCTTACATCATTACATAATTGCTACTTTTCAGAGAATATATTATCTGATTACAAAAATACAAACTATAGATAATAATCACTATTCATGCCTGAGAATATTTACTGTTTGTCGAAACCACTTTTTTGAAATTTGAAAAATGGGTATCGATTTTGAAAATGAAAATTGGGAGTCGCCACTGATCCTTTATTGAGGTGTGATCAGCTCACCTTGAAAATGATTTTGGTCTGCGAAATTTGAGAAAACAGGTTTGGGAGTCAGTTACGCACGAGGAAGGGATAGCACCCTCGTAACGCCCAAAATTGGTACCGAATCGATTGTTTAATGTCTTAGTGTCGAAATTTTGAAAAGATTTTAAAATACGATCCTTCGAAAAGAAAATTTAAGTAAAATGAATTGGATGATAAGACTCGTTTATTTCAAAGAAATAAATTATCGCACTCAGTAAGTTAGAGTGTAATACTTCATGTAGGTAATAATATATACTAATATGCAAAAAGTGAAATACACTAAATATATGTGGATATTTAAAATAAGTAAAGCATCTATATGTATCAATAGGTATATAAAAAAATATAAAGTTTAAAATTAAAGAATATATACATTACGTACATACATATATGTATAATAAAACTAGTTTAAAGATAATAGTAAATAATAAAGTAATGTATACATAAATAGGAAAATTGAAATATAACCCACTATGATGATAATTACAATAGTAAATAGTATAGGTTAATTTTAAAATAAGTAATATGTAAAATAACTTTAAATAAAATAATTTAAAAATAAACAAAATTTTAAAATAACATATGTAACGTGATGTATATATATAAACATATATTATATATAAAAGTTTAAAACGGATAAATAATGGCAAATAAAACAGAATTATGAAATAATTTAAAGCATGCCATATAAAATATAAATTACATACAACATATATTAAAATAAGGACTAGTTACAAAGAAAAATAAATGAATAAATAAATGAGGTGACACAGAAATAAAGATAAATAAAATAATAATAAAACGAAGTATATATAAAATAGGTAAAAAGAGAACCACAATAGTGCTAATGATAATAATAGTAATGACAATAAATTAATTAATAAGCTGACTAATAAAAGGATTAAATCGTAATTAAAATCGAATTAGCAGGAAAAAAAGAAATATTTAATAAAATGCAGGTCAAAATGCGATTAAAATAAAATTAAAAAAAACAAAAACATAATTAAAATAGATAACAAGGACTAAATTACAACGCGCGAATGACACGAGGGTCTAAAAGGGAAATAATCCCAACACCTCGAAATGCTGCATTATTAAAGGGACTAAAGTGAAACAAAAATGAAATAAGAGGTTAAATTTAAAAGAAATAAAAGAACTGGATTGTAGCGCCCAATAACAGCGAGGGACCAATGGCGCAAATAAGCCATTTAACAAATAACGCGCGGATCCTTACTCGGGTCGGGTCACCGCGCGGGTTTGGTCTTCAAAACGACGCCGTTTCAAAGCCATCATATTGGCTCTAAACAACAGCGTTTTATTCTGCTCAGGAGCTAAAAAAAAACCTAAAACCTTCTTCATTTTAAGAAAACCTAAAAACTCTAAAGCTTCCGCCGCTTCAACAAATCGTCGCCCTCGAGAGCCCTCGAACCTCGCCCAAACTCCGATGAATACGGAGAGAGCGGAGGTCCGACCACAAGGTACATTTCTTCTCTTCCTTTTTCCCGTTTTTTCTTAACTTTTATTGAGCAATCAATCACTCGAAACACAAAAAAGGATTAACAGACGAAAACAAGAAAACCAAGCCAGAGTTTGAATCACCTTTCGTATTCTTTTATATTCAGTATGTGTGTTTTTTTTGTGCGTAACCCCTTACAAATTCGGTTTTATGGCTTTATAAAGCCGAAAATACAGAATCAAAGAGAAAAAAAATACATCATCTTTTCTGTTCTTTTCTTTTTGCTCCCCTTTTTGTTTGTTTGTTTGCTTGCACTCTTTGTGTGTTGGTTTTCTGCTAATGTACGGAGGCCGTACGGTGACGTGGAGGGCGACATACGTGCGGAGGCGTGCGTGGGAGGAGGAGTCGGGCTTTTGCTGCGGCGGCTGAGGCTTGTTAGGGTTTCTGAATTTTGGTTTAGGCTAATTGTTAGGCCTCTGTAATTGGGCTAGGGTTAAGTTAGTGGGTCTTAGTGGGCTAGGTTAATTGATTTGGGTTATCTGTTGGTAAATGGACTATTTTATGGGTTATTTATTCTATTTATTTGGTTTTTGCAATGTATGTAGGTCGGGCATAAATTGGGTATTACAGTTGCCCTTCTTTGCTCATTGTCGTGTAACGAGAATAGAGCAAAGACTAAAGAGGACCAATTTTGCCTGGTCGTGCTTGGACGTCGGTGCTCTTCTTCTTCAAGTGGCTCCATTCCATCCTACTGCATCTTCAGAGGTATAGGAACTGGTGCTTCGATCCACTCCACTGCAACGTCAGGGAGATAGGATTCGTAACTTTAAAAGAACAAAATTTGCTATCTCTAGTCGGCCAAACTTGATGCGATCTGATCTACTGCAACTTCAGAGAGATAAGATCTACTACTTTAATCCGCTCCACTACAACTTCAGGGAGATAGGATTATCGACTTCAATCTGCTTCCTTACACTTGAAGATAAGATTCGCCGTATTTGACCTACTCCGCTAGTGCTTAGGGAGATAAGATCTGTAGTTTCCAACCTATTCCACTGCTAGCCAGGGATATAGGACTTGTAATCCTCGATCTGCTTCACTGTCGATGCAGGAAGGCAAGACCTGCTATCTTCAACCTGCTCCATTACAACCAAGGGAGGCAAGGCTTGTATCTTCGATCTACCCCACTATTGCTTAGGGAGGCAAGATCTGCTATCTTTGACCTGCTCCACTGCAACCGAGGGAGGCAAGGCTGGTATCTTCGATCTGCTCCACTATTGCTTAGGGAGACAAGATTTGCTATCTTTAACCCGCTCTACTGCAACCGATAGAGGCAAGGCTTTGTTTTCAATCTACTTCGTTGTCAATGCAAGAAGGCATGATCTGCTATCTTTAACCTGCTCCACTACAACCGATGGAGGCAAGGCTTTACTTTCAATCTGCTTCGCTGTCAATGCAGGAAGGCAAGATCTGCTATCTTTAACCAGCTCCACTGCAACCGATGGAGGCAAGGCTGGTATCTTCACTGATCTGTTATCTAGGGAACATGACCTGTATAATGAACTGAATTATGCCTAATGATTAGGATGGCATGATCAAAATGAATCAAATGCTCCTAACTAGACATGTGTGAATGGTGTTTGCATGAATGCAGAATTTTAATTTTTCGAGAACGATCCTTCTTAGGTTGTCATTACTCGAAGTTTATTAAGGCTTTGTGACTGACGTGCTATAACGCCTTCTTGCTTGACTGACTTTTCTGAAGAAACATTTAGCCAGGTTGCCTCCACTGTAGACCTCAAAGTTTAATCCATTGGGGCGCAAAATTTGTACCACCATTCTCCCACTGCAATCCAAGGGTAGAAATAGGTGGCTTTTCCTCAATCCTCTCTTATCACAATTCAAGGATATAGGACCTGAATCGTTTTGGTTTCTTACACCATTCTCAGGGTGTTGTACTAAAGACTCATGCGCAAATGAAGGCTCTATTCTCTAAGGTAACCTCTTCCTATTTCCTGGTGATCATTGCTTGCTTGTTTATGTAAGCTTTGTCACCAACATGGCGTCTTGTCAATCAACGCATTCGACAACAAAAATCCAAAGAGAAAGTCTAAATTTAGACTATTCCTTCCCAAATTTCCAACCTTTAAATTTGGTGTGTTCTAAAGAATATTCCTGTTTCAAGCTCCTATATTATTTAGAAACTTTTCAGAGTAACCTGCAAAACTTTCTTTGTGAAAGTTTTATTAGTCCATTAATCATTATTCTAATACAACATGTTTGTAAAGAAAGGTCATAACAATGAATAAGGATAAAGTTGGTTCTGAGAATAGCTCGAAAGAACAAATTATCGAAAATAGTAACGAAGGATGACAAAGGAATTAATTGGGAATGTAATATCTTGGAAAAGAAAAAGGTATTGCAAGAACAACAAATAATATGAGAATTGGGTGCCCCAGATATCGCAGCTTGGACTTCTCTGTACAAGCTTTTTGAAGACCATTCTAAGTTTGACTTGTGTTTAGGAGATCTACAGTGCTTTGTCAATGCCCCAAGATGTAGCCTATCATTTCCTATTGATTTAGGCATAGCAAGATCACCACATGCCCCAATATGATCAAAATTCGAATTGCTCTGATCACTTCAATCCCCCATTCCAATCAATATTTGAGCCGCCATTTTCGGGTTTTCAACTCAAATCCTCTTTGGCCTAAGGTGCCCTTTGCGGGTTTTCCCCATAGCCTCTCCGTCATTACTTTTTCATTTTTCATTTTTATCTTTTTTTTTTGAAATTGGTTCTTTCTTCTTCTTTAAACGAAGTATTTCTTGACTGGATTCGTATTTATAGGATCGACGGTCTCGTTCAGGATCAATGCTCCTCTAAAAAAGGTCTTCTTTACAACACAGGGACATCCCCGGCTTAGCATTCATTTCCTTCTAGAATCTTTTTGTTGAGAAATGGTTTTTTTCGGCATCCACCCTTTCGTGGAATTCTCTGAGATGACCCTGTTTATTATGGGCTCGTATCAATTGGTACATCCGACCCTAATGAATAGCTTTTAACCCCTTTTCCTAGGTCCAACTAATCACATCGCGATTGGATCCTTCCAACTCTAATACCCGGAGGGAAGGGATTTCAATGGGTAAAACTACCTCATCCCCGTAAGCCAAAGAGAACAACATTGCTCTGGTAGAAATCTTGATAAATGTTCGGTAAGCAATGAGGGCAAATGGTAATTTTACAAGTCTCAGTCATTTTTCAATTTTCTTGATGTTCATCTCTAGTCAATTTGTTGACGAATCGTGGTGTCTGCTTCTGAGTTGATTTCAGACCTCAGCTATCGTACTATTGTTTAAGCTCAATGCATTCTCCAATATAATTTTCTCTAGAATTCTATATCTGCATGTGATAACTTTGACGCATGAAGCAGCCTCTATCCCTTTGATGATCTCAAAAATGAAGCAATGCTCATGGGAAACCTTCGATGATGATGACGGCCATGCCCCATTTTGCTCAAAATTTGAGTCGCCCTTTTTGGGTTTTCAACTCAAAACCTCCTTTGGTCACAAAGCGCCCTTTACGGGTTTTCACCTTGGCCTCTCCTTTTCTTTTCTTTTTTCTCTTTTTCATATTTTTTAATTTGACTTTAATTGATTTCTCTTTTTTACTTTTGACTTTGATTTTTTTCTTTTTTTGTTTTGATTTTGATTTTGATTTTTTTCTCTCTCTTTTTTTTTTGAATCTGAACCCTCTCGATCAAAATCAATGTTTTTATAGATAAGATTTCTCACTTTCATCTTGTATGCGAAAAACCTTCATTTCTTTCATAGAGCCTTTTGGGGTGCAACTACGACAGAAAACATCTTGAAGGGATAGAAACCCGACTTTAGATGGGCAAAGCTATGCTGACTCAACGAGAAAGGCATTGCCCCGACAAAGAATTACATAGTTCATACTGTAAATTTTGACATCGCGCTGTTGTGCAGATTTCTTTATCAGCGTTTATCCTAGGCATATCCTAGTATGATCCTACAAAGACATCTTTGAACAAGGTCTTACTTCATCTTTGCGGTCAGGTTAATTCTAATCTTTACCAAGCTCACAATTTCTGATGATTCCTTGTGAGGTAGAATCTATCTATCCTCTTGTTCAACCATCGTCAACAAGTCCAGAGATAAACTACAATCTTTGTCATTTTCAAAGTCATGAGATTCCTCTAAACACATGACCCGCTCAAAAGGAAAATTTGGGTTCGTAGCAAAGTCATTCACGTAATTGATATCTGGGGGCCCATAATAAGTACCAAGAATATACAAAAGAATGTATAAATTCATAAACAACTATTTATACAATATGATTATGAATGAATGAATGATGTGGAAGAAAATCCAAAAGAATGAAATAATCAAAAAATAATTATTCAAAAGGAACGAAAGAACATTGGCTCAAAAGTGATTACAAAGATGTATTTCATTAGAATAATAACGTTCAGACATGAGCCTATTTCGCAAAGGAAATTTCTATCATTTTTAGGCTAAAAACAACAAAATGTTCTGAACATTACTCTAAATAAGTTGTAAAAACTACAGGGCTTTCTTCTACAGTCGAATTACTTAGAACACTTCCATGTTTATAAGGGCGGATATCTAACAAGGTCCCTTCTTCAGTTGCTTGTGCATTGCATTCACTCCACTTATCAATTATGATTGGGTAATGGATTTTCCGCACTGGAGGAATTAATAAATTTAACGACGCCCATACTGATAAGCCTTTCAATCATTTTTTTAAAGGCAATGCAATTTTCTATGGAATGCCCCGTATTTCCCATATGATATTCGCATTGTGCATTCGCATCGTGCCATTTGGGGTACGGAGGCTGTGGAGGTTTCGTGTAGAGAGGGGCAACAATGTGCGCGTTGAATAAGCTTTGATTCAGCTCTTTATATGACATCGGAATTGGCGTGAACTGGAGGTTCCCAGTGCCTTGTTTCACATAAGATTCTTGTCTTGATGAACCTTGTTGACTAGCGACCCCTTTACCTGGATGACTTACTAACCTTGAGTAACATGTGTTGTTCACCTCAGTTTCTCTTCTCCTTGGGGTTGATCTCTTATCACTCTCTTCCGCCTCAATTTTTTCGGCCCTTATAGCATTTTCAATCATTTCACTATTCATAACTATGCCAGAAAAGCTTTTTGTTGCGCTTCCTAACATATGCGTAATGACGGGGCCTTCAGTGTATTGATGAAGAGCATTGTCGTCTCTTTCTCCAAAAAGGGTGGCTGAACCTGGACTGCAACCTCCCTCCACCTCTGTGCATACTGCCTAAAACTTTCGGTCGATTTCTTTTCCAAATTTTACAAGGTGATTCTATCGGGAGCCATATCCGTTACATGACCGTATTGTTTCATGAATGCCTGTGCTAGGTCCCTCCATGAACCAATCTCGGTACGGCTCAACTGATTGTACCATTTCGACATTGCTCCAATGAGGCTATCCTAAAAACAATGTATTAATAGTTGATCATTGTTAATATACCTAGCCATTCTCCTAGAAAACATGATGATATGGGCTTCTAGGCAACTGGTCCCACTATATTTCTCAAATTCAGGCATCTTAAACTTGTGAGGGAGTACTAAATCTGGAACCAAGCTCAGATCTTTTGTATCAATTCCATGGTGACTATCGGCGTTTTCCAGGGCTTTGAATTTTTCCTCCAACCATTTACACCTATCCTCCCATTGTTTTGACAGTTTGACGTTTGCCTTCTCTTTTTCAGCCATTTCATCGAAATCAGGAATAACTAGATTCATTGGGTTATCTCTAGGATTAGAACCTGATCCAGCCTCAGTCTGAATCTGCGCATGCAGAGGCGTAAGGCCTAGAGGATAGATAGGTTTATCGTTGTCTTCTCCTTCATCATTAACCATAGGATCTTTCCCCTTATTAATTCCTTTTAGTAATTGCGTCAGCTCAGTAATCATGTCCTTTTAAGACTCCCGCATCCTTTCTGTCATGTCTTGTTGAATTTTTTCCAATTACTCCTTCATTTGTTTCTGTAGTTGATCTTGCATTTCTTTTTGCATTTTCTCCAGTTTCTCTAATCTTTGGTCCATCTCCTTAGTCTTTCAACGAGTACCGTATTGATTCTTAATGGATAAGCTTTTGTCGGTTTCCAGATTAGCTGAAATAAATTTACTCAATTTGACTCTTTCAATGGACTTTGATGTATACGATGCAGATGTATGAAATACATGCCTAAAGAGACGTTAATTCTGATTCAATTATATTTAGGAAACTTTTCTAGAAAGCAAATTCCTTTACATAAAGCAGATACATGTACAGCCTCACCCTCATATTCCAAGAAACAACATCGGTCTTTTTCTTCATGCGCATGTTTGAGATGATCTCGGTAATTTCCAATAGATGCCACTGCTAGCTTCTTTTCTTGATCTTGGTCACGATCCATCATCTACCCATCTTCATAAGGCTCGTCAAGGAGTTGGAACGTCGAAGGCTCTTAAACAATCGCCTTGAATTATCAGGCCACGAAGCAAGGTCACGAACTCTTCCATCGCTCTTCTTGTGTTTCTCAGAATATATTCAGGCAACCGTATTGTTTTCCACTTTGTCAAGGAATCCGTATCCCATGACAGGCTTTCTAATTTAGTAATCGAACTTGAATCAATATCTCCTTCCTAAGATGCAAATGCAATGAATCATAATCAAAACACAACAAGAGGGGTTAGTACAAAACAGAAGTAAACAAGGAAAACAAAAGTACCTAATCGGGTGACTACTACGGATTTGGAGTGGCTCTACCTAGGTTAAGTTCCTAAGTCCACTATATGAGGTTTGGTTCTAAAGTCAAGGTACCCGAACCAGCAGATTCCTCGATCTTCACCCATTATAGGCTCATACAGACCGAGTTCGGTTCAGGGGAATACATTTCCCTATGGCTGCATGGAGATGAAAATCTCACGAAGACATAGGTATAGATGTATCCCGAAAGTGATTCACTATCCTGCACGGAGGTGAAAACCTCACGAAGGAGTAGCTTCTCACTCCGACTTAAAACGACAAGACTAAACAGTCTTATGCAATATGATGTCAAAATATACAACTTAATTTACAATAATCATACAAACAAGTGCAAAGAAAAGGTCGCAATTTTTCAAATCAATTTTCGACAATTAGACAGAAAACAATCAATTTTACGGCTTGACTCTCTAAAGGTCCCCAGTGGAGTCGGCAAGTTGTCAAAACCACTTTTTTGAAATTTGAAAAATGAGTATCGATTTTGAAAATGAAAATTGGGAGTCGCCACCGATCCTTTATTGAGGTGTGATCGGCTCACCTTGAAAATGATTTTGGTCTGCGAAATTTGAGAAAACAGGTTTGGGAGTCAGTTACGCACGAGGAAGGGTTAGCACCCTCGTAACGCCCAAAATTGGTACCGAATCGATTGCTTAATGTCTTAGTGTCGAAATTTTGAAAAGATTTTAAAATACGATCCTTCGAAAAGAAAATTTGAGTAAAATGAATTGGATGATAAGACTCGTTTATTTCAAAGAAATAAATTATCGCACTCAATAAGTTAGAGTGTAATATTTCAAATCTTCAAAGTTAAGTTTATCTCTCGTCTTTTAAAACCTATGCATTTTCAGAAGGATATCTGATTATCTGTGTCAAATGAGAAAATCAAAACCCAGTAAGTTAGTATTTGATTTCACAAAATTCCTAAATATCGAACATTGCCTTTATTTTTTTTAAAATCCTCGTCTCGAGAAAATAACATGTCATATCCAATGCGTTAGGACACAACGTGTCGAATTCCCGAGAATGGGTTTTTATTGGAAAATGGTATGTTTAAAAAGTATTCGATTATTTAGATTCGACGAGGAAAATTGAAGCCCAGTAAGTTTGGGTACTATTTTCTCGAGAATCATTAAATGTCGGATATTTTGGGAATTTAAAACTATTTCGGTATTTTGATAAATGTGATCTTTTGAGCGATGTGACATGATTGAATGTTTTCGTATAACATAAAGGATGATTCGTAAATAACATACACTAGTGGATAACAAATAATCAATATATAAATACAAACAAGCATAATATCAATAATCTCAATTACGCCAATATCAACACCAACATTCAAAATACATATTATATAAAAGATAAATCAAAATAAATTAAATAATATACATATATTAATTTAAAATAAGTAATACGTAGGGAGTGAAAACTTCATGTAGGTAATAATATATATTAATATGCAAAAAGTGAAATACACTAAATATATGTGGATATTTAAAATAAGTAAAGCATCTATATGTATCAATAGGTATATAAAAAATATATAAAGTTTAAAATTAAAGAATATATACATTACGTACATACATATATGTATAATAAAACTAGTTTAAAGATAATAGTAAATAATAAAGTAATGTATACATAAATAGGAAACTTGAAATATAACCCACTATGATGATAATTACAATAGTAAATAGTATAGGTTAATTTTAAAATAAGTAATATGTAAAATAACTTTAAATAAAAAAATTTGAAAATAAAAAAATTTTAAAATAACATATGTAACGTGACGTATATATATAAACATATATTATGTATAAAGTTTAAAACGGATAAATAATGGCAAATAAAACAGAATTATGAAATAATTTAAAGCATGCCATATAAAATATAAATTTACATACAACATTTATTTAAAATAAGGACTAGTTACAAAGAAAAATAAATGAATAAATAAATGAGGTGACACAGAAATAAAGATAAATAAAAAAATAAAATGAATTATATATAAAATAGGTAAAAAGAGAACCACAATAGTGTTAATGATAATAATAGTAATGACAATAAATTAATTAATAAACTGACTAATAAAAGGATTAAATCGTAATTAAAATCGAATTAGCAGGAACAAAAGAAATATTTAATAAAATGCAGGTCAAAATGCGATTAAAATAAAATTAAAAAAAACAAAAACAAAATTAAAATAGATAACAAGGACTAAATTACAATGCGCGAATGACACGAGGGTCTAAAAGGGAAATAATCCCAACACCTCGAAACGCTGCATTATGAGAGGGACTAAAGTGAAACAAAAATGAAATCAGAGGTTAAATTTAAAAAGAAATAAAAGAACTGGATTGTAGCGTGCAATAACAACGAGGGACCAACGGCGCAAATAAGCCATTTAACAAATAACGCCCGGATCCTTCCCCGGTTCGGGTCACCGCGCGGGTTTCGTCTTCAAAACGACATCGTTCCAAAGCCATCATATTGGCTCTAAACAACGGCGTTTTATTCTGCTCAGGAGCTAAAAAAAAACCTAAAACCTTCTTCATTTTAAGAAAACCTAAAAACTCTAAAGCTTCCGCCGCTTCAACAAATCGTCGCCCTCGAGAGCCCTCGAACCTCGCCCAAACTCCGATGAATAGGGAGAGAGCGGAGGTCCAGCCACAAGGTACGTTTCTTCTCTTCCTTTTTACCGTTTTTTCTTAACTTTTGTTGAGCAATCAATCACTCGAAACACAGAAAAGGATTAACAGACGAAAACAAGAAAACCAAGCCAGAGTTTGAATCACCTTTCGTATTCTTTTGTATTTAGTATATGTTTTTTTTTGTGCGTAACCCCTTAAAAATTCGGTTTTATGGCTTTATAAAGCCGAAAATACAGAATCTAAGAGAAAAAAAATACATCATCTTTTCTGTTCTTTTCTTTTTGCTCCCCTTTTTGTTTGTTTGTTTGCTTGCGCTCTTTGTGTGTTGGTTTTCTGCAAGTGTACGGAGGCCGTACGGTGACGTGGAGGGCGACATATGTGCGGAGGCGTGCGTGGGAGGAGGAGTCGGGCTTCTGCTGCGGCGGCTGAGGCTTGTTAGGTTTTCTGACTTTTGGTTTAGGCTAATTGTTGGGCCTCTGTAATTGGGCTAGGGTTAAGTTAGTGGGTCTTAGTGGGCTAGGTTAATTGATTTGGGTTATCAGTTTGTAACTGAACTATTTTATGGGACATTTATTCTATTTATTTGGTTTTTGCAATATATGTGGGCCGGGCATAAATTGGGCATTACACTGTTCATGCCAAAGAATCTTACTATTTCTGTCAGAGATTTCTACTATTCATACTAGAAAATATTTACTGTTCACGCTAGAGAATATTTCTTGTTCAATCATGAATTTTTCATGTTCATCTTTATTCATTTCTTACTTTTGCATCATTTTTTCTTGGTCCTTGTAATGGTTACAGAGGTGGTATCATCTGCAAGATCCACTGTTTTGATTGAAGATGTTGAAGGTTTCTCGTCTTCTAATCCAGAATCCATTGAGTTGAGCATTTCCTCCATGAGTTTTTTGTATTCCTTCTTGGTATTAGCTTAAGCTAGCATTGCACTACCTGTCGATTTTGCTTGAAGGAATTTTACTGTGGTTTGATCCAGGGTTGCGGACTTACATAATCTTGGATTCTTGTTGAAAAAATTATCCAAATATTTTTCATCATTAAATTTCTCCCACCATTTAGTTCTGAAGTTTCTTGGAGTAATTCCAAGAAACAATCCAAAAATACACAGTTTTGAGAAAAAGTGGATTATTCTGTAGATGTGCTTGTGGTTTAGTTCGGGTTGAAATTTGTCAAAGAATTTGGGTCATAAGTTTTGAATATTTTCTGGTAGGATCTCGAAAGATGATGGTCCATACCAATTCCATCATTCTTTGAACCAATTTAGGAATTTGAATTGGGTACCATATTTGAAATATATGAGCCAAGAATGTCTCATATGTTAAGAAGGCGTTGTACCAGGCCATTTGGTAATCCCAATATGTGAAATATGGGTGGTGGTCAATTTTTGTGGTAAATTTGGCTAGAAATTTCTTTAAAGAATTTGGGTTTTCTCCCCAATCCCTTGGTTGAAAAATATTTAGTATTTGGGTTGTTGAATGGGTGATAAAATTTGGATCTTTTAGGTCTGTGTAGTGTTTGAACTGATCCAGTTTGAACCAGTATGTTTTTATAATACAGCTGGGGTTTTTGAGAATCTAATGGCTTGAAATGTCATCCATTGAAAAGTTATTTTGCAAGAATATGTGGAGGTTTTTCTGAAAATTCTTCCTCCATAATAAGAATTTTTTCAAAACATTCGTTTTGAAAATATTGTAAGGATTTTTGTGTAGCAGTTTGTGAAGACACTGCTACTTATTTTGGAAAAATATCATGGAGAGATGTTTCTTTTAAAATATTTTTGAGAGAATTTTGTTTTTGTAAAACAATCTCTTTATTTTTTGAAATCTTTGTTGCTTCACTAGCAATTTGCATGAGCGGAGTTTCTTTTTTCGTTTGAGAAAAGGCTAATGCCACTTCTAGAGATTGAGAAAGGGACTCAATCTATTTTTGATTTGAGAACCAATTTCATTTGGATCTTATGCATCCTAAACGAATGTATTTTTAGAGGATTTTGATGAGGATGATGATCTCTCATTTTCTTCTTCATGGCAAATTTCATACCATGACTTAATTGGTTTTGAGGAAATTTGAGTTTTGGATGATTCTACTAATTTTCCTTTTTCTTTGTCTCGAAGTTTGAGTGGCATTTTTGAAGAAACTCTTTGGTGAGAAAATTAGGCAAAGAATTAGTTTCTCCTTTAATGTATTCAATATCAAAATCTAATATGCTCAAAATTGCCTGCCATTTTGCGAAAATCTGTTTTGAGGCAATATTTTGAACATCTTTTTGTAAAACTTCTTTTTTTTTATTTGCAATCAATTCATAAAAGGAATTTTTTATTTAATAAATAACTCTGGAATTTAGTAATGCATAAAACAATTGATAAAATTTCTTTTTTAATAGTACTATAATTTTGCTGAGTTGGATTCCAGTGTCTAAAGGTAAATTTGACTACTTGCTCTTTTCCTCCCTTAACTTGTTTTAGGATCCCACCGTACCCTATTTCAGAAGCATCTGTTTCTACTATCTTGGGGGGGCATTCAGATCAGCTAAATATAAACAAGGAAGCTTAGTAATTTGTTTTTTCATCTGGGTGATAATATTAGTATGGTCATCTGTCCAAGGTTGTGAATTCTTTTTGAGTCTATCGTATAAGGGCTTACATAATTTGCTAAGACCTGGATAAAAGTGTATGACATAGTTGAGGCTTCTTAAGAATCTTTGCAATTGGACTTTCTCAAGGATTTGGTTTGCGAATTTGTTGGCGACTTCTATGGACCTTTCTATTGGGGTATTGGTTCCTTGGGTTATGTAATGACCTAGAAACCTTACTTTGGTTTGGAACAAACTTATCTTGGATTTAGAAACTACTAATCCATTATTTTTATAACTTTTACAATGATGGATAAATGTTTTAAGTGTTTTTCTAAATTATCGGAAAACACTAATACATCATCAATATATACTATTGTGAATTCAGAATATTGGTAGAAAAAATATCATTAATTATTCTTTGAAATTTGGATGGAGCATTTTTTAATCCAAAAGGCATGACATACCATTCATATTGTCCAAATGGTACAGTAAATGATGTTTTCTATCCTTCTTCTTTTTTTATTTGGATTAGCCAAAATCCTGATTTCATGTCAAATTTTGAGAAAATATTTGCATTGTAGAGTTTTTGGAACAAATCTTTTTTATTTAGTATTGGGTACCTAATCCATTTTAAGGCCTGATTGAGTTCTGCATTTTTCATTACATAAAATGCTGAACAACTTCAAGGAATACAACTTTTCCTAATTAATTTTTTATTAAGAAGATCTTGTATTTCTTTTTTACAAAATTCTTCCATTTCTTTGTTCATTTGTATTGGCCTTGCTTCTGTTGGTATTTGTCTTTCATCAAAGTAATCTTTATATGGTAATGTTACTTCATGTATTTTCCTATTCCAAAAAGCATTAGGAATGTCAGGACAAATTGTTGATTCTATTTCTTCTTTGATTTGATTTATCCTTTTTTGGACTTCTCTTTTTTCTAATTGTTCAATTAATTCTTTAAAACATATTCTTCTTTCAAAAAAAAGAGATTTATTTCTATTTATGATTAATTAAATTATTGATTAAACACCCCAAACCCGTCCTAGACGTTATGGTTGAATCTGGCACGTCACATTGAAGTGCCTTTCGAAAATTGAACTTGTTAAAGGAACATTCGTTTCTAAGTTTTAAAAACCCCTTAATTATTATTTAACAATCATATAGCTAAAACATTTGCCTTGTTGTTTACTTTTGTTATAATCAGTTGATCTAAAATCGCAGAATCTTTTAAAATCCTTTTATTTAAAACTCATGTCTTTGAAAGCAGTAACTATTTTAAAAATTCATCTTCCCCTAAACTAGCAGTTTAAAGTAAGTAAGCAAAAGCCAATTAAAAACTTAAACAAAATTAAAGGCCTTATTACATAAACAAAACCCAACATATAAAATAAATTTAAATAAAAGCAAGTGTAGTACAGCTGCAGTTGTGTGGCCACCTCCGAGTCCCTCGCAGCACCAAACTGCCTAAGGCTGAGGATTACCTTTACAGTTAAAAGGAAAATGTGAGTTTATGAAAACTCAGTGTGTAATCCCCTATCATTCAAACAGTATACACCACGCAGTAACAGTCTGGGCCTGAGCCCTATTCAATATCAGTACAGTGTGGGCCTTAACCCAATATAGTAATAGTGTAATAATGCAACCCATCCCAATCCAGCCAACACACCACTCCTACCACCAACACACCATGTGGGGATAAAATCGACCCACCTAGCCAACATACCAATATCGCAGCAAAGCTGTCAGTAATAGTAACGCAGCAAAGCTGCCAGTAATAGTAACGTAGCAAAGCTGCTAGTAACAGTATATGTGGCAGAGCCACCGGTACAGTATACTTTTTCCATTACAGTATCCCAACCCCATGCAGTATGTCATGTCATAAATCATACGTGTATGCAAAATGTCATACATATCATAAGGCCATAACAGTCATTTCATCTCCTAGAGGTATAACAATCATTTTACCCTATGGGGGTATTCCGGTCATTTTACCCTATGGGAGTATTTCGGTTATTTATTGATCGCTCGAAAGGTCCGCAGTCACCTCGAGCGACTCAGGTAACCTAAATGGTCATAACAATGTAAATAGGCCAAATGCCCATTACTGGGCCCAAGTGGGCCCACACGCTAGTGCGGCCCATTTAGCCCAGAATTTGTCATGGCTATGAGTTCTACGTAGCCCAGTTCAGTATTTTCCATAAATCTTGGTTTTCATCTGTGAGGGGCCCAGAGCCCATTGGGCCTATACGGCCCATTTTGGCCCAACGTGGCCCATTGCGGCCTACGTTCATGGAATTGCTCATAGGGGCCTCTACAGTCTATCACCCATGATTTGAGGATTCAATTTACCATATGAGAGATCGCAAGCTCATGTGGTCTCAAATGTCGTACTTTCGGCTTTTCGACTTTTGCCATCTAACAGTTATAGCGGGGTGTCTACACACCTGATTGTGAAAACGCACCAAGATCAACGAGCACCCAAAATCTACATTCATACAAGTTTTCCATTAGTCGCTAAACAATATGGTTAATCTCCTTCTTTTACATCATTAGCCAAAACTAAATTAATACTTGCCTCGACTGTCAAAAGTGGCTTAGCCCACTTATACCACTGACGAAGGTTGGCTACAATCTTCTTGACGAATATCTATATTGCAAATGGATTTATTAAACATAATTGTTTAATCATGTAGTTTAAATCCACTTCATGATAACTTACAGAAATACAGGAAGCATTCGACTTACACCTAGAATGCCAACCCACATACCTGCCTTAGATCGAGAGAAGAGAGAAAGGTTTCGACGACTTGGTATTACTTGATACTCCTTCAATCCTCGAGGAGTTTGAACCGTCAGAGAAGAGTGATAAACGGCTGAACTACAGACAATAAAGGGAGATAGCTCTCGATTAAAAAGGAAATAATAGGAGGTAGAAATCAAAGATAGAAAGAGAAGGATATTCGGCCAAAGAAGAAGAAGAGAAAAGAAAAAAGGTTGGGCCAACAGAGAAAAGAAGAGACAAAGAGAGAGAATGGAGGATTCGACAATAAGAGGAGAAGGGGGAAGAGGAAAAAAAGTAAAAAAGGACAAACCCGAGAGGTACTTCTCAAAACTTAGCAAAATTCGGCACCCAAAAGCTAATAGGTGAAAATGAATATCTTTAGTACCTAGAGACCAAATTCGGCAGATACTACTCCAAAAAGTTCTTCCAAATGCCGAAAACAACAACCTTTTCCCCCAGTCAAATTCTCAAGGCTTGAATTACCCCAAACGGCATACATTCCCCCTAATCAAATTCCTTAATTTTCTCCTAAAATCTCTCCCCTTATCCCTCCTTGATTTACTCTACCAATTCCTCCTCAACCCCCAACAACTCCATTCAAATCCTATTCAAACTCCCCATTAGCTGTGTTTCAGTCCAACTCCATTACCTACACAGCTCAAGTAGCAAAATAAATACTTCATTGCACAACCTAGGACTTGAACCTCAGACCTCACAATTACACAACACACCACCTTGCCACTAAATCACAAGCTCTTTTTGTGTCATAAAACCAACACTATTATTTATAAGGCTTATAAGCCAAAGTCCAGTTTTATACAAGAGCAAAACTAAAAATTCTGCAAGAGCCAATACTTGAACCCAGGCTTCTCAAACACTCTCAAACACACCCAAATCACTTAGTCATTAAAGCAAACAAGCAATTTGTATCAAAACATGCAAAAATTAAATACTTAGATTTTTGGGGCGTTACAATTGATTTGCCCATTGTGGATAGATAAAGATTTTAATAAGTTAAGATTTCTTATTTTGGATTTTTCTACAAAAGGAAAATCTACTTTAGTGTTTAAAACTTTGGTGGAGATTGAATTATTTGTTACTTTATATGGTTTGAGTAGGGATATGAATGGGGTTCCTAATATGACATATTGGGTAATATCTTTTACCATTAGAAAACATGTTTGATATTTTATACCTTTGTTGCAGATTTTTGCATTGGAAATTTTGTATGTAATTTTTAGTTTTTTACCGTTTGCAGCTTTAAAAGATTCTGATGTTTTGTTGGAATTATTCCTTCTCTAATACAGTTTTGGTCTGCTTGTAATAGTCCAATTTCGACCCTAATCGAACGTAGTGGTTTCGGGATCACAAATTTAAGTCTAAAAAATATTTAAATATTATTTTCTATGTTTATTATGTGTGAATTTACATGTGTGAAAGTTTCGTAAATTTATTTTATTGTTTGAGTGCTTAATTTGAGAATAGGGCTTAATCGCGTATAATAAAAATTAGTGGTTAATTATGAAAGAGCCTAATTGTTGTTGTCTTTATAATTTGGAGGTTCTATGGTGCAATTAGCCTACTATATAAGTTAGTGGATGGTAATGGTCAAGAATGACCTTATATTATATGTTATATAAGTATATTAGTAAAGGTTAACTTAGTAAAATAATAATAATGTTAGTATAATGATAATAAAATAAAACACAAAATAAAAAGAACCATGCAAATGTTCATAAAATAGTCGAAACTTCAAATGAAAAGAAAGAAAAGAGGAAAGCTAGATTCGGCACTTGTATTCTTTGATTTAGGTATGTATTTTGTTGGGTTTTTGATAATTATTACGTTTTTGAGATCGTTGCTTCGTGCTCTTCAAAACCCATGTCTTAATTTTGTGAATTGTGGATAATTTTGAAATGTGCCATTGATGAATGCTTGAGTTTTATGATACTAGTAGGTGAAATATGAAATATATTTGTTAGATTAACATGTACTATTTTGAATTTTTGGTGAAATTGAGTAATTAAGGTTAATTTGAGAAAATAAATTTTTCAAAGGGCTAAAATGCTAAATAAATGAAAAATATAGACTTGTATGGACACTAGGAATATTCAGCCATTAGGAGTGTAGTTAAATTTTGTGTATCTTGTGTTTTGAACAAAAAGGATTAAATTGTAAAAAGTGTGAAATGTTAGGGGCAAAATTGTAAATTGCACATTCATGTGTTTTTAGGCTAAATTGAATAGAATGATGTTTAAATAAGCTTAATTTGAATATGTTTAGATCAAGAATTAAAGAAATCGAATTTGGATCGGGGAAAGACAAAAGTGGTCGAGTAGCCGATTTAACAATCGACGACATCCGAGGTAAGTTTATAAGCAATTAGATGTTAAAATTTCTGAATAAATGTTAGTTATATATGCTGAAATGGAAATATGCAAATATATATATAGATAGATGAATGTGTTTTAGTTCGGAAAGTAGAAATAGACGTGAATGTGATTTATCGATATTTAGCACTAAGTGTGCGAGTATGGAATAGCTACGGCTATATGAACGGCACTAAGTGTGAGGAATTAAAATGATGATGTTGAATAATAGGTGTCGAAACCATTTTTTGAAAACAAAAAATTTAGGTTGTCGACTCTAAAAAAATGAAAATTTGGGAGTCGCCACCAATTTTTTATTGAGGTGTGATTGGATTACCTAAAAAACGGCTTTAGTCTACGAGTTTTGGAAAAATGGATCCGGGAGTCAGTTACATACAAGGAAGGATTAGCACCCTCGTAACGCCCAAAATTGGTACCTAGTTAATTAATTAGTATCTTAAGGTCGAGAATTTGGAAAAAACGTAATCCTTAGCAAAACTTAAAAGGCTACGTATTAAGACCCTTATTATTTCAGAGAAAGAAGATACCACACCCAATGCGTTAGGGCACAGCATTCTAATTTTCCCCAAAATGAATTGGGCCAAAATACTTGTACAATAAAACTTTAAAAGAACATCCACTCATTCAAGATTTAAGAAATCACACCCAATACGTTAGGGACGATTCCTCTAGAATCCCAAACTCGGAATATTTCCTTTACTTTAAAAGAACATCCACTTATCCAAGATTTAAGAAATCACACCCAATACGTTAGGGCACAATTCCTTTAAAATCTCAAACTCGGAATATTTCCTTTATTATTTTTAAAAAAAATCTTCATTTCGAGAAATCAATGCGTCACATCCAATACGTTAGGACACAACATGTTGAATTCCCAATAATGAGTTTTTTTATTTTTTTATTGAAGAGAAATGCTCGATTGTCAGATTTAACGAAGAAAATCGGAACTCAATACGTTAGGGCTCAATTCCCTTGAAAATCCTAAATACGAACATTATCTCAATTTTAAAAAAAAATTCTATCTTTAAATTTGAGTAAAAAATGATGTAACGTGACTATATACATACAAATGCTATAATAATAATAACAATAATAAATACAACATCGACATAAAAATAATATAAGCAAATGAATAAAACGAAATAAAAAAAGGGTAATCCATGACATGCAAAATATTAAATGTAAACACAATTATACAATGGATGGGATAGCAAACAAATAAATAAGGATCAAAAGATGTACACAAGGAAATTATGAAGATTAAAAATATACATATAATTTACAAATAAAATTTTAGGTTATAGAATTTATATATAAATACAACACATAATATACTTATGAAAATAAGGAAAAAAAATAAGTATATTTTAAAAAAGGAAAAAAAAGGTGAGTATTTAATCACTTAAAAACATAAATATATACATATATATGTGAAAATATTCATTTAAAAAAAAGAAAAATATTCGTTTTTAAAAAAAATATATATATGTGTACATATAAAAGGAATATATATAAATAAAAAAATTAGAATAAAAATAATAATTACACTATTAATTAATAAAATAAATAAAAAGAACATAAAAAACTAAATTGAATTGCAATTAAAAAATCTGGGGTAAATCAACAAATAAATAAAAGTAAAAGGACTAATTTGAATGCGCGAGTTACATAGAGGGGCTGGAAGGGAAATTTTCCCTTCTCCTCTAAAACGGCGCCGTTCAAAAGGATTAAATTGAAATTTAAAATAAATAAAAGGGAAAATTAAAAAAAACTTAATTACAAAAACATTAAAAGGCGGAGGGGCTAAATAAAAATAGAATAAAATTTGCAGTGGTATCACCTTCTCCTTTTTCTTTAAATCGTAAATAAGTAAAAAATAATCGAATGAAAAAAATAGTAAGCCACCTTTAAAAAACTGTCAATCGTTCTCTTTTTTTTTTTACAATGAAGGGAGAGGCCTCTATTTATAACTGAGCCTCCCCAAATCCAACGGTATAGATCAGTTACATCAACGGCTGAGATTAAAGGGTATCTACAAATTAAATCTCTAAGATTACAAAATCATATATTCTAAGATTGCATATCATATCCAAGATTATATATCATCTCTAAGATTGCATATCATATCTAAGATTGCATATATCATATCTTGGATTGCATATCATATCTAAGATTGCATATCCTCAAAAATTATGTTTCCATATGTGAGCCCGGGCTAAAATTGGGTATTACAGCTGCCCCTCTTTGCTCGTTCTTGTGTAACAGGGACGAAGCAAAGACTTTAAAAATGTCAGATTTTGTCTGATCCTGCTGGATCTTGGTACTCTTCTTCTTTAAGTAGCCTCATTCCTTCCTACTGCATCTTAAGAGGTAAAGAACTTAGTGCTTCAATCTACTCCATTGCAACTTGAGGGAGATAAGACTTGCCTTCTTCAGTCTGCCTCACTGCAAATTAAGGAGAATAAGACTTGCTTCCTTAGTCTACTCCACTGCAACTTCAGGGAGATAAGACTAGATGCGATCTGCTCTCTGTAACTTCAGAGAGATAAGATCTGTAATTTTAATCCGCTCTACTACAACTTCAGGGAGATAGGATTATCGGCTTTAATCTGCTCCACTGCAACTTTAGGGAGATAAGATTTGCTATCTTCAGTCTGCCTCACTGTAACTTCAGGAGGATAAGACTTGCTTACTTAGTCTTGTCCACCGCAACTTCAGGGAGATAAGACTAGATGCGATCTGCTCTCTGTAACTTCAGAGAGATAAGATCTATAATTTTAATCCACTCCATTGCAACTTTAGGGAGATCGGCTTTAATCTGCTCCACTGCAACTTCAGGAAGATAAGATTTGCCATCTTCAGTCTGCCTCACTGTAACTTCAGGAGGATAAGACTTGATTACTTAGTCTTGTCCACCGCAACTTCTGGTAGATAAGACTAGATGCGATCTGCTCTCTGTAACTTCAGAGAGATAAGATCTGTAATTTTAATCCGCTCCACTGCAACTTCAGGAAGACAGGATTGTCGGCTTTAATCTGCTCCACTGTAACTTCAGGAAGATAAGATTTGCCATCTTCAGTCTGCCTCACTGTAACTCTAGAAGGATAAGACTTGCTTACTTAGTCTGCTCCACTGTAACTTTAGGGAGATAAGACTAGATGCGATCTTCTCTCTGTAACTTCAGAGGGATAAGATCTGTGATTTTAATCCGCTCCACTGCAACTTCAGGGAGATAGGATTGTCGAATTTAATCTGCTTCCCGCTATCTTGGAAAGATAAGATTTGTCGTCTTTGATCTGCTCCACTACTGCTTAGGGAGATAAGATTACAATTTTCAACCTTCACCGCTGCTGCTCAGGGAGACAAGGCTTGGTGGCTTAAATCTGCTTCCCACTATCTTGGAAATATAAGATTCGCAGTCTTCGATCTGCTCCACTATTGATTAGGGAGATAAGATCTACAATTTTCAACCTTCTCCGCTGCTGCTCAGGGAGACAAGGCTTGGTGGCTTAAATCTGCTTCCCACTATCTTGGAAAGATAAGATTCACTGTCTTCAATCTGCTCCACTACTACTTAGGGAGATAAGATCTACAATCTTCAACCTTCTCCACTGCTGCTCAAGGAGACAAGGCTTGGTGGCTTAAATCTGCTTCCCACTATCTTGGAAAGATAAGATTCGCCGTCTTCGATCTGCTCCACTACTGTTTAGGGAGATAAGATCTACAATTTTTACTGATCTGTTCTCTGGGGAACATGACCTGTATAATGAACCTATATTATGCCTAAGATTAGGATGGCATGATCCAAATGCATCAAATGCTCCTAACTAGACATGTGCGAATGATATTTGCATGAATGTTTTTTTTTAAGAGAATGATCCCACCTGGGTTGTCATTGTTCGAAGGTTATTAAGGCTTTAACACTGACGTGCTACAACGCTTTCTTGCTTGGCTGGCTTTTCTGAAGAAATATTTAGTCAGGTTGCCCCCACTGTAAACCTCAAAGTTTAAACCATTGGGGCGCAAAAATTCATACCATTGTTCTCCCACTGTAACCCAAGGGTATGTGGCTTTTCTTCAATCCTCTCCTATCACAACTCAAGGATACAGGATCTAAATCTTTCTGGTCTCTTACACCATTCCCAGGGTGTCGTACCAAAGGCTCATGCGCAAATGAAGGCTCTCTTCCCTGAGGTAACCTCTTTCTATTGCCCGGTGATAATTACTTTGTCACCCACCTGACGTCTTTTCATTTTGTTCGATCAATGTTTTTTGACAATAAAATCCAAAGAGATAGTCTTCATTTAGACTCTTCCTTCTAAGATTTCTAACCTTTTTAAAACTTGGTGCGTTCTAAACAATAGTCCTGTTTCAGGTTCCTGTATTATTTAGAAACTTCTAAAGTAATATGCAAAACCTCCCTTGTGAAAGTTTTATTAGTCCATTAATCATTATTCCAATGCAACATGTTTGCTAAAAGGGTATAACAATGGATGAGAATACAATTGGTTCTGAGCATAACTCGAAAGGAATAAATTATCAACAAAAGTAGATAATGATAGCAAATAAATTGATTGGGAATGTGTATCTTGGAAAAGAATGAAGTATTCCAAGAATAACAAATTCAATATAAAAAAAAATTGGATGCCCCAAATATCGCAGCTTTAACTTCACTATACAAACTTTCTGAAGACCCTCCTGAGTTTGACATGTGTTTGAGAGATCTACAGTACTCTGTCGATGCCTCAAGATGTCGTCTACCCTTTCCTGTTGATTCAAGTATAGCAAGATCATCATATGCCCCAATCTGATCAAAATTTGAACTGCTTTGATCACCTCATGCCCTATTTTGATCAATATTTAAGCCATCCTTTTCGGGTTTTCAACTCAAATCCCCTTTGATCTCAAGGCGTCCTTTGCAGATTTTCACCTTGGCCTCTCCTTTTACTTTTTCTTTTTCTTTTTTCCTTTTTCCTTTTCTTTTTCCTCTTTTTTTTTGAAATATTTTTTGATTGAATCTGAACTCATAGGGTTAGGCATGTCCTTATTATCCCTTCTGATCGATGCTTTTCCAGATAAGGCCCTCAATATAAGGTCCTTCTCAACTTGGATAAAATTCTTTTTGTATGGGAAAGATCCTCTTCAATATCAGGTGCCTCTCAAGGAGTTCTCTAGTGCGGACCCTTTTTTGTGAGCTCGCATCATTTTCTTTTGGCGCATTTGACCATGAAGGATAACTTTGAACATTCCTCTTCAATTAGATCTTAAAACTCAGAGTGAAAGAATCTTGCCTTCAATAGGCAAAACCACGATAAGCCCAAGAGAAAGTCATTGCCCCGGCAGAGTTCTTTTTTTTTTGCCATCTTTTCTTTGGGCAATATAGCATTAATCGTGAACAGACTGCAAACTTTTGATATTGTGCTGTTATTAAAATTTAGTTCATTGTTAGATATGATCCTTTTGGCGTTCTATATGATTCTTCAAGAATTGACATACGAAGCAGCTTCCACACATTTAGTAAAGTAATTGACGATCACAGAGATAAATTGATGACCGTCAGACTCTTTTGGCGAGATCGACCAAATGACCTCCATGCCCCACATAAGGAAAAGTCATGTACCCTGATAATTCTTTGTAGGGTGAGATCCATTTTCCGACTTGTTCTACCATCCTTAACAGGTCCAGAAATAGGCTACGATCTATGACATCTTCAAAGTTATGAGATCCCTCTAAACACATGTCTCGCTCAGAAGGAGATTCTGAGTCAGTAGCAGCGTCACTCATGTCATTGATATCTGAGGACCCATAGTAATTGCAAAAGAATATACAAAAGAATGTGTGAATTTACGAATGATTATTTATACAATATAATTATGAACGAAAGAATGATGTGGAAGAAAATCCAAAAGAATGAAAGAATAATTACTCGCAAAGAATGAAAAAATATTGGCTCAAATGCAAAGATGTATGTTATTAGAATAATGATGTTCAGACATGAGCCTATTTCACAAAGGAATTCCTATCATTTTTAGGCTAAAAGCAACAAGAATGTTCTAAACATTATTCTAAACAAGCTCTAAAGACTACAGAGATTTCTTCCACAATCCAATTACTTAGAACACTCCCAAATTTTATAAGGGCAGACATCTAACAAGGTCCCTTTTCAATTGTATCTCCGTATGTGAACACTTCTCAACACCTCTTCATATATTGCATTCATACCATTATCAATCATGATTGGGTAGCAAATTTCTTGCATTAGATGAGTCATCCAACTTGACAATACCCATGTTGATGAATTTTTTAACTAGCTTTTTGAAGGCAATGCAATTCTCTATTGAGTGCCCCGTAATTCTCGCATGATAATCATATTGTGCACCTGTGTCGTACCATTTGAGATACGGAGGTTGTGGAGGTTTCAAATGTAAAGGAGCAACAACATGCGTATTGAATAAGCTTTGATACAGCTCCTTGTACGACATTAAAATTGGCGTGAACTGGAGCTTTTCAGTACCTGGCTTCACATATGATTCTTGCTTTAAAGGAACCTGATGGCTGGTGGTTTCTATCTTTAACCGGCCCACAACGATTGGTCTTGAGTGGCCCTTGTTATATCTGCCATCATTTTTCCCCTTATTCCCTTTCTTCCTTGAGGCTTTTATAGTATCTCGGTGCTCTACCTTCACCTGTTTTATTTCTGATGAATTGTCAAGAGCAACAGGATTAGATTTTGAGTTTGTCAGGCGATATACTGGTGTCGATGTACCAGTCAGATATTGTCGAGATCTGATAGTAAAGAGTGCCTCTTGTGGACATGCGTCTGGTTGGGCCTAGACACTTATCAAGGTAAAATCTGGAGAATGTATAGGGTCCTCATTATCATCCCCAAAGTGAGCCCTGGGTTTTTCCCTTTACCCAATAACTGGGTTAGCTGGCTCATATTTATTTGGAATTCTAGCATCTGATTCCTCATTTCTTGTTGAAATTCAGTCAATTGCTCTTGCATCTGTATTTGCATTTGCTCTATTCTCTCCAATCTTTGGTTCATGCCTTCTGAATTTGCTTGGGTACTATAACGGTGTTCGGTTGATTGATTGGTTTCCAGATTAACTGAGGAATGATGTAAATTAATTAGAATCTTTTAATGTTTTTAAATGCATATGAAGTAATGCAATGCATGAATGCAAAAAGACGTCAATTTTGATTCAATTTCATATAAGAAAACCTTACTAGAAAGCAAATTACTTTACATAAAGCGAATTACAAGTAAGACTTTGCCTTAGTACCTAGAACTCTGATCTTCCTAAGTAACAAAACTAATTCTTGCCCCCGATCTGATTCTAATTCATACTTCATACTCAGCATGTCAGCCTGTACTGCTACAATCTGTACGTAATCAGCTGCTTCTCGAATCTAGACCACAGCTTCCTTCATAAGATGATCTCTGCTCCTAACTTGACTCTGAAAGTGGTGGAGCTGTTCATTATTACTACTTTCGTTTGCGTTCAAGTGCTTCATCTGGATTTCACAATTTTGCAGCACCGTTTCTAGCTCTTCCAAGGAATGCACTTGTCCCTCTTTTGCTTAACTCGTGCAGCGACCCACTACTCACTCATCTCTGTTATACCTATCAGCTTCTTTGAAAAGGTTGGCACATTTACCGTTCTCGAGTAAACTCTATCCACTTGAAACTTTGAACATCGGAGTAAAGCCACATATTTTTCTATCGTAGGTACCAAATCGACATTCCCAAACGTGAAGCAACTGTAAGCAGGATTCCAAAACTGGGTGAGGGCTCGAAACAAATGTTTGTCTACCTTCACATCAAGCAAATAAGGTAAGTCCCCATAATTGTCGTAAAATAACTGCCTGGCCTCATTATTCCATTTATTCCAAATTTCTTTCAACTCCTGCAAATTGTTTTGAGTTACACTGATGCGAGTAAAATCTCATAATTCCGATACATACCCATTGGCCAGGCTATCACCCTTTTCTTGCTACGTTGTTTCAGACCAAGTTCGGACAGCCGCATTATCCTCCACTTTATCAAGAAACCCTTTTTCCATGTCAAGCTTTCTATCTAGCAACCGAATCTGAACTGACGCCTTTTATGATGAAATGAAATGCCATGTCATGCAAACAAAATAAAACACAAAAGGTCAGTGTCATATAATAATATAAAATATAATCAAGAAACAGTAAAACACCTAATCGGATGTCTACTAGGGTTCAGTATAGTTCTACCTAGGGTGGATTCCTAAGGTTCATTATATGAAGTTTGGCTTCTAGGGTAAAGGTACCCGAACCAGTAGATTCCTCCATCCTCACTCATTATAGGCTCATATGGATCGAGTTCGGTTCAGGGGAATACATTTCCCTATGGCTGCACGGAGATGAAAATCTCATGAAGACATAGGTGCGGATGTATCCCAGAAACAATCCACTACCCTACACGGAGGTGAAAACCTCACGAAGGCATAGCTTCTCACTCCCGCTTAAAAGGGTAAAAATGTTCAACTCATGAAATGTATAATGCAAACAATATTTAAGGAATAAGATAATGAATGCGAAAGTATGTTATGATTTTTTTTTAACAAAATATTTTTCTCGACCGCAAGATAAAAATTAATCAACTTTGTGGCTCGACTCTCTTCTTTTTAAAAAAATTTCCCCAGTGGAGTCGCCAAGCTGTCGAAACCATTTTTTGAAAACAAAAAATTTAGGTTGTCGACTCTAAAAAAATGAAAATTTGGGAGTCGCCACCAATCTTTTATTGAGGTGTGATTGGATCACCTAAAAAAAAGGCTTTGGTCTACGAGTTTTAGAAAAACGGATCCGGGAGTCAGTTACATACGAGGAAGGATTAGCACCCTCGTAACGCCCAAAATTGGTACATAGTTAATTAATTAGTATCTTAAGGTCGAGAATTTGGAAAAAACGTAATCCTTAGCAAAACTTAAAAGGCTACGTATTAAGACTCTTATTATTTCAGAGAAAGAAGATACCACACCCAATGCGTTAGGGCACAGCATTCTAATTTTCCCCAAAATGAATTGGGCCAAAATACTTGTACAATAAAACTTTAAAAGAACATCCACTCATCCAAGATTTAAGAAATCACACCCAATATGTTAGGGCACGATTCCTCTAGAATCCCAAACTCGGAATATTTCCTTTACTTTAAAAGAACATCCACTTATCCAAGATTTAAGAAATCACACCCAATACGTTAGCCTTTAAAATCCCAAACTCGGAATATTTCCTTTATTATTTTTAAAAAAAATCTTCATTTCGAGAACTCAATGCGTCACATCCAATACGTTAGGACACAACGTGTTGAATTCCCAATAATGAGTTTTTATTTTTTTTGATTGAAGAGAAATGCTCGATTGTCAAATTTAACGAAGAAAATCGGAACCTAATACGTTAGGGCTCAATTCCCTTGAAAATCCTATATACGAACATTATCTCAATTTAAAAAAAATTCTATCTTTAAATTTGAGTAAAAAATGATGTAACGTGATTTTATACATACAAATGTTATAATAATAACAATAATAAATACATCATCGACATAAAAATAATATAAGCAAATGAATAAAACGAAATAAAAAAAAGGGTAATCCATGACATGCAAAATATTAAATGTAAACACAATTATACAATGGATGGGATAGCAAACAAATAAATAAGGATCAAAAGATGTACACATGGAAATTATGAAGATTAAAAATATACATATAATTTACAAATAAAATTTTAGGTTATAGAATTTATATATAAATACAACACATAATATACTTATGAAAATAAGGAAAAAAAATAAGTATATTTTAAAAAAGGAAAAAAAGGTGAGTATTTAATCACTTAAAAACGTAAATATATACATATATATGTGAAAATATTCATTTAAAAAAAAGGAAAATATTCGTTTTTAAAAAAAATATATATGTGTACATATAAAAGGAATATATATAAATAAAAAAATTAGAATAAAAAAAATAATTACACTATTAATTAATAAAATAAATAAAAATAACATAAAAAACTAAATTGAATTGCAATTAAAAAATCTAGGGTAAATCCACAAATAAGTAAAGTAAAAGGACTAATTTGAACACGCAAGTTACATAGAGGGGCTGGAAGGGAAATTTTCCCTTCTCCTCTAAAACGGCGCCGTTCAAAAGGATTAAATTGGAATTTAAAATAAATAAAAGGGAAAATTTAAAAAATAAAAAAAACTTAATTACAAAAACATTAAAAGGCGGAGGGGCTAAATAAAAATAGAATAAAATTCGCAGTGGTATCACCTTCTCTTTTTTTTTTAAATCGTAAATAAGTAAAAAATAATCGAACGAAAAAAATAGTAAGCCACCTTTAAAAAACTGCCAATCGTTCTCTTTTTTTATTATTATTTCTCCTCCCTCCCTTTTCTCTTTTTTTTTACAATGAAGGGAGAGGCCTCTATTTATAGCTGAGCCTCCCCAAATTCAACGGTACAGATCAGTTACATCAACGGCTGAGATTAAAGGGTATCTACAAATTAAATCTCTAAGATTACAAAATCATATATTCTAAGATTGCATATCATATCCAAGATTATATATCATCTCTAAGATTGCATATCATATCTAAGATTGCATATATCATATCTTGGATTGCATATCATATCTAAGATTGCATATCCTCAAAAATTATGTTTCCATATGTGAGCCCGGGCTAAAATTGGGTATTACAATAGGCACTAAGTGTGCAAAATTAAAATGATGATGTTGAATAACAGGCACTAAGTGTGCGATACCGAGAGCAATTTGGTTAGATGAGAAAGAGCACTAATTGTGCAACTTTATTATGGCCTCGACCAATTATTTAGTACATGATAGTACAAGTATGCAATGGTTGAATAATACATGATATGAAGGTAAGCTGATTACTTCAATTGTGATAAGAAAATTTTATATGAGGTAAATGAAACTATATAAGTATATGAAAGTCTATATTCGGCCAAAAGGGTAAGTATATGTGATATAGTAATTGTGAATTATATGCATCTATATATGATTGAGTACATTTGGTAAAGAGTGGGTATATGATTTGAAAGTGAAAAAAAAGTACGTTTTTATTTATAAGTATATTCGGTCAAGTTGAAATTGGTTCATAGTTACATAATTGATATTTAAATTTTGCAAGCTCGAATATGTACATATGAATATGTTTGCATTATTCGGTTTTGTTATTGAATTATTAACGTCATTAAATTTTTTAATTCCTTATGACTTACTAAGCTATGATAGCTTATTGTGTATATGTGTTTTCCTTGGTTTTATAGATTTTGGAAGTTAATTACGGGCTCCGGGATCGTCAGCGAAGTCAATCACACTATCGTTCGTTTATCGGTATCTATAAAAGTTAAACTTTTGAACATATGGCATGTATAGGCTAGTACTTGTTTTGGTTGAATTTTGAAATTGTAAATATAAAGCCATACGAAAATGGCTAGAAATGATGTTTATGTTTTTTTTTTGTATGTTCGGTCATGGTATATGTTCATGTTGGAAAAATTTATACTTCATGATGTATATATATTTGTGGTAGGATTTGCAAATATGAATTGTTATGATTCGATTCAAGTCCAATTTTGGTGTAAAAATGCTGCCCAATTTGGTGTCTATATGCTGCCCAATTTGGTGTCTATATGCTGTCCAATTTTGGTGTAAAAATGCTGCCCAATTTGGTGTCTATATGTTGTTCAATTTGGTGTCTATATGCTGTCCAATTTTTGGTGTAAAAATTCTGCCCAATTTGGTGTCTATATGGTCTATATGCTGTCCAATTTTGGTGTAAAAATGCTGTCCAATTTGGTGTCTATATGCTGTCCAATTTTGGTGTAAAAATGCTGTCCAATTTGGTGTCTATATGCTGTCCAATTTTGGTGTAAAAATGCTGTCCAATTTGATATATATATGCTGCCCAATTTGGTGTATATTTGCTGTCAAATTTTGGTGTAAAAAAAATGTTGTTCAATTTGATATATATATATGCTGCCCAAATTAGTGTATAAATGTTGTCCAATTTTGGTGTATAAATGCTGTCCAATTTGATGTATAAGAGCTGTACAAACAGGGTAGATTACCTATGTTGTAATATGTAGTATAGTTAGTAAATTGAAATGAAATAAATGTGTACGAATAGATGTTTTAATAAATGCTTGGTTTATGAGATATATATATATATATAACCAAATATGTTTGGAAATGTTTTAAGAATTTGAATGATATCAAATTTTGATTAGGTAAATGATAATGATATGGTTGAATTTTGAAACATGGTTGGTATATGTAATTTGATTAATGATGCATGTTTGATTTTAATTGGTTATGTGCTTATATATATATGAGATGACTTATCAAGCGAGTGAATGAATGCTATTTGAATTTGATCGAAAAAATAATAATAATGAAATTTCGTGATTGAATTAGTCTAATTTATGAATAAATTATAAAATGAAAGATAGTTCTGAGTTGGGTTTTGATCGGTAATGCCTCGTAACTCTAATCCGGTGACGAACACGGGTTCGAGGTGTTACACTGCTCCTGTATCAAAAAGGGCTATTGTTTCTAATTGAAATTTATTATTTATAATAATATTTATTTTTATTAAATATCTTTGAATAGATACTTCAGTGAGAACCATCATATATTCCTGTGTATTTTCTTCAGGCTCGGGTTCAGTTTATGAAGAACTATTTTCTGGGATTTCATGTTTTAAGCTTTGCATTTGTTTTTTCATTTCTTGTTGTTCCATTTTAAGTTGAGAAAGTTCCAATTTGATTTGTTTTATTTCTAGTTGTAATTTAGAATTTGTACTTTATTTGGGTTTTATTTTTTCAATATTCTCTTTTAAGTTCTGGGTCTTGAATTTTATCAATAACTTCAATTACGAATTCTTGGTCTTTAGTTAACATATTAATTGAAGGTTCATTTTCATCGTCAGAGGATTAGGATGTTGTATGTAATTCGTCTATTTGTAATTCATCTGTTTTAATAGATGTATCATTTTCAGAGGAAGTTGTTTCTAAGAGAATCTCATTTATTTTTTGTTCTATTTCTTCATCTAGATTTAAATTATTAATCTTTCTTTTAATTTTGCAATATTTTAAAATGTGTCATGGTTTTCCACATCTATAACATTTTATTGTTTTATCTATTTTGTTTTTTGTTTTCTGTTATTTCTTTTCTTTTTTGTATTTTCTATACTTGGGTTTTTTATAATATTATGAAATATTATTTCTGCTATTTTTTAGTTTTACAGGGCAACATGTTTGTGAAGAAGAAGGTTCATTTCTAATGTCAAATTTGTGGTAGGATGATCCTAATTCCTTTCTACATATCTTTCTTTATTAAGTTGTTTTTGTAATTTTAAATCTTGACAAATTTTTAATCCTTCTTTTTGGGTGAAACTAATTAGTTCACCATATTTAAGTTTTTCATATGGAATAATTCCCCCGTAATTTTCTCTAATTTGATTTCTAACCTTTTCTCCTAATAAAGTAGGAAGTCCTGCTAGAAACTTTTCTTTCCAAAATGGTTGTTAGTTATCAGATCTTTGCATAACTTTGGTCATAAAGACATCTTTATACCATTTAAAATCAGTTAATTTTTTGCATTTTAAATTTGATAATAATTCTAAATTTCTAACTTTAATATGTGAAGGATCTCCAATAAAGTGTTTAGAGATTGAGAAAATCAAAATTGCTATTGCATCTTGAATTTCTCTTCCTTGTTTATCAAAAACAATCTTTCATTGGTCATTTTTTTTATTGCTTTTAAGATTTCTTCTTGTTGGATCTTAGTGAGTGCATGGTCCCACCATCCTTTTAATTGACCTGTAAATCCAGCAACTAAAAGATTGACTATAATATGATCACTAATTAATCCATTTTGATTTTGGATTTTATAAACATTTGAAACCATTGTCACTTGTTGTAATAAATTGAGAATATTATATTCAGTCAGTCAGTCTATACTCCATTCATAAATTGTATTGGCATTGTATTTATTTTGGAAAATGGGTTTTTCTTCTATATTAAGATCAAGTGCAATGATTTTTGGATAATATAATCTGTTTGGTTTTTTCCAAGCCATTTTGTTAATTTGTTGTTCACCTGACTAGTCAGAGTCAGATTGAGAAGATTGGTGTAATGTATTTAATGAATGTTGGGCTTACATTGTGGTATCAGGTGGAACTAAATCAGACTTGTAACTTTCCAAAGCATCAAGTCTATTTTAGATTTCTGTTAAGAAATCATTTTAGGGTTTTTGGAAAAGTTTTAGAATTTCATAAGGTGTAAATATTGGTTCTTTAGAGCTGTTTTCAGCTAGTTCTTTTTTTAGTTCTTTTTTTATCAGTTGACTTTCTACCAAATTTTCAATATAATCTAATTGTTTTCCTATTGCATGAAGACTTATATTTGTATAGCTGTTTTGTTCTACTATCATTTTAATATCTTTTGACGAGATTTGTTTTCCTGCATTCGGAGCTCTCATTCTTAAAGGACTTGCTTTTATTCCAGTATTTTTGTGAAGATATTGGATCTCCATTAAAGGGGGATGTTGAGATTCAACTTATCCCTTATTGATCTGCCATCTAGTATTATGTTTTATTGTATTAATAGATTCTGAATAGTATTCTTCAAACCATTCAAAGAATTTTATATGAATTTTATGGGTCTTCATAAATTCATAATATTTCTGAAGAATACTTTCTTTTTTATTATTATAACTTTTAAAGTAATCTTTTCTTTTTTGTTTATTTTTGTTGGAATAGAAGTGTTTTCTACACCACTCTTTATTGATCTCAAAAGATTTTTCTAGAACAACTATTTCTAAATTTTCTCCTTGTCTTGCACTATTAGTCATTGATGAATATGTTGGTGACATATTAGGTGAATTTTGGGAACTCTCTTTCTGTCTGGCATAGATAGGTTGAGCTATATTTGAGGAATTATCTATTCCTTGTAAATTAGTTCTAGATGTTGTTGGGATAGAAGAGACAGAGGCTCTAGCTGTCCTAAAATATGTCGTTTGTGTTTCTGGATTTAATTCTTTTTCTAAATTTAACCTCCTAAAAGTTGTACTGGTACTTCCTATTTCAAAGGAATGTCTTGGAGGCATTCTCTGTGGTCTGTTGAATATCAATTCAACTGTGCCATCTTGGTGTTGGGAAATTTCACTTAGTGAAGTGTTTCTAATTGGAGTTGGTGTCACAGGTTCAGCAGCACCTTCAAATTTCCACTTATTAGGAAGGTTGATTTCATGCCATTGTATTGCTTTTGGGATTGTGGTATGAGATTTTAAGGTATCTATTTCTATTAAGAGGGTTTCTCCTTTTGGGCTTTGAAGTAAAGCCTTGGTATTGACTACAGAATACATAACTTTGAAGTAGAGCCGATAGACTAAAGTTAGTACTTTAGATCTAAGAAGCATTTTTTATTATGGGTATGAATTTGAAGGGTCAAATATTGTAAAATATTTTTATCGGTTAAAGAAACCATAAAATTTGGGTAACAATTAAAATGTATTGGGCCAGTACATATGCTTGTTTCTATAGTTCCTAATAATGAGTCATTAAACATGATGTATCTTTGGTCTCTTAAGACAATTAAAATTGAGGTATTTTTAGTGGCTTCAACACTAAGAGATTTGACACCAACTTGGACTAATCCAAAATGGACATATTTATATTTTTGTTCTTTGAGTTTATTAATGACGACTTTATCTAATAATTGGATTTTTTTCATATTCTTTTTGAATATGTAAACTCCTTTCTTTTGTTTTTATAACGTAAAAAAAAAGCATTTAAATTTTCAAAAGTTGTTTTCTTGTGAACTTGGTTTGTTGGAACTCTTGGAAGTGTCCAATTATTAAATCTTTGGGGAACATTTCATAATATTCTTCTTTTTCATTAATAGTGTTGTTTGAGGTTTGGTCAGACTCTTGAGATTGATTGGAAGCAAAGCTTGTAGAAGAATTGGTTCTTCTAAGGAAGGGAAACATTCTTTGTTTTCTTATTTCCTACAATGGGGTTCTACCATTAAGATCTTAGGAATACTATAGTTGCTTACAGGGAAACTTTGTCCTTAACACGCCTAACCCATGGCTAACTGGACTGTGTATCAATACTCAGCAAAAATAATAATACATTAATAAAGATAGTTAAACCAGAACTCGGAAAACTTGAAAACAAATTGAATATTTTCAAAACTTAGAAATAACTACTCCTCCTTGACTCTAATACCAAATTGTCCCGAGTGAATATTTATCAAGATAAATATTAGATTAAATTTAATATTAAATCTTATTAAAATAATAGAATGTTTATCTACAATATAAATATTAAATTAAATTTAATATTAAGATAATCATTTTAATATTAAATTAATAAAATACTATTAAGAAAAGTATTAAATTTAATTTAATATTAAACTATTAAAATAATATTATTTTTAGAATAGTTAATCTGAAATCAAATTCTCTGTTAGAGTTTCAGTATACGTGTAACTCTTCCACTCCTCAACCGCCGAAGACCAACTGCCGCCGGCCACCAGGATGTGGCCGTCACATCTGTCAACACCGCCGTGTTCGGTGATGTAGGTGCGACACCCTCATGGCACCCTGAGCCAACTCGGCTACTGTCGGTTCGGTCCGGGTCAATGACGAGCCGAACGGTCCGGTCTAGCCATTGGTTGGACTAATTTTTGGGTCTTAGTTTCGGGCTCCTAGGCCCAATTTACGATCTCAGATCTAATTTTCAAGTTTAATTACCCATTGGGCCAATTGTTTAACTTGAAAATTAACTTTCAAAAATATCATATTAATTTTAATTGATTTGATGAATTTAATTTTACTTGATCAAAATTATTTTTTCCAAAAATCACTTAGATTTTCCAAATTAATTTTTCAAGAAAATTCTTTAATCAAATTCTCTAGTTGAACAATTCTTACGACCACCTAATTTAATTCCACATTGAATAAATCGACTTAATTAAATTATTCCCAAAGTCATAGAGTTTTCTTCTGATTCAAATACAATCCAATCGAGCTTTTGTTGAGCTAGCAGAGGGACCAATCAGACATATACAATTAGGCTCTAATGATTGCAATTATGTCTAAAAGCATCGTTCCGATAATTTGCAATTACTTAATCATGGAGTCAGTCCACAAGAAGCACCATGATTGAAAACTCCTTATTGTGTCCTCTTTACGAAAGCAATTCATCCAACTAATTTGTCTAATGACATCGTCATGTGTGTGTTACCCTCATATGATATCCTTGATTCCTTTAAGTTAAATCCATTCACTCAATACAATCCTATTTTATCTCATTGTCACCATTGTGTCTTTTTAATAATTAATATGATCACTGTCAACAAATTATTGTGATAAATTGCTCGTTTGAGAACGAGCAACCCGTGGCCACGTTTCATATTTATCAATCCGTATAATGCCAATGAGAGAATATCATTAACTCTTTAATTGAGCTATGAATTCCACTATTACTAGTAAAGTCATTACATATACAAGTCATGTATCCAACATATCGGCTATAAGCTCGATCATCTTTAGAGCATAAGCCTCCACTTATATCAAAGCACATGAGTTGCATACGTATGGTCAATGACTAACTCAGGATTTAGGTAAATCACACCATGAACGTTACAAGTGAATTAATACAAAAACGGATTCAGAATTAATTCATCTTGGGTCCAGTCCAAGGTATCATTCTACCAATGAATACATCTATGTCTCTACTCGTGGTATCAACTGCTCCGATAGCCAAGACTAGTCATCTCCCCAATTGGAATTGTAGATGACATAATAATCCTTCTCAGTATTTGAATCAAATGCTCACTTTGATTCTTTTACGGGATTACGGACTCATTTAGATTATCTACTAAAGTAAGTTGCCTTTCTCACAATGTAAATGTTCTTTATAATGCCACTTATCTTCAGTTTGAACTTTAGACAATTAGTGAGCTAATATTTACTTGTTACAATTTCGTTATACATGTAAAATATAAAAGATAGAAAATACAAAAGACATAATAATGAAATGTGAAATTAACTTTATTTATTTATTCATCATTCAAATAAAAAACAATTACATGTTTACTACAATATGAGCACATTTCCCAACACATGACACGTGTCCAGCAAATATGGAGCCCACCCAGGGTATCAGCCCTAAAAGCAGGAAAGGCCACGTGCTCCATAGACACATGTCCAACAAGCCTGAAGCTCGCAGAATGTCAGTACCAGGAGTAGGGAATATCAACGCCAGAAGCAATAGAGCCAAGACAAAGTAAGTGGTCCCTATTATGAGCTGTAATAGTACCAATGGCAACATATATAAATACCCCAACATTCTTATCAATAAGGACATAAGCAAAATATTACTTAACAGAAATAATTTTGGGATGTTTAATTAATTCTTTTTTGTATAAATAAAGTCTAATATATATTATTACATTATTCTTTTATATTTTTTAGTTCATTTAGAATTTCTTTAAATTTCAATTGACTAAAGTCATATAATAGTAATTAATGAATAGTTAAATAAATATAAAATTATAAATTCAAAAAATATATATAGCATTTAAGACAAAATAATTAGAAAATTTGTTTTGAATTCAGTTATAGGTTAGAAAATAACTTGGAAATTAATCAACTTCCTTTACTTCATCTCTCTACACTTATAAATAGAATCTTTGCACTCAAAACATAAAATAGAGTGGAGACCTGGAATAATTGCTAAGTAACAAGTTCGATGCTTAGCAGAAGTGATTGGAAAGGTGGCATTGCTCCAAGCACTACGAAACATAGAACAATAATAAGGGACATAGAGATTGTTTATATTGCTCGTTTTTTTTTATGTCTGCAGAACTTAACTCATTGAGAAATATTCACTACATTGTTTTCAAACACTTACAATAAATGAACTTAAATCTATCATACCCCAATGGGTATTTCCTCACTCTTGTACCTTCAAACTTTGAAGACTATAACTCTCACCACTAAATTCACCCCTATGAACTTAGCTTGTAAAATCACAAGACAAAGGTTTTGCAATCAAATGCACTCACACAAATAATATTTCTCACTTGAACAAATTAAGTACTCTCAATAATCAGTACATGAACCTACAAAAGTACCTCAATTATCTAAGATGTTGAGACTTGCTAACATAAAAAAGATTTATCACAATATCTATTAAACAACAACTAAATTAGCTAAATTTAATGTATAATAACAAATAAGGTAAACAAGTACTGTTGACAGGTAATACTTCAACGTTTCAATCCGTTCCAACTTCCTTGATCTAAGGGATAAGATAGACTTGATATGGTCCGATCTAATTCTCCAAATATATTTCCTTAAGTAATATGATCTTCACTGATGAACTAGATACCATCGAAGATTCTATAAATTTTCAATCGCATAAATATGAAAATGATTCAGGAAGTGGGATACTTCGTCAGTCGTTCTATATTTTTCAACATAAAGAAGGTATGTTCTAAGATTCTTTTAACAGTTACTTAAAAAAAATTGTTTTATTCAGTTTCCAATATCATATTTATCTTATAATATTATGTTTTATTTTTATTCCACAAGACAATACAACAATTTTAAGGAGCCTAAGTTAATTACGAGATCATATCATTTTGAATTTTTTTATTATTTATATGAATTGTTTGTTATTTTTTATTTAATGTTAATCCACTAATCATATTATTTTTAAAAATGTTCAATTTTATATTATTATAATAACTATGTATAATGGATGATGGTGCAGTTATTAAAAACAATTTGCAAATATTAATTAATTTATGATTTAAAAATTATGCAAATCAAATTATTTAAAAGAAAGTAATCCTAAAATATTTTTAGAATATACTTTATACCTTTTGAAATCACATTTGAGCATGAAATTTCATATTAAAAGAGTCTCTTAAAATATATATATATATATATGTAATGTTCAAATTTTAAATCATATTTATTTAATGTTAGATAAATCAGTAATTAGCTTCATAATTAAGAATCCAATTTCAATAAGTAAATTTACCATCATATATATATATAATAAAGCAACGATTTATTTAATACTGAGTTACGGAGCAAGGTAATATATACTATTTATATAGTATATATTATACAATATTTTATACACTGTTTAGAAAACATTATTTCATATTATTTGTACAAAAAATATTTTTTTTAAATGCAAATAAATTTAATATAATACATATAGTCAATCTATAAATCACACGGAATAAGAAATTAATCAATTGCTAATATAATGATAAAAATTTTATCATTATAAATCTCTTTTTTTTTGTTATTTTTATAAATCATAGGGTAAAATACAACATTAGCCATTAAACTATGGGATAGTTTTTGTTTTGATCATTTAATTATTCAAAAGCTTTTACTTAAGTCATTAAACTATTCAAAAAAATTTAAGCATAATGATTATTTTGGCCTCCAACTTTACAAAAAAAGTCATTTTAGCCATCTATTTAATTGTTCGCCTCTTTTAGCCTTTGAACTTATATTTTTTTTGTCAAATCACCCCAAAATGGATAGAAAAGTTTACGTTTTTTAACTTTGCTAATTTGGCATACATATGAATTGCCACGTGGATGACATGTCAGCATTTATTTAATTTATTAAACTTTAAAAATATTTTAAGAATTATTTTTTATATTTTTTATACTTTTAAATAATTTTAATGATTTTTATTTTATTTTTCGAATTTTTAAATTTTAAAAAATTAATTAAATGTTGATGTGTCATCTATGTGGCAATCCATATGTATGCCACATCAGCAAAGTTAAAAAACGTAAATCTTTCCATCTATTTTGGGGTGATTTGATAAAAATACACAAGTTTAACAGTTAAAAATAGAGGGCTAAAATAACTTTTTTTTGTAAAGTTGAAGGGCTAAATAAGTCATTATGCCAAGTTTTTATTTAAGTCACGGGTTGTTGAGTTTTTTCTTTAAAAAGTTCTGTCAGGGAGCTCCAAGCAACAATTAGATGATTAGTATAATGGATCAGTACCTATCAACGAGTAAGATAACATATCTTAGATCCAAATCAATTTGATGATCAATGCCAGAGATCGAAGAAAAGACTGCTTGAATATTAGTTTGCAAATTCGTGATGTTTTAAGCTGTTTCATGGGAAAATAAAAAAATTATAGAAGAAAAGGGGATAGAGAGCTTTCAATTGGTGCAAATAGTGTAAACAAAAAAAGTCATATAAGCATCGATTCAGCCCAATGACTTAAATGAAAACTTTTGCATAATTCAATGACCAAATTGTTATTTTTTTTAATTAAGTGATCAAAACAAAAACTTACTCATAATTTATTGACTAATGATATAATTTAACCTAAATCATATCTAGAGTTAGAAAGTTGTGCACAGAAGTATTGTTGGAATTTGCATGCTTGTGCCAGCTAAAAAAGGACAGGAAAATTGAAAGCAGGACCACCAGTAGGGCGAAACGTAAAGTGGTACGGAAGCAAAATCAAAATGTTGTACTAGGAAATGAATGGGTTGAAACTACTACAGGCTTGGATTCAATTTGCATGGTCCCAACCCCCAGTCGTGTAATCTGATCCTCCAATGGATGTGGTAGCTGGTGACACTTACCCATTTCTGTTAGGTAAGCCTATGAAAGTCACTTTTCTCTACCCTTGTCTTTATCTACCACCTCGTATTCTGCTAGTTTCCCCATTGATGGATATTCTAATTTATGACCTCGTCCAGGGTCCAAACACTCATCATACATGTCAACATGTCCGCCCTCACCTTTATGCGTGAGATCCAAAGAGAAGCTTAAAGACACTGAAATGGAGCAGTGGGGGTAATTTACCATGCTTCCTAGAATGGATAGATTCCACTTCCATAGGACTTGGTGTAAGCCTAGCTTGCTTGAACAATCTTTACTTGATTTTGTTCATGGCAGTTCCAATAAATAAAGGCATTAAGAAATAGTGAAATTGCATGCATGATGGGAAACAAGAAATAATAATTATTTTCAGATAAGTCAAATAGGGTATAGATATGGCATCTGTTACCAGGAAACTTAACTTCCTTTTAATGTATACTTGTAATGGAAATAAACAATGCATGAGCCATCAGCCATGGCTGCAAAATCTTCTTTTCTTTTCTTTTTTTTTGTCACTATTTTCTTGACTTGGAAACATAACGTAAAAGAAGAAGAAAGACTGGTACCGGTACAATGAAAATTCTGAAGTTGGTCTCTTTCCATTTCCCAATTCTGGTTTTTTTTCTTTCCTTTTTTTAGCAAGTCCAAGAAGATGATCTTTTTATCAATGGTTTCATCTGTTTGTCCTCCTCCAAAGAAATCATCCCCAAGTGCGACGGATCCTCCATCATCATTTTTGCCACTAAATATCCTGCTATTGACCATGTCTGATACTTCCTAGCCTGTTTACCGACATATCTCCCAAGTTTGCCGTCATAATATTCTGGCCACCCATCTTTCAACAAGCGTGTCTCAGCAAGGTCTATTGCGCGTCTTGCAATTTGTGGCCTTCCCGTTTTGATGCAAGCAGCTGTCAGCAACCACAAAAGCACTGCACACGAAAATAGTGGGAAATTGCAGTTACAATGAACAATAATATTCATGTTCATCAGTTCAAAATTTTCTCAACAACCACTCTTTTATAGATTATAGATTAAAAGGGCTTGCTTCTGAAGCATTAACATTTAAGCATCCATTATGTCCCCAAATATCTATGAATGTGGTTTCACAAAACAACCAGGTTCTTCTAAAGCAGCTAAGTCATCGAGGATGGATTATACTGACAAAAAGACAGCATAAATTCGGGGGTCTTTGAAAGCAGAATAGCCAGGTACGACCTCCTGGTGAGCATTTTTTCATTTCAAGTACCCCAAGCAAATAAGGCAGATATGTGGCGGTTTTTGTGTAACGTGAACAAACAATAATAGAATATGTTCTGATAGAGAGAACAAGAATTAATTTTGTTTCTTGTAAGATAAAAAGCACTGAAGTAAAGATAGACTAGAAAGCATTAGCCTTACCTGGCCAAGATCCTCCATTGTGATAACTCCATCTTGTGTTCTTAGGGTCACAACCAGTTACAATTCGCCATTCATGACTTTCTATCGCAGGATAAGATATTTTTAGAGGCATTTCTCCAACAAGCTCATCCCAACGGGCCTCAATAAGGTCCATTATAGCCATTGATTGCTCCGGAGTTGCAAGAGAAGATAGAATTGCTATACAATTACCTAAACAAAACCATCGGAAATCCATCCTCGCAGGACTAACATTGCCAATAAAGTAGCCACCTCGTGTTGGCATAAAATCAAACACCCAGTCCGGGATGGAATCAGGAATAACATTGAACTTGTTTACTGCAGTGTGAGAATACTCCTCAGTTTTATATCTATAAATATCATTTAGTTGTTGGAAGTCAAGCCAGAAGTAACTCCGCATGTGATAACTCAAAGCATGCAAACGCTTCACAATTCTTTCAATGCATTCTTTGCCTTCAGCATCATGTTTCAACATTGATAAAGCACACCTCAATGCCATAAAGAAAAGTGCTTGAATTTCAATAGGATAACCATAAATACCCTGGCAATGCCGAAGAAAGTTCACACCATTACTAAAACATGTACTTAAGTCTCCTCAGTCCTAGAGATGAAGAGATAGTGGCGATAAAAAACATATAGATATATATGAATTAAGTGGAACACTCATACTTGTGAGCTGCCTTTCATGGCAAAACTGTTAAAACAATTTGGTCAAACAAACGAAACCTCATAGGTTGGATTGCCACAATAGAATACAAAAAGAACAAGTGTGCTCTCACACATTGCAGAATAAATACACATAGTTTACCAAATATTTCCTCCATCAACGAGAACTAAGGTGGACCTTCACTAATAATTCACTTACAATTAACATATGAATGAATCTGCTCATCCAAAAGAACCATTTGGGGAAATGGCTTTCATTTCTGAAACAGATAATTCAGCCTTATTAAAGAATCAAATCTGCATTGCTTTAACCACTTAAAACGGCATCAGATTCATTAATAAAAATGGACAAATTAACTAGATCCTACGGTTCTTAGTAATAACAGAATAGGGATATATTTGGTTCGCCTTTATAGAGGGAGAAGGATAAGTTGATGCGGACCATGTTTTCTCTGTTATTAGCTAGTCATGGTCCCATCAGTAGGTGGATCATATATTTGCAATGACCCTATGGTAAAAGCTCAAGACAGAACCATATAACTTTTCATACATATTTAATCAAAATAGACACGAACCTGGAACTAGAGCACCAGAACTTACTTATATTCAGAACAGCAAGATATCTGATCGTATCTGCTAAGATTCTTAAGTAACTGTTTTATTTAGACAGGATAATATTATTACCATACTCTCACTCAAGGCCAAAACAGCATTTGAGAAAATATATCATTGGTAAGCAATGACGTTTTCTCCATCACATATATCAATATGATAATGGTACAAAACCAAGAGTAGATTGGCCTAAACAAACAAATAATTAACTGCAGTTGGATCATTGCAGTAAACCGCATCAACATGTTGGCAGAACCAGCATGCTATTAAATTAAAACCAAGGAACCAGATATCTATTGGTTATGCTACTCCACTCTCTCTCCGCCACTCAGCTATAACAATAAAAGAACTATCTGCTACACTATTTTTTTTCCATGAATAATATGTATTATATCAAAATTTCAATTTTCATAATCTTTTGCTACCTTTATTTCCTCACATGCACTGCACGTCTCACCCATAAGATTGGTAAGGAACATTACACATATGAACAGGAAAGCACACATACACGCACAAAAGAAAGAAACATTAAGAATAGACAGATAGCTTACCATTCTTCGATCAATCATAGAGCATCCATCAGCACAAAGTAGGGTTGGGAATGTATCAAATCCTTCTGAAAGACAAAGAGTAAGTATGAGCCTCATCCCTTTCTGACATTCAGGTGTCTCAGCTAGAGATAAATCCCCAGTAGATTTGGTATATGCACGGAGCAGAATGATCCACCAGAATCCAGAGTCAACTGGAGCAACTCTACCAATGGCACTCTCTCCAAAATCTGCAATAATTGTGTCTGATTTGCGCACAGGATCATGAAGAACTTTGAAGCTAGCAGGCATTGCACCTTCCCCTAGCTTGAATCTATCTATCCTTTTTTCCCACCCTTGAAGATGAAGGGTCTTCACGAGAAAGTTCTTAACTATCTCAGGCTCTCCATTCATCAGAAAAGCTAGAGCACTGGGTACAAAGTCTCTAACAAAAACCTGAACAAATTATCACACCGGAACAAAACAGTCTTAGACAATTTCAACATTTTAACTGACAAATTGATAATGGAACAAATATCTTTGAACTTTATCAAAAAAAAGAAGTTCAATTAATCTTCCCATTCTTCCTCACCAAACTTCGTTTTAGAAATCAGAATCCTCTATGCATATGAAAGTTCAATTCTTGTTCATGTTTCACTTGGATCAAGGTATTATAGTTTGCTGTACCTTATTGTATTCAGGTTCAAAAATTCTAGATTGAAGAAGTAACACCTCAATATAAGGCATAATAAATGTCAGGGTCATAGTTTACAATCTCCTACATATATAACGCAATAATAATTTCAAGATGAACAAAGAAATTCACCTGATCATAGTTCAAAACTTCCTCGGAAGCATGGTCATATGCGGCAATGGTACCAACTGGTTGGCCTTTGAAATACACCAAAGACCTCCTGAGAGCTTCCCATGCATCAGCCACCATGGGGTGGGGTTCAAAGGAGTTTCTAGCCGATGAGGCCGGAGTATTGAAACCAGACCTCCAACCAGGAGAGTGCGTGGTCTCATAGTTGTCATGAGCTCCTCTTGTGAGAACAATAGAGAGCTCACCCAGTGATCTCTCATCAAATGATCTTTGTCTCTCGATGTTAAGCCTTGGCTTATCAAGGAGGCGTGACAGATCATAATCATCTGACTCCGAGATTGAGCAAGTTGAGCTCACATTTCTAAGTCCCGTCTCTTTAGCCCCATCCATTTCTTTCTCTTCAATCAACAAAAACCAGTTTCAGAGGAAGAGATCTACAGTTCAAGAAACCAACAAAGGATTAGAACCCAACTTTTTTGGACAAACAAAGCATAAACCCCTTGAGAATATCAAAGATAAATGCTTAATATAGAAACTCAAAATCTGAAATGTATTTATAGAGTTGATGAAACAAAAATCCCATTCAACAAAAGAGTGAAAAGAAAATCAAAACTTTTGTTCATTACATTACCAATATGGTTGAAAGATATATTTATATATATATAAGGATTCTTTTCCAACAACCAACCCCCAACCATCACCATTTTATATATAATATACGGATTAGGAGATGATGCACACAAAATCTTTCTTTTTTTGTTTGTTTTAACTGCATTATATTTGAATATAAGAAAAGCAAATGAGTACGAAAATTTCATCAGGATTTTTAAAAAATATTAAAGAAAGAAACATGAAGATGACTACCAAGAAGAAAACAACAAAAGAGCATGAAAAATGAAATACTGCAAATCAATCCACCTAGAAAGAAAAACCCAGATCTGAAACTCAGTCAACATGAAAGGCAAAAAAAATAAAACATAACATCCCCCCCCCAAAAAAAAAATGAGCTTTAAAAAAATAAAAAGCAAACCTCTAGAAAGCAAAAAAAAAAAGACCCTAAAATGAATTCTCCGGAAAATAGCCGGCGATTGCGCCGGAAAATGGTAGGAAAGGGGAAATAGAGAGAGATGGGAAGACGAGGAAGGGAAGCCTGCATTTTTCATGAGTATCTGATACTTATAGAGTTTGAGAAGAAAAAGAGCTGGGGGAAAAATGAAAAAAAGAAAAACACCAATAAACAGTAAGTCAATAACTCTCGCTCTTTTGTAATAATAAAGTGGGTAAAGTTTACCGATAATTGCCGGTAAAAGCACGTGTAAAATGAAATCCAAGTGGAAATAAACGACGCAATTTGGACACGGACTTCTTACCGTCCGATTTCAACTGGAACAGAACAGTTCAATGACCAACCCCTTTTTTTTAAGGCTGATTGCACGCTTTACTCCCTACAATATGTTGTTTTTCTCACTTTGATCTTTAAAGCTTTTTTCACTTTAGTCCCTAATATTTTTAACCATTCATCGGTTCAGTTCTTTAGAAGTTAAAAAAATGGATTAATATATCAAATAAATTATAAATTGTCACGTATTATATGTTGACATCATATCGTAACTAGAAAAAATAACAATATATATAAATTAAAAAATCATAAAAACATTAAAATTGTAAAATATATATTATAAAAATAATAAAATTATTAGAAATTATTAATAAATTATAAAAACTATTAAAATTTATTAATTTTAATAATGTTTCATAATTTTTTATAATTTTTAATATTCTTGTAAATTTTTTATTTTAAAATATTTAAAGATGTTTATTGCTAAATATCCTAGCTGGTTTTTTTAATGACCAAATGATTAAACCGGTGAATGATCGAAAACATTAGGGTCTAAAGTGGGCTAAAACATATTTAAAGATTAAAGTGAAAAAAGCGGTCTTTAGGGATTAAAGTATGCATTAAACCATTTTATAATAACAATTTCTAAAATATTACTATAACTAGTATGGTTGCCACCCACACTTCGGGTTTGGTTAAATATTTATTTTTGACTAAATTAAATGTTGCAAAATGCTCTAAGATATTGTACTATTCATATATTGGAATTAAGTTGTCATATCTTTATTTTCAAGAATTTAGTCCCACTACTTAACAAATTTAAAATTTTATGTCTATTTGTTAACACCATTAAAATGTTTCAATTAAATTTGTTGGCATGGTATTTTGAAATTGAAAAAGAAATACTCACTTGGTATTCTTGTAATGGACGTGAATTTAATAGAGAATTTTAACAATGTTAACAATTCTTAAATATTCACGTAAACATTTTAAAGTATTTAGGATAACTAATGACATTATAAAAGTTGAGGTACCAAATTATGTTAAAATTAAAGTAAAAATATTAAATTTCAAATTTAAGTGAAGTATAGGGATAAAAATTGAAATTGGTCATTGTTATATAAATAAAAAAAATAGAGAGATAAGAAGTGTAATTTCACCATTTTATTATTATGTCAAGAAAGGGTAAAAAAGGAAAAAAATTGGACAGGTGTCATGTGAAGGAAGACTTTAATGATCTACTTCTAATAAAAAACATTACAGTAAACTTGTTAGAGTTATGCTCAAGCCCTTTAGGAGGCATTTCGAATAGTTGAAGTAATGTCTTCCTTTTATATATAGCAGTACAGATTATGATAAATGTTACCTTTTGTAATAATGTTTTTAAATGTTGCTACTAATCAATAAAGTAAATCAATGATTGTGTTTTAAAAATATTACTATAGATACTTATATAATATATTAATTCTTTAAATAATTAAATTTTATCTACAACATACAGAGAAGCTAAGTTGCTATTTAGGGTATTTATTCACTGTACACAAATATTCATATTTACATAAATATATAAATTTGATTATGTTTGAGCTCAAGATTAAACTTAATAATTTTTTGATTAATTTAAAATAATAAATATTAATTTTTATACTGTATATGATTGATTATAAAAAAAATATTTATTAATTCTACAAACTATTTAAATCAGATATTAGAATATTTGAATTCAACTTATTCGATGACTTGTAACATATTATGCACATTAGCAAAAGTAAAAATATGATTAAAGTATTACAAAACCTCGGATACTATATTTTAGATTGCATTTTAGTATTTTTATTGAAAAATGGATAAATTGGTCCTTTTAAGTTAGATGAGTGTTAAAATTGCATAGATAAATGTTTGTTTTAGTGTTTTTTATATATAAAGTATAATAATAAAAAATTAGCTCTTAACTTTTACACCTTTATTCAATTTGACACATACTCTTTTATCGGAAGAAAATTAGAAATTTTTTAAACTAATAAAGCTAAATGGTCTAAAAGGTCTTAGTAATAAATTTAAAAAATCAACAAGTCATTTTAAAAAACATAAAATTTATAAAAAAAATAATTATAAAATTTTTATTAAAAATATCAATAGGAACAATTGTTGTAAGAAATCTAATCTCAATTTTTTGATATAGAAAACTGGATTTTGTCTTCCACTCTTGTTTTTTTTTGTCCCCCAATTGGTCTTCTCTCTCACTCGTGATCAAAGTCAAAACCTTAAAGAAAACTAGAGAAATAAAAGGTGAAGATTAAGAAGGAAGCGGTTGAAATTAATTTCATTTTTGTTTGATTAGAAAAGCCGAAGATTATTGGTTAAAAAACCGTTTTATTTCTTTTTAATTTGTTGGGTTTAAAAACATGATTTAATCTTACATTTTTAAATTAAACAAAATTCCAATGACTGGTTAATGTGTTTTGATAAGTCAGAAATGAACACCTTTAGTCAAAGTTCAAAATAAAAAAGAGTAAATATATTTTAATTTACATGTAATATTTAAACATAAAATAAATACTCATAGAGATAAAAGTCCATTAAAGCTAGCATTGCAATTAATTTGGTCCTTCAAATATTAGAGTTTTAAGGAGCAACTCCCAATTTCTCAAGTTTCATAATATTAGTATAATTTTAGACTTTATAGAGATTAAAATAACAACTCGTGCAACATATTTTAATTTATTTTTAGGTAAGGTTGCTTCTTTTTCAATGCAAAATGTGTCAGATATATAATTCACGAAGCACGTGAAACAAACATTAATCACCTTCATTATTGTGAGGACTGAGGTTGTTGGCCTTTTCGCAACTTGTTTCTTGTTTAATCTTTCACTAAAAACATCAAATTAACACATTTGTGAATTTATGTAAAAATCTCACTTAATTGTTTTATTTTATTTTAAAAATACGAAACAACGTGTAATCTAGTTGAAATTGTAAAATTGCACATATATATTTTATTATTTAATTTATATAATTAAAAAGTTTTACTAATAACATACTTTAACCTAAGCAAAACTTCCAAAAGAAACAAAATTCAAAATTTAGAAAGGATGGTTGAGTCAATCAAGTAGTATAAGATTTATGTTGTGTCTATTTTTTTTTTTTTGATACAAGAAATATTTTTGAGCTGATTTCTATACAATCTCTTAATATTTAAAAAAAAAAAAAAGAGAGTATTTTCCGGAGCTTTGGTCAAGTCATGGCTGCTTCTATTATTTATTGATTTCGTACTGAATATTGAATTTACATTCTTGACTTATTAATTGATACCAACAATGTGAGTAAAATATTAAACTCGATTTATAATTATTTAATTATATTTTATGGAAACTGAAACCAAATCTTGGTTGCCTAAAACTAGAGATTTTGTGACCAATCTCATGTTTATTAATTAGGATATTAACAAAAGCGTTGCTATTTATTATTTTAATATTACAATATCCAACCCCTTTTTAATACAATAGATTAGAGATTAATTAGTTTGATTTTAAGTATTTTTAATTCATGATATTAATATCAAATAATATTATTGAATATAATTAATATATTATATTAATAAAAATAGAACGGTATTTAAGTCTAAATAATGAAGCTTGAATATTTTTAGTATTGTGAAAATGGTTGAATGTTGGCATGAATAGTGATAGATTTAAGATTCTATGATATATAACAAAAAAAAGTATAATTTAATATTTAATAATTTAAACTAAGGTGAAAGTTTAATTTTTTTTGGTTAGGTAAAAGTTTAATTTTATAATAATTTTAAAATGTTATTTTTAATTACAATAATACGGTAAAGACGCGACTAGTACAACTTAAATTTAGATCACATCTAGAGCAGTAAATACTTTTGATCATCAAGACATCGCATGCGGTTTAAATGTTATCTTATTGTCAATTTAATAATATAATAAATATTAGATACAATATCTTATTTAACCATTCAACTTTATAAAAATTTATTTTTATCAAAAACTAAAATTATAATGCCTAAACAAGAAAACTATTTGCGTCTCCACATCAATGGTTTTTATATATTATTAGAGATAAATATGGTTTAAAAAGAAAAAAAGTAAAGGGTCCATGCCATGAGGGGATAGGATAAATTGAAAAATAAAGAGATATTGGGTAAATCCAGATCCAATCAGACCACAAATCTAGAATAAATAATAGAAAAGGGTGATAGTTTTGAATGTCCCACAATATCCGTAATGATGAACAAACCAAATTAAAATAATGATGTAACTTGTAAGCAATATTTCCCTCTTTATAGGGAATTGAGAGACTTGTGAATTTGAAGTGGAGTTCTTATCCCTTTGCTTTGCTTAATTAATGCTAACTTTTTTAATAAAAATACACGTATAATTTTCTGGGTAGTGGCAGGGAGAAGCAAAGCAGGTGGTTTAGGTGGTATCTTTTCCTCTTAGCATGTCTGCCCTATAAACCTAACTTTAAATTATATTTATTGCACCCAATTAAATTATAAAAATATGTAAATTTGAATGCACTCAAAAAAAATAAAATTTTAATTCAAATTGCTTCTCCTTAAAATATATATTTATAAGTTGACTTTTGTTAGGTGAAAAATATAAGTTGATATTAAAGGTTGTTACTCAAAGTTGAATTGGCAAGCAATACCTGTGGCGTGGTGCGTATGAGTTTGAGGACGTCACCAGCCATGTTTGATGTTTGGTCACCACCTCATTTTACCCTTTTTCAGCTCTATTCTCTTCTGCTAAAAAAATCCCTTCAAAATAATCAATTCAACCTTGATACAAAAAAGTTTCCATTTTTTTTCTAGTTTTGCAATTTTATATTATTATTAATAAATTTATACTTTTTTCCATTTTTAGAATCAATGGAAATTCTATGTTTTTATAATTTAAAAAAAATTCTATTTAAGAAAAAAAGTTTATTTTTTATTTTCTTTTTAGAATTTTTTAAATAATTATAACAAAAATTATCAAATGTCGTCACGTAGCACAACCTTAACATGCTACATGACGAAGTTAACAGTGTCAAAAGGCTTCCATAGAAAGTTTGGATTTGAGGGATTAATTAATTGCTTAAATTCAGTTAAGAGCTTAATTGATTGCTTAAATTCGGTACGGCTCAATCGAGTGATGTTTTCAATTAAGAGCTCAATTAATTATTAAATTTTCAAGAGATTTTTTTTACAAGTCGTTTAATTTTATTCCTTTATTTACACAAGTGCTTACGCTCCTATATACACTTGAACGAATCCTTAATAAAAATTCAATTGGTATTATTGTTATAGCAACAATTTGAAAATTAAGATGGTGAGTAATAAAAATAAAAAAAAGGGGTAAAGTTTGGAGGCTCTTTTTAATATTTTAGCCATTTGAATTGAATAGAAATATGAGAGAGACGAAGGGATTTTGTTAGCTACAAAACAAACTAAAAATCCCCTAGTGATCACACACAATTTGCAGCCATCTTTGAATTCGGGTTCAAGTCAAAGGTGGTCCACAAAAGAAACCCCAACCCTTGGCAAGCACCTTACTCCCCCAAATTCAAAGGCTTATATCACAATTTTATATCTATTTAAAGAAAAAAGGGTATAATTGTTGGGCCCAAAGTTGTATTTCATAATGGATCCTGAGATGTTTTTGAGTCCAACCTAATGCATGAGTTTGGGTTAGTAATCAAAGAGTTGGTGGTTAACTATTTTATCAAATCTTAAATGTGCTATATTATAATAAAAAATCCTTTATAGTAACCTATTGTTATTATTATAAATGAAGAGAAAATTTATAATTTAGTTTGAATCTAAGGATAGTTATTTAACATTTTATAATGGATTAAAAGGATGATTTTGATTTGGAAAAGTAACATTAAACAAGGCCTTAGTTTAGCTGATGGTTGTCGAATCCACCAATATAGACCTACGCCTAATTTGCGATTTAAGTAGTATAGGGAGTAGGGTCGATCCCTCAGAGACTGGGTTTACTGTAAATTGTTGCTCGCTTGACCAGATTTATGTCGGGGCAGTTGTCGTGCCCAAGACGTTCGAGGGGATAAAAATTTGAAAACCTGAAATAAACAGAAAAATAACGTCAAAAGTAAAAGTTGAAAACAAAATAATAAAAACCGTGAAATAAATATTAAGAAAAATTAATTAGAATGAGCTCAGCTTTAGACACGAATTTTCCTCGTCTTTGAACCGATCCTCGAAATTGGATGAACTCTTTTCCAATAAGCTAGTTATAGCTACCAAGGACGCATCGGACACCAACTCTTCCTTGTGTAAATTAGTTATGGAACGTCCAATAACTAATTCTTACCGATCGAACAACCACGAAACGTTCGTGATTTAGAACTCCGGCAGCTTTGCGTTCTAGAAGAGCCTAGCTCGAACCAATGCCCTTAACCGCGTGGGACATTTAAATCCAGTTACTACTTCCCTTGACGGAACCAAACAGTAATCTCCACTTGGCACGCCAATGTGTTCACAGAAAACCGATTAGAAACGTTCTTTTCGGAATTCCAACTGTACGTCTAATCACACCAAATCAAACGACGTCTTTTTTTGACTTAGTGTTGATCTGACTTTATGAGCTGACAAAATCATACTCTTAATCCGGAGAAGTAATAAGTACTGGAATTTTAGGAGTTAAATGGCTCGGGTTCGTAACTCACGGGTTTTGATGAGGCTAATTTCGACCTAAAGCTGAAAATGGGTTTAGTTGGCTAAAGTTTGGGACATGTTGGTATTTGATAAATTAATTAAGGTAAATGGGTGAAAGGGTGGGTGATGTGATTGAGTATGGGAGTTGGAATATATTAAAGTGGGGTGGTTGACTATTTGGAAAAAAATTGAAAAAGGAATTGCAAATGGTGATTAGCTACTGGAAATTAAAATTTGAAGGAAAGGAAACTAAAGAAACAACAAAGGCTACGTAGAAAGGAGAGAATTGAGAGATAAAAGCTAAATATTTTTTTGATTGATTCATTGATGAACAATACATGCTCTATTTATACTAGAGGATTTACTAATTTAGGAGCCAACTAGTCTAGAAAATCAAGGAAAAATAAAAATATAAATATTCCATGACAAAAAATATCCCAAAATAATCTCCCCCACTTAGTCAACAAAATTTTCAGCTAATTAATATTGGAAAAATTCTACTTTGGCCCTCCTTCTTTGCTTCTTTCTTTAATTTGGCCCAATTGTTTCCTTTTTCTTCTATTTAGCCTTAAATTTCATTCCTGCACAAAATTCAATAAATATGGCAAATTTAGTGGTGCATTCTCATAAATATACCAAATTAATTACATAAAATATGTAACTTTAGTATTTAATCATTAGCATAATTTAATTTTTAGTCAGACTTCTCCTTTAAACAAAACTTTTTTTAGCTAGCAAATGCGACTAATGTTTCGATTTTTTTAACAATCATATCGTAGGTTCTGATCATATCTTCTCTTTTCGAAATTATGCCTAAAACTATCCATATCCCCTCCTCAGCCCATAAATAGGAGGACAATACACATCAGTGCACTTCTACCCAGGTCCTCCTGCATTAACAACAATGTTTATGCCAATCGAGCTAAGACTCAACCAGCATGTTTCGAATTATTAAAAGTGATCATATTCGACAAATCTAATCAAATGAAACATAGTTAACGTATTTAGTATGCTAAAATTTATTCACTTTCTATATTTCTCGTGATAAAAGGTGAAAATATTATTATGGTGTTAAAGATAAAATTAGATTTTTTTTATTAATAGTGAATCAAAACATAAAATTTACATGAAAGTGAATCTCGAATAAGCTACCCTGCGCTCATCATCATAAATTTATTTTAATGTCTCGGGTGGTGGACTATTATAAACTTGGACCCCTAAAGGAATACTAGTTGCATGGTTAGCCATTGAATCAACTACTTTGTTGCCTCTCTATATGCATGCCAAATTCTTACCTCCTAGTCACATGCTAGTGTCACAGGACTAGAATTTTACTCTGGCAAACCGTGTGTCCTTTGGTGATTTATTTACTTCAAATTCGCCTAAGTCAACCTAACTCTCGAAAAGTGAGAATTCACAAGGAAAATTCTCTAAGGCATTAAAATAAAGTGGAAGCAAACTTAAATTGTCAAAGCGAAGGAGCAACGAAAGAACTGAAAAAAAAACACAAGAAAACAATGCACACAAGGTATTTAAGTAAATGCTCTCAAATATATTCAATAACTATGAATGAAATGATTACAAATGAAGAGGGAGACCTTTATTTATAGTTGAGCTCCCTCAGATCCTACAGTACAAATTGAGTTAAAATATTCACCAATATGAGAGTCTTAAGGGATTTAAACTTTATATATTCTTATCCCTTAGAATTTACAATATTCAACATGATAACTCTAGTTTTACTGGATTATTCCACTGAGCTATCAAGACTTCAAGTAGATGGGTTTCTACATATGTTCCATGAATCGGGCCAATTCAAATGGGTCAAATAAGCCCCTATTTAATCAACTGGCCCCTGTGGGACACTCTGTGTGCATTCGCCATAGGCTTTGATCCAAGACCCGTAACATTAGCAGGTTCTTTATAACTCTGATAATTGCATTAAAATTATGTTATTCCTTCATGTTACACAAAATATTCACAGCTAAAAGATTATCTTTCCAAGACTAGTCCATGTACACTAATATCTCAGACTTGAAATACTCCCTAAAACTTAGCTTTTAACACTGAACCTGATATCAAAATCCTTGCAAAACCTCGTATCTGTAACACCGTATACCCGACCTGATCATTGGGTCTGAGTACCAAATGTCATAAATAAACCGTATTACTTAACAACCTTTCAACTGGATTTATTTATAGACAACACCAAAATGTAAACCCATGATTACCATACAACTTTATACTAATTTCTTAGATAACAACATGTTTCAAATTTTTAACTTCAAATATATTCTCTATCATACAAGTACTAAGGTTTTTACATTCATTTTGCCTTACTAGGCCCGTGTATATACACTTATTCAACCCTAGAGGTATAGCCTCTGAGGGTGCCCCTCTATACACATGAAACAGCTTCAATGCCCAACGTGTAAATCTGGTGTAGTCTGGCTTGTCCCTTTCTAAGGTCCCGAAAACCCTTGTTCCTACATACAATGTAGCATATTCGTAAGTTTAGCATAAACTTAGTGAGATTCTGAGTAACAATGTATTGTAAACACTCTATAATTTAAGGAAAAAGGAGTAAATGTACTAAATTTAAACTCCCTGCGCGCCGTTAGGTACTTCATAGATTTTTTGGCATGGTTGACACATTACTTTTTCTGATTTTCATCATTGGCTGACCCACCCTTAGATTCAATCGTAACTATGCTCTTCCAAGTAACAATTCCTTATAGAATTTGATCCTGTCCTGCTTCATCTCGAATTCCTATTTTACCTTTCCTGGTATTTGACCTTCTTAAGATAACCATATATGCGTGCATATGGTTCAGTTCTACTTTTGCTACTAATGGACTTGTAATCATCTTTGCCCTATCGACGAATCCCTACCTTGATCCGTTCATTCCACAATAAAACTATGCATATGATTAACATTTTACCCCCGACAATTAACTTCTTTGACTTAATCACCGGAATAAACCCTCCCTCATGAAAGACCCAATCTAACATCATCTTTTGCGGTTTTGAATATGAGACTTGGCTGATTTGTATACACCCTTCTTCTTTAGTAAACTCATGCTTGCAAGATAGTCCCATAGGACTTTCCCATTTCAACCCACTCTATAGAGATACTTCAATTAGTGGTTAGTACTCGACGAACTGTCTCTTACTAAATTGCCATTGGCGAACTTTCTCCTTTGATAATCCTAGAGGATTTTTTCACGCTATGTAGTCCCAACTGACGTCCGTTTCTTTGGGAAAATTCCCCCACGAACTTTCCTTCCTAAGATAAATCCTTAGCGGATTTCTTTTCGAGAGAGTCCTTGGCAGGATTCCATTTTTTCTTGCGGTCTCTCTTATTAATACACTTCGAATTTAATCCTGAAGGACTATTTCATTACCTTTCACCCAATGGTGGTTTATACGTTGATACTGACTAACTTTTAGTAAAGAATACTTGTTTACCGATAATTTGAGGGAAATAATCCTTCTTTTCATGCATACTCGCGTTTAAGACATTTTTACCAGTTTTTCATATCTTCATAATTTGGCAGACCTTCTTTTTAGCACGCTTGTCGTGTTTTCGTCACGCCATAATCATCATATATGATTGTTCGTTGTGCGAGTCTGTCAGTGACTTCACCCTTTTTATGCCTTAGCAGGCTTTTTGGCCCACTGTCTTGGTGGACTTTATATGTTAACATAACCCAACTATGGTCTTACACTACGTGGTGCCATGTTTACTGTCCTGGCGGACTTTGTATGTTGCCATTGCCCAACAATGGCCTTACTCTATATGGTGTCATGTTTACTGTCCTAGTGGACTTTATATGTTGCCATAGCCTAGCTACGGTCTTACATTATATGGTGCCATGTTTATTGTCTTGACAAATTTCATATGTTACCATAACCCAACTATGATCTTACACTCTTATAAGCTTAGAGCCTCCAACCGGTGCCATGGCCCAACTATGGTCTTACACTATATGGTGCCATGTTTATTGTCATGAAGGACTTCATATGTTACCATAGCCCAGCTATGATCTTACATTTTTATAGGCTTAGAGCCTCCAATTGGTGCCATGACCCAACTATGGTCTTACACATCATTCCCGTTGTTGTCTATCCTTCCTTTCTTTAAATCCTCCTTGTTAATGCGAACACCGAAGTGTTCACCTATAAGGCTAGACCCCCATCTATCTCAGTTACAACATATGCCAAACAGAATTACGAAAGAGCTAACAGAAATTCTATTTCCCAATCTATCCGCCCATTCCTCCATAACGCTCATTTCTTACTCCAACCAATCCGCCAATACATTTCCTTCGTACTCCACAATTCATGCTCACGCATAACATACAACCGTACATTCAGAATAATAACATGAAGTACACCATACCCATTTCACAGACACAAAACATATCATTTTCTCAACAAACATATTTTCATCTTTTATGTAATCAAACAACCAGCATACATACTCACACGATATTATGCATACTTAACATGCTTATTCACCATTTCATACACAACAGCAGGTTCTGACAACTTAGAACAAACACTAACACAATAGCAGGTTCTGACAACTTAGAACAAACACTAACACAGACCATTCAAACAATACAATATCAACAATCACCTAGAGGCAGAGTACAGAAACTCACCTGAACTCCTACATTCTCGCCAACTTAGCTTTTCCAATTGCTAGAGCCTTCATTGTCCTAGTAGCTAAGCATGACAACCATATATTGGTTAAATCGAAGGTGTTCAAACCTTAAATCTCAAAACCTAATATATATAAACTTATTAGGAAATCCTTACCCTCTCTCATCCTCTAATCCAAGAGTACATAAAAGGTAAGAAGGCTTACCAATTCATCAAATTCTCTACTCTTAGACTTCAAATCCCATGATCTCTGCCCCATACAACGCTATCCTTAACTTCTTCATATTCGGAGCACCCGAAAAAGACAATGTAGATGAGAAAGAAATTATAAACAAAATTGAAAATAATTCCTTTTATAGGAATATCCATTCTCACCCAAATATATAATTCTTCTTGAACGGTCTCCAAATCTTAATCAGCCATCCATCAATAATTATTGTGTCTCCCACTATGGAAACAGTCGATTCCATTTTAACCAAACTAGAATTAAAACTTAACTAATTGCCCAACAGTCACAAACTTTTAGAAATTTTTGGTAAAGTCTGCCAACTCACTATTTTATTCAATTAACTCCTAATGTTCCTTTAAATTAGAGTCTTTAATGAAGACTGAGTGTGACAATATCCATCTGCCAAGATGCTTTCTAATGACTTTCCTTGGCATTGTGATTCTAAATGTCCTTTTAAGAGCTCCATCCGTATTACCTTTCAACCAACCAATTATTGGAAAAGACTATCAAATCACAAAAAATCAAATTACTTATTTTCATGCATAGCATGTTAGAACCACCGGTATGCTCCATGGCGCAGCGAAAAAATTATTCTGGTGATCCATAACCATGGATCCATGTATAAGGAACGAAACGGGTTGAAATAAAGTTGAAGATATACCTTCTTAAATAAAAATAATGAATGGATGTTGTTGATTCGATATTGGTTCCAAGCCACAACGAAAATGTTTCGGCCTCTACGTAGTCCACTCGGTATTAAAACAAACGATAAAACTCTTTTGGAACTATTTTAGAGAATAATCTCCCAAAATGACTGTTAGACCTTTTTTCTCAATTTCTTTTTAAAACACACTTACCCTAATTCGGGATTTTGGTATGCAAATATTGAAAACGAAATCAATCTTATAGAGAACATATGGAAAGCATTAAACAATTTATATTCTTACTGTTAGAGTATGCCGAAAGATCAATCATGGGATAGTTGTAATAACATACTTGATTTATCATGTTTATTAATATAAGGCGTTACCATTATTATTTAAGTTTCTTTTCTGTGTGTATAAATAAACTGTTTTATAATAATGTCCTAAGAATAATATGATTATTCTTAAAAGATCCTTAGTCAAGTATTATTGTTAGATAGGAAAACGATAATGCATTAAGACTAACATGTAGTTGATTGATGATAAAGAGTTATCATTGATATGGAATGTCAGGATCGATGCATGAATATGTGTGTTAGAGAACAACATATTGGATTGACCCATTATGAGTATGTTTCCTGGATTATTATGTAATTGTCACGACATTACTCATAGTGATTAATATGTATATGATCCTCAGACTTGAGATCATCATAATCTCAACATCGCGAGTAGTATATTTTGATACAATCAAACGTACACCGTAACTAGTTGTTCTATAAAGGCTGATGTTGGATATACCACAATCGATGTAGAGGGATATGGTTGGTCGATATAGAATAAGTCCCTCCTACATAATGGGAGTAATATATTGGGCCACTTGATTAAGCGAGACTAGAAATGCATGGCCATGCTCAAATAAGTTGATATGAGATGTCATACTTATTTGTATATTGTAGTCTGCTTAAGGTATCAAGGAACATGGAATGGACTATACAAGTGTGACTATTCCATGACTTGTGTCCAATCCAGAGATAAATGACTTAAGGATTATTGCATAAAAGGTTAATCATAAAAAAAAGGTTATGTCGAATCATGATCTCTTGTGACTTAGGTAGCAATGATGCATTGCTAGATGCCACTCATTGTTTGTAACATTAGAATCGTTCTAGTATTACTGCTAACGTTACAGGAACCTACAGGGTCACACCCTATAGTTGAAATGAACGGAATAAACCATAGTTGGTATTATTTTTGGGTTTCGCTTGAATTAAATTAATTATAGAATTAATTTAATTCGGTAATCAAATTTCCAACACATTATGTACAAGTTTTTTTGTACGCATAATGAGGACATGAATTTGGTTAGCATATGAATTCAAATAAATATATGGTTTACCGAAATTATATTATAATTAATGTAATTATAATTTTCGATTTTAGATATTATTATATTTATTTAATTCCTAAAAACCCTAAAATAATAGGATATAAGAATCCCGTTTTTCTTTGTTTTTGGGTCTAGCAGCTGTCAAAGAAAAATTACTTTCAAAACTGTTTTGAGGATTTCTTCCGTTCGTAGTCAACTGGGTGGATTATGTAGAGGTCGGAGTCTCGATAGATTGCGGCTTGGTTCGATTGTAGATCAGACTACACATTGTTGAGAAGTTGCTGTCTACTCAGAGCAAACATTAGGTAATTTCGTAACCCTTTTCACCTCGATTCGTTCCTCACACATGGATTCGTGGTTAGGGTCGCCGATTATTAAATTTTTTTGCTGCGCCATAGGAGTGCCGGTGATTCAACACTTACCAAAAAGAATTATAACATATGGAAAGTATTGAAAACGTTATATTCTCTCTAAAAAAGAATTATAACTACCATGTTTCAATGTTTGATCGAAATCATAATTATAATAATTTATTATATTAATTTCGGTAAACTATATTCTGTTAAAATTTTATATGAATCAAATTCATATATTAATTTTAACTATGTTCTCTATTTGTGTACAACAAGCTTGTACATTTAATTTTTTTTAATATTTAACTGTTTCATTCATGTAACAGCTAAACACAAACAGCTAAACACAATACCAACTGTGTTTCGATTTTGTCCATTTTAACCATAGGGTGTGACCTTATAAGTTCTTGTAACGTTAGTAGTAATACTAGAACATTTCTAATAATACAAGCAATGAGTGGCATTTAGCAATGCATCATTACTACCTAAGTTACAAGACGTCGTAATTCGACATTACCTTTTTGTGATAAACCTTTCATGTGTTACATCATTTTGTCATTTATAACTAGATTGGACACAAGTCATTGAACAGTCACACTTGTATAATCCAATATCATGTTTCTTGATATCTTGAGTAGACTACAATAAACAAATAAGTATGATATCTCATATCAACTTATTTGAGCATGACCATGCATTTCTAGTCTCACTTAATCAACATATTGATCCCATTATGTAGGAGGGACAAATCCTATATTGATCAACCATATCCCACTACATAGATTGTGGCATATCCAATATCAGTCTTTTAGTACAACCTGTTAAGGAAGACATTTGATTGTATGAAAATATATGACTCACGATGTTAGGATAATGATGATCTCAAGTCTGAGAACCGTATACATGGTTATCCCTATGAGTAATGTTGGGACTATTATATAATAATCCAAGAAACATACTCATAGTAGGTCAGTCCAATATGTTGTTCTCTAGCACATACTCATGTATTGATTTTGACTTTTCTATGTCAATGACAACATTTTGTCATCAATCAACTACACATTAATCTTAATGCATTATTGTTGTCCAAGCCCGTAATAATAGTTGAATAAGGACCTTTTAAGAATAATCACATTTTTCTTAGGACTTTATTACAATTCAGTTGATTTATATACACAGAAAAAGACATTGAAATAATAAAACAAGTATGAAATTACAATTATATCATGATTGGGCTTTGGGTATACTATAGCATAACCTTCAAATCAACTCCAAAATCCGCTATGATTCTCCTAGCAAATGACCCCATCTTCCTACTTGTCACCACAAAAAAGCGTAATTGGTTTTCTCTTCGATACATGGTTTTACACATACATAGTTATGTTCAAAATATATATTTGTATATAGAAAATTATTTGATATATTACCAGCGGAGTTTTTTAAACTCCTCAAGTAAGTGTAAGGCTTGACAAGTGCATTATAGGGTATAGTAAAAATAAATAAAATTTAATTATATAAATAAATGTGACACTTGTCACACTCAATCCACTTGCAGAATCTAAAAAAAATTCATTAACGGTATATCAAATAGGGGTGGGTATTCGATCGAGTCAAGTCGAATTGAGTAAAAAAATTTCGAGTTAGCCGAGTTGACGAATCCTATTTTAGCAACCAAACTTAATTTGAATTTTTTTCGAATCGAATCGAATTGAGTAAAAAAATTTCGAGTCAAGTCGAGTCGAGTTAACGAATCCTATTATTTATACTCAATGTTGCATTTACATGGACCGATTATTTAACTAGTAGACGAAGTACAAGATTATTTAACTACATAAACAATATAATGATTTTGTCTTTTAACTTAATGAGTAAACATTTATCAAAACGTTGTAGTTTTGCCTTTTAACTTAATGATTTTGACTTTTAACTTTTTAAAAAGGTAAACATTTATCAAAACAATGTAGTTTTGCCTTTTCTTATTTGAATTTTCGGATAACTCGAATTATGTAATTCATATTTGAGTTAAACAAAAAAACTTAGTTTTTTATTCGAGTTGATCCGAATAACTTGATTAACTCAAATAACTCAATCTATTTAATTCAAAATTTAAAATTTTTATCGAATTTTTCGAATTTTATCGGATTTTGCTCACCCCTAATTACCCATTTATATATTACACGTAAAATAAATTTAAAACATTTTTATTGTCAATTAAAATTACAAATTTGAAAATATCAATTTAATAATATTCTTAACTATTGAATACAAATATTTTTTAATAATAAATATTATTGTAAAATATTAAAATACATAAACATTTTATTTTATTTCATAAGGATAATTTCATAAGTTAATACTATATTTTAAAAAAATTGTTTAGTAAACTAAATTTGATAATATAACCTTTTTTTTTTAATTTTAACGTAATCAAATTTCTATCAACCATATTCTACTAAAATCATAAACTGAAAAGGTAACATATATTCTCTTAAAGCCTTGCTCATAGCTTTTAGTTTTGGTCTCAAACTTGAGACATCATCAAATATATTTTTTTGAAATAATAAAAATTCAAGAGGAAAGCTATCATTCACCTTAAATTAAAAAAAGTGCAAAATACTTTATTATTTTAAACTCATGAGATAATTATATAATAAATAAATTATTACATAAGTTTCAAGTAAACCAAATACTTCATAATGTATAGTTCAATGAAATACAAGAAAATGGAACTTAATTTGCCATAAGGTGAAGAACTTTTTTGGAAACTCCAATTTTTTTTGAGTGAAAATATCTTATATTATCATTAAAAAGTTATTATCTCCATTTTCTCTCACCTATTTTTTCTTTCTAATCTCAATTTTAATTGTTTTGATGATGATTTTTGTAGAGGCTTAATTCCATTAAGCACTGCCGTATGAAAGCTTGTAAACAAATAATAGTCTACTATACTTTTTCTGAAAGTAGTTGTGGTTTTAATTTTTAGTTCACTCTGTTTTCTTTAGAAATAGTGGTGGTTCTTGTCCACTCTATTTCTCTTAAAGCATATGTGATTTTAGTTTTGATTTTAGTTTTTAGTTTCTATGTTTCTAGTCTTATTTTGGCTTATTCATAAGATTTTTCAAGGCAAAGACACTTTCAAATCTATTGGGAATTGTTCCTAGAGGATCTTGTAAAGTTAAAGCACCGTAATGATGTTAACAAAATTGGACTCTAAGATGATGATGAGGAGAGTAGACCATTTGTGTCTTGGCTTTTTGTGCACCACTCATGTTTATAAAAAAAACATTGTGACATTTCATTTTTTATAGCATTTTCAGCCCGGTCATTTTTTATATATCGCAAAGGTCTATTCCATCGTTTAGAATAAAAAAAAAGTGTCACAAGAGATTTTTCAATCTATAATAAATATTTATCTTTTTTTTTAAATATTTCTAACTTCGAACTTTCTTGATTCCCATCCAGATAAGAAGTTTCATAAACCGGTCTATTTTTAGAGTATGTCTCTTTAAAACAAAAGTGGAGTTCGCCCTTTATTTTTATTCTTTCCAGTTACTCGTAGCTTTTCTGTTTCGTCGATTTTGCTCGGATCCACCTCTTCCTCCGAAAAAAAGAGAAGAAGTATTTTCTTGGTCCCTTGTTTCTGGTTAGCCCCTCCCCCTTCGGAAAGAGTTTCTATTTCTATGTTTCTTTCTTCCTCACTTTCCCCCACTTCTTCCATTTTGGAAATTCCTTTTAGTTTCTTAGTTAGAATGGGTGACGGTATTTTGCCTAAATAGTAAACACATGTAATAAATAACAGAATACTAAAGATTTGAGCCATAGAATTTCTAAATTATGATACAAGATACTTATTAAATCGAATAAGTACATTAGACCTAATTAAATTATTTTGCTGTATCCAGACTAATACCAACCCAACCCATTTCATCAATAAAATATGACCACTTAATCAAACAACAAAACTACTTGTTACAAATAACATATTGTTGTTGCATCGAAACATATAGATGTTGACTAATCTGGCTAACATTGAACTTGGTAAAATTAAATGGTCGAATAATTGAATAATTTGATTATTCAGGAATACACATTGAATGCTAAGATTACGCATTGAATTTCTAGTAGGACGTCTATGATCAAAAAAGTCTTTGTGATTGTTCCAGAAGAAATGAAACAAAAGATACGGTAGAGCTAGGACAGTTATTGTATGAGATTTACCCAATGCTAAATGCAAAGGTACATAGTAGATTGATATGAACATCATGAGCTGGCCTGCAATAAACCCAGTTGTTGCTGATACTCTCTTCTCGGTTCCTTCTTCTCTTTCTTCCATTACTCGAGCTCGTAGAAGGAAGATATAAGAGGGACCTAAGGATAGTGTGGTCAGAAATCCATAATAGAGTCCGACCATAACGACCGAATTGATCATCGTCATGTATAAGGATATTAGATTCCCTGGTATAAAATATTTTAAAATCATCATTAACCTCCCTTTTTTTCTTTTCTATTTCTGGATTATTATATGATGATTTTGAACTTTCCATATACATATATAGAAATAGAAAAAGATAGACTAGAACGTAAGTTTCTTGGGGCTTTTGGCTGTAAATTTTTTGTTGATTAAAATTTATTGTTAGGTCAATTTAATGATGGCAGTTAGAGTGAAATTATCGACTGTTGATCAAGGCATTGCATCTCTGGTTTGTTACTTAATCCTTATTGTGTTGTGATTACTGTTAGTTTGTCTTTTTATTCTATTTGATTTTTTGTTGTTGTAGACAATGATATTTGTGAATCAATTTATATTGTTTTATTTATTGTTTGTATTATATGTCATGTTTATTTATCTCTTATTCATGGTTCCTATTAATGACAAGTATTTTATTATTCAAAGAAAATGTTATTATTTAAGTGTCTAACTGAGTTTTAATTAGAACTCAACATCAATTTAGTAAATAAAAGTATTTAAACAATTAACTAGATTACATAGGTGAATCAACACATTTATTTTTTTATAAATTAAAATAAATAATATATTGTATGTAACATGTTTAATGTAAGTAATATTTAAAATAAATGATTTTTTATAAATAAAAGAAGTTGAAAATACTATAAAAATTTAGAATTATATTAGAAAGTAAATTATAATATTAAATTAAAGAAAAAGGCAAAACAATGTGCATCAATTATAATAATTTAGGATAAGTATGAAAGATATTTACATTAAATTAATTAAATATGAAATATATTTAAATTAAATTAATAAACACATTTAATAACAATGATTAAAAAATAATTATTAAAGTCTTATATGCTAAACCATTTTTACATTTTTAAAAATCTTTCTCTCATTTGTTTAAAACTTCATGTATAATAATAATAATAATAATAATAATAATAATAATAGAAGAAGAAGAAGAAGAATAAACAACGTACTAAAAAAATATAACATAATATTTGTGGGAGAATGCCTCTTATTTTGACTAAAATTTATTTTGGCTTTTCTTCTCCTAGTTAAACTCTATTTTTAGTTTCCTGCTTAAACTCTAATTAATCTAGAGCTGTTGTAGTCATATATGCTACGAATTTCAGCCTATAAATATGCCTTAGTTACTCTAAGTTTTACACAACAAAAATATTTATATTGAGAGAATTTTGTTCTCTGTTTCGAAGGGCTTTTTCTTATGAGGCTTCAGGTTTTCTTTTAATTCTCTCCATATTTTGTACTCTCATTTGGTATACTGAAATCTCCTTTTGCTTGTGATTTTTAGCCTCTTTTGAGGAGTTTTTCCACGTAAAATTTGCATGCTGATCTTTTCGATTCTTTTTTTTTTTTCACTTTGTTCGTTGTTTAATTGGGTTTATCTCCTAGAAATTGGTATAAGAGCTAGTTTGATTTTCACAATCAACCCGTTCAGAGATGGCAATGTCAAGGTTAGATATTGAGAAGTTTGACGGAATTGTAAATTTCAGCTTGTGGCAAGTTCAGATGGCGACAATACTAATTTAAGATAGTCTGAAAAATGTCGTTACAGGGAAGAAGCCTGCAGATATGGATTAATCAGAACGGGAAGAGCTTGATGAAAAGACTCTATCCACTATTCAATTATGCCTCACGAATAATGTGTTACATGAGGTTTTGATGGAGAAAACAACGTCTGCGTTATGGGAGAAACTAGAAGTCTTATATATGACGAAATCTCTGGCTAACACGTTAGTATTAAAACATCTCTACATGTTCAGAATGGTCGAAAGTGAGTCCATCACAACTCATATTAGTGAGTTTGTTACCCTTCTTAATGACTTAAAGAATCTCAAAGCAGAGATTAGTGACGAGGATCAAGCTATGCTGTTGTTATGCTTTTTTCCATCTTCTTATAAAACTTTCAGGGAAACTCTAATTTGTGGGAGAGATCATCTCTTGTTCGAGGAGGTGAAGGGGAATCTTCTGAGTAAGGATAAACTCGACAATGAGTTAGCCTTCCCCTCCCCCCAAAAAAAGATGGGCAAGCCTCAGATCTAGTTTCAAGAGGCAAACAACAAATCGGAATAACAAATCGAAACATGTCTAAAGCACGGTCCAAATTCAGAAATCGTGACAAATATTATGGCTATTGTAAAAAGGTGCGTGTAACATCCCAAAAATTAGGGGTTAGTAGAATCGAGTTTGTGAATCGAGAGAGAGTGGTCATGCCTTAATTTTTTAAATTTATCTATGCATTTTAAGAAATAATTGAGGTATTAGTTTGTTGGTTAAGTGTTATTGAAATGTTCCTTGAAACCCAGGTTCAAATCTTTTCTCTCTCACCATTTTTATTATTTTGCAAATTCTTCCTTAAACCCTAGTTTGTGACATGTCTTTTTTTTTTCTTTTTGCCACAAGATTTGTTAACATATTCCCCACCATATTTCTATCATTTTTCCTCATTAAATTTAGGCCCAAATCTGAAATCTTAAACTCCAAAATCAATCCCAAACATTGCCAAGAAAGTGTCATTGCGTTTCTCTCGACTAGCTTGGGTAATGTCTCTTTTCTCTTCAATTTCTTGATTAATTTTGTCAATTAAAAACAAAAATTTCTAGATCTGGAATTTAAGGGATTTTAAATTATTTAAAAGTTATTTTTTTATATTTTAATGAGATTTCAAACCATTTTAAAATTCAGCCACAATTTTGGCCACCGCGGGTGGTGGTGCGTGCGCCTATGTGCAAGTAAGGGGGCTGTTTTGTTTCTTGGTTCTTGATTATTTTTTCCAGCCTTAATTTGAGTTCTTGAACCCTCCTAATCAACTTTTAAACCCATTTCAATTACGGAAAAAAATTCTTGATCGATTGGCCATTCAAAACCCACAAATCGTGACGCATAAGTGCAATTAAGGGTAACCAGTTTGTTATTTTGACATAGTTGTGGGGTAAATGTTATGAATTGATTAAATGAAGAAATTTAATCATTAATTAGCTACTTATTTTCCAGTATATTATTGAATTAGGTGTTGACCCAAATGCCCCAAATCATTCGTAAAGGAGAAGAACGATTGTACGTAAGGTTCGCACCGATACAGTGTAAGGAATCTAACTAGTTTGGATTCATAAAATAGTTATAATTTCAACGATTAGTTTGAACTCATAAGTGGGTGTTTGGGGTCTAGTTTAGTGGTAAATTTATTGAATTTATACTAAATTTTGGTTTAGGTTCGTTTAAGGAATTATTAACGAAAATTAGAAGATTCGCTAGTGTGTTGCGAGAAAGGAAAAAATAAGGTGTGGGTCCTAAACTCATAAAATTGTTTAAAAATGTTAAATATCATGTTATATTTGACAAATTAGCTTACTGATTGGATTGGCTTAATAGCCAAATTCTTGATTTTGTGAGTGGTTGAACAAGTAATTTTCGAGCTTTAAAAGATTGACATGGCAAAATTGCTAGTTTGATAGTAGGAATGTTTGATTGAGTTTGTAATTGCATATCTGAGTTATGAGATATGAGAATGTTTGAATGAATGATATAATGTGTTGAGATATTAAGCTTATGTATGATTTAAACGCATGAGATATTTGTTATATTTTGTACTGAAAAGGGCGCTATTTATGCACAATAAAAATCTGTAAAGTATGTGAAATTGAACGATATTGATTGATACCAACACAATGGTAATTTGAAAGATTAGGACACTGTTTCCATTTACTGAAAGTTTGTAATTATTGAGGACATGCTGAGCATGTCAAATGAATGTGAAAAGTATTGAGTTATGATTATGTATGAGATTGTGTGACATATTACTTATGCATTAGATTGGGATTTTGTGGTTGACGGAGGAGTTCCATGGAGTACTGACGGCATATTAAGTCTGCATTATTCATAGTCAGTGCACTGCACCTAGAGTACCGAGGGGAATGGCGATTTATCACATTTTTATTGGTAGCTTGTCTGCATTATTACTGGAAGAATTTTCTGCATATTGTTATCGGTGGTTTTAACCACAACGGGCTTAAGCCCATAATATTTTGGAGTTCAGATGACAGGTTCTAGGGAACTCGTGGTATGTAGCGGATGGTATGGGTAGGAAACTTTTTGCATTGCATCATGCTCACGACATGTTTGAATGTTATTGATTTATGCTATGTATTGTATTGTGTTGTATTGAATGATATCGGAATTAATGATTGTTACTCAAATGAATGATGTCCCATGCTCATACACCGTTTAAAATTAATTTGATAATCACTATGTAATGATATGAAATTCCTCTGATGGTTCTGTTTTCTTCTATTAAAGCTAATCTATTCCACAATATTTGATATTTATGTATGTTTAAATAATTGTTCGACTTACATTGAGCTTTTCATAAGCTCACCCCAATAGTGTTTAACTTACACTGATATTTAGGATCGGACTCGACATTCGGAAAATCACCTTGGACCTCGAATTATTTTTTAAATAAGTATTAATCAGTCTTTATTTGTTTTGGCTTGTAATTTTTAATTATTTCTGGTCTGTGGCTTAATAACTTTTCTTTTGGGGATTTTTGCATGCATCGATTACTCAAGCATAATAACCGAATAATGCATGAGATCGGACTTAAGTAAAATTTGATATTGCTCCCTAGTTTTCGATGCATTGCAAAAGAACCATTTTTGAAAAATAAATCAATAAGGAAACTAAGTTTTCAAATGACTTGAAAAATGGTTTTTTTTGCTACATTAGTTTAACATCGAGTTTTTTTTAAGAAGAGTGACAAGCAAACTTTTTTCTAAAATAAGACTATCAACAATAAAATGAATCCTAAGTATACATGACCTAATGAATGGATGCTTTTAAGCTAACTCAAAGTAGAACTACAATTTTCTCTAAAATGAGTTTATTTAAGATCTTTAAAAGTAACTTAAGTTAGCTTAACCATTTCGGTGGCTAATGTAGCCTTCTCAATCTAGCCATAATGTCTAGGCTGGGTTTGGGAGGTTATAGTGCGTCACGTTGAGGCAGAATGATGGAAACTTCAAAATAAAATTAAAAGGGATGCCGAAAATGACGAGAAAGATAAACAAAAAGCTAAAGTTGTTGATGCTAGTGTAGGAGAGGACAGATGTGATGATTTCTTGTTGGTGCCAACGAGTAAAAGCTTTCATCTTACTTCCGAATGGATCTTAGATTCAGGGTGCTCCTATTACATGTGTCCCAACAGGGACTGATTCTCCATATACAGTTTAATTGAAGGTGTAGTTGTACTGATAGGGAATAACTCTCCATATAAAATATTTAAAATTGGAACAATAGAAATTAGGATGCACGACAGAATTATTCAGACACTTTCAAATGTCAAGTATGTTCATGATTTAAAGAAAATCTTATCTCATTGAGAATTTTGGATTCTAACGGTTGTAGGATAGTCATTGAGTCAAATGGCTTAAAATTTTCTCGTGGGGATCTTGTTATGATGAGAGGATAGAAAAAGGGAAGGCTATACATTCTGCATGGGTCAACGCTTACTAGTGCGACTGCGATTGTAACACCCTATACCCAGTCTGGTCATCAACACGAGCTATAAGGTATCACAACTATACAATTTTAACATTTTTCATAATTTAATCAAACATAAAAAAAATCATATGTAATAATTTCCATACTAATCAATTAAATCGGGACCTAAATCGAGCTTATGGGACATTTAAAACAAACCGGGAACAATTCTGGATTAAAATGAAACTTTTACAAAATTTTGAGTAAAAAGTGAAAAAATGGGTCACACGGTCGTGTGGCCAAGCCGTGTGATAGAACTCTGCCCGTGTGGCTAAAAAACATAGCCGTATCACGAAATCGTGTAACAACTTGTGGACGTGTAGCTTAGGGTCATGCGGCCATGTCACCAGGCTGTGTAACTTTCTAAGACCGTGTGGACAAACTTGTACCAAAAATCAAAGAGGCCATATGCCCGTGTCATGCAACCGTATGGGGTACACAACCGTGTGGTAGACCGTGTGTGCCCAAAAACACCTTTTAACACAAACCATTTCACATACAAAAACTTAGACTCCAAGCTATGCATTAACCAGCTTTCAAACCTATTCAAAATGTGCCAAAACATGCCAAAATATACCAATTCACAATAAACCTATGTGCTTAACCAATATGCTCTCATTGGCACCACAATTCAAATATAAACAACAATCATTCAACCTTCAAATGAAAATATAATCCATTCTAGGTTCAAAATTGACCATAAAAAAATTGTCTGTAACGCATGGTTTGTGCAAGTGTACACATTCGTTATCAAGTAATAAGTAAGTAAAAGAGTTATAGTCTCCACAGGGACTATATATGTTAATCAATTAATTGTAAAATTAAAGTTAAAAATTTGGTGAGAAAAACACAATAATTTTTTAGTGATTGATGTAAAAATAAATGACTAAATGTAAGATGATCATTAATGCAAATTAATCTAAATGCAAAGTATGAAATGAAATGTATGAGATGAGTTTAGCAGCAAAAACATAAACTTCACCAATCAATAACATGAATAGGTTAGAATAATTACATCATTCAATTCTGATTTATTTTTCTCATGTTTAACAGTGTTCGAAAAATATTCCATGGCAACTCGATCTTTCATTGACTTGAAACCAAATTAAGTCCTTTCAGAATCTTTTACTTAGTGAAACATGCATTATACTAATCATATTAAACTAAGGGTTTCTTAGAATTCATATGAAGTAACATAGACTGGGTCAGTTTGAAACAATTTAATCACATAAACATAAAAGCCATGTAGTTAATAGAGCTCAGTCGAGATATTATAAACCTTTAATTTATTCTGGGTCGGATATAAATTAAGCATGCACTTTTCAATTTTTGTGTCTATTAGCTGTCGTCTGGTTTGAATCGCTCAACTAATTCTAATGCGTGTCCAATCACGTATGAATGAAATACATACTTGAGTTTAATTGAGAACATGAACGACTGAGGCACAAACACCATAAACATGATTTAAACAAACTTTATTAAATTGATGCAATCATCCAAGCTAAATATATTTAAGCTACCATTTTTATGGCAATATAACAAAACACATTGCAAACATGATTTAATTAAAGTAACAAAGTAAAGGAAGAATAAACTCTATTCGAATCAGCAGTCTTGTGAACTGTGATTGAAGAAGTTTCCTCCAATCCTCTGTTGCTCCTTTGCTAATGGCTTCTTAAGGTCGCTGGCCAAGAGATAATCTTTTCAATGTTTTGCTGGCTAAAAAAGAAAAGGTATATGGGATACTATGCATGGAGATGAAGAGAGGGAATGAGAGAAATGAATAAGGGATATATGTAGAGATGAGAAAAGAATGTAGGGATGCTTTCAAATGAGGAATTGAGGTAGGTATTTATAGTGAAGGTTGGTGGATGGGTTTACTAAAATAGTGTGAAAAATCCCCCCATTTACTTCTTTGCTTGGTCGGCCACATGTTGTGGAAAGAAATGGATGTTGGTTGCTTGATTCAAGCATGCTTGAATTAAACAAGGGTTGGACGATTTTAAAGCCAAATCTTGTGGGTTGATTTCTGATCCATTTGCAGCTGCTCACAAGTGGCATGCCGAATTGGGCTTGTTCTTCTCTTGTTGGACGTTTTGGTAACCCAATTATTTACTAGACTTGTCCATAAATTGATCCATGTTCAATTAGATCAAAAGCAACTTCTTCATGACCCTTTTACATGTGTTTGCCGTCCATGTTGAGTGAATTTGGGCATGTCCATGGAACTTTATTTTGTAATTAAATCATGCATAATTTCCTTGGTCCAACTGCATTAAATAAAGTAAAAAATTAATATGTAGCAAAATAATTAAATTATGCAATAATTTAATACAAAATAACATAAAATTACATTCTTCCTTAAATCATGTCCATTATTGAAATATGAACAAAATCCACTCAATTAATAATAAAATACTCGAGATTAATATTAATTTAAGTAAAAATGTGTTATAACTACTAAAAAACCCTATATAAATTAGAGTTTACAATTATCATTTCAACAAAGCACAAAACATTCCAAGACACCTATTAACCTAAACATTCCAAATCAACCATTAAAAAGACATTTACCATCACACACCACAATCAACCAAAATACCAATTTTGATTTACATCAATACACATATTATACTTCAAATGGCACAAAATATAACCATAGTGCTTATAGCATACATAACTAAAACCCTATTTACATGCCACTTATAACCGAGCCAAAATAAACGAATAACTACCAAAAGAGTTATTAAATAGTGTGATCTCCAACGAAGTTCCAATTGATAGCATAAGTCTGACAATCTACAAGGAAAAAAACCAAATAGAGTAAGCTTACGTAAAACTTAGTAAGTTCGTAAAACAAAAACATCATATACCTGTCAATTTAATTTACAAATCATATTTATAACGTAGAACTAACCAGTCTTTGTCTTGTTTCATCATTCCAACTATACGAAATGATTAAACCTGAATCGTTCACATGATCAATACATAAAATGTTAAATATGATTAAACTATACGAAATGATTAAACCTGAATCGTTCACATGATCAATACATAAAATGTTAAGATTCATATACTAATATATAATCAACCAAATATAATTCAACATATCGTCTCATTTCATTTTCCTTTCGATAGTTAACTTTTTTACTCGGAGAACAATAGTAAATTGAATTCAGATACACAAGAGGGTAATGCCCACACAAGCTGACAAAAGGACATTAACCGATACATGATGCTGCTCACACAAGCTTCAGAGAATCTGCAACACATGCAGGATCTCAAGCCATCGGTATGGTATCCATCACCGGTACATAGTATCTACCAAATAAAATTTTGGCAAAGAGTGCTTGCTACTACAACACCGATACAAAATACTTGCTACTAAAATCACTGGCAACTTGTGACTGCTAAATATAACACCGGCATAGAGTGCCTGCTACACCCTAATGACATGTCGTTTGTATCCTAGTTATTCATTAAGTTCACATGGGCTTAACCTTTATACCTTGATCCTTTCATGTTATTAACCATATGCCAAGATTAATTTAATACCAACTTCCCATAGCATCACATGTTTCAAATTGAACAAATACAAAGCCATATTTTTTCATTCAAGTCTTTGATCACATTTACAACTTACCTTTATCAACCATGTTTATTAAACACATATACACAAACAATTATATACAACTATTATTTCAATATTAATAAACATAAGAACATCTAATACGAACTTACCAAAAAGCAGTAGTTACCAACACTATGACGACTATTCAACAACTTTTCCTTTCTCGCGGTTATCAACTGACTGATTTGTTTCTTGATTTAATATAATAGTTTAATTCAATTAACCAATTCAAATACCATAAAACACTTAAATTCACATATTTGACCCTTTATCAAAATTTTACGCTTTTACCCTAAACATTTACCTTTTATCCATTTTAGTCCCTAAACCCGAAACTTACACAATTATCACAATTAAGCCCAAAGCCTAACTAGTCAAATTTTTGTTTATTCAACTGTAAACCATATTTATTGAAATTTCACATAAATTTCATGCTAAAATTATTATTTTATCAATTTAGTCCTTAAACTTAAAACTAATCAAAATCACTTTACAAAATAGTCATTTTAACTATCAAGCTTAGTAATCTATCATCAAACCTCAAAAACATCACAAATTCATCAATGGTATAATTCAAAACATTTAACAATTTTACAAAATAGTCCCTGAGTTAACTAGATTAAGTTACAACGATCTCAAAAATATAAAAAAAATATTAAAAATAGATAATTTAGGGACTTAGATGCAAGGAAATGAATGGTCGAACCTTGAAGGTTTGAAAATGCCCTCCAAAGGTTTTGTTTTTTCAAACATTTGATAAAGAATTTAGGTGGAAGATGATGTTTATAAATTTTTTTATGATTTTTTAACTTATTTTATTATTCAACATTTTTAATTAATAAAAAAATTCAACTAAAACTTTCACCTACCGTCCACTTTTATTTTTTAAGCCATTTAATTGAGAAAAATCAATAGCGAGCAACTTTTGTAACTTACGATTTAATCCTTTTTACTTAATTAACTATCCAAACGTCAAAATTTCTGACCAAATTTCAATACACCTATATAATCACTCCATAAATATTTAATAAAATGCTTACGAGTTTGGTTTACAGAAATGAGGTCCCTATATCTCATTTTCCGAAACCATTTGACTTTAAGGACAAACCACTTTTACTTAACTATTCATTCAATTAGAAAAATTTATCATATCAAAATTCAATATTATACTATATTTGACTCATAAATATTAAATAATAATATTTATAGATTCACTCGTTAGATTTATGGTCCCGAAACCATTATTTCCAACACTACTAGAAAACATGCTGTTACAACGATTACCAAAGAAAAGTCGAAATTGTCACCACGTAGCGACGAGAATGAACCTAACGTCGTGACGACACGATGTGACTCTTTCCCCACCGATTCTGATTTGACCAAACTTTGGCACATGCAACTAGGTCATATGAGTGAGAAATGTATGACAGTCTTGTGCAATAGAGGTTTTCTCAATGACATTGGAGTTGGTAAGTTAGGTTTCTGTGAGCATTGCGTTTTCAAGAAACAAATCCGAGTTAGTTTCGATTCAGTAGTGCATAGAACAAAAGAGACTCTAGATTATATTTATTTCGATTTTTGGGGTCCATCTTCTAACATTTCAAAAGGAGGTAATAAATATTTCCTAACTTTTAATAATAATTACATTAGAAAAGTTTGGGTTTATTTCTTAAAACAAAAAAATAGAGTCTTCAAAATCTTCAAACAGTGGAAGACACTGTTAGAAAAACAAATTAAAAAATACGTGAAGCGGTTGAGAACAAATAATGGTCTTGAAATCTGTTTGTCAAAGTTCAATGATTTTTGCAAACGGGATGGAATTGAAGACATTAAACCGTTGTTGGAACTCCACAGCATAATGGAGTTGCAAAACGAATGAACAAAACCTTGTTGGAAAAGGCTCGATGCATGTTTTCTAATGTAAGCTTAGGGAATGAATTTTGGGCTGAAGCCATAAACCTGACAAGTTATTTGGTAAATCGATCTCTTCATCAAACATTGAATGGTAAAGTTCCAGATAAGATATGTTCAGGTAATCCTCTAAATTATTCTAATCTTAGAATTTTTGGTTGTCCTACTTATGCTAAATTGATCCAGGGAAAGCTCAAACTAAGGGCCGCTAAATGCATCTTTCTGGGATACTCTGCCTATACAAAATGTTTTAAGTTATGGTATTCAGAATCTAACAAAATAATTGTTAGTAGAGATGTTACATTTGATGAATCTGCCATGTTGCAATCAGAAGAATAGATTTTTACTTTTAAAGACATAACAAATCAGAGTATCTTAAGCAAGGTGGAGTCAAAAGTCAAAACAGGGGGCGACGTCACGACGAGCAAATGCCTAATATCATAACGACACGATGAACAGAAGTCTCGTTTCGATGAAGATTCTTACAACATTGCGATGGCACGACAAAATTTTGATTCTTACAAGTTTGAAGCCATTTTAAATCTGTTTGGGGTTCCATCCGACCCTCAGGTACCCTCACCATCTCAGTTAACTAATTATAAGTTTGCTTGTGACAGGAAAATGTAAGAAATACGACCATCATAGAAATATTGTGAAGGAAACCTAGTGGCTTATACTTTAAGTGTTGCTGATAGCATTGATTCAACCAATGCTTCATGTTATTATGAGGCAGTTCAAGCCTCTGATTGTAGAAAATGACTCGTTTCGATGGAAGAAGAGATGAATTCACTTCAAAAGAATGAGACTTGGAGGCTAGTTAAACCACCCATTAGTAAAAGAATCGTCAGTTGCCAATGAGTGTTTAAAAAGAAGGAAGGTTCGTGTCCTAATGACACTATATACAAGGTAAGACTAGTTGGAAAGGGCTACAATCAAGTGGAAGGAGTTGATTTTCATGATGTTTTCTCTTCCTTTGTGAAACATATGTCTAATCGGGCGCTTTTAGCCCTTGTTGCATCAAATAATCTTGAGTTAGAACAGTTAGATGTAAATACTACTTTCCTTCATGGTGACCTAAGGAGGACATCTACATGCAACAACTGGAAGGCTTAAAATTTGAAGGTAAACAAGATCATGTTTGTCTTTTACAAATGTTTTTGTACGATTTGAATCAATCTCCTCGGCAGTGGTATAAAAAGTGTGACTCATTCACGTTGAGTATTGGTTTTTTTCGAAGTTAGTATGACAATTGTGTTTATCTACAATATCTTGATGATGATTCTTTTATATATTTGCTGCTTTATGTTTGATGATATGTTAATTGCGGCTAATAATTCATCTGAAATTGATCGTTTTAAAACCATGCTTAACTCTAAGTTTGAGATGAAAGATTTAGGTGCAACAAAGAAAATTTTGGGATAGAAATTTTGAGAGATAAGCATTTAGGGAAATTGTTTTTATCGCAACAAAGGTACATCAAGAAGATTCTTGAGCGATTTGAGATGCAAGATGCAAAATCGTAAATACTCTTTAGTTGCACACTTTAAACTCTCAATTTCAGGTTCCCCATAGAATGAAGAAGATGAAAGGTGCATGTCAAAAGTAGCTTATTCAAGCGTAGTTGGAAGCTTGATGTATGCAATGGTATACATTCGTCCTGTTATTTCACATGTTGTTAATGTTGTTAGCCGATACATGACAACTCTTGGTAAGTTACACTGGTATGAAATTAAGTGGATTTTCAAATATTTACAGGGTACTTCTAACATGTGCTTAGAGTTTGGAAGAACTCAAAAGTGTCTAGTCAGATATGTTGATTTTGATTATGAATGAGACTTAGATCGAATAAGGTCTCTCACAGGTTACCTATTTGCTTTTGAGAATTGTGCTATTAGTTGGAAAGCGACACTTCAAGCTTCAATGACTTTGTCGACTCCTAAAGTAGAATACATGACAATTACATAAGCAGTAAAAGGAACAAATTGGTTAAGGGGCCTATTCAATGAACTGGTAAGTGAAAAAGGGGGCAGCTGCCGTATATTGTGATAGTTAAAGTGCCATACATCTAACTAAAGATCAAATGCATCATGAGAGAATGAAGCACATAGGCATTTGTTATCATTTTATTCAAGAGGTGATCATTCAAGGGGATATTCAAATTCTTAAAATTGGCACAGAACACAATCCGACCGACATGTTGACAAAGAGCCTTCTAGTTTCAAAGTTTGACATTGCTTGGACTTGGTAAGTAACCGACGAAGAATCAGTTAAACCCGTAACAGGGCTCAGCAAGGGAGTGGATCCAAATATAAGTCAAGGTGGAGATTTGTGGGAGAATGCCTCTTATTTTGACCAAAATTTATTTTGGCTTTTCTTCTCCTAGTTAAACTCTGTTTTTAGTTTCCAACTTAAACTCTAATTAATCTAGAGCTATTGTAGTCATATATGCTACGCATTTCAACCTATAAATAGGCCTTAGTTACTCTAGATTTTACACAACAAAAATATTTAGATTAAGAGAATTTTGTTCTTTATTTCGAAGGGTTTTTTCTTGTGAGGCTTTAGGTTTTCTTTTAATTCTCTGCATATTTTGTACTCTCATTTATTATAGTAAAATATCCTTTTACCCGTGATTTTTATCCTCTTTTGAGGAGTTTTTCCACATAAAATTTGCATGTTCGATATTTTCGATTCTTATTTTTTTCACTTTGTTCGTTGTTTAATCGGGTTTATCCCCTACAATATTCTATTATGTCACCATCAATTAAAATGATCTTACATATCTCTCTAGTGCTCTTGAATATTTCTTTTTGGGATACTTTGAACTTATTAATTCTAACAAATTTCATTCTTTTTACTAATGAATTTTTCTTAGATACTACTAATGTATGCTATTTATAGATTTAAACTTAAATTTTAATTGATATATAACTCTAACATTAATTAAGTTATAATTAAAAGATAAAATCATTTTTCTATTTATATACTTAGACTTCTATTCAAACTATAACTTCATTTTATTATGATAAAAAATATGAAAATAAAAATAGTTTACTTATAAAAAATAAAAATATTGTAGAATTTTTAAAAACAATATTTTAACCTTAACCATTGTTTATTTTGACTTATTATAATTTATATACTTAAACTTTTATTCAAGTTATGACTCTATTTTAAAGTGAAAAAAATTATCACAACTTATTTTTAAATAGAGTTATAAATAATAATTCCAAACTAAATTTTAAATATTTTAAATGTTAATTTAAGTCTTTCCAAATTAGTATTTATATATATTAAATTATAATTATAAATAAATATTATTAAAAATATAAAAAATACCATCTAAACCTAAAATAAATATAAAAATATAGGATATTTTAATTAAAGAATATTAAATATTTTAACTTTACTGCTAAACCAAAGGATCATTGTCAACATTTATTGATTATATTTTTCTTATTTTATTGCCAATTTATTTCCTTGTAATATTCTTGTTAAGCATATAGAAAAGGAATTTATATTTCCAATTTTATTCCGACAACAGAGAAAAGAACGAAAAAAAAGCGACAACGACGACGACAACAACAACAACGATGACTTGATTTTCATTTTCTGAGTTTCTATTATAATGTGACGAAATTTACAAGAAAAGTGAAACCCCCAGCTTTACCTTTCAACCCACCAAACTCAGATCCAACACTCTTCTGCCTTCTTCTTCAGGTACTATTAATGCTTCTTCTTTTCATTATTAGGGTATTTATTCTTTGCTGTTTTTGCTTATGTTCATTAAAAACTTCTGATTAATTTTGGGTCATAAAAGCTGAGTGCTTCATAGAAGAAATTTTACAACTTAGTCTCTACTCTATGCTGTCCTCTTGATTGAGTTTATGTTTTCTTTTTTATTTTTTGAATACTTTTTGTTTGCAGTGTTTTGTTTGATTTGTTTATTGAACAATGGATTCCAAACCCAAGAAGAGAGGTGCTATGGAGAATGGGGATACAGGGGAAGACTCGGTACTCGCAACCTTGATCGGGAATGGGGATGATTTGGGTCCTCTTGTTCGACATGCCTTCGAAATGGGGCGGCCTGAGGCTCTTGTTCACCAGCTGAAGCATATTTTGAAAAAGAAAGAAGCCGAAATTGAGGAGCTCTGCAAGACTCACTACGAGGAATTCATTCTTGCCGTTGATGAACTTCGTGGCGTCTTGGTTGATGCCGAAGGACTTAAAAGCGATCTTTCCAGTGATAATTTTAAGTTGCAGGAGGTTGGGAGTGCTCTTTTGGTGAAACTTGAAGAGCTCCTTGAGTCTTTTTCGATTAAGAAAAATGTGTCTGAAGCTATTAACATGTCCAAGATTTGTATTGAAGTCTTGGAGCTATGTGTCAAATGCAATACTCACCTTTCAGAAGGCCAGTTTTTCTTGGCATTGAAAACTGTAGATTTGATTGACACAAACTACTTGCAGAATATCCCTGTAAATGCAATCAAAATAATGATAGGGAAGAATATTCCTATAATAAAAGCTCATATCGAAAAGAAAGTGACTGCAGACTTTAACGAGTGGCTACTTCACATTAGGAGTTCTGCCAAGGATATTGGGCAGACTGCAATTGGTCATGCTGCATCGGTACGCCAGAGAGATGAAGAGATGCTTGAACGGCAGAGAAAAGCCGAGGAGCTGAACGTTTCTGGCTTAGGAGATGTGGTATATTCATTAGATGTTGAAGAAGTTGATGAAGATTCTGTTTTGAAGTTTGATCTTACACCTCTTTATCGAGCATCTCACATCCATTCCTGTCTTGGAATCCAAGAGCAATTTCGTCGATATTACTACAAAAATCGTCTATTACAACTCAATTCAGACTTGCAAATCTCTTCCTCACAACCATTTGTTGAATCATATCAAACCTACCTAGCTCAAATTGCAGGCTACTTTATTGTGGAAGACAGGGTCTTGAGGACTTCTGGGGGCTTGTTGTCTGCCGATCAAGTTGAGACAATGTGGGAGACAACTGTTGCAAAAGTGGTGTCGGTCTTGGAAGAACAATTTTCTCATATGGATTCTGCAACGCATCTTCTCTTGGTGAAGGATTATATCGCTCTTCTTGGGGTTACACTTAGGCAGTATGGGTATGAAGTGAGTTCAATTCTTGAGGTCTTGGACAATAGCCGAGACAAATACCATGAGCTTCTTTTTGAAGAGTGCCGTCAGCAAATTAGCAATGCTGTATCTAATGATTCCTATAACAAGATGGTAATGAAGAAGGATTCTGACTATGAAAATATTGTTTTGGCATTTCATCTTCAGACTTCAGATGTAATGCCAGCTTTTCCATATATTGCACCATTCTCTTCTATGGTGCCTGATTGCTGCCGCATTGTTCGATCATTCATCAAAAGCTCAGTTGATTACTTGTCTTTTGGAGTGAATTCTAATTTTTATGATGCAGCAAGAAAGTATTTGGACAAGCTCTTGATTGATGTGCTTAATGAAGTTGTAGTGACTATGTTTCAGAGTGACGGCATTGCTGTATCTCAAGCCATGCAGATTGCTGAAAATATACCATTTCTTGAAAGATCTTGTGACTTTTTCCTTCAACATGCTGCACATCTTTGTGGGATTCCAGTTCGATCAGTTGAGAGGCCTCAGGCCAGTTTGACTGCCAAGGAGGTCTTTAAAACTTCGAGACATGCAGCTTATCTGGCTGTCGTGAATTTGGTAAATAGTAAGTTAGATGAGTTCTTGGCGCTTACAGAAAATATAAACTGGACGGCCGAAGAGATATCCGAAAATAATAGTGAGTATATGAATGAGGTGGTCTTTTGCCTTGACACTGTTTTCTCAACAGCACTGCAAATTCTGCCATTGGATGCTTTATACACGGTTGGTTGTGGGGCTCTTGAGCATATTTCCAACTCTATTGTGGCTGCATTTCTCAGTGATAGTGTGAAGAGGTTTAATGCCAATGCAGTCATGGTTATCAACCAGGATCTACAGAAGTTAGAGAGTTTTGCTGATGAGAGGTTTCACAGCACAGGCCTAAGTGAGGTATACGAGGAAGGTAGTTTTCGAAGTAGCTTGATAGAAGCCCGGCAGTTGATAAACCTATTGTCCAGCAGCCAGCCGGAGAATTTCGCAGATCTTGTAATTCGGGAGAAGTCCTACAATGCTTTGGATCGTAAGAAAGTGGCTAGCATTGTCGAAAAATTCAAGGACTCAGCAGATGGGATCTTTGGGAGCCTTTCAACCAGAAATACAAAAACAAGTTCACGGAAGAAATCAATGGACATGCTCAAAAAAAGATTGAAAGACTTCAACTGAGAACGATTCAATTGTTTGCTGGCATTGGAAGCGGTTGTGTCCATCTTGATCTTCATATTTTCTTTTCCCCCTTTTCTAAATGACATGGTTTGTAGTTCATTTGATCGCAGATTATTATTAGTTTTATATTCCTCCCTATTGTCTTTCTGTTTTCTTTCTTCCGGTTAACCATCTTGGGAAATAAGTCGGGAAATCGCCAGATACATTCTCATACATTAAGGTCACTTCAAACTTTACTCAGAATCTCTTTTAGATACTTCTGATGTTTTATATTCAGCACTTAGTATTTATACCAGACATTCATTTATGGTATTATATTAAGAATTTAGGTCTTTATGATCAACACAATGACAATTTTCGACAAGAGAGAAGCTATTTCTGAGCAGAACTTTTTGGTAATACAAGAACAACTTAAAACTATGTTACTTAGGCTATGGTGTGACTGTCAGATGGTAGTAAGTGCTAGAGGTGGGAATGTTTACTCTTTCTAAATTTTTAATATATTTGGAGGGTCTAGTCCTCGTATCCATATCTAAATATGTTTTGGACTTGAGTGTTGGATAGGGGTACCTAAAGAAAAACTAGCCTTTGAAGAACTGGTTTGGAGCTGCATTTGATCGAAATTGCTGAATACGGCCAAACAAAGGTAAAATTTTCTTCTCATTCTTTTACAGCTCGTTTCTGTTTGCTTGCAGCTTTTGGCCAGAACAGACGTTTTCTCTTACGCACATGTATGTTTATTTTTGTGTATGTTTAGCACTGATTTCATTCCTTCTGCCTCATTTCTCTGTGGAACTTTTGATCTCCTTTTCTTTTTCACATTTGTTTTAATGTTATCTTAATGGCAGTTTCTAGAAGATCTTTTGGTTTGTAATTTTGCAACTGCTGTTGAATTAAGGATTTTACATACAAAAATTCTAAACTTGGGAGCATTTAGCAACTTGAAACTACAGCATTTGATCTGTTTAGTTGTTGGATTTGTATTTTCCAGGACATACATACTTTTAGCTTGAACCAATCTTGAGGTGGTGAAGTGCTTGAGAGATAAGAGTGTTAGATATTTATTTGGAGACCCTGTTCTTAAATGTAGAGAATTTTGACATAACATTGGATGGATATCATATAATGGTGATGTTTCCTCATCTTTGTCACTTGCCTACATAAAAATCCTGCGTTTCCTTTTTGAACCGAAGGAGTAGGTTGTTTTTCTTTTCTTTTTTAATTGAACTCCATTATCATGGATAACCAAACCAATCTAAATCAAATAAATATTATTGGTTATGCTCGATTCATTTTTTCTTTTTGATTTTTTTAAAAAGTTTTTATATAGTATTTGGGTGTATATTTTTCTCTAAAGTCATGTTTGAAGCAAAAAATGAATTTTAAGTTAGGGGGCATGGTTAGCTTAATGATAAGGTGTAAGTAAACATTCAAAGGGTCAAACGAATATGCAATGTAAATAAACTTCAATTCAATTATATGCATAATTGGCGTTAAAATATGTTTGTAAAATTTATACAGATATGGCAATTACAACTGTAGACAATATGATTAAAAAGGCTTTGAATATAAAAAAAATATATCTTTTTTTAATAAAAAAATGAAAATTTAAATGTTTTTTTTAAATTTCTTTAATTTTTAATTTTTAAGAATAAAGATTAAATTGACAAAATGTGTTAAGTTGAGGGTTAAATTTGTTAAATTTTGTAGATTCAGGATTAAACTAATAGAATCTGTAAACATAGGAGGGTTAAATTTGTTATTATGTCAATAAAAAAGGGTCACCGTTAGTAATTTATTTAATAGATGAGTGATCAAAATATTAAATTTTAATAATGTTAATGGCTAAAATAGAAAATTTTAAATTTGAGTGATTAAAATAGAAATATATTAATAGTTGGGTGACATTTTTATAGTTAACCAAAATTATTTAGTATTTATGTAACAAAAAGCAAAAGAAGAAAATGATAAAGTTTTACAAGTTTAGTCATTTATATATGATTTAAATTAAATTTTAGTTATGAACTTTAAAAAATTATGATATGATCACTAAACCATTAATTATCGTTAATAATGACAAGTTCATATATCATTTCAAACAAAAAAAAAATTCAGATTATATAGGTAATCCTTATACTTTTTCTCTTGAAAAATTTGAATCTTTTTTTTGTTATTTTTTTGGATAAATTACACTTAAGGTCACTAAATTATTAGTATGTTTACGTTTTGGTCACTCAAATTTAAAAGTTACAAAGTGATCATTGAACTATTTGAAAATTTTTGTTTAAGTCATTGGGTTGTTAAGGTTTTTTTTTTAAAGTCTGACTAGTGAGCTCTAAGCGATGATCCGGCAGTTGGTACGGTGGATTAATACCCACTGACAAGTAGAATAGCATATATTAGATCTAAGTCAATCTAATAGTCAGTGTTGAAAATCAAAGTAAATAATTATTTAGATTTTGGTTTGTACATTCGCGACGTTTAAGATTATTTCGTAAAAAAACATTGAACTGTAGAAGAGAAAGGGAATGAGAACTTCTGATTGGTGCAGGTGGTAGGAACAGAAAATGTCATACCACGATGATTTTAACAACTCAATGACTTAAATGAAAACTTTCGAATAATTCAATAACCATTTTATAACCTTTTGAAATTAAATAATTAAAACGTAAATTTACTAATAATTTAATGATATTGAGTGTAATTCGTATATTTCTTTTAATTTTACTTTCCTACTTTTTCTCTCTTCCCCCTTTCTTTATATTTCCTACGACCAAGTATTTCATTAAATCGCCAAATTGGTAATTAAGGTTGATGGTGATGACTATATTTTAATGAAAAAATTATTTATCAAAATGTTATGAATTTAAAATTATTTATTGAAACAATTCAAAAGGAACCTGTTTCTTGAGTTCCATGCTAAATCATCGTCAATTTTTAAACATCAAACACATTATTTGTCTTTCGAGGATAAGTCGCATCATAAAAATTTCTTTATTTTGGAAACCTTAAATCACCGTACGTCAAGGCGATTTTCATTTTATATATTTTACATTTTCCCACTGTGAAAGATGGTTGATTTTTGTTTTGACAGATCTAATGATAAGTAGCAATATAATTAAGGGTCAGCTCTTCATTGCTTTTGAAAAGTGCTGTGGAAAAGTGTTTTTGAAAATTTTGAGTGTTTGGTATTGCTGTCAAAAAGTGCTTTTGAAGAATAAAATGTCAATTTTAGACATGATATTATAAAGTAACAAATATGTAATTAAATAATGTTCAAATTAGTTAATATTATGATATTTTAGCAAAAATATAAAAAAATAAATTATTATAACTTATTGTTAATATTTTAATATATAAAATTAATTTTAAATATTTTTAAGTAATTAATATTAATTATTTATTAAATTTAATTAGAATATATAAACTATATTTAAATATAATAATTAAATATTTGTAATTAAATATTGACACAATTGTATTATTATAAAAATTATTTTTTATTAACACATTTGTATTATTTTATTTTAAAATGTATTTGAATATATAACTCATATTAGATAGAAAACATAAACCTAATATATAACTCATATTATAATGACTACGGTGGCAATAGTAGAAAAATTCTTCCAAAAATCGAACTTACTAGCTTCACCACTGAACGCCATCATTTTGCATCTCTCCAAATGAAAGCTTTTTTCTTTCTTCTCCTTTTTGGTGTTAAAGAGCAAATCTACACATTTTGCAGTACTGTTACATGAAGAACTTAAATGAAAGGCAACACCTTTAACATACATAAAAAAGGATTCAAGAGCATTAGTATGTTCAAAACTTGATGCCATCTCTTTTATTTTGCCTTCAACTTTACTTCAATAGGTTTTCCCCTTATTAGTCAATCCATGACTATTCTTTTTTTTCACTACATAAACTGCATGAACAATTCCAAGCAAATGGGAAACCTCAATAATATTGTTTTCCATAATCGGAATATGAAGAAAATCGCGATCGGATTCTATTTTGTAATCCGACTGAGAAAAATGGTCTTAAAATTAATTAAAATCTAAGCAATTGCTGCTTAAGTCTCCTCTAGCAAAAAAAAAAAAAAAAAAAAAATTCAGTCAGATGGGCCAATCGTTTTCTCAGGGACCACAAGAGTGTCAAATTCTTCGCTTGTGAGCACACCAAGGCTCAATGCTGCTTCCTGCAGAAGATAAGCGCAGAAACAAGTGTAGGTTATATTCAGTATTTCAGCCATCAAAGGAAAGGATTAGGACAAACATTGAAACAGTTCCATATGAGAACAACTTAAGTGAGGTCGAATTTCCATATTAAGATGTCAGTAAGCACAATAAAACAAAGTCATTGCTATCCATGATTGCATCAAAGATACTCAAGAAGTGAACCATAAAGAGAAGAAACAAATCTCACCTTCAAAGTGGACCCCTCCTTGTGTGCTTTCTTGGCAACTGCTGCAGCATTGTCGTAACCAATTTTCTGAAAGCAAAGAGATCATTAGAGACGTGTTCAAAATGCAAAAGACTCATTAAGGAACAACTGATCCCAGATAGAAGCAGGGAAGAGAACTTACCGGGTTCAAAGATGTGACAAGCATTAGAGACTGCAAGACCATTCAAAATGTCACAAGACAACATACGATCATTAGCTTGACAAAATAAACTTAAAACATTCAGGATGTGGCATCAACTGACCTCATGTAGTAATTTAGAAATTCTTTCCCTATTGGCTTGAATTCCCCTCACGCAGTTCTTCTCAAATGAAGCAGATGCGTCACCCAGCAATCTTAATGACTGATAGCAAAGGACAATGATCATCAATGAATGAAAATGAACACAAGTGGAGAAATCAAGTCAAGTCAAGCATATGATTGTCAAATCTCAAAATCTAAAATATCTTCATTGCAAAACTCTCATAATTCTTATCTATAATTTTTATAGTCTTAGGAAATAAAGAGATTTGGCCTTTCAAATGAGTAGTGCAGAAAATTTACAGATTCAGATTTTGAAGCGTTGAAATCAAGCATACAATTTTCAAATTGCAAATTCTAAGAATATTTTTCATTGCAAAAACTCACATAATTCATACTTATAATTTTCGTGAAGTCATATGAAATAAAGAGAATTGGCCTTTCAAATGATTAGTGCAGAAAATTTACACATTCAATTTTGTAAGTGTTGAAATTAAATGAATGCAGCTTTTCAATAACTTTGGTAATAGAAAACACATACATGCAGGAGTGCATTAGCAATCATTGGCTTGAACACATTCAATTCAAAGTGGCCATTGGATCCGCCCACTGTGATAGCAACATGGTTTCCCATTACCTGCAAGAAACTTTCCGTCTTGTTATAGACTGATAAAAGAAAGTGAAAATTTAACCACCACAAGATAAAATCTCCAGCTGGACAATACCATTTGAATGTGAAAAAATAACAGTAACATATATTTACCTGGGCACAGACCATAGTGATAGCCTCACACTGGGTAGGGTTTACCTTCCCCTGAAACAGATAACTTCACTCAAACTAACAAGATTATATGGGAAGAACAATAGTCAAAGGGAAAATAGAATAGAAGTAAAAAAAAGGACTTTGCTGATAAATGAATCCATGGAAATTGAGATGAGAATCTTACAGGCATTATACTGCTGCCTGGCTCGTTTTCAGGAAGAATGAGCTCACCAAGGCCACATCGGGGACCACTGAATAAGAAAAATGCTGAAACCATCAGAATAATGCCAACCACACTCACACACACACACAAAAGAGGGTTATCCAAATTGCAGACAAACCTTCCCAGTAAGCGTATGTCATTTGCAACCTTCATCAGGGACGTGGCAACAGTGTTTAGGGCTCCGCTAGTTTCAACAAAGGCATCATGTGCAGCTTGATTAAAGAGAAATAAATATTCATGAATGTGTAACTATTTTGCTTGACAACTTAAAATGGAAAAATAATCAATTCCTTCAACCTAAAACAAAATGGAAAAATAAATAAATAAAAGCTTGATCAGAGAGAGCTAAGAGATTCACCAAAGCTTCAAACTTATTTTCTGCTGTGACAAATGGCAAGTTTATCTCATCTGCTACGGCAGCAGCAATTTTTGCATCAAACCTAGATCAATTTTAACATTGGGCAGTGTCAAGTTCAGTACGAGAATCCTAAAGGAACATTGTTATGATGATAAATAATGCTCTCAAACAAATAGTTCATTCTTCATAATAATTTCAGTTTTATGTTTGCATTTAGTAAATTTGGTAACAGCAGCTTCAAGCCATGGCACAGCAAATGCAACATCTATTAATATAAAAATAATATATAGAAAGTTTACACAGGTGCACTAGCTTTAAACAAACATTCAATGACCAAAGAGTATTTCTGAGGCTCTGACCATAAAATATAAGAGATAAAACATGAATTATAGCTTAAAGATCATAAAGGGCTTGGATCTTAATAAATCAGAGAGCAATATTGAAGCAACCAGGTAAAATAAATCAACTATATAGCATCAGAATAAAACGAACAAAAGAAAACCAACTGAAATTGACAAAGGAAAATAGACATAATTACAAAATCAGAGAAGCAATGTTCAAGGTAACATACCCTTTCTTTGTGTTTAATCCAAAACAAGATGAGGGCAAAGAACCAGCGTAGCAGCAGAGGGAACCAGCAGAGAGCAGAGAGCAGCGTAGCAGCAGGTACTGGGCGTCATGTGGCTAAAAAGGTAAAAGTAACCAGCTCAAAAGCACTTTTTGGCTGAAAAGCTAAAAAAATCTACTTTTCATCTGCCCAAAAGTACTTCTCAAAAGCTGAGAATTTGCTATCAAATGAAGGGTGTTCTTCATTGCTTTTCAAAGAAAATTATTTTTCTAGCTAAAAGCTCATCTCAGCCGCAATGAAGAACACAGCCTAATTGATAGCAGAAGGTAAAATAAAGATGGGCACTAAAATTTCATTCAAAATTTTTTTTGTGTTTTTAGGTTTATCAGGAGAGATAATTATATCTTAATATACAAATATCGTGATTTAAATTTCATTTTGTCTCCAAATAGCAACTTCATTTCTATACTCTAAAACGATTATTCTCCTTATAAAACTTTCCCTAATGAAAGCTTAGTTACACATTAATAGAATAATTTAAATACATCAGAAAAATCCCTTACTAATTCTCCTCAAAATAAAGAGATTGATTTTTCGCTAAACCCACACCACAAACAAATATTAGTCTTCAATATATATAGACTTTTGCAGCCCAAGTCAATCCAACTAGTGCGATCCAATTGAATTATTAAGGTTTCATCCATATCAAGTATTCTTCAAGTTGTCCTTACTTATCTAAATATCTTCCTCAAGTAAACTATGAAATATATTGAATAATATCCTTTAAGAAAGTGCACAAAAATAATCACAATAATCAAATCAAAATATGCCAACTAAATATCCTCCTCATGTAAATAATGAAATATATTGAATAATATCCCTTAAAAATGCACAAAAATAGTCACAATAATCAAATCAAAATATGCCAACAAAACAAGCAAGCTATAATATTTAGCCAATTTTTCCTTAAATTGCAATCGACGTTGTAGTTGGCAGTTATAACCGGCACTAACGAACTCTTCCAAAGTTGAACATGGCTACCATATAAAGAGCTAGAATCCAACTTCATTAAGTAAACTTCATTCCATTTTGATTATTCCATATCTCACCAAATCAATTACCGTTAATATAAAGATACAAAGGATTGAGATAAATCTTCAAATAGTTAGCCCACATCTTATTGTGACTGCATATCTTAGTATATAAGGTAAGTAGATCACACTAGTTCTCCTGAAAATTTTCTTTGCTTGATCTAATCTCTTCTCCAAGAGATTTACTACTCAAAATCCACAAAATGATAGAAGTAAATAAAATAATCTACATGTCAACATGCAATGCAATTGATGTTGTGTCTGGACGTGCAATTGACACTAACACAATGTTCTTAAAGGGTTCATTATTTCTTTGAAAACTTCTTTTTTTGTTCAAAATTTATCAAGACTTTTCTTTTGTTTTTGTTTTTGTTTTTTTTTTTTGTTTTTGCATTTGGGTTTGACCTAGGATGTAGCTTAACATGTCAAAGTAACATTCGAGTCAAATTTTGGTTCATTGTGTCAACTAGAGAATTCGATCTTGTGTAAGGAAGGACTAACACTCTTATCATACCTCCCCTAAAACAGTACTATTCTTAGTTACGTGACATCGTATTAGGGATTAAATTCTATTTATCTAATTAATCATATATTTATTTCAAATTAAATACTCCAGTATTTATAATTTACAAGATTAAGTTAGTTCAAGTTTTAATCTCTTACAACCAATTTTTGAACCAAATCTATCCAATTTACCAATGTTTTACATTATTTACTAGTTAAAAATAATCACAAGTTGTTTAACTTAAATATCAAGATTAATCAAAATCATTTTCTTTTCGTACAACTCACGTACCACTACCAGAAGCAAATCACTACTTCAACACACCCACCCACCTGCCCAAACACACACCATGTAACACCGACTCGTCCTAACGTCCAGTATGAATGCGAGATGCCATTCGAGCACATATTGCAAAAATCTCTAAAACTATCTGATAAATTAAATTTGAAACAATTTAATTAATCATAAAGTTTAGATAAAAATTTATTAAAGTATCTAACATCATTTAAAACTATTTAGAAATATTTGGCAAGTGATTGGAAGTGTAACACCCTTACTTGTCTTGTTCGCCGAATTTGGGTATGGAGCGTCGCAACTGAACTGGGTTCGTGTACAAGATTAGAACTCATTGTTTTAAAACCAGACTGTATTACCTATTTATAAAAACTTGCAACAGAGGCAAAATTTTAATCAAGTGTTTACTGTCCCAACTCCGGACTCTAAGGGAACTACATATATACAATATATTCGCCCCCAGGGTGAAGTTTTTAAGGGTACCCCTTCCTATGTGCATGACACTTTACCATCGGCGCTCCTTGATCCTACACGGTTTAGCTTGATCCCTCATCAAGTTCCTTATTCCACAAATCCTGTAATCACAGATCAAACCTCTGTAAGTCCTAAAAGAACTTAGTGAGTCTCCTAATTTAGCTTACTTATACTTAGACCCCGTCTTGCAGGGGTATTAAAAGAAAATAAACTAAATGCAATTAACTCCTTACTTATGCGAGTAGATTTCTCTGAAACCCAACGTAGCGGGCTTTGATTTATTTATGATCTTATGCATTGATGAATGGATTGTCAGGTGTTTTCCTCCAAGACAATCCTACTAACTTCGTCTTGTCAATTACTCAGATGTCTCTCCATCTTCGCAGTCTCTGTCATTTCCTTTACTTATGTTCTTTCTTCCATTTATCTCAGTGTGGTTTCTTCTTTCCACCATGTTATTTTAAGGTAGTCCCTTAGATCAATTCCTACTAAAGGCCATTGTGTAACACCCCAAACCCGGTCTAAACGTTATGACCGAATCTGGCGTTGTCACATTGTAACACCCCTTACCCGTATTCGACGCCGAAATAAGGTACGAGGCATTACTAGAAGACATACATTTGCATACGTATTAAACCGAGTTACAAAATTTCATCCGAATTAAAACTTTTAAATTAGTAACGTGCTTTTATAATTCTTTACAACATATCCTCGAAATATTATATTCATAACAAATAGGGCCTACGAGACCCGATATTTACTCATGTAATTCAAAGCTTCATTTCCATTTCATTCAATTCACAATTTCTCATGTTCACAATTCAAATCAATTTCTCAATCCAATATATATATTTCAATCATCTAAGAATATAATTCAAGTTACACAAACTTACTAGGCTAAATTGTAGAAATACCAAAATTTAGGGACATTTTGGTAATTTTCTATTTTCCTCGAATTTCCACCTAATCTTGATATAAATTAATATTTCATTCAATTTATTAATTTAAGTAAAAAAAATTCATTTCATGCAATTCGGTCACTTTTTGACATTTTTACCAATTTACCCTTAAAATATTACTTTTATTCAATTTAGTCCTTGAACCTAAAATATGCAAATTGGCCAATTTTAATGAGAACTCATGCTAGTTGAATAATCATTTATTTTCCTCCTCCTCCTCTCCATTCCACATCCTTAATGTATAATATGCTTATATGTAACATTATCTATAATTCCACCATTTATTTATATATTAATTCAAAGCTGTCCACTTGAGTCATAGCCACTAAATTATTTACATCTTGAGCTACGGAACTCCAAATTAAGATCCGCTAAATTCATATGAAACTAGACTCATGTATCTTCTTACCATAATATTTTTAGAATTTTTGGTTTAGCCAATAAGTACAGTTTATTCTTTAAAGTTTCCCCTGTTTCACTATTTGACAGTTCCAATTCCTCTTCACTAAAAACTAATTATCTATTTTTACAGAATTTTGATGATGTTTCCGTTTATTTATATTGAAAATAGACTCATTCAAGATTTTAAAAATATAAATTTAAGCCTCTAATTATTTTTATTCAATTTTTTATGATTTTCCAAAGTCAGAACAGGGGAACCCGAATTCATTTTGAACTTGTCTCACAAAATTTATTATATCTCATGATTTACAATTCCATTACTTACACCGTTTCTTCTATGAGAAACTATATTTAATAATATTTAATTCCATATTTTTTTCATCCTCTAGTTCGACTTCCACAATTTATGGTGATTTTTCAAATTTAACTTACTGCTGCTATCCAAAACTGTTTTAGTGCAAGATGTTGATTACTAAGTTTATAACTCCCTGATTCCCTTTCTCTATAATATGTCCCCTCATTTTCACTTATTTCCCTTCACTAATATATCAAGAACATAAGAATTTATTTAAGAAAACTCTACTATAACATCATTTCCATACTTTTTCAACAATAACAAACTTAAAAATATATTGAAATCTTGATGTTCTTACCTTGTGCTATTGATTGCAATCTTTAACTTGATTTTCCCTCTCCTCCAGCTTCTATTTCTTGAATCTAACTTGACATTCTAGCTTCTTATTGTCTCCTTATTATTTTTCTCTCTTAGAAGCTATGAAAATTCTTTTGATTTCTAGGTGAAAATAGTAAATTTTGGTGAAAGGACCAAATTGTAAAGAAAGCAAAACTTTCTTTCTTCTCTTCTCTTCTAACGTTTGTTGCATGGAAAGATGATAATTTTTTTCATCATCTTTCCTCCCTTTTATATTAATCATTTAATAATAAAATAATACTAAAAATCTTAATAAAATATTAATTAAATAACATTTATCTAATTAATTAATTAAAAATATCACAAACATCATCATTACCTTCTAGAATTCTCTCTCTCTATTTGACCATTTTTCCATTTATAATCTTTTGAAATTCCATCATTGAGCCATCACTTAATTTGGTAAAATTGTAATTTAGTCCCTCAAAATTCTTCACCTTTTCAATTTGGTCCTAATTCATCCATTTTCCTTAGTTTCTAGATTATTCCACCCTTAAAATATTTACACTATTGGTCCTTCAACTTTTTCATATTTACACTTTAACCCCTCAAATTTTGAGTATTTACTCTTAGACAACAAAACTTTTCTCACTTTTGCAATTTAATCCTTTCTTGAATTAATATGTCTTAATATACTTCCCAATGTTGACATAACTCAATATTACCCTTTTTATCACTTTATTTCCTTATTTTACTATATCAAGGATATTATCTTACTTTCTTTCTGTAGTAATTTTCGGGGTATTACCTTTCTCTCCCCCTTAAAATAAATTTCGTCTTTGAAATTTCCTTGTTTTATTTTGATCATGAACTTCATCATTTCTATATTCTTTCAATTATCCTTTTCTATCCATTCTTATCAATAACATTTCTAGTTTTTATATCATTTTGTACTTCCTTTTCAATAATATTACTTAATCGAGTTCTTATTTCCTCTCTTTCTTCATAACCAGAAGTCCTTCCTTCATTTAGTTTTCTTTAAGCCATCTCTATCATTCTATAGTTCCCTTCTGTACATATTTACCTAGCTTAGTATTTGTATTCATTCTCTATCCTTTCATTTCACAATTTATTTTTAATTCAATATTTCAAACATGAATCAGAGGTAAACATTTACCTTGTAACGAAAATTATTTATCTTTTTTAGCAGAGGCCCAGTAGATTAAACAGAATACTTAGGATATACAAAACTGATATAGAGGTGCATTACTATGCGCTATTAGACAGAAAGCACTAAAGTATTATGCAGAGAACATAAATGTGCTAATAATCAGAGAGCACCGATGTGCTAATAATCAGAGAACACGCTAAAATCCCTTAATATCCTAATAGTTCTAATCTCGTCTACTTGGGCAAGTTATTTCATGCATGCATATCACCTTTACAGTTTTCTCATAATGCTTTTACATGCTTTACAATTTAATTCTATTACCAATAATCCGTATATTTATATATTCTCTACCTTTAATACATGTATTATATTTCAAAATTCATTATTCATCCGTAATTTACTAATAATCCATACCATGTACTTTACATCACGTTTACATGTTTTGCAATTTAGCCATCAGCACAATATTTCTTGTAGCAAAACAATACACTTTCTAAAATGCATGCAAAACAGAACAATAACCGGTCATAAACCGACCAGACCAACAGGGCTTTCGTCTAACATTATAATCAGCTAACATTCTCAGAACATAAGAACTCTATCAGAACTGAACAATTACACATGCACATCTCTGAGAATAAAAGAATATATATAATATCTAGAAAATATCATCATGTTCATTTCGACTGTAACCTTCACACACAGACATCTTTACCACTTAATTATCATTTCTCTGACAAATTCTGTTATCACGAACCTCACTTTATTCCATTCACCAAAAAAAAACTTCCAGTTAATACATACATTCTTTTAGGTATCATACATGAATATTTTGTCTCATCAAATTTAACTTCTTTATTTACTCTCTTACTTGTTTACTTACTTGCTTGCTTAAACAACTCATGATTATAGCTTACTCCTTCCTTATTGAAATTCTTTTCTCAACTGATAACTGAAATATTCTTAATCCTTAAACTCACCTGAATTTGTGTATCGTACTTTTACCTAAACTTTCATGTAACATAATTTCTTTACTAGCCTGTTGAATCACTTGGAATACTAAGGATACAAGGGTCTCCTGTTTGATAATAACATGCCAAAGCCATGTCCCAGACATGGTCTTACATGGGATGTTTCCTGTACTGCCAATGCCATATCCCAGATATGGTTTTACATGGGAGTTCTCATATCGGTGCCCATGCCATGTCCCAGACATGGTCTTACGGGGGACCTCTCATCTCGGTGCCAACGCCATGTCCCAAACATGATCTTACATGGGACCTCTCATCTCGGTGCCAACGCCATGTCCTAAACATGGTCTTACATGAGACCTCTCATAATTTCAATAATGCCAATGCCAATACCAATCATTCAAATCAAGCTAAAACCAAGTTTAATACTTGTTATAACATCCCATATGTTTAAGTATTCAATTTTCCCTAATTGACCCAATTCACATACATGCATATCTTACCAATTATACTAACTCAAATCAATTAATTATGAGCTTATATAATCTCCATCATTTAACCAATTCAAAGATTCGTCAAACACATTAAGACCATATATAAACATATCAAAATATGTCATTCAAAAGCTATTCCAATGGCTAATTACAACCAGATATTTACATTACCATCATTGGTCACATTTACCCTATACATGTCATTATAACCAAAATTAGTTTGCTAAATATATATATACCGAAAAGTCCGAGGGATAGTGTGATGTAGCTCTGACCAACTTCCAACCTTTACGAGCCACCGAGTACTATAAGACAGAGGAAAAAAAACAGAGTAAGCATTTAATGCTTAGTAAGTTCGTATAACGGAAAATTAACTTACCACTCATTTACATTTAAGGTCAGCATGCAAAAGTCATCCAAAGAAATTTGGCAATTAGCCTAATCACATATAACCTCATTAAGCATATTAGTCATGTACTTCACGTAAATATCAAAAAACAAGGATAAGCTCATCATTTAACAATTTTCATGTATTTTCAGGTAGACACAGATAATGATTCATTCAAAACTTATCTTAACCTATATCAAAACTTTGCCCGTTGAATTTATTTGAAATATCAATGGTTACACAGGTAGTACACTCAAAGTGTATAAAATTGTAATCCGTCAATTCTTATTTGGGAATGCTCATACGAGCACATAAATGGGTAGCTCTCTCTCGAGCCATATAATTGGGAGCTCATGTGAGTCATCTAACGGGAAGCTTATCTAGGTTGTATAAAGGGAAGCTCATAATAGCCATATTCAGGAAGCTCAAGCGAGCCAATAACGGGTAGCTCCGAAGAGCCATTAACGAGAAGCTCCAGATAGCAATATATCGAGAAGTTCAAGCGAGCCATGTTGGGAAGCTCTAGAGAGCCATTAATCAGGAAACTCACAAAGAGCCTTTAATCAGGAAGTTTCGAAGAACCATATATTGGGACGCTCATAAGAGTTGCGGTGTGTCCACAACACATGCAAGATCACAACTGATTAGGATGTTCCTAAGAGCTATTAACGGGAAGCTCGCAAGAACCATATAACAGGAAGCTCATGAGATCTAATAACAGGATGCTCTTTCGAGTTGTGGTGTGTCCGCAACATATGCAGGACCACAACCAATACAGGAACTCTGTATCCATCGAATTTCATTTATTCAAACGGGACATAATATTTGTCATATATGTAATCAATATCATATACATCATAATTACACAATTCATATATACAACATTCAATTTATACATTTAAATGTACACGTACTTACCTCGACAATGGTCGTGTACGCAAAAGTTACTAATCCGGCACTTTCTCTTTTCCTCTATTCAATTCCGTATTTGGTCTATCCAGATCGATACGAGTAAATTTAACTCAATTTAATATAATTCATATTCAATTCAATCCAATTCACATCTTAGGAAAAATTTACCATTTTGCCGCCGTACTTTTATTTAATTACGATTTCATCCCTAGGCTCGGAAAATGAAATTCATGCAATTTAATCATTATTCCAAGCCTAGCCGATTTTTACATGTAACAACAGCAGCCCATGTATTTCATAAAATTCAAAATTTTTCCATTAATTTTACATCTTTTCAATTTAGTCCCTAAATCACAATTTCATCAAAATTCCCTTTACAAAAGTTGTTTATCTGTCTACAACCTTTCAATGTCTACCATAAAACTTCATAATTCTACAATATTCATCCATGGAAAAACCCTAGTAATTTGATAACTTTACAAATTAACCTCTGAGATAGCTAAATTAAGTTATTACGATCTTGAAAATATGAAAATTACTGAAAACGGGATAAGAATACTTACCCAATTAAGCCAAATAAGTTTGCTATCTTTAAGCTATTCTAACTAGGGTTTTCATGTATTTAATTTAGGGAAAGATGATATAAAATGATGATATTTCTTATTTAATTAAAATATCATTTTTTATTATTTCATCTTTCCAATTTAGTCATTTTTTATTTCATTTTCCATTGATGACTTAGCATACTTATCTACTAACTCCTCTAAATGGTATACTTGCCATTTAAGGGCCTCAAATTTTGAAATCCATAGCTATTTGATGCCTATAGCTACTAAAACTCAACTTTTGCATTTTATGCAATTTGGTCCTTTCCATTTAATTAGACATGTAATCGGTAAAATTTCTTTACAAAATTTTCATACGACATTTCTGTCGTTATGCAGACCATGTAGTAATATTAAAATAATTTTTCTTTCATACTCTGATTTGTGGTATTAGAACCACTATTTTGATTTCACAGAAAATGAGCTGTTACAGTTACCACCTATATGCCCTACTGGCTTCAAGACTCTATTCTAGCAGTCTTTTCTTGCTTCCATTACATTTTGCATTCATTGACGGATTCTTTCAACCCGTTGGCTAACTATTTCATGTCCATACTTTCATTTTCCTTCTAAGCCTGTTTTCTTGTTTACATAATTTCCCGTTGTTACTGTCCTGATGGAACACCTGTGTTTAGTGTCTCGACTGACCCCACAAGCTATCATATCCAAGCTATGGTCTTACACCTCGTGACCCCCGTGTTTACTGTCCTAATGGACTACCCTGTGTTTACTATCCCGATAGACTTCATTGGTCGCCATAGTCGAGCTATGGTCTTAAGCCTTAAACCTCTTAGAGGTGTCGCCCCGAAGGACCTTACTGTCGTCACGATGTCACCCTATAGAGCCTATTGATCGCCATCGCGGTGTTGCTGTATGAAACTTTATAACTGTTGACATTGATTTACCTTGTATTTAACTTAATGCTCGAACACCAAAGTGTCCCCTTCGCAGGGCTAGGAGCTTCACATATCATGGTTTGCTCCCAACAATCCTTGATGGCAGGATCTTAACAAAATTCCAATTTCCCTATTCCTTTTCCCGTTCCTTTATTACTGATGGTTGTCGATTCCACCAATATAAACCTACTCCTTAATTTGCAAATTTAAGCAGTATAGGGAGTAGGGTCGATCTCTCAGAGAATGAGTTTACTGTGAATTGTTCCTCTCTTTCTAGACCAGATTCGTGTTTGGGCAGTTGTCGTGCCCAAGAAATTTAGGGGGAGGATAAAATTAAAAACTTGGAACCTAAAATAAACAGAAAAAAATGCGTGAAAAGTAAAAGCTGAAAATGAAATAATAAAAACAGTTAAATAAATCTGAAGAAAGATTAATTAAACTAAGCTCAGCTTTAGGCACGGGTTTTTCCTCGTCTTTGAATTGATTCTCGAAATTAGATTAACTCCTCTTTTCCAATAAGCTAGTTATAGCTACCAAGGACGCCTCAGACACCAACTCTTCATTGTGTAAATTAGTTATGGAACGTCCAATAACTAACCCTTACCGATCGAACAACCAACGAAACGTTCGTGATTTAGAACTCCGGCAGCTTTGCGTTCTAGAAGAGCCTAGCTCGAACCAATGCCTTCAACCGCGTGTGACATTTAAATCTGGTTACTACTTCCCTTGACGGAACCAAACAGCAATCCCCACTTGGCACGCCAATGTGTTCACGAAAAACCAATCAGACAATCGATCCTTTCGAAATTCCAACTGTACGTCTAACTACACTAACTCAAATGACTTCTTTTTTGACTTAGTGTTGATCTGACTTTGTAAGTTGACAAAATTATACTCTTAATCCGGAGAAATAATAAGTACTTGAATTAGGATTTAAATTGATCGGGTTCGTAACTCACGGGTTTTGACGAGGCTAATTCTGACCTAAAGCTGAAAATGAATTTAGTTAACTAAGATTTGAGGAATATTGGAGTTGGATAAATTAAATAAGGTAAAAATGGGTAAAAAGAATGGGTGGTGTGATTATGTATGGGAGCTGGAATTTTGGTAGTGTATTAAAGTGGGATGGCTAGCTACTAGAAATGAAAAGGAAGTTTGAAAAAGAAATTGTAAATGGTTCAAGTTGGTGACAAACTAGAAATTAATAAATTGAAAGAAAAAGAAACCAAAAACAACAAATAGCTTCGTGAGAATGAAGAAGAGATTGCATTCAAAGATGAAAGCTTGATTTATGGCTTGATGAATAAATGAACAATGTAGCCCCCTATTTATACTAGTGTCTTTGCTAAATTAAGAGCCACTAACCATAGAAAATCAGGGAAATAAAGTATTCCATGATATAAAAATCCCAACATAATCTCCCACTAAGTCAACAAAAATTTCAGCTAATTACATCTTGGAAAAATTCTGCTTTGGTCCTCCTTCTTTGCTTCTTTCTTCAATCTGTCCTAATTATTTCCTTTTTTCTTCTATTTAGCCCGAAATTGCACCCCTGCACAAAATTCAACATAAACATGGAAAAATCAGTGGTGCACTCTCATAAATTAACCAATTTAATTACATAAAATATGTAATTTTAGCATTTAATCAAATCCCCCTACTTAGCTCATGCTAGTCCTCGAGCATTTTGTATGTATCTGCAAAAGGAAAAATTTCCTCCATAATAGGACTTGACCCCCATGGTTTGCACAATTCAACAATTTAGTCTTTTCATATAATCATCCCAAATGACTTAGCCTAAGAAATAAGAAAGACTTACCACTTATTTTATTATTTTTGTACTTAGGACATTTTCGAATTTTTTTACGCGAGACATGATGACAACCCAAGCACCATGTTCCAGTTACTCGATTCGGACATCTCTAAGCGGGTTATTTCACCCTACTCATGATAACTTGTTAGCGGAATGAGTGCAAAGAAATTTGGACAGCCACACGAACCTTTTTACGCGAGATGTGAGGACAACCCAAGCACCACATTCCGGTTACTCGGACCGTTGTACAACCCCAATTTTCACTCTTAACATTCGTATCAGAGGAGTATTATTTTTTCTTTTCTTTTCTTTTTTTGCATTCAAAGATGAAAAAGCTATTGAAAAGTTTATACATAAAGATCTAAATAGCTAAATATGTCAAACCATAAGTGGACCATCCTAATTTATCATGGAAATTATTTACCTTCTACGCAAAACATGCAAAAAGATGATAACGTATGAGAAAATTTGAACCAATTTATGTTTCCCTTCCCCTACTTAGTTTATATTGTCCCAATGTAAGTTAAGGAATAAAGAGTAAAGATAAGTAGGAAAAAGAGAGAGAAAAAAAGAAACTCCCCATGTATTTCAACATCGTGGAGGGTAGTCTCGTAGGTGTGTGAGAACATCCGTCACTAAGGTGCGTAAAGATTCGAGTCCTTCCTGAATTTAGGTTAACCGATATTCGACCGAAGTTGGAGGCTCCGTTTCGTGCTGGTGTCTTCGTCGGAATACTCGATGCGACTGATCCATTCTCGTACCTAGAGGAGCAAAATAAAAAGAAGAAGGGGTATCGGCAAGTAACCCCATAGAATCCAAGCAGTACGTATCTAAATAGTCCGTTTTGTATGCCAAATTCAAAGAATTAAAATTGATAGCTGATGGACTCAAATTGGAGGCTAAACGTGTGATGTAAGTACCCAAAATTAGTGGCCGATTCGACCGCAAAACATGCTAAAACTAAATAGCAAACCAATAGCCTAAATTCACCTTCCTACCCAAATGCATGCACCATAGAAAAAATAATTCAGTTCTAGTGAAAGAGGCAGATGCATCATTACGTCCGGAAAAATTGAAAGCAAGGAATCGATGTATGTATCGAAGTGCAGGACTATGAATTTCTATGTCCTTGCAACGTTTCGGATCGTACGAAATCTGTCTCATTTCAGTTAACAATGCTAAAGCTTCATTAGTATCAAAGTCAGATGGTATGTCGAGAAATGAGTCATAATAGTCATCAGTTGCTAAATAGTCGTTACTAACGAATCCCAAGGCAACATTAAACTCAGAAATAGACAGATTATGATGCACACCTAGCAAGCGAAAATTGACAGCATGAGGCGTACCTATGGTGTTAGCAGAACGATCGAAGTAAAATGTAGAATAAAATTCAAAAACCAACTCATAATATGCAGGTTCATCAATGGCAGTAAAATCAGTCCACCCTATTGCATCAAAATATTGATTAACAGTTTCTTCAATATCTGAAGAATATAATGAGAATGAGTCGACGTGCTTACATATCGAAAGAGGGCGATGTTGGATTTGTTCGATTGTGCTTGATGTGTCGGGTTCGTGAATGTTAGATTCCCATGAAATCTGTTCTCCGGGGGCATGAATCCTCTTCCTTGTCGAAATTGATCTCGCTCATGTGGGTGATACTCAATGTCCTGATTTTCCGTCTCATTTCTGCAATATTCGGCATCGTCTGCTGACGGAGTTGATGAACTGGCCAAATATGGATGTTGGCAACCTCGAGTTCGTCTTTGCATTGAATGTGGCTCAGCACCGTCGTTCAGAGGTCACAAATTCTTCCTAAAGGCCCCGGTTGTGTTGGTTGATGTGTATGGACGTTTGGTGGGGGGATGGGCGGTCTTGGCTATCGGATGAGTTTGGTGGTTCGACCGGGCTGTTTGGAGGATGGTCGGTCGAATTGGGTGGCTCATGGGGCGGATAGACTACGGTGATCGGAGTTTGGCTATGGTTTCTTTTAGGACGGCGCAGTTGCAGCGACGGAGATGGAGGAGACTCATCGGAGTCGATGGTGACAAAGGGTGAGCTGAGAAATCGTGTTGATGCCGATTTACCACTGAGGGTTGTTCTTGCGTCGTGCGGTCGCGGGTGCGGACCATGGTGGGGCAGTTGGTTTTCATGAAAGAGGTGGTGGGTAGTGGTTTTGAAGATGGTAAAGGGAGGAACTTAGTAAAAAGAAAAAAAATGGTAGGATTTGAAAATGGGGTTTTAGTTTATTGCCTGTCAAATGGGGGGTAACTGGGTATTTGATTGGTGAAAGTGTTTTATTTGTTTGAGGAGAGTGATAGTAGAGTTTTAATTTCCTAGGTGAAAAGTATGATTTGATGGGTGAAAGGTTTTTTTTTAATTTGAAAAGAGGTGGACGGTTGGGGAGAGACAAAGGGTTAAAATGGGGGTATGGGGTTGTAGTTTTTTAGGTGAAAAGTTGGATGTGATAGGTGAAAGATTAGGATTTGATAGGTGAAAGGTTGATAGGTGTAGGGTTTTTTTATTTGAAAAGGGGTGGACGGTTGGGGGTAAAAATTTGGATTTTTTGATTTTTGATTTTTTTTATTTTTTTATTGGGAAGGGTGGTTGGGGTGTTTTTTCCTTTTTTTATTTTTTGGGCTTAATTTTTTTGGGTTTGAATTTGGGTAGGTATGATAGGTTTGAGTTTTGGTTAATGGGTTAGCTTTTGTATTGGATTGGTTTAAATGGTGGGTAGGTGCAGTTGGGCCTTGGTTGAAATAAAAAGAATTTTGTGGGTTGACATAGAGAATTTAATTTTGTCTTGGAATGTTTCCCTACAAAAATAAAATAAAATAAAATAATAATAAATAATAATAATAAATAAAATTAAAATGTGTATTTTTTATTTCTCGAATTTATTAGCTAAGCTATAAACCCAAGAAATAAATTATTTAAAAACCAAGATTACGAGATTTAGTAAAATAGTCGTGATAAATGCACCAAGTAAGTTTCCAGGAAAGAGAGGTGAGTCACCATGGACATTCTTAAGTACCAAGTCTTTCCCTAGACAGAACTGATCCGCGACATGCATTTTCAATTCCATTTTACCTTCCAAAAATTTATTTGTATAAAGGGAAAATTTGGGTTGCCTCCCAATAGCGCTCTGTTTACTCGACGACCTGTTATTCAAAGTCTGGGCTCCTCAAGAACAATCTCCTCAACTATGTGTATTCGAAAATTCTCGTAGATGGGTTTCAGTCGTTGACCATTCACCTTAAAGCACTTCCGGGTTTCTTCGCTTTGAATTTCCACTGCACCATTTGAGAATAAATTAGTAATAGTAAATGGACCTATCCATTTGGATCGAAGCTTACCAGCGAAAATTTTTAAGGTGGAGTCGTATAGGAGAACTTTTTGTCCTATTGAAAACTTCTTCCTAGTGATTAACTTATCATGGAACGCCTTCATATTTTCTTTATAAACTCGAGCATTTTCATATGCATCATTTCTAATTTCTTCGAGTTCCTGAATGTCCAACTTTCAAGCCCTTCCTACAGTCTCTATCTCCATATTACATTGTTTAACTACCCAAAATGCCTTCTGCTCTAATTCAACCGGGAGATGGCACGGTTTACCAAAAACGAGTCGATAAAGTGACATGCTTATTGGTCCCTTGTAAGCTGTCCTATAAGCCCAAAGTGTGTCATTTAGTTCCAAGTTCCAATTATTTCTGTTAGGTTTAACAGTCTTCTCCAAGATGGACTTGATTTCAGGGTTTGACACTTCAGCTTGCCTGTTTGTTTGTGGATGGTAAGCAGTGGCAATTCGTGGAGTCACTCCATATTTCTCCAGAAATGCACTTACGAGCTTATTGCAAAAATGAGTTCCTCTGTCACTGATTAATGCTCGTGGAGTGCCATACCTGGAAAAGATAGAACTTTTAAGAAAGTCAACAACAGTCTTAGCATGATCATTGCGAGTAGCCTTTGCCTCTATCCACTTAGAAACGTAATCAACAGCTAAAAGTATATAAAAATTACCGAAAGAAGAAACGAAAGGACCCATAAAATCGATACCCCACATATCAAAAATTTTGCAAATATGAATAGGTGCAAGGGGCATCTTATTTTGACGACTAAGATTGCCAACTGTTTGGCATCTTTCACAGGTTTTGCAGAATAAAAAGGCGTCATGAAATATATTTGGCCAAAATAGTCCACACTCGAGAATTTTATGTGTGGTGTGTTTAGGTCCAAAGTGTCCTCCACATGCATAAGAATGACAAAAAGTTAAGATAGACTGTACCTCTATTTCTGCTACACACCGTCGGATTACCTGATCGGAGCAATGCTTCCAAAGGTAAGGATCATCCCAAATGTAATACCGAGCATCCTTTTTTATCTTATCTTTTCTCGACCTTGGTAATTCTGAAGGAACAGTACCTATAACGAGATAATTTACTATGTCTGCATACCAAGGATGAATCACTTTTGCTAAAAACAAGTTTTCATCTGGGAAGTTGTCTTTCAATGGTGTGTTGTCTACTGAATCGGTAATCGACTCAGATGGTCAGCTACTAAGTTTTCCATCCCTTTTTATCCCGAATTTCAAAATCGAACTCTTGTAGGAGCAGAATCCACCTAATCAGTCGAGGTTTTGCCTCCTTCTTCCCTATTAAATATTTAAAAGCGGCATGATCAGAAAAGATAATCACTTTAGTTCCCAACAGGTAAGATCTAAATTTGTCTAAAGTAAACACAACAACTAATAAGTCTTTCTCACTGGTTGTGTAATTGCTTTGGGCTGCATCCAAAGTCTTTGAAGAATAATAGATAACATGAGGCTCTTTCCGTATTCTTTTGCCAAGAACAGCTCCCACATTTCGATCACTTGCATCACACATGATTTCGAACGGGAAGTTTCAATTTGGTGGTTGCACTATTGGAGCGGAGACCAACTTCTGCTTCAGCACGTCAAATGCGTCGTTGCAAGTCTTGTCAAATTCAAATTCTTTATCCTTTTGTAATAGACTGCAAAGCGGTTGTGCGGTTTTCGAGAAGTCTTTCATGAATCATCTGTAAAAGCCTGCCTGGCCAAGAAACGAACGAACTTCCCTCACAGATGTGAGATAAGGTAATGAGTTAATAATATCCGTTTTTTCCTTATCGATCTCAATTCCTTCAGAGGAAACTATATGAACTAAATTTAATCCTTTGTCAACCATGAAGTGGCATTTCTCATAATTTAAAACAGGAGTAAATTCTAGGCATCTTTGTAATATCTTAGTAAGATTATCGAGACATTCATTAAAAGTGTTACCGTATACCGTGAAGTCATCCATAAAGACTTCAATGATTTTCTCGACATAATCGGAGAATATGCTCACCATGCATCTTTGGAAAGTGGCTAGAGCATTACAGAGTCCAAACGTCATTCGTCTATACATAAACGTTCTAAAGGGGCACGTAAAAGTTGTTTTGTCTTGATCCTCAAGAGCCACAGGAATTTGGAAAAATCCTGAGGACCAATCGAGACAACAATAATGGGTCTTACCAGCTAATCGCTCGAGCTTTTGATCGATGAAGGGAAGTGGAAAATGGTCTTTCCGAGTAGCCGCATTCAAATTCCTGTAATCGATGCAATCCCTCCATCCATTCTGGTCTCGGGTAGGGACCAGCTCTCCTGACGAGTTTTTCACCACTGTCACGTCAGTTTTCTTCACGACATGAATCGAGCTAACCCAATCACTGTCGGAGATCGGGTATATCATTCCAGCATCTAGCAGTTTCTGGATATCCTTCTTTACTACCTCTATCATGGGTGGATTAAGACGCCTTTGAGCATCTCTCTTTGGTTTCTTGTTATCTTCGATGGAAATTCTGTGCATACAAGTTGATGGACTTAGCCCTTTTATGTCGGCTATTGTCCAACCAATAGCTTCCTTATAATCCCTCAGAACTCGAACTAGAATTTCCTCCTCGTCATTGGTTAGTTTGTTTGACACTATCACCGGTAATGTGTCTTTCTCTCCCAAAAAGACGTACTTGAAATGGTCTGGTAATGCTTTAAGCTCCAAGGTTGGTGGCTGCAAAACCGAAGGCAACATTTTAGTTGTGGAAGGTAATAGTTCAAATTGGTTACCTCGATTCGTCAACAATGGTTGCGTTTCCAAGTGTTTGACAATTTCTTGCAACGGATCTCCTATAATTGATAATTTCTCGAGACGACTTAAAACATCCATGTCAATGCTTTTATAAAGGACAGTTTCTAACTCATCAAAGTCATGATATTCGAAATAAGATTGAGTTAAACAGTCTATACTATCGATACTAGAAATATTTAATAGTGAGTTAGGATGACTCATAGCTTCGTAGACATTGATTTTCACGATTTCGCCATCAAACTACATTGTCAGTGTTCCACTCCGAATGTCAATTTTTGCGCTTGCGGTACTTAGGAATGGCCTTCCAAGCAAAATGTCAGATGAATTAGTTGAGTTATCGTCCTCCATATTAATAATATAGAAATCTACAGGGAAAACTAATTCGTTAACTTTAACAAGGACGTCTTCAAGTAACCCTTCGGGATAGACGACTGACCTATCCGCCAATTGGATAATTACTCCTGTCTTTTTCAAAGGACCTGTGTTAATCAACTTATAAATAGGATAAGGCATAACATTAATGGAAGCCCCTAAATCACACATGGCTTTCTTAATGCCTACATTACCTATCTCACAAGAAATAGCAAACATACCTTGGTCCTTGTATGTGGGTGGAACTTTCTTTTGTAGTACTGCGGAGACATTTTCTCCTACATTTACTCTTTCGTTACCTATTAACCTCTGCTTGCTAGTACACAATTCCTTGAGAAATTTTGCATAGCAAGAGATTTTTTTGATAGCGTCGAGCAAAAGGATATTTGCTTCCACCTTCCTGAATGTTTCGAGGATTTCTTTTTCCTCTTTCTCTTTCTTATCCTTTGCGAGCCTCCCTAGAAAAAGAGGTGGCATCACGAATGGTTTCTGAATTTCTAATTCTAGTCTGGCTGTTAGATCAGAGATCTGTTTTTCCCATTCCTTGTCTTGCCCATGACTTTTGTCTGAAACTGTTTCCTGAACTTTTTCGCTACGAATAGTTATTGCACTTGCATTTTGCCGAGGATTCAGCTCTGTCTGGGAAGGTAATTTACCTTGAGACTCCAAACGATTAACTACCATCGAGAGTATACTAACTTGATTAGTTAACTCTTGTATTGATGCATCTGTCCTTTGTTGGTATTTTGCAGTATCGACGGCAAGTCTTTCCACAATAGCTTCTAGAGATGTACTCAGCTTGAGTGGTGGTTGCGAAGGTCTCGGTTGGTATGACGAGTTATATCGGGGATTAGTTCCATAATTCAAGTTGGGATGATCCTTCCACCCGAGATTGTAGGTGTTGGAGAAAGGATCATAGCGTCTTTGCGGAGGTCCCGAAAAACCTCCGATAGCGTCAACATGTTCCGTTGAATTGTCGTTAAGGATTGGGCACAAATCCATCAGATGTTCAGACGTAATACAAATTCCACATAGTTGGGTCAGATTCTTCTTTTTTATAAGCATAGATTGAACAATATTAGTAAGCTTATCCAATTTATCTTCTAAGGATGAAACGTTTACCCCATTATCCCGTCTTGTTGGTTCTGAATTCGGCCGATACTATTGAGAGTTTGCCTCCATGGTGGATATCAGTTCTCTTGCCCTTTGAGGATTCATATTGACAAGCGCTCTTCCACTAGCAGTGTCAATCATCTTCATTTCCATTTGGAGCAAACCCTCGTAGAAATACTGAAGAAGTGATTGCTCGGTCAAACCGTGTTGAGGACAACATGCACACAGTTTTTTGTACCACTCCCAATAGTCGTAGAGCGATTCACTCTCTATTTGGCGAATTCCCACTATGTCTCTCCTAAGTTCAGCTGCTCGCAATGCTGGGAAAAATCTGTCAAGAAAGACACGAGATAAGTCATCCCACGTTGTAATAGAACCGGGGGGGGTAAGTAAAATAACCATTCTCTTACTGTATCAACTAAAGAAAAAGGAAATGCCTGAAGTTTAATTTCATCTTCGGTTACTCCCTGAGGTTTCATGCTTGAGCAGACCATGTGGAATTCTCTCAAGTGAGTGTGTGGATTTTCATTCTTCAAGCCTCCAAAAGTGGGTAAAAGGTGAATCAGGCCTGACTTCAACTCGAACGGGGTTTCTCCGGTTGGATAGTTGATGCATAACGGTGTTTGCTCATTGAGAGCAATGACTAGTTGACGAATGGTTTGGTTTTCCATCTTTTTTGGTTCACCGAGGTTGTCTTCTGCTTCTTTCATTTTAGGAAGTGGTTTGGTCTCAGGTTCAACCACTTCGACTTGTTTCCCACGTCGAATTGCCTCTGCACAAATTGCTTGGTTCAACTTTTCAATGTCAAATTCTAGGATCTCTTATCCTAGCTCAACTTCTGCTTTACTTGCACGTTTAAGAGCTTCTGTCTCTTTTCATCGCGCTCGTGCTGATTTCTCGATCTCTGGGTCGTATTCAAGATCTCTGGATGAAGATCTGGTCATGAATATGATTTAAACAATTGTAAGTGTTGCCAGTCCCCGGCAACGACTCCAAAACTAATGGCTGTCGATTCCAGCAATATAAACCTACGCCTTAATTTGCAAATTTAAGCAGTATAAGGATTAGGGTCGATCCCTCAGAGACTAGGTTTAATGCGAATTGTTCCTTTCTTTCTAGACCAGATTCGTGTCTGGGTAGTTGTCGTGCCCAAGAAATTTGGGGGGAGGATAAAATTAAAAACTTGGAACCTAAAATAAACAGAAAAAAATGTATGAAAAGTAAAAACTGAAAGTAAAATAATAAAAACAGATAAATAAATCTGAAGAAAAATTAATTAAACTAAGCTCAGCTTTAGGCACGGGTTTTTCCTCGTCTTTGAACCGATCCTCGAAATTAGATGAACTCCTCTTTTCTAATAAGCTAGTTATAGCTACCAAGGACACGTCGGACACCAACTCTTCATTGTGTAAATTAGTTATGGATCGTCCAATAACTAACCTTTACCGATCGAACAATCAATGAAACGCTCGTGATTTAGAACTCCGGCAGCTTTGCGTTCTAGAAGAGCCTAGCTCAAACCAATGCCCTCAACCGCGTGGGACATTTAAATTCGGTTACTACTTCCCTTGACAGAACCAAACAACAATCCCCACTTGGCATGCCAATGTGTTCACAGAAAACCAATCAGACAATCGATCCTTTCGGAATTCCAACTGTACGTCTAACCACACTAACTCAAACGACTTCTTTTTTGACTTAGTGTTGATCTGACTTTGTGAGTTGACAAAATTATACTCTTAATCTGTTGAAATAATAAGTACTGGAATTTAGGAGTTAAATTGCTCGGGTTCGTAACTCACGGGTTTTGACGAGGCTAATTCTGTGCTAAAGCTGAAAATGAATTTAGTTAACTAAGGTTTGGGGAATATTGGAGTTGGATAAATTAAATAAGGTAAAAATGGGTAAAAAGAATGGGTGGCGTGGTTATGTATGGGGGCTGGAATTTTGGTAGTGTATTAAAGTGGGATGGCTAGCTACTGGAAATGAAAAGGAAGTTTGAAAAAGAAATTGTAAATGGTTCAAGTTGGTGACAAACTAGAAATTAATAAATTGAAAGAAAAAGAAACCAAAAACAACAAATAGCTTCGTGAGAATGAAGAAGAGATTGCATTCAAAGATGAAAGCTTGATTTATGGCTTGATGAATAAATGAACAATGTAGCCCCCTATTTATACTAGTGGCTTTGCTAAATTAAGATCCACTAACCATAGAAAATCAAGGAAATAAAATATTCCATGATATAAAAATCCCAACATAATCTCCCACTAAGTCAACAAAAATTTCAGTTAATTACATCTTGGAAAAATTCTGCTTTGGTCCTCTTTCTTTGCTTCTGTCTTCAATCTAGCCTAATTGTTTTCTTTTTTCTTGTATTTAGCCCCAAATTGCACCCCTACAAAAAATTCAACATAAACATGGAAAAATCAGTGGTGCACTCTCATAAATTAACCAATTTAATTACATAAAATATGTAATTTTAGCATTTAATCAATTACGCCATTCCTAGCATTAATGCTCAAATACCACAGTGCCCCTTTTGCAAGGCCTGGAGTTTCATACATCATGAATTGCACATAGCAACACCGTATGGCGGTATCTAACAGAAATTCCCATTCTCTAGATCCTAACTTCATCTAAACCTTTTGATAATTTCCATCTGTATTCCACAGTACATGTAAACAAGCATTACACGAAATTCATAATCATTGAATCATGGTGTATGCTACTGTTCAAGCATAAGGCTATAATCATCTCTTTCATAACGACACACTTGTGGATACCTACAAACCTACTCAACCTTATGTACACAAGTATTCTCAAACAACAAAGATCAAGCATCATCATGGAACTCAGTCTGGAATTAACACATACTAATGAAAAATGCACAGCGTCCTATAGATAGAGCATAGAAACTCACCTGATGCTTCTTCTCTTTATCAGCTTAGTTTTTCCGAACGCTAGAGTTCCCATCCTCCTAGTAACTAAGCATGACAACCAAAATCATGAATTAAACTCAATATTCTCAACTTAACACTCGGTTATCCAAAATCATGCAGAACCCCTTAAAATGCTTTTACAGAAATTCTTATCTTCATTTTCTTAATCTTACTGTTATAGACGGACCAAGAACCTTACCAGTTTATTGGATTCTCTACTTATTCGAATCTACCCTCGTGACCACCGTTGTAACAACCTATTTTCAGTGGTATCAAAAATAGTAGTTTCGAGACCACAATTCTAACAAGTGACTTATTATTTTATTACTTATTTAATGCCTATGGAATTGTATAAAGGTTGTGTAAAAGTTTTGTTAAGAAAGTTTAGAGTTTAAATAGTTAATTAGGTGAAAATGACTAAATCATAAAAAGTGTAAAAGTTGAATCTTATTAATTAAAAAGGGACAAATGGCTATGGAAAGGAAAGATAATGGGCTAAGATAGTAATTATTTCATCCTTAAATGTTATTGGACAAATATGGATAGGTTTTATTGAAATTTTTTTATTATTAAAGGTAAATTGGTAAATTGGTAAATAAAGCTAAAATAAACTATGAAAAAATGCTATCATCTTTTCCCATTTCTCTTTAGTTTGGCCTAGTTTCACCATCGAAGAGGGGGAGAGCTTTGATTTTTTATTTCTTAAGCATGGTAGGTTTTTAATCCCCGTTTTTAATGATTTTTATGTTTTTGAGTTCGTTTTAGCTTAATCTAGCTAGCTCGGGAGTTAATTTTCAAAACTGTTAAAGGTTAAAGGACTTTCCATGGATGTTTGTATATGTGTTTTGGTCTTAGTTGATAGATTATTAATCTTTGCTGTTAAATAAACATGTTTTGTTAAGTGATTTTTTGATGAATTTTGGAAATATGGATTAAATTGTTAAAAGTATAAATCCATGTGTTTTGTTGTGAAATGTAGGTAATAATGGATTGTTTCAAGGTTCCTTGTAACATTGGTTAAATTGAATTTTGGTTAAAATGGTTAAATTTCAAGTTATGAGCTTAAGGACTAAATTGTAAAAAGTTAAAATGTTGGGGCAATTTTGTAAATTTGTATACATATGAATTATGGATTAAATTGAATTCTAGAAGTACTTAATTGAATAAAACGTTTTTTTAGATCACGAGTGTGTTGATGATCGTGGAAAAAAATTGCGGAGTAGTTCTTGTGCTTTTGCGATTACTACAAACCAATCCTATAAGTTCGTTTATGTATATGCATGGTTATATTCAATTCCTTGTTAATGATTTAATCTTTTAGTTCTATTTTGTATTTTTTTGAATGTTGAATTGTACTGTTTATTCAAATGAGGTATTATTCAGGCTTAGTGTCGGTGTTTTTCAGGTTTAGTGGCTAGCAGGCTTAGTGCCGGTGTTATTCAGGCTTTGTGGCTAGCAAGCTTAATGCTTGTGTTATGCAGGCTTAATGTCGGTGTTAATCAGGCTTAATGCCTAGCAGGCTTTGAGCCAGTGTAGTAAATGATAACGTCCCTTGGAAATTTGGACTCTTGGAATCGTAGCATTGACCGAATCAACTTGGAAGCTCACTTACAATCATCTATACCTTAATAGTCATTTTGTACTTGTTTTGAAATTGGTTTAAAGTGATATGTAATAGGAAGAGTCTTATAGGACTATGATATTTTGTGGTGGAATTAGATGTTATAAATGGTCATTTGATGTTTATATGATAGGCTTGATATTTTGGTGTTTATGCTTGTAAATATAATAAGTGATGCATATATATAATATTTGAAATAGTTAAGAAGTTGATTGTGTTGGTGTTTAGGTTAGTTGATGGAAATAGGTTGTAAATGTGTGATTTTACAATAATGTTTGATACAATTTTGGTGCCTTTGAATGACATATTGGTTAGATGCATTAGGATGTCTGAAATGGCTTGTTTAGGAGTGTTTGAATGATGTTTAGATCCCTTGAATGTATGCTCAAATGGTTTGGATGGTTAGGTATGATTTTGGTTTGAACTGGCTTGAATTTAGGGTCAAATTATGGATCACACAATCTGGGACACGGGCTATCACACGGCCTGGCGACACAGCCATGTGTCATTTGAAATTTCTTAGTGTTTCAAGTCAGTGAGTTACACGAGTGAAGATACAGGCTGGGACACGACCGTGTGTCCCTTTGTTCAAATGTTACACGGCTCGGGCTATGTCACACGGTCGTGTGACCCCTGTTTTCCAATTTTTGCAACTTATTCTTAAAATTCCTGTTTTGTTTCAAATTAGTCTCGATCACTTCTAAGCTATTTTTAAGGTATCGAAGGCTCGATTTAGGGACAAAATGCTTATGATGGATTGGCTTATAATAAGTTTTATTTATTTTATGATATAATGATAAATTTTTTTCAATTTCTTGGTAATGTAACACCCCAAACCTGGCCTAGATGTTATGGCCGAATCTGGAGATTTCACAAAGAAGGGTTTTGAAAATAGAGTTATTTCGATAATGCTTTGTAACTCATATTCGTTTATAGCTATTACTAAAAACGTTATTTAATCGATTCATTTATCCTAAAATATGATTTACAACAGAAGTCTTAGAAATAATTATATTTAAAATCACATTCGTATTTCCAGAAAACTTTCGTTTAGTAAAAACCATGTTTTTAGCCAACCATAGCAAATAAAGAATCAAATCGAAAATCCAAAACCAAAATAAAACCAAACAATCCAGAGAGTCCATAGATTACAAAATTCCCAGAAATAATCATTAACTAAATAAAAACCATTATTTATAGTTAGTTTGCAAACTTGTGGTCACCGTGAGGCTCCGCTGCACCGATCCATCTATGTCTGTGGATTACCTGAACAAATCAGACAACGAATGTGAGTTTTCATAAACTCAGTGTGTAACCCAACAGAAATAGACATGCTAAACATACAGAAATCATATTTACAGTTAAATTAGGATTCAGATTCTGATTCGGACTTAAGTGCTTTACAGATACAGATAACAAAATCAAATATGTAGAACAGATATACAGAATCCTACCCCCATCCTCTATACACTAACTCCGACCATCTCATCACATCATGTGGGGTTAAAAACACCCACCCAACCCTACACACCATATTGTGTCGATATGACACATAACAGATAATACACAGTCAAGCTGCCAGAATATAGACAACAGGTCACCGTACAGATCACTTCCTCCACATATACGATTCCCACTCTAATCATAAATACAATATACAGATACAGAAATATCATGCTTAACATTCTTACATACAGATAACATATGCATATATATAACAGAATAATTAGACATGTATAACGGTGTTCTACTTAGAGCAGACTATCAGAACATCAGATCACATAATTTAGGGTTTGGTTAGTTACCGATCCTACAGTAGGCCCACAGTCGATCAGAGTGACCCGTGCGACCCTAAGGAAAATTTTAGAATTATGGGCCAATAAGCCCAAATTGGCCTTGCCCGTGTCACTCACACGGCCTATCCCAAAATCCACAGTCCTATGTGACATGCCTGTGTGGGCCCACAAGCCTTACTTAGCCTAGCCCGTGTGTCTCACATGACCACACCCATACCACCACACCCCTGTGTCTAACGCATAACCATGCCTTTGTCAAACACACGGTCGAGTCTTGCACACGGCCAACCACACATTATTGTGGCATCAACTGAATACTTTTTCGGCTTTCGTCGAAGCTCAATTTTTCTGTGTTTTGGGAACACACCTGTTACAATTTTGATGCGAAACTAGCCCCGAGACCACTAGCACCTAAAAACAGAATCCCAAAGCCCCATTAACGAATGATTTACGAAATCTATAAAACTAAACCTAGCAACGTTCCACACTTACCACCGCAAATTAAACTATTAAAGTGAAAACCACAGATTCACTACCTTCACCTACATAATCGTTCATAGAATTCAGATTCCCTATAGCTATCGTTACACTACTACAGCGAAAAAGAATTGAGAGGCTTATTAAAACCGCACGAAGAACAGTAAAAGTGAACAAAAATTGAAGGGAACAGAAGAAAAAGGATCAAGCCAAATGAGAAGGAACAAAAGATGAAAAAGACAGAAAAGTGAAGAAGAAGCAGGAATTAAGGTCAGATTTTGGAAAGGGAAAGAGAAAACAAAAAAAATAATTAAAATTGAAAAAGAAAATAAAAATAAAAGATATGCCAACATATCCCCTATTTTCTCCCACTAATCCAGTAACTCATAACTACCTTAGAATTTTAGCTCTATCGAAACTCTACCAGACAATCGAGCAAAAATTAACACCCTTGCTCACGCAAGGATTCTAACATAGGACCTCTAATACATAAACTCTTTACCACTCGAACTAGAAGGCTCATTCTAATACGACTTTACCAAAAATAGGATATAACCTAGCCCACTAAGGATAAAGCCAGGATTAGAAAAATATAGGCAATTGCGGGACTTGAACCCAAGACCTCATACACATACCAAAAACACTTAGCCACTGAAGCAGATACACATTTATGTCAAGTATTTATAGAAACTGAAATAAATTATTCAGGGTGTTATAGGTAATGCTCTTTAACCTTAATCCGGTGACAAAGACGGGTTAGATGTGCTACAACCACTTCATGCAGAGCTTCCGTAATTATCTCTTCTTTAGAGAAACCAAGGAAGATGAAGAAGATGAAAGAATAAAACATAATTGAGAGTAATCCACCTGAGGATTCACTTCTCAGCTATATATAGCTCCTTACGCATGTTCTTCAACCATATAAAAACCATCCATTGATAATCATTTTGTCTCCCACTAATGAACCAGCTAGTTTTAATCTAATCGAACAAGACTTAGATTTCAACCATGCTCAATTTTGTTTCTAACTTTTCCTGATTTTTTGTAGAGACCGCCAACTAATTATTTCCTTCAATATAAACCCAAATTGTTTCCAATTTTTAGGTTTATAGTGAACCGAGTGTGACAACTCTCCCTCCCTAAAAAAATTGTCCTTGAAATTTCCTTGCACACTCAGTCGCAAAGGCGAACTTTGAGAAGCTCTTTTTTATTCTTGCCCTCGTGGGGTTCATGTGAGTAATCATTTTTCATTCTGACCAGAACTTTCAACTTGGTTTCACTTTCGTACATTCGCATTATTCTTACTCAGCCCGAGTTTTGAATCCTCTCAACCGTTAATGAATCATAGATACCGACTCATTGACGGGTATCTGATCATTCCAATGTTAGACATGTTCTAGCTCATATCTTCTCATCTCTCTCAATTTGGCAGTTGCATTGAAGCGAACACTACCTGATTAACATATTCTTACCTCTAGTTTTGGCGGATAATCCCATGATTCCTAGATTAGTTTATACCACTAAACCTACCCATCTAATGATTCAATTCCTTTCCTGTCACAAGGAAACTAAGCTCGCAAATGAAACATTTTCATTTCTACCTTAGCGAAATACTAGAGCCACCTCTCTGATTTTGGAGTTATACTCTAATAGTAGCCATGGCTTATCAATTATACTCGAATAAGGTTGTCATCGAACTAACCTGATGAAATTTCTCGAGCTTGGATGATCGAAAAATAGCTCAATGTAAAGAATTATCTTGAAATGGTTTAAAAGGTGAAAACCTTAATCTGAATCACTTGAATTTTTTAAGGAATCGTAGCTATATTAAAACTATGACCCACTTAAACTTAACTGAATACTCGAATCTTAGTGTATCAAATTTGCCACAGCCTGGGATGGAAAACGGAGTGATAAGACAGTTTTTGAATACCATAAACTTAGAAAGTTTGATAAGTTCGAAATAGTTCAATGAAGAACCGTAGAGAAAATTTCTCATAAAAGTATGATTTAATTTCAAGCAAAAGTTTTTTTTAACATAGGTAGCTTAGGCCGAAATTTATAGGCCTTTAAAATGACCTTTCAAATTCCTGTATGGACCTTTCAAATTCGAAATTTAACTATCTTAAAACAAATAATTAAATTTTGTTTAAACTCTCAGTGTCACGGGGCTAGATCTTTCGTCTCGCGATCCATGCGGCCTTAGGCGATCCATTCATCCCAACTCGCCCAAGTCAGCCTTTTTTCAAGTGAGGATTCCTTAAGAACTCCTCCAAGGCTCCAAGTCGAAGAGTGGAAGCGATTTATGCCAAAAGAAGTCATAAAGAACAACAAAAAGCCATAGAAAAGAACACACACAAGGTTTTTGAGTAAATGCTCTCTCAAAAATCTATTACTCTTAAGAATTCAATATACAATGGAATGAGTACAAATGAGGGGGAGGCTCTCTATTTAAAGTTGAGCTCCCCCAAAATCGACGGTCAAGATACATATACATCGACAGACGAGATTAACCATATCCTTTGATTTTAGGGATTTACAAGATATATCATATCAAATCTAATCTAATCTTTACAAGATATTATTTCCTCAATCTTCTAACATTAGTTACCAAATTAGCCTAAGTTGCTATATCTTCATTATCAGACTAACCAGGCTTCAATCTGACAGACTTCTCCAATAGTTCTTTGAATCAAGCCAATTCTCGTGGGCTAAATGTTACCCATCTAATCAATAGACTTTCATGGGGCGCATCTTGTGCCATGGTCACGGGCTTTGCACTTTGGCCTGTGACATTAGTAGCTAGCCTAAAAGGCATGTCTCTTCACTTGGCCTTGTGTAGTTTAAAGGTCATCATCTTCATAAAGCTTAATGTTCCTTAAAGGTGTTGTTTTGTAGTCCCTTCTTCCCAAAACCGGATGCCTTCATTTCTTGTGTTTTCCTCCCTTTAATTAGTGCCATGAATATGCTTTAAGTGCACCAAAACCGAACAAAATTTTGAAGGCCTTCCTTGGTCCTTTGAATAGTCACTTGATTAAGAATGAATGTTTATTAAACACTTGAAACCTGTTCACATTCTTATTCAACTTCAAACACCTTAATAAAAATGAAAATAAACACACTGTATGCATTAAAAGTAACAACCAAAATAAATAACAAACTTATAAAAGTTAACTCAAACATACTTAACAACTAAGATTCTTAAATGCATGGTTTAATTAAGATGCAAACTAAATGAACAAATGAGTTACTTAATGCAAGACTTACTTAAAGATGCACACTTAACTATAATGGGAGTTACATAATGCATGTCATAATTTAATATGCAAACTTAACTATCATGAGAGTTACATAATGCATGACATAATTAAATCATGGACTTTATTAACATATGAGTTATGAAATGCATGACATGATAAATACTGAACACTTAATGCAAGTCATAATTAAAAGATGTAGATTAATAATGTAAGACATTAATTTACAGATGCAAAAATAAACTAAAATAAACTTAATTAAAGTCCTTGATTAATTAAAACCCATCAAAAGGTTTCATACAACTCTTAGATCAGAATTTGACTTGGTCTTGGCCTAACCAGAACTTGATTAATTTGGACTTGTTCCCTGCATCCACACATAGTCCCTTTAAACTCCTCTTTGACCCTCTTTGTTCGACTTCCCATAGTTGGCCAAATTGGTAAACACAAAGGATCAGTCTTTGTTTTGACCATCACAAGAAGAAGTGGCTCTTGGAGATTTGGCCTAACATCAACTTGTTTCACATTGACAAGAATAGTTTTAACCTTGGTGCACAAAATCACATCATAACCTATGACTAGTTCTACTTTCATGAGGGTTACTCCCTAATGGGTAATAGTTGCCAGACAATCCTGTCTTGGGAATCTTTAAAGATTCTTCCTCCTCTCGATGCCGACAGGTACCCTACCTGCATTAATGGATTTGAATGAATCCTTACCATTAATTAAAATTTTCATAACCCCCACGCTCTCCCAATGTTATAAATAAACCAGAACACTAATAGGAAATTCATAGGCCTACAAGCCTTTGAATTGACCAATCCTCCTATTTCTTCTCACTTTTCTTACTCCTATCTTTTCTTTTCTTATCTAGATATATCCCTAGGGGGTAGTTCCCTGGCTACTATTGATGTAAGAATCTCAAAAATAAATCCTTTGTTCTCTGCCTTTCTTACTTGCCTACTAGCTGATCTTCCATAAAAGGTATAGGAAAGGTGTAGGTTCTTGATTTACAGGGGCACACCCACCAGATTCATTATGATGGTTTACCTGCTACCTTGAGAATTCTATTTTCCCTACTTTACCTTTAATAAAACATCATTTATCAACCTTATAGATTTCCTTTAAAATAATTTTCAATGTTAGAAAGGGTGAAATATAATTTTTAAATCATTTTGGGTTATTGAATTCATATTAGAACCCATTTAGATCATAAACCAAATATTTGAGGCCTATCAACTTAATCCGGGGTCTTTCGGGTGAAGAGAAATGAAAGTTTTACTAAATTTGAAACTTGAATTTTTTTTATAAAATTATTAATCCAAATTTAGAATTATTAAAAGCCTTTAGAGACAATTTAAAATTAATTTGAAAATGCTTAGGGGTGCTCGGGACACAAAATAGTTCCCCAAAATTCAAAATGACTCAAAATAATGCAATTGCTTGGGTTTGAGGCACTTGTTGTGATAAAAGTGCCTAGAAGTATCGATACAAGTGCTCCAAATAGCATATTGAAGCATTCTACCTCACTTGTGCCGATAACTCTAAGCCAAAGTTTTGAAACTACGACCTAGGAGCAAAAAGTTAACTAAAAAACACTCTAAAACATGCCCAAGCATTACCATATCATTTCAAAATGAATAAAAGCATTAAAAATCAATATTTAAATTCATTTTGGCACAAAACATGGCATAAACACATTCAAATTTGAATGACATAAATTTTTGCTAAGCAAATTTTTGAATAGAACCCAAAACATGCCATTCACATTACAATATTTATATTCACCATGAGACTTAGTATACATGCCACTAATATAATATAAATTACACTTTAACATTTGAAAAATAACCTTATAGGATCATTTGGTGATGTGATGCTCCCTAAGCTACCATAGAGACTTCTCAGCAAGTCATACCTAAGCGTTTTAAACAACTAACACATGAGCTATAAAGCTCAGTAAGTAACAAAGTTAATCAAACTTTATCCTAAGTCTTTTTGAACCTTGAGCTCCTTTAGAAGAATCATGATTTTAAGTTCATTTAAGCAACATGGTCACTATTTTAACCCTTTTCATGTGAGGTTACAAATTAAGCATCAACTTATAGTTTGATGATTTATTAACAATTCTCATTATGTATGCGTTCGCAGTTTGGTATTTGATTCATTTATGAATTTTACCTTTCAGATTTAGTTTTCATCCCTAAGGACTTACACAATTGTTAACTTACCTTAATAACTCCTTACGAGTTTCAAATAGACCACAATTTGTTAGATATTTTATTACACCACTTTCTTGAATGCTTACTTTTCCATTCCATTCCTTATAGTTAATACATTTTCAAACAGTAATAACATCTAACAATTTCAAGAATTCTTTCATACAATAAAAAAAAACTTGGTTTAAGTTAAGCCATTAGTAAGCCTAGAAAAATAAAAAAGGGATACTAATGACAAGTTGTTCGGAACTATAATAACAGGAGTTCTAAAGCGTAGGTGTCCAAAAACCCGATTAGGACCACACCGTAGTGCCAAGAATAAGAACACCAAAGTGCAAGTAACCAGAGCACCAAAGTACAAATAAGGATTCTCCTATTGACATGTCGATCATATCCAAATTATTTATCTAAGCTATCAGGGCCTTGTTTCAAGGTTTTTAGAATATTAGTAAACTCATGTATCAAATCAAATTACAGCTCTATATTGGTATTCATGACGTAAACATCTTACAAGATTTTCAAAGCTTTCCTTTAATCTCCATAAGGAAACATCTTACAAGGTTATTTCTTAAAGTTATTTTCATACCAATAATTATGATTCTAATATCGTTCGACATAGTCGAACTTTATTTAGTTGTTCAAAACCACATTTTTCAATCATACAAAATATAAGCTTACACTATTATATTCAACATAATTACAATAAATTCAATTAAATATAAAATAATTATGTACAAAAAAAATTTATAAATCTTATGACCGTTTCGATATTTTAGGCTAGTATCGACACTTTTTGACTTAAAGTAGGACCTTGCTCTTTGACATATTTTTTGCCATAGTGGCCTTATCCAATCTTTTCCATATTGTTGACATGGTTCCTTCACATACATGCAAATCCTATTAAGTTCATATTTTCTTCCATGGAAACTTTCATAACATTATTACATAATTGACTATAAAGCTTCACTTAGTTACACAACTTTTCTACCATATTTTTCTACATACTAACACAATTAAACATCTAATTATAAAATTAATTTCATGATTCCTAAGCTTACTAACTTAGATCAAGTATGAGTATTCAAGATACTAACCTTAATGGATGCTTCCTAACACTTGATCAAGCTTCCATGAACACCAATCCACCATTAATTAAGTCTGGATTTTTATGAACCAACATTTCCCCATTTCCATACAATAAAAATATATATAAAATATTAACATGATTATTTCTAAGCTTTTTTCACATTATTTCTCAAAAAATATCAAACTAATGGAGGTTTCGGAAACCATTTCTTACCATTTTTGAAGCTTTTTCGCATTAGCTTCATCTTCTTTTACAAAAGCTCCATAAACCCTAGGCTGCCATTTGAAGAAATTGATGGAGAAATTGAGCTTAGGAAGTTGTTTCCAATAATATTTTAACAAAATCTTAAGGTGGAAAGTGAAAATTTTGAGAGAAATTGAAGAAATAAGCAAGAAAATGGAAGCATATCCGATAATATCAACATGTAGGCCTTAGGCCCATATCCAACAATTTAAGTCCATTTCATGCCAATTTGAAGCACTTTTCCTTAATATGAGATTCAAACAATCCAAATTAATTTTGAACACTAAATATTATATTAAAACATTGTTTTTATCATAAAATTCTCAAGAATTGACCAAATTACCCTTTTACGACAAAATTACTATTTTGCCTCTTTTTGTCATTTTTAGCGATTTTTCTCAAAATTCAATACTTACACCAAATCAAGTTCATAATTAATCAAAAATATTTATAATAACTCTATGAGTAATGAAAATCTTACTTTGGCTCTTTTCTCAATAAAATGAGAAAATTACAATTAGTCTCTATACTATTCAGTTTTTCCAATTTTGTGCCAAAAGTGATTTTCATTACACCAAATTACATCCCAATCCATTTCATGTCATGTAACATCCTGATTTTGGGTCTAGTCGGAACAGTGGTTTCCGGACCACAAATCTGATGAGAAAAAAATTATTTTATTATATTTTTATGGTCTAGGATTTCACAAAACGATTTCGTGAAAATTTCGTTCGAAAATTTCGACGTTTGGGCACTCAATTTAGTCAAAAGGACTAGATTGTAAAAAGTGCAAAAGTTGAGTTCTACATGTTAGAGGTGTCCAATTGTTATGAAATTTTAAATTGGAGGTCCTTATATGGTAATTAGACCATTGGTTAAGTTGGTAGACAAAAATGGATATGGTTAGGCATGTTTCCAAAGTTTTTCATTCAAGGCATTTTGGTTATTTAGTTATTAAAATGAATTAAAAACAAAATTAAAAGTCAAATTTTGTCCATCTTCAACCCCATGGCCGAATTTCATAAGGGGAAACCATGGTTAGGGATTTTCAAGCTTCCAAGCTCGATTGTAAGTCTGTTCTAGCCCCGTTTTTAATGTTCTTTACGTTTTTAGAGTCCCGGTAACTTGATTTAGCTTATTATAGCAATAATTTAACCTAGGGTTCATATTTGGAAAAATACCCATAGGTGAAATGTGTTTATTTTGATGTTTTATGGTAGAATATGAAGCTTGAAATTATGTTAAACAACTTTTGCTAAGTGATTTTAAGTGAAAACGAGTAAAACGACATAATTGGTAAAAATACCTAATGTTCATAAGTAAGTGTTAGAGTGGGAATTTGATGTTTCTATAGAAGGGAAAAATGTTCAGCATGTCATAAAACATAAGAATAAGGGATGAAGTTTAATTTCCGAACTTTGGGACAAAAGTGTAAATATGCAAAAGTTTAGGGGCAAAAATATAATTTTGTAAAAGTTTGAGTTAAGGACTGTTTTGATGAATTTGAGTATTAAATAAGCTAAATTTTCTATTATAGATCAAGAAGAACAAAATTCGGAGTTAGACCGGGAAAAAAAAGGTTGAGGACTAAAGTGCTAGATTTGATCATATTTTGTACCAAGGTAAGTTTACGGTAAATAAATGCAATATTTCAATAATTATTATTAATGCTATTATTTTCCAGCAATTATATATTTATTTCATGAATTTATTTGATGTTGACTCAAGTATGAGATGATAGAGAATTAATATTAAAAAGTCCCATTGAAACTTTTGGAATGTATCGGATACAAATGTCATGACATTTGGGTAATGAGATCCCATGTAAGACTATACCTGGGGCATGGCATTGGCATCATTGAGATTATGAGAGGTCCCATGTAAGAACATGTCTGGGACATGGCGTTGGCACCGAGATGAGAGGTTCCATGTAAGACCATGTCTAGGACATGGCATTGGCACCGAGATGAGAGGTCCCATGTAAGACCATGTCTGGGCCATGGCGTTGGCACCAATATGAGAGGTCCCCCGTAAGATCATGTTTGGGACATGGCATGGGCATCTATATGAGAACTCTCATGTAAGACCATATCTGAGATATGACATTGGCAGTACAATAAACATCCCATGTAAGACTATGTCTAGGACATAGCTTTGGCATGTTATATTCAGACAGGAGACCCGAGTATCCTTAGTATTCCAAGTGATTCAACGGGCTAATAAATAGACGATGTTACATGAAAGTTCAGGTAAAAGCCTAATAGACAAGTTCAGGTGAGTTAATAAGACTAAGAGTATCTCAATTATCAGTTGAGAAAAGAAATTTCAGCAACGAATGAGTAAGTTAAGCAAGCAAGCAAGTAAACGAGTAATAGAGTAAGTAAAGAAGAAAGTAAAGATCTTAATGCTTAATAACAATTTATGAATATAATTGTTAATGATAAATGTTGTTATTTATTTACTTGTAAAATTACTAAGCTTTATGATTATTTCTTTTATTTCTTTTTATTTCATATAGTATTATCAAGCATAGTCGGGATCTTGAAGACGTTGGAGAGTGTTCACACTATCAACCACCACAACTCGGTATTTTAAAATGATAAATGTTTTGAGCTATGGCATGTATAGGGACTTGGTCATTTCGATTGTATATTCTTAAGATATGACCAAAAGATGATATGTAAATATTTGATGATGAATAGTTATTAAAATGGCTAAGTATGAAGGTGTTTGTTGTTATAAATGTCTAGGTGATAAATTATGCATAGAAATCAAGAAAAAGTAAAAATTGGTAGTGAATCAGTTTTGAGACAGCAGTAGTAACGTGATTTTGAAAAATCACCAAGGATAGTAGAAAATGAATTAGAGGGTGGATGAGATATATAATTAAATATTATTGAGTCTATTTTCATAGAAAAATAACGGTGTAGACAAAGAAATTATGTATTCTGAGATATTTGCATTTAAGTTAGACAAGGTCAAAGTGGTTTTCAGAATCCCCTGTTCTGACTTTGGAAAATCTTTAAAAATTGCACAAAAATATTTATGAGTTTTAATTTATATTTCAAGATTCCTTATTGAGTCTATTTTCTGTAGAAATAAGTAAGAACACTATATGAAGTCTGTACAATGACTTTTTAGTGACGAGAGGTCAGGACAGTCGATCTGTGAAACAGGGGAGACTTTAACTAATAAACTGTACTAATTGGCTGAACCAAAAATTCTAAAAAATTTATGGTAAAAAGATATATGAGTCTAAATTCAGGGAAAATTTACGGATCTAAATTTTGAGTTTCTTATCTCATGTTATAATTGATTTAGTGACTGCTGCGCAGGTGGACAGCCTTATTATGAACAGTGAAATAACTTTTAAAAACAAATTTTTATGCCCCGAACTTTTAAGTTAAGTCAAGTAATGTCTCATGCTCGACTCCGGCAATGGTCTCGGGTAAGGGGTGTTACATGTCAAATAATACATAAGAACCAATATTTTTCATTTTTAGATAATTTTTCCATTAGTCCTCATATTTGACCAAATTTGTGACTTGGCCCCATTTTTGTCATATTAGCACTTTTACAACTCTTTTCACATCTTTCTATCACCAATATCAAATTCCTTTAATAAAATTTCTTATCCAATTCATTTTCACAAATTTTCTCATAATTTCTCGATATTCGACCCACAATTAGGTCACGTGTCATATCGAAATTTTCGAGGTGTTATAATATGTGAGTCGAATATTTTATTTTATTTCCTTTATTAGGATCATACATTACCAAATTATTATCTTATGGCCTTAGGCTGATATATATATATATATTAGTCCATAGTTTTCCTCCATTGTTAAACAATTAATCTTCCATCATAATGATCTTACAATAACATCCATTTATGCCACAAATAATCTGAACATGATATCACAACACATTCATTATTAGTTTTCTCATTTATGCTATTTCTTTTCAACTTATTAAACTTATAGCCCTTAGTAAACTCTATTAAAATGTGACTCGGATACTTGGGATTCCACCCAGGCACAATCAAATTTAACATAAGTGCATGGCCATGAGGCATGTATCACATCCTTCTAAAGTCAACCAAATTGCACATAAGTGCATCCATTCAAACACAACCAAAATGCACATAGGTACAAAGCCCGAAGGCAACAAAAAGTGCACATGAGTGTAAAGCCCAAAGGAAATAGAGAAGCTCTAAACACCACACCTCCTAGACCAAATACAAATCTAAGCCATATTGGAATGCCAATCGTATCATGCTATTCTACTAAGTTTACTAGGGAAAATTATTTTCATAGATAACATATCTCAATTAAGGCCAATAACATGTTTTTTTGTTCATACAAAGACATATTCAGAATTCATAAAGCTTAGAGGATGTTTAGGAAATTCTTTGTCTAATTTCACATATAGGCTCGTTCAATGCTTCATATATACACATAAATATGTTAGCATGATCCATATAAGCATATTCATTATTCTTATTATAGTTTTCCACAAACGGAGCTTTACTGATTTATTCATTTACCAACATTCACATCGTAAATTCCAAGGGCTTTAGTTTCGGGCACCTTCTTAGAGGGATATTATGACAAGTGCATCTCCTAAAGGCTTCAGTACATAAGTACTTATTTGATCAAATTTATTGCTTTAGATATTATGACAAAGACTCATTTTAGAAAAAAAAATCAAAAATTTGCTACACCAACTTTAACATATTTTTCAAACAATTTTCAAACATTTTCAACCTCTATCTTTCTTGTAAGGAGGCAAGCAACTTAGGCACCAGTTCAAACTTTGTTGTTCTAGATGTTGTGAATAAACTAGCCTTCTTTAAGTCATTTGTGATATGTTCATCTAGCTCCAAGAAACATAAATTTTGTTGGGCATGAATAATTTTATCTTTTTTCTATTCAAAATATAAAAAAAATATTTGATTTAGTAAACCTAAAAATACTTTCAAAATAATAAATTTTAATTTAAAAAATTAATAATATCAAAGAATAGAATGAGTATTTTTACCATGTTTACAATATGATAAGTTATATGTTATCCTTGAAATCTTAAAGGAGTTTGGGAGAGTTTTACGGTTTTTTGGAGAGGATTGTCAGTGAAAACAAAAGAGAATAGAGTAAGCAATGAATTATTTATAAGAAGGGACCTCAACATCCATGGGTTTTGAAGTCTTTGGTATTAAATGGGTTGGTTGGTCCTATGAGCAATAGAAATTTAGAGGTTCTTTTGCTAGATGAGAGAGTTTTAGGTTTTTTTTGGAGAGGATTTTCAGTGAAAACAAAAGAGAATAAAGTAAGCAATGAGTTATTTATAAGAAGGGACCTGAACATCCATGGGTGTTGAAGTCTCTGGTATTAAATGGGTTGGTTAGGCTTACGAGCAATAAATTCATGATTCAATGTTGATCGGCTAAGCCTTGATAACCATGGATGTTGAGGTCCTTGGATTTTACTTCATTAGTACTTCTCTTGATAGTTAGGAGCACAAATTTCATGAAAAATTTTTATCTCACGAACCTTGAAATTCGTGAGTGTTGAGGTTTTTAGTATTAAATAAGTTGGTTGGGCTTATAAGCAATAAATTCCTGAGCCAATATAGACTGGCTGAACCTTGATAGCCATAGATGTTGAGGTTCTTAGGTTATACACCATTAGTACTTCTCCTAATAGTTAGGAGCACGAATTTTGTGAAAATTTTATATCTCACAAACCTTGATACCCATAGGTGTAGAGGTAGTCCTAGAAAAATACATGTTTTGAAAAATAAGTTAGAAACACATCTATTTTAGAAATAAATGTTTTACGATTTTATAACAAAAAACCCTTACAAAAATTATCAAATTTGTAATTGGATAATGTTTTATGTAATTAGATAAGGTTGTAAGGGTCTTCCTCATTGACACGTGTATCAACATTAGTTGTTTTTTTATATTATAAGAAAATGGTTAAATATCATTTCCGGTTCCTCTACTATGGCTAAATTTGAGATTTAATTTTCTATGCTTTAATTTCTACCATAATTTAACCTTTTATTTTTATAATGTTGTCGGCCATTCTAAATAGTTAATATTGCTAACTCTTTAATTAAAATAATTCATGATTATATATAGTTTAAACGTCTTAAGGCCTTAGAAATTGACATGAGGCTTCCCATTTCTTTTGGGTTTGCCTTACTTTTGTTTGTTGGCATTATAAGATAATGGTCAAAATTTAATTTTACCTCATATATTATGCCAAAACATTAGATTTAATCCATATACTTTATTTTTGATGTAATTTGGTCCCTCGACTTTTATAATGTAGCTAACTAGTTTAAATACTTTATATTGTGAACTATTTCAATTAAAATGTTGAGGTCAAATTTTCTTAAGAGTACTATCCTAACAAAAAAATTATTTTATCACGATGAGTTCAAATGAGTGTGTTTAAGAAAAAATCCACAACATTTTAACTTTTTTTTCTTATAACTACCAAGTAAATATTTTTTTTTTAAATTTCAAAGTACCGCACCAATGAATTTAGCAAAAGAATTTTATCTATGGTAACAACTAGACTTGAATTTTTAAATACGAAAAATAGATAGATTGCATTTTGGTAAAAGTACCATGGAGGCCTCTATCCTAGGAGTTAAATTGTATTCCACCCTATTTACTAAAAAATGAGCAAATTAGTCCCTATACATTAAATCAAATAGCTAACTAGTCATTTCTGTTAAAAATTTCATCCATTTCTACTGTTAAAAATTGGCGTGGCTAACAGAATAACCAAACAGTTACTTGTTGCATGCCACGTGTACCTCATGCTAATGTAAAGAGATAGTAGAAATGAATGAAAATTTTAACAAAAAGACTAATTTACTCTTTGATTTAGTGTATATAGACAAATTTATTCATTTTTTTAATAGAGAAAGTAAAATATTTTTAACAATATATTTCTGAAAATAAAAGTAAGAAAATTTTACATTATGTAGGGAGTATGGAGAAACTTTGAACATAATAAAATTTGTATCATATATATGTATAATAAAATAAAGTTTTGGAGCAATTTAGGCAAGTTTAACTTCTCATATCGCCACTTGGGACCAATTAGAATATCCCACATCATCAAAATAAACTTAAGCAACAAATGAAGATGTTCACACTGTAAAATATTTTAAAAAAAAAGTTTGATCTCGAATATTATGATGGGATATAATAAAGCTTGATGGCAAATCTTCCGGGTTGATATAATAAAGTGATTCTCACATTTCCTTTTATAAAAACCAATTAATATATAGGCTCAAGGGGTAAAAATTTTAAAAAAGTATTTTTTATATTCAATTCAGCATTTCAATTTTTAAAATACATCAAAAGGTATTTAAACTTCTTAAAAAAAATTCTTGTTTTTTTTTACTCAATTGAGTACTTAAACTTTCAAAATGTATCAAAAAGACCCTCAAAATTTAAAAAAAAGCAATTAAGCCAATATTCTTATTAAAATTTAAAAAAAGATTATAAAAAAATAAATTTTAGAAAAAATAATAAATTTTAATAAAAAAATAAAAAATTTAAATTTTTTTAAAATTTAGAATTTTTTATAAAAATAGTAAAAAATAAAAAAAATATAAAAATCATAAAAAAATTAACGATCCCTATTTTTTTCAATTAAAGTCATCACGTGTCGCAACACAGCATGACATGTGATGAAAAATGATAAAAAATAAAAATCAATAAAAGTTATAGAAAAAATTTAAAACATTTTTTTTGGTACGATAGTTTTTATAATTTTTTTACGAAATTTATATTTCTTTACATTTTGTATAATTTTCTTATGACTTTATAAAATTTTATAATTTTTTTATATTTCTATATATTTTATAATTTTTTACTATTTTTATAAAATTTTATAATTTTTTATATTTTTTATGATTTTTATATATTTTTATAAAATTTAATAAATTTTTAATATTTGAATTTTTTATTAAAATTTAATTATATTTATAGCTTTTATTGATTTTAATTTTTTTTATAATTTTTAATAAAAGCAAGGGCTTAATTGCTTTTTTTTTGAAAAAGTTTGAGAGTCTTTTTTGATGCATTTTGAAAGGTAAGTACTCAATTGAGTGCAAAAAAAAGTAGGGACTTAATTGCTTTTTTTAAAAAGGATTGAGAGCCTTTTTGATACATTTTAAAAGTTTAAATATCTAAATGAGTGCAAAAAAAGAGATTAATTGCTTTTTTTAACAAAAACTTGACGACTTTTTTGCATCCTTAAATCTAATATATACATTGAAAAATTAGAAAAAAAAATTGTAGACTTTACAACTCAGTTTTGGAATTAAAAATTGAAAATAAAATTATAAAATCGTATATATCATAAATACATAAATACATATATATATATTATATTACAAAGTTGACAATTATATATAGAAAAACCCTAGGTGGAGGATACAATGGCAAAGTTCATTGCTTTACATGCCAACAAATATTTTCTGAGTCTCATTTTTAGTATGCTTATGTTAAAAATACGATAATTGCGAAAGGTTATTTAAATTTTCAAAGCAGTATAATTACCTCCTATTCAAGGATGATTTATTTGTCATTTCAGTCCTTAATATTTAGTTTATATTTCACCTGAGGATTACTATTTTTTCCATGGAAAGATTATTAAAGTTGCATTTAATTACTTAATCATGACTAAAAAAACTATTAGATCCTCCACCTTTTTATTTATTTATATTTTTCGTATTAAATCCACTTACAATTTTCCAGATTAAAACTAAGGTTTTAATTAAGTTTATCTGTCTTGGACGAATCCTACTTAGTTTATAAAATAGTAATTACTTTTCACCTTATGCTTTAATTTTGATTAAAAAAACTAATTGAATAAAATATGAGCAGCTCACCAATTTCTCTTCTTCGATACGTCATCAATGAAAAATGTTTAAAGACTAATTAATAGTACAGAAAAAGTCTGGTAAACCCCCCAAAGCCAACTCTTCTTTTTCCTCTGCATTTCTTTCCCTTTATTTGAAGAATGAAATTTAGAGTAGCCAAAACTGACAATTACATTTCCACCCCACCAATAACATGCAATTGAAACCTCTCAACACCTTCACCATTACGCTCATGTTGTTCTTCACTTTCTTGATCCTCTTCTTTTCTGGTTTCCTTGAATTCCCTTCTGTTTCCTCCTCTATCCAACAACCCTTTACCACTCCATCCCTCACCCTTTCTTCCAACCCTAACCCTTTTACTGATCTGCTCTCTGCTTTCAAGACATGGGATTCTCAAATGGGTTGTTCCCAGTTCAAGCTAAAACGCCACGATTTGATCCGTTTGCTTTCTAACAGCTCTGGGTCTTTGCAGGAACCTGTTTCTCATTCTTCCTGCAATCTGTTGAAAATGGAGCATGTTAGTGTTTTGGTAAAAGGATGGACTTGGGTTCCTGATAATTTGGATAATCTGTATTCTTGTCAATGTGGGATGAGTTGCTTGTGGACTAAATCTCCCGTTCTTGCTGATAAACCGGATGCCCTTTTGTTTGAGACCGCTACCCCTCCACTTCAGGTATGTTTTTTTTCCTTGTTGGCTTAGCTGCAATTATGGAATATAGAAAAATTTGATTTATTTGCTTGATTAAAGTCGTAATCGTGGAGTTGAAAGTGCTATTTGGTGAAGATTCTATTCATTTCTGAACTTTATACGTGTGATCTACTTGTCTCGTGGATTTAACACTGAGATAATTTTTTGAACTGATATTGTAAGGAGATCAATAATGTGTCATTCATCACAATGTCAGTGAAGTATAGTTTTCTAGTAATTTAGCTGCAGCCTGTTGTGGGCAAGATGTTTGGTTCGGGAACACGAGGAATTGTATTTTGTTAGTAAGAGCGACTTTACTAACCAATTTGATTAGTAGATTGTAATGATTTAGAATTTAGGAGATTTTACTTTTTTGTTCTGTCAGGGATCCCTACTCCAGTTTAACCATTTCTTAACATTAGCAATAGATAAACTTTGGTTGTGGATTTAGTTGCAGATACGGTTATGGTGTCATGATTGCAGGTGTCATGGATGTTACCTAGCTTGTCGTGGTTGTCGAGTCACGAATGTGATTTATTTTTTCTAAAATTTCCATACATGTATATTGTAATATCTTGTACACATAATGCTTATGTTAATTAGATTCTTTAGTTAACTTGCAATATTAATCGCAAACAAAATAATATCTAAAACCAGGTTAATAGAAGTTCTTGATCTGAAATGTACTTAAAAGGCATGAATAAAAATTTGAAAGTCCAAACCATTTGTCCTTGTCTATTGTTTATCCTCGGTAATGGCTTACAATTTTAGCTCACTCCGAGCATGGTTTTGTGTCATCACCAACTGTTGGGATGGAAACCAGAAGTTGTGAGCTGTGCACCTACCCATCTCCAACTAAGAACTCAAATTCCAGCATCTCTCTTTTTATTAGAATTTTTTAGGTCGAACAGAGAATCAACCTAAAACTTCAACGTTGGAAAGAGATTAAATAAATTTTGCTTGGAGATAGTCTACTTTAGGAAGAGGAAGGAAGTGATGAGCTACTGAAAGTGGAAGTACAAGACACAAGAAGCAGAAAAAAAAGAAAGGAAGGATTAGATATGTCCTTTTCCTTGCAAGAAGTTATATTTCAAACAAAAAGCATCTTTTAATCTTTTAAAAGTTATTAAAAGTTTTTAGAAAGCTATTAAAATTGAGTTGTTGAGTGTTTATTACCCAAACCATTTTTTATCGATTTTTTAAAATGCCTGTAGTTGCTAATTGCGCCTTTATGTCACTTGTGGTTGTTGTTGTGGTCAATTTGTAACGTGTATTGGCCATTATGATTGTGATTCAATGCAATTGTAACAGCTGAAATGCTGTTTGGCATCTTGAAAATCTATTAGTATGTACATGAGGATTGTTATTCCTAGTTTCTTATAACATGGTATATTACTCTCAGTTATACATTAAGTTAATCACTTTTATTCCATTATAATTTTTTTTCCAAATAATTCTTTCTACACTATACCTTTTACTTAGGGGAGACATAACCTATCATTTAAACAAGTACATTATGCAATGTAATGACTACTTCCAATGGACTTTGAAGGTGCCATGTTGCATTTTGGCTGTTACATGCGCAAAATATCAAATCACAATTTTTGTAATGGCTGATACCCGTTATAGTTGGTTGCAACTACAATGGCCTAACAAAGCAACGTAGGCCATTTTTTTTTTCAAAAAAAAAAAAAAAGAATCAATAAAATAAACATTTTGGATGATGAATTGGCATCAATTAAGTTTTAATAAATTTCTGCTGGCCTTTAATAGGCTTTGGAAGAATTTTTTTTTTGGTTTGAGATATAGCTTGTTGCAGGGGGAAAGACGAATCTAGCTTTTGTTTCTTCAGTTTTTTGCTCTACTTCCGAAGTCCTTTTTCATTCTTGTAATCCCATATTGGTCTTCAAAGGACTGCAGCTCTTATCTCTCTCTCTGAGGTAGATTCCACCTCCAAGCAAAATTGCTAAATGTTTTCATGAAAAGTTTAAGTTCTTAGTTATATATAGTTCTAATGTTTTGAAGGGAACTTATGAAGAATATCAAAGAGGGATGCTTGGATCTTAATTCTTTTTAAGGTGATTGAAAGTAACAAAAGTGTTGGTTTGAAGTAGGTGGGTGCACAATGGAAAGCTCTCTGCTTTGAGTTCCACCTTTTGTTGGTTTAAAGCTTAAACTTGAAGATAATTTATCATGCCTTGAGTGGGCTGAAATTGTAAGTCACAGAATGAGCTAAACTTGTAAGCCAGGACGTGGGCTGAAATGGGGACAAGGAGTCAAGACAAGTGGGTTGGACTTTCATGCCTAGTAAATGTTGTTTTGAATCAAGTTTGTTTTGATTGGCGTGGATTTTTCATGGATCTTAAATTAAAATTTTTTATCTCTCTCTCTCTACACACACACACACACACACACACACACACGCACATACATACTATGTATATGGTATCTATACAATTTGTATGCGATGAATATTGTAAGTTAATGAAAGAACCCAATTAACATTTTGAAAAAAAAAAAGCCCGTGATAACCAAGAAGCATTATGCAACATCCACAACCACGTTTGCAATTTAGAGCTATGAGGCATGTTGCATGATTAGAAGAAACAGCATGTTGGAAATTGATGTTTTGTTACTTAAAAAGCTTATATGAGTTGTTGGGAAGTAGGGTTGGAAGATTCTGTGAATGTAAGTCAGGTTTGGTTGTTAAGGTTTTTCGACTATAGCTTGAGTAACTTGGAAAAAGGTAGAAGAAAAAATGTTACAAAATTTTTTGGATGGGGTTATATCAAAATATTGTAAAAGAGTAGAAGATGGGCTCAGTTTTCCCTTCCTGAGGAGTAGGGTTCTGAAGAGCGAATTTTTGTGCCTTTCTACTTGTTTGAGTTCCTTTAAAATGTGAATAATAAAACCAAAAAAAAAAAAAAAAAAAAAAGAACATACACAAAAACAAACAAACCAAGTGTTTTTCTTTCATGTCCATTTTTCACCTATGGGTTCATTAATTTATGCAGTAATGGATGTTTTATAGAAATTCTTTCATAATATAGGAGACCTCTTTATCAACTTTGTCCATTGGATTTTGCTTGCTAGGAGGGCATTTTGGGTCAGGAATTATATGCATGCTTGTGTCTGTATATGAATCCTGTGTCTTTTATTGGTAAACACATTTGTGTCTTCCATCTGAGTCATGGAAACTTGTCCTAGAAACCTCACTATTATAGTAATCAAGCAAGTTTCTTTGGTTATGTCTCATGCATAATCTTCTTATTGAGCTTTATGTGTCCTGGGATCCATTTTAGGGGATCATCTAAATAGAATCTTGTATTCTATAACTTAATCTTTTATGATGCATTAACTTTGTAGTAATATAGATTGTTCCTTCAAGGATCTGATAGGTCCTTGAGACATTTGTAACCAGAAAATGTGTCTAGGGAAGCGTATTTACATACTTTGACTAGTAAGCCGCATAACCATTTTAGTTTATTTCCACTTTTAGATACAAAAATAATTAGTCACTACAAAATCTTGTCCAAAGAACTTTCTTGGTATCTTGTTAAAAATATTTATCAGGAGCATTCCTTTTGAGAAAGAAGGGAAAGAAATCCGAAAAATGTAAAAGTATGCAATACATCACAGTTTCAAAGTCCTGCCTATTGAAGTTCGTTCTGCTCCTACTGAAGGCAGAACTAGTGTTTCAGGTTTATCATCTTGAGTATTGTAACAAGTCCAGAGACGCCCTTCATTAAATATAGGAAGTCCAGTAGTTATATCTGTCTGCAAGCATTTCTCATGTCAAATAGGAATTTTATGACACTTGGGCTAAGTGTGACGATAGCTATTAAAGCAGCAGATTACCAGTTGTCTACTGAGAAGGCTAGCAGTCTGACTGCAGTTTTTCAAGAGATTTTATCTGTCTTTCTTGCATATTCACATAGATCTTACAATATACCAGTAAAACGACTTTGTATGGATGTTCTGGTTTCCTGTTGCTTATTAAGATAATCTATACATCCAATCTTTGGTTATCATTTTCTGGGATCAATTGGAATGATCTTTTCTTTTCTTTCTGGTTAGAGGCACAGTGGAGATCCACTTCGTGTGTACATGGACCTTGAGGCTGGCAGAAGGCGTTCAGGTCGAGAGGATCTATTCATCAGTTACCATGCAAAAGATGATGTTCAGTCAACTTATGCTGGTGCTCTCTTTCATAATGGTCGAAATTATCACATATCTTCATATAAGAACAATGTGAGCAGTTGGTTTATATTCTTTGTTCATGTGTTCTCAATATTCCCCTTCAATAAATACTTGGTTGTAATACATTTGGGTTTCCTTTTTTTCTTTGGTAAATCTATTTCTAGGAGACACTTGTTTATTGGTCTTCATCACGCTGCCTTTCTCAAAGAAATCAGCTTGCTAAGAGTTTCCTCAGGTTGCTGCCTCACCACTCCTTTGGCAAATGTCTGAACAATGTTGGTGGTTTAGACATGGCCCTTTCCTTCTACCCTGAGTGTACCAATGATGCTAATACCCCGAAGTGGTGGGACCATTTACATTGTGCCATGTCTCATTACAAATTTGTCCTCGCAATTGAAAATACAGTTACAGAGAGCTACGTGACCGAGAAGCTATTTTATGCTTTGGACTCTGGTGCGGTTCCTATTTATTTTGGAGCTCCCAATGTGCTGGACTTTGTCCCTCCACATTCAATTATAGATGGAACTAAGTTTAGGTCCATGGAGGAATTGGCTTCTTACGTGAAAGCCCTTGCTAATGATCCTGTAGCTTATGCTGAGTACCATGCCTGGAGAAGATGTGGTGTATTAGGTAACTATGCAAAGGCCCGTGCAACAAGCCTTGACACATTACCATGCCGATTGTGTGAGGCAGTTAGTAAGAAAGGTGGGAGAAATGCAAGAACAGAATGAATTGTTTATTGTTTTATGCTTCAGGTTGGTCTCCTGGTATCTTGCAAACCATATATAGTGAATCATCAAATTTGTGTTTGATCTAATTGAATTTTATGCAAAATGACCAATGGGATCTGTTGTAGGTGTGTACTTGGATCTTTTGCATTCATGTTTACAAGATGGAGATATGGTAATTTAGATCCATGTTCTTTACTGAAATTATTTCTCTTTGATTGCAATAAAGAGAAAGATACATCTTGTGCTGTAAATGAAATTAATGATTGAACTATAGTTATTAAATTACCCAGCATTATACAAATAGACTATAGGCCATTTGGCTATAAATGAAAAAAGTTAATCACCAGCTTGATTTATTGAGGCTCACTTTACTTGGCTACTTGGAAGTGTGTGTTGTATGCCTTTGTTAACATCATCTTCATCATTATCTTCCTTGTGGAACTTCCATACAGAGGCCATTATTCCACTGCATGTTGAAGGCTTAGACTTTTGGAGCTTGGATTTTTGCTTTTGTTTAGGCTTGTTGTTGCTGTTGTTGATCTTCACACTTTTGAGTTCTTGAGGTCTGTTTTCAAGGTATTCCTTTAACTGCTCTTCGTTCATTCCATCTATTGCATCTGTCTGTCAGTTTTCCCAAAGCCAATAAGCATAATTTTATTTTCCAGAATTAAGAGAGTGAATTTTGTGTAAACAACAAGAGTAAGTAATAGATACCCATTTGCTAAGATCATGTATGTGTTTAAGCACAACCTGCTCTTCATTTTCTACCATTTGTAACTTGTCTTGCAATGACACTGCATTTGGCTTTGAACTTGATGCCATCTTCTTGCTCTTCTTTCCTACCAGTGTTGATGATGATGGTCTCCCACTTGACATTTTCTTTTTATCCTTACGATTTGAGGAATTATGTCACTCAATCTATCCACCCTTTTATAATAATGATTGAGATGAACCAAATTATTTGGAAAAAGTAAAAAAACATAATTAAGACTGGAAACTGAAGTCAATATAACGGTTTAATAAGATGCGGGTCATAAGTTGTAGTTGTAACGTAACATTATAGAATATGAACATTAGAAGAGAAGCCCCCCAACTCCTGGAAGCTGTTACATACCCCGTTCACCTTTAACATGTGACCTCAACCAAACCAAATCCCAAGCTTTGACATACATACATATCATTTTGATTCACATGTTGAATGTTATATCTATTTAGAGTTTTTAAATAACGTGTAATTATGAATTTCGAAGTTAGTTTTTTTATTTTGTCAGAATTTAATTATTATATTTTACAAAAATCGTAAAATTAGTTCAATTATTGGTAAACAAGTGAACATTAATTACCGAGTTCTGTTAATTTGTTTAATGTAAATTGTTGAACTTTTAATTTTTGTTTATTCATTATACATAACTCGTTGAATTGGTGATTTCAAGTTAGTAATTTAACCATAAGGTTTAACACTGCTATCCAATTAGAGTAACTTTTATGTTTTCATAAAGTACCAAGTATTAATTTCTGATAAATTAAAATCGAGGGATTAAATTCTTATCTTTCATAAAGGAGAGGATTTGTTAGGATCAATAATCACAAAGAGGAAGATGAATTGGTGTTTTAAAAAATTTAAGCAAAGGTAAATAATGGAGACTCGAGAATTTCTAATGGTTCGACCTCAATGACCTACATATACTACCTTAGCTTATTAGAACTAAGGGTTTCTCAAATTCACTAGATTTGAACCTCAACCTAGACCTGTCCAAAGGTCGAGTAGTTCACTTGGCCCAATAGGCTCGACCTGATTAGGGTTGGGCTTGGATAAGGATTTTCGCACCTCAAGTCAAGCTGATTCGGCCTAAATTTAATTTAAATAATTTTTTTAATTTAAATTTAATTATAAAAGTATATAAAATATCAATTAAAATTTAAAATTTAAAATTTTTAAAATTTTATTATCTTTTGAATAGTGAAATGGGCTTTTTAGGCGGGCTAGGTTAGCCCATTGATACCTCTAGTTTAACCTTGAGAATCTTAGTCTTTACAATAGGCAAGATTGGTTTACTTCCCTTGAAGGTTTTTTACCCAAAACCTTGAGTAAATCTTTACAAAAATGAAAAATAAAGTTTGGAATGATTATCACCTCTAAAATGTTGATATGTAACAATTAAGCACTCTCGTATAACAATACAACACTTGAAAGAATGAATCAAAATTAACCCCACAAATGTGTACAAGAAAAAATGAGAACAATAATTAAAAAGATTGGATTTTTGCTCTTAATCTTTGTAAGCTTGTTTATTAACTTGTTTAGAGTGTTATTATGTTCCATTTATATGATTGGATTAATAGTCATTTGAAAATGTTAGAAATAAATTGGAGCTGTTGGAATCTTTAATACCTACATTAAATGCTTTTGCAAGTCTTTAGGGATTGAAACATAAGCCACAAGGGTCTAGTTGCTTTGGTCAAAAAGTGACCGTTGAGGCCATGAGTACTGCACTTCAGCTTGGAGGGGTGCGGTATCTCTTCATTTTTGGTGCGATATCATTTCATGGGGGTGTGATCCCTGGGAAATGGAGTGCCTTAATAAAATACGTGGGGTGCGATACCTTTGTATGTAAATTGCTTACTGACTCTTAGGTATCGCTACCTTTTTCGAAAGGGTCTGATGCCCATGAGTCACTTTGCCTATTGACTCTTAGGTACCATACTTTTTTGGTCAGGTACTGCACTTGACCTAGTGCAACTTAAAAATTGTGTTTTTTATTTTAAAAATTAACTTGAAAATAATTTTTCAAAAAACTATTTTACTAAATTTGATTTAAAGACAATTTGTTATGTCAAAATATTAAAAAATCAAGCTTTAATAATATCCTTTTTTATATAACAATACTTAAGAAAATTGCCTTTAAGAACTTCCCCTAATTCAATTTTTTTTCAAATTGTGACTCCTTTTTAATAAAAACTTTTCGCTACAAAGTTATCAATTTTTAATTTGAATAATTTTTTTTGAAAGCATTAAAAGAACAATTATTTATATTTGGACAATTTGAAAGATTGGAAAATTAAGTTTACCCAACATATTTTTATTTGAAAATAAGTGTTCAATTTGGAAAAATTTTCTATATTTTATCTCTCCCTTTTTGGTATATAAAAGAACATTAGAAAATCAAAGGAGAGCTAAAAAAAAGTTATAAAAGCATTGAACAAAATATTCATCATGACATATGGAGGAAATGGAAATAACAGTTAAGGCATAGAAAGTAAAAAATCCAAAATTAAGTCATGTGCTACAACTATAAAATAATATTCTAGTTAATGGTGAGTAAAATTTGTTTCGATTCGAAAAAATTGAAAACACGTTCGAATATCGAACTATTCGAATTGAATTAATCGAATCAACTCGAATTTTTTTTTTGAATTTTGAGTTCGAATCGAGTTAAATTTTTGAATTCGAATAACTTATATAATTCGAATAAACCAAATATCAACCCTTTTACTTCCCTTCTCTCAACCTCCCCCTCAAGCCCTTTTACTTTCCCCCAAAAAATTGTACTCCCCCCAAACCCTCAAAACTTTTTTTTTACTTTCCTCTCAAAACTTTTACTTCCTCCAAACCCCTAAAACTTTTTATTCTTTTACTTTCTCTCCAAAACTTTTACTTCCCCCAAATCCCGCAAAACTTTTACTTTCTCCCAAACCCCAAAAACTTTTTTTTTCAAATTTATATCTACTATTTATATTATTGAATTAAATTTCACATTTTGTACTATTTATATTATTGAATTGTTTAATCATGTTGAATCTTTATCATTTTCTGTTAAAATTGAATTATTAATGATGTTATAAAATATTCGTGTTAAAATTTTTTGTTAGTATCAATTTCATATTTTATCTTTAAAATAACTTTTATTAAAAAATCACATTTTTTACATTTATATATTTCTTAATTTCAAAATACATGGTGACAAGAATCAGAAGATAATTGAAATAATTAAGCAAGCAAAAAAGCTAACCCGTATATAAAAGATTAATAAATAAATTATAAGGGGATGAAAGTTAATAACAAATTTGATTATGGTGGGCAAATTTGATTACGGTGGGTGGCAGTGGCTATAAGGACCCAAAGATATTTTTTTAATTTAACTTGAACAAATATGTTCGATTCGAATTCTGTCTTACTTGACTTGATTCGAGAAAAATTCAAATCGAGTTAGGATGATAAAATAGGATTCGTCATCTCAATTAACTCAAAATTTTTTCCTTGGATTCAATTCGATTCAATTCGATCGAACGCTCACCCCTAATCCTAATGATAAAACAACCAAAATAGAACATCAAGTATGTCAAGCAAAGAACTAAAAACATCCATAACAAGAGAGACATAGAAAGTAAAAAGCATGCATAAGTTCAAACAACCTAATCATCTATAGGAGGAGGAGGGAAATGAGACATAAGAGCTACCGTGTTCTCCTCAAGAGCATACATCTAACCTTCAAACAACTCAGTAAAAGAATCAAATCGAGCATCAAAGTGAGCATGAATTTCATTGGAGGTGACCCAAAAAGACTTGAAAACCATAGATGTGCGGGAAGAAGTAGAGGTGGCATGGCGAGTGACCTTGTCATCCTCTTTCACTTGTTGAACTTGATGAGCAGGATCAATATCGACATTGATACCTAGCTTATGAAAAAGGATGGATAGGAGAGTGTTATACTTAAGGAAAAAATGGTCGAAGAAGAACTCTTGATAACCCTTATCATATGAAGAAAGATGATCAATGCTAAGTTCAACTTATGCTTGGTTTGGATGCAATGGATGATCCAATAATCCATAAGACAAATTGTGGCATGTAGGGGTGAGCAAAATTTGATTCGACTCAAAAAAATCGAAAAAAATTTCGAATTTCAAGTTAAACGAATCGAGTTAATCGAGTTATTCGAATCAACTCAAATTTTTTTTTCAAATTTCGAGTTCGAATCGAGTTGAATTTTCGAATTCGAATAACTCGAATAATTCGAATAATTCGAATATCAAACTATAATATTTTACATTTTTACCCCAAACTCCCAAACCTTTTTACTTTTCCATCAAAACTTTTACTCCTTCCCACTTTCCCCCCAAAACTTTTACTCCCCTCCCCTCCCAACCCCCCAATCTACCCAAAATTCATTTCCCACCAAAATTTTACTCCTCCATTTACTTTTTCTCAAAATTTTACTCCCAAAAACCCTCAAAACCTTTTACTTTTCCCCAAAATTTTTACTCCATCCCACTTTTTCCCTAAAACTTTTATTCCCTTCTCATCCCACCTCTCATCTACCCCAAACTCTCCCCCTCCAAATTTTTTTAATATTTTCCCTCCAAAATTTTACTCCCCTTATTTACTTTCCCTCAAACTTTTATTCCCCCAAAATTTTTATTTTCCCCCTAAACTTTTACTTCTCACCCTTTACTCTCAAATAAAAAATCAAAATTATCCAAAGAAAAATCACTAAACATAAGTAGTAATAATTTTATTTATATCTACTATTTATATTATTAAATTAAATTTCACATTTTATATTATTTATATTATTGAATTGTTTAGTCATATTGAATATTTATATTAAAATTGAATTATTAATTATGCCATAAAATATTTGTGTTAAAATTTTATATTGGTATCAATTTCGCATTTTATTTTTAAAATAACTTTTATTAAAAAACCATATTTTTACATTTAATATATTTTTTAATTCCAAAATACATAGTGACAAGAATCTGAAGATAATTGAAACAACTAAGCAAGCAAAGAAGCTAACCAGTATATAAAAAATTAATAAATAAATTATGAGGTGATGAAAGTTAATAAAAAAATTGATTAAGGTGGACAAATTTTATTACGATGGGTGACAGTGGTTACAAGGACCCAAAATTATTTTTTAAAATTTAACTCGGACAAATATATTCGATTCGATTCGATTAGAATTCCATCTCACTCGACTCGATTCGAGAAAACTTCAAATAAAGTTAGGATGATAAAATGAGATTCGAAAACTCAATTAACTCGAAAATTTTCGATTCGATTCGATTCGATCGAATGCTCACCCCTAGTGGCATGTTTATGGGTCGAGTCAATTTTATAAGAGTTGATTAATTGAAGAAAATGATCATGAAGCTCTAAGGAACCAACACTATCTCCATAAGGCTGAATGAATGGAGGGAACTCACCATTGATCTCGCGATCATCGGCATTAAAAGTATCTAAATGGGTGGAAATGGTGTTAATATCTATCTTTATTTCGGTACCCATAAGATAAGACGTAATAGGTATGAACTTACAACTAGTGGAATCATGAACGAGTTTGGCACTGGAGTATAAAGCAAAGACAAGATTGTCATGACAATGGTCATTATACAACAAGACTTTTGTCCATCCCAACTCGTCAAGAGTGTCAAGATAACGAAAATTAAGTTCATTTTTCAAAAAAATATAGTTAATCAGATGGGATGTAAAGACTTTCCGAATGAAGAAATATTGGTTATAATGAGTGACCGCGCACGTTGGTGTTCATACACCGAGCAAAGAATTAGCACAAAATATCGAGAAATGAAAAGCGACTTTTACTACAAGTGTGAAAGGCTAGTTGTAATATTTATATGTTACAACAGAAAACGATGTATTCCGAGGATCGAACCTAAGAGAGATCGTGTGGTATGGTGAATGAACAATGATTAAGCATGCAATTATGAAGTCTAGCTAGATAATGACTAAGTGGTATATTACGACAATCCATAAAATGAAGTTGATTAAACAAAATCATACCTAATAGGACTAAATTGCATAAAAACCAAAATACAAAAGTATTAATCCGATGAAATAAAGTGTTCGATTGATATACATGTTGCTAATTAACTCTCAGATTAGGGATTTAAATTGCTTAAACATCTATTCGGTCCAATTTTACCTCTCGACAACCATTTTACCCAATTAGATGATTTAGTCCAATTTATCTTTTGACTCACTAGACTAAATCGGGAAAATAAAATTTGTTCACAATAGGATCTCTTCTTGGTTTCACTTATCTAAATGTTCCCCAAGAGTCATCAATTCTAAGTTTTAAAGTTTATTAAATTTAATCTAATTTTTACGATTTAGCCTTTAACCCTAAAATTAATCATGCAACATTTCAATCAATCAACCACTATGAAGTTTAGTTCCTACCCATCATCAAAACATAAATCCCAACCAATTTCATGCTCAAATGAATTATCAGATAATTACAAAAGAGGTAAGGGTTAAGAAATCCTTAGTAAATCATGAAGAAACTTTAGATGGAAATGTTGACAAATAAGAATATTCCACAAATCTACGGTCCAATTTAACACTTTGCAACTTTTGACAACTAAAACATTTAAATGTATTGAATACTTGGAAGAAAAGGAAAAACCTAGGAATCTAAATGATTGAAGGAATATGTAACACCCTCATACCTGACCCAATCGTCAGGTCACAGCTCCAAGGTGTTACATTCGTTGCCAAAGCAACTACTGTTAATTTCAATTCATTTTATCATTTTAACCGAACTACTAAGATCAATTAGTGTTTAAAATACAATTTAAAAACTTATCTAATTTCAATTCAAACTTTGAAAACTCTCATAATTGTTTATAATTGGATAGAGACCAAACTACAAAGTTTTCAAAGCCCTGAGCCGTCATTGCAAAGTTGGGGGGTTCCTCGTTGTGACGTCACTCACTGTCTTATGCTTGTTGCGACATGGTGAGCCTGTCCTCATGACGTCAATTCAATGTCCAATTAATATATCTCATAATATACCATTTCGTTACTTACACCGTTTCTTTTAAGCAAAACTAGACTTGATAAGGTTTAATTCCATATTTAATTCAACCTTTAAATCAATTTATACAATTATTGATGAATTTTCAAATTTAAATCACTGCTGTTGTCCAAAACTGTTTTAATGGATATATTCACCTATTATGATTTATACACTCATACCAATATTTAACATCTATTTTACTTATCAACTATTAAATTGTTATTCAATATCACTTAAATTATCATAACTACTCCTACACAAATTATATCAATATATATGAATTACAATTTATAATATATTTTCCATCTCTACTACTTAAATAAAAATCACATATTTAACACTCAAATTATTACATATCAATGAAATTAAAACGAACACTTACCTCTTTTTGCAAGAACATCACCTCTTTTTGCTTCTCTTCTATTTCTTTCTCAGTTTCATCACTCTCATGCCTTTTCTTTCAACTTTCATTACTTCTAATTTCTCATTTCTTGCTTCTAAGATGGTCATCTAATTGTCTAGTATCTCTACAACACTTCTCCTTTTGGGTGACTATGAAAATTTTCAAGGAATTTGGAAGAAAAGTGGAGTTTTATGGTAAGGGACCAAATTGTAAAGAAATGAAAATTCTCTTGCACATATATAAGTGACACATGCAAATATCTTACAATAAAATATTATAATTTAATGCAAAATATCTTATAATGAAATAATAATAAAATGTTCAACCAATCATATTTCACACTTTTCTCTTTTAATTATCACACCATATGTAATATTCTTCACCCAGTTTGGTCATCGGACTCGAGCTATAGGATGCTACGACAGTTAACAATGCTTGTCACATATAATTTTGGGTTTAAACATTCAATTAAACAAGAAAACATTCCATAATCTACGTATAACATGATTTACAAGTAAAATTGAGTCTCAAACGAGCTTACGAAAACTTTCAAATCAACCTAGAATCAAATAGGGACTTAATCAAAAACTTAACAAAAAGTAGGGAAATTTCAACAAAAAAGAGTCACACAGTCGTGTGCCCAGGCCTTGTGAAAACGTAAAACCATGTGGAAACGAGTCACACGATCGTGTTGCCAGGCCATGTAACTAATTGAAGTCGTGTGGACCTAGATGCAAAATTTTCAACTTAAAGTCACACGGCCATGTTCATGGACCGTGTGCTAAAATAATGACCATATAAACAATACCATATGGGCATGTGGCCAGCCCGTGTAACTTTCTATCGATGGTCACATGACCGTGCCTTTTCATGCAAGCTACCTATTCCAAAAAATTCCAAACACATACCAATGCTTATACTCACAACATAACTATTCAAACATGTCAAGACACACTATAAAACATTGCCTAATCTTCTAACCAATATGCCACAATTGACACCACAATACAACAACTCTCAATCAAACAATTCATTATCAAATATACCATAATACCAATACCTAAACTTTCATCACAAAATCATCATTTCTAAGTGCCAAAAATCATCAAGCAATGTAACACCCCTTAGCCCGTTAGGATGACTTGGCGTACATCATTCATCCAAACATATTGCCCAATAGACTGGGGTCCACAATACGATAACTCACGTTTCCCGTTAAAATTGAGCTGATTTCTAGAAAAATGGTAACATTGAGGGCATCAATCCAAAAGAAAAGGTCAAGGGATCAAACCCAAAAACCCATAAACATTAAGGGTAATTTTGAAAATTACGCCTTGTAAAAAATAGTCACCATTGCAAGGTAATTATTAAAAACAATAGGTTTATGAAACTTGTAAGTTTTTGTGAAAAAGAGATATGACGCTAAGCTTTTTTCTAAGATATACAAATGTTTTAAAAATATTATTTTATAAACATTGATAATTTTTACTAGGCCATTTCAGTGGCTAATGCAGCATTCAGAATTCAGTCATGATGTCGAGGCCGGTTTAGGGAGGTTACAAACTCAATCTTGCTACAACCATGAAAAGTTAGCATAAAAATTCGGGATGTGACACCGAAAATGAACCAATTGACAACACAATTTCTGATAATCTACAAGGATGAAAAAAACGAGACAAAGGTAAGCTTAGTCAACGCTTAGTAAGTTCGTATGAATTTAAACACAACATACCTGACATTTTATATCTTAATAATTGAAAATAACATAATAACATAGTATTCCTTGTCACCTTAAACAATTCATGCTATATCGAACCTGGTTAGTACATAATCATATAATACACATTAGATACATATAACTAACATAGTAACTATAATAACCATGCTCATTTCTTGTTTTACATCTTCATATAAATTCTCTTCCATTTGATAACTTAGTTTCCCCCGGAGAACTTTTGTAAATCAACCTCGGAAACTTAGGATAGCTATGCTCAAACGAGATATAAATAGGGACATTAACCTCTACTCGATGCTGCTCACACGAGCTGGGGAGAATCCTCAACATATGTTGGATCTCAGCCATCAGTAAGGTATCCAACACTGGTACATAGTACCTGATAAGATAAAAACACCGACACATAGTGCCTGATACAATATACACACCGGTACAAAGTACCTGATAATATAGTCACCGGTCTATAATACCTGATACTTTAAACCCTAATGACATGTCATTTGTATCTTAATCATTCACTAAGTTCACACGGGCCTTTAATCAATTCTCATATACTTTCCATGAATATAACATTGTCTCATACATAAAAATGGTTCAATTAACATTCCACATCGTCTATCTATTCCTTCAAGACACATATATTGTACTTTGCAATTCAATCCTTTCAATGTCGAACTTCATAATTCATACATTTCAACAAAAAATAATATATATACATGTATAATGAAACACAAATTACTAAAGTCAAAATAATATTATACGAACTTACTTAACCAGAACAATAACGAATACAACACTAAGGGATAGCAATTTTTCCTTTTTCGCGTTTATCAACCGGTTGATTTGATTATTGATCTATATAATAATTTAATTCAATTATAAACTCCAAATACCTTATAATATCTAAACATATGCATATGATCTTTTTATAACATTTTACAATATTTCGCTGAACTTTTACCTTTTATTTAATTTAGTTCTTAAAACCGAAACTTACGTTCTTTTATAATTAAGCTTCGTTTTTCAATCCATTTTCAATTTCATTGTAACACCCCAAAATAGGGCCTAAGAGTTTAGTGGATATTTTGGGAGTTTTGACCTATATGAGTTCGGAATTTTGTAAGGTTGGTACTCGATAGTATTTTCGACTAAAGCATCTAAACTGTCAAATCAATTTATGAAAAAGTGTTCTAGAAACCCTTAATTTAAAAAAAAAACTAATTTTTAACAAATTCAAAATAGTAGGCAATTTACGTTGCATTTTACCATTTTGTAAAATTGAATCTATTTCTTCCCCATACATATGTTTTTCACGTCTGTTTCTTATCCCTTTAAAACTTGTGCCACCCATTGCTTTTCCCTAGCTATTTCCATTGATTTTTTATTCCAAATCAAAATGCATTGATTTCTCATCATTCCAAAGTCATTTATTATCATAAACCTTCAAGGAAAAAATAGCTAAAAACTCCATAAATTTCATCATCTTCATCAAACGTGTGGTTTTTGGATTTTTTTCAAAACTCGTTCATTGTTCTGCCAAAGGCAATCATTCATGTATTCATAAATTTTTAATGCTATATAGACTCTAGAACTGAATTATTAGCCCTCAAATCGCATATTTTAAATAAAAGTTGAAAATCAAGCCATTAATGGTGGATTTCGAGATTTTGCATAAAAACTTGGTTTCAAAGTGATTTTCAACTCATTTTAGCATGAATAGAAGGTTTTCAAACTTATACTAAAGGTTCGTTAATGATTTCCCATGTTTTAATGAATTTTATGAATATTGCCTAAAAGATGTCGAAAAATGTCGATACCATAAATTGAGTAGGTTTGTTTAGTTTGAAGGTTGTGAATTAGGTGTAGATGAATAATTAGATGAACAGAACTAATTTTAAGCAAAAAGGTTGAGTATAGATTGATATATTAGTATATAAAATTTGTTATGATAATAGTTTAAGGTACATGGGAACTTAGCTTTATGTTTTAGTCAGTTTGAGTGAATATTTGGTTGATATTTGATCGTGGTTATTGTGTGATTATGTGTTAAGCTTCAGATTTATTAGAGCCTTCTAAGAGTGAGAGAACGTTAGTTGAGCTTTCAGTTTTTGACAAAAGCATAAAGTGGTGAGTGTATAGAATTGCTACTCGTAAACACGAGTCCTGTGATAATTGAGAATTTAGAGTAGCCTAAACCCTACTCTAAATTCCAAGTGTAAGTTTTCTTGAACTATACTTGTCTTGGGATTATGTGGTTGTATAATATACATGATATGTGATATGTGGATAAGGTGCTTATTGTGTAAAGTGTAATTATATGCAAGTAATAAATGTACAATATATATGTTATACGAATATGCTAGTGTTCTGCAAAAGATGCTATAATGCAATGATAATGCACGGATAATCAGTAAGTAATATGTGTTGTTTCTTGGATATTTTGGCCTTGTGATCTTGGAACCATTGGATATAGTAGGATTGTGAGTACTCACTTATATGTATAGAGATTTTGGGTGTTGAGGCCCTAGGACATGTTTGGAGGGATAAGGGAATGGGAGCTAAAGCTCCATTCAACAGGACATTTGAGGGGAAATAAGGAGAGTGTTAGCTATACGCTTCACTTTTGGGACATGTTTGACTCTACAAGTTTATGTGGTGTAAGAAGATCTGTGTATTTGATATGTGATGATAGAGCTCACTATATGTTTCATAATCCAAGTGCCATCTTATCTTATGTTATATAACTGTGTGGAATATGTTCTATGCTTGAATGATTTTGTATATGTGCTAAGAAAAGACTCCTAGACTATGCATGTTTTAATATTAGATGATGCTAGACTTAAGAATGTGCTATTTGTGAGTGAATGACCAGTTATGTTGCATGATGACATGTTTATGCTGTGGTTATTCTATTCATTCACTGAGCTTGCAAAAGCTCACTCCCTCATTTCAACATTTGCAGATTAGTGACGTCATGGTGTGGGTGGTATGGTTTCCAAAGGAGTGATCCAAGGAAGTCTGGTGATTCTTTGTAGGTGTTTTATTATTCTTATTTATTTTTGGGAGATAAGAAATGTGGTAGAACCTATTTTAGTTGTTAATTTTGGACATTTGAGCTTGTTTATGTGAACTTCATATTATTATTATGCTAGAATACTTAGTCATTGATGTTAACATGATGACAAATGTTCGAACTCGATTTGGGTGTTTTATGTTATCGATTAAGCCGTATGAGTGATTATTGAACTTAGTACTTGATGCATGTTGTTTAGGAACTGTTTGAGATAAATTAATTGCGTTCCTATGCTGTAATTTTAGCTCCAGTAGCAGAGGTATCAGTATTGGGCTTTAAGAAATCGATACCTTTGTGAATTAAATGTACTGGAAACAGAATAGGGATTTGGTATCGATACCATTTCTCGAGTATCGATACTCGGGGAAGAAATATTGATACTTAGTTCGGAGGTACCAATAGTTTTAGACAGATGGGTTTTTAATTGAGAAACAAAATGCTCAATTGGTATCGTTTTTCCAAGTGGTATTGATAGCACTATAGGAAAATACCGATACTTGATTATCAGTATCGATAGCTACAAACATTTTTGTGAAATTTTGTTAAATGACCCTTATGCATGATTCTAGCTATTTGTGTGATCGATTAACGAAAGATTTTGCATGTAATACTGATAATTAATCATTTGAACGTACTAAAACTTGATCGACTTAACATTAGACGTTCGAATTATTGAATCTAGCTTTCTGTTTAAAGCAAATAAGACAAGACGGTGGTGTGGCATCCCGTATTGGGCCTGGCGACCAAGCCAGGTATAGGGTGTTACATTCATCCTTATGTCAATCTCTATAATCAAGATTTATAGAAATTCTATGCTAAATTCAGTACGTTTTAGTCCTTAAACTTAAAACTAATAAAATCCACTTAATAATTTAGTGCTATTTAACATCCAAGTTCAACATGCAACCTTTTATCACTAAAAACTTAAAAAATCACAAATGGTAACTTTTCAAAATTTTAACAGTTTCGGGAAATAATCATTTGGCTTGCTAAATCAAGCTTTCAGGATCTCAAAAACATAAAAAATTGCAAGAAATAGACAAATCAAACACACTAAATGAAAGCTTGAAGCTTGTCGAACCTTATGGCTTCATGGAAATAGAGAAACGATGGAGGATGATGAAGAAGAAAAAATATTCTCTTTCTTTCCTTCCACATTGTTTCTTTTTATGTTATGCTTTTTAACTTAATTTTTATGTTAATTTTAACCTTTAAAAATTTCTTAAATTGTCCAATATAAAACCAAATTGTATAATTGCCACATTAAACCTCAAAAAAAAATCTTAATTAAACCTTTTAGCTAAAAAAATTCATTAGAAATCAAATTTTACAGTTTTTACGATTTAGTCCATATACCTTAATTTAAGCATTCAATCTACAAAGTTACCGGACTAAAATTTAATATAAAACCATAATAGACTAGTAAATATTCTTAATATTTACTGCCTCGATCGTTGGAAAATAGGGTTTCAAAACCACCATTTTTTGTACCACTAAAAATAGGCTCTTACAATTTTCTCCCCTAAAAGAATTTTTGCCCTCGAAAATCTTACCAGAGAACAGGTTCGGATACTGCAATTTCATAGTTTCTTGTAGTGCCCAGGTGACTTCCTCGATATTGTGACGTTGCCATAGAACCTTTACTAATGTTATCTGTTTATTTGTCAACTCTTTAATTTCCTGATTCAGAAGTTTCATCAGTTCCTCACTATATGTCATATCAGGCTATAATTCTATTTCAACCGGGGAAATTACATGGAAAGGATTAGATCTGTATTGTCGCAACTTTGACAAGTGAAAAATATTATGAATCTTTTCAAGTTCTACCGACAAAGCTAAATGATATGCTACGAGCCCTATTGTCTCGAGAACCTTATACGGACCAATAAACCTCGGACTGAGTTTCCCTTTTCGGCTAAACCGTAGAACTTTCTTCCAGGGTGACACTTTCAGGTCATTTTAATGCTGGACTGATAGCTTCAAACTATGCCATTTTAACACTAGACTGATAACTATTATTATAGGTAAACTTGGCTAATGATAGAAATTTCTCCCAATTGCCTTCAAACTCGAGAATAGTACATCGTAACATATCCTCTGAGACCTAAATTACTCGCTTTGACTGTCTGTCTATCTGCGAGTGAAAAGCTATACTAAAATTAAGTTTAATACCCAAAGCCTCGTGTAGTTTACCCCAAAACTTGAAGGTAAATCTCAGGTCTTGATGAAAAAAGTAGATAGTGGCACACCTTGCAATTTGAAAATCTCAAAGATATACAACTCAGCTAATTTCTCAAGTGAATAACCGCTTCTAATGGGAATAAAATGAGTTGATTTTGTCTGCCTGTCTATAATTACCTAAATAGAATCTTTATTTTTTGGTGTCAAAGGTAGACTCGATACGAAATCCATTGTAACTTGTTCTCACTTCCAATTTAAAATCATAATAGGTTGTTGCACCCCTGACGGAACCTGGTGTTCAACTTTCACCTATTGACATACTAAACATTTTGATACAAACTCTGAGATCTCACGTTTCATTCTTGGCCACCGATACATCTATTTCAGATCAGAATACCTTTTATTACTACCCGGATGCATTGATAAATTTATAGCGAATTTAACTTTGACATCAAAAAAAGGTGTTGGGGTAGACACAGGTAGGGGTGGAGGTTGTTGAGTTGTAGGGTTGGCTCGCACAAATTCTGTAAATTAGTCATTCATCATTTGGAGGAAGGCACTTTACACTTCACTTCTTGGCCCTTAAGAATTGGGCACACTTTGAATAGCCTCATGCTCTAAGGTTGGGACATTACTATCAACCTCATCGGAAATGGCTCGATTGAGTTAAGTTGACATCTTTTGTCTATAAGAAAAATAAGTCAAAATAAATTAGGATTTATCACACTATCATAGCATATAAAGTGGCATGTATTTCTAGACGCAATACATGCTACGTTCAATCTTTGAATCGCCTAAATCGTAGCTCTAATACCATCAAATGTAACACCCCTCAACTGATCTAATCGTTGAACCCGAGCTATAGGATGTTACGACAGTTAACAACACTTGTCAGATATAGTTTCAACTTTAAACATTCAATTGAAAAATAAAACATTTTGTAATCTAAGTATAACATGATTTACAAACAAAATCAAGACTTAAATGAGCTTACAAAAGCTTTCAAACCAACTCAGAATCAAATAGGGACGTAATTGAAAACTTAATAAAAAGTAGGGAAATTTTAGCAAAAATGAGTCACACGGCCACGGGCCTAGGCTATGTGGAAAGTTGAAACTGTGTGGAAAGGAGTCACATGACCGTGTCGCTAGGGTGTGTATCTAACTGAAGCCGTGTGGACCTAAATGCAAAACTTTTGACCTAAAGTCACACGGCTATGTTCCTGTACCATGTAGCAAATTGAGATCGTTAGCTAAAATGACCATATGAATAGTATAACATGTTCAAAATTCTACTGAGGGGATTTGTGGATAGTGTGAGCTGAAAAAGTGGTCCATTCGATAGCGTGATTTCCAGAAATCTACAAGGAAGAAAAAAAATGAGGCAAAGGTAAGCTTACTCAAAGCTTAGTAAGTTCGTTTGAATTTAAACACAACTCGACATTTTATGTCTTAATAATTGAAAATAACATAATAACATAGTATTCCTTGTCACCTTAAACAATTCATGCCATAACCAACTTGGCTAGTACATTATCATATAATAAACATCACATACATATAAGTACCATAGTAACTATAACAACCATGCTCATTTATTGTTTTACAACTCCATATAAATACTCTTCCATTTGATAACTTAGTTTCCCTTGGAGAACTTTTGTAAATCAACCTCGGATACTTAAGATAGTTATGCTCAAACGAGCTATAAATATGGACATTAACCTCTACTCGATGCTACTTACACGAGCTGGAGAGAATTCCCAATATATGTTGGATCTCAGCCATCGGTAAGGTATCCAACACCGGTACATACTACCTGATAAGATATAACCGCCGACACATGGTGCTTGATACAATATAAACACCAGTACAAAGTACCTGATAATTAAGTCATCGGTACATAGTACTTGATATAATGTAATCATTGGTACACAGTACCTGATACTTTAAACTCTAATGACATGTCATTTGTATCCTAATCATTCACTAATTTCACACGAGCCTTTAATCAATTATAATATACTTTCCATGAATATAACATTGTCTCATACATAAAAATGGTTCAATTAACATTCCACATCGTCTATCATTCCTTCAAGACACATATATTGTAACAGCCTATTTTTAGTGAAATCAGAACAATGGTTTGTATGAGTGGAAAAATATGGACACTTATTAAATGGTTTTAAAAGTTATTATTTAAGGTTAAAATGTAAATAAATAAAGTAAAAATTAAAAGAACAAAAGCTCTCGTCTTATTTTGTTCTTCATCAACCGAAAATAAAATAGGAAAGCACCATTAATGGAGTTTGAAGGCTCTGCTAAGTCTCATTCTTGCATATAAGTGATTTTTGATCTTGTTTTTAATGATTTTTATGTTTTTAGTGTCGTTGTAGCTTCTAGCTAGCCCATGGACTAATTTGCAAAACTGTTGAATATCTAGGATTTTACCATGAATGTATCTTAGTTCTTTGTGATGTTTGATGGAAGAAAATGAATCTTTGTTGTTAGATAAAAAAATTTTGTTAAGTGATTTTTTTATGAAATTGTCAAATAGGGATTAAATTGAAAAATAGAAAATATTCATGGTGAATTTGTGAAATAAATGATATAAAGGGCTTGATAGGGACTTATATGTAATTTGGCTATAGTGGGTTAAGAATGAAATGCATGAATTTTCATTTTATGAGCTAGGGACTAAATTGAAATGAAATCAAAATTATAGGGGTAAAAATGTAATTTTTCTAAAATGTGAATTTAGATTGAATTGAGTAGAATAGTTATTAAGTTGATTGAATTTATCTAGATAGACCACGTACAGCTCTAGATCGAGGCAAAGAAAAAGCTTCAAATTAACCGACTTCATTTCTACGTTTTATCGTCGAGGTAAGTTCGTATGTTTAAATAGCATTTTAAATTATGCTATAAATTCTATTATTTTATAATATAAAATTATGTCTTGATGGAAAAATTCGACTGCGGATTGATAATCATCGACCAATGGAAAGGGATAGCTTCGGCTATCGAATTATGAAAAGGGATGGTTTCAGCTATCAAATTATGAAAAGTGATGGGTTCAGCTATTGAATTATGAAAAGGGATAGCTTCGGCTATAAAATTATGAAAAGGTATGGTGACAACCATCAAGAATGAAAAAGGATGGCTTCGGCTGTCAAAATATGGAAAAGGATAGATTGGGGTATCGAACTATGAAAAGAGGTGGCAACAACCATCGTGATTTTACTTCATGTGTGCTTCGGTAAGGTGGAAAATATGTGTTTTCATGACAATGAGAAGTATCAATTCATATGGTTTAAGCTTTTGAATCATTTATTTCTCATGTTGGATTGGTATATATGAATTTTAAGATTGTGCATTGTGTTGACAAGTATAGATTATATGTTACGAACTTACTAAGCATAACATGATTACCTTGTGTTCATTTTATATGTTTTGTAGTTAATCGGAAGTTTGTTCGGGTTGGAAAGTCATCGAAGATGTATCACACTATCCATCAGCTATATCGGTAGATTTTAATGTTTTTAAGTCTAGGTTATAATGACATGTATAGGTGTTTTGGTTGATATTTTAGCCATTATGTTTTGGCATGTATATAAGGTTTTATGATTGTTAGTATTTTGGCAATTTGGTGCTTGAATGGTTTGTGTTGGAATGGTCAAGTAAAAACATGTTATGAATGACCATTTTGGTGTGTTTGAATGGAGCTAATATGATATGAAATGGTATGGACTTTGGATTGCCAATGTTAAGTAATTATTGAGGGTGAGTTTGGATGGGCGGTGTGTTTACCTGCGGTTAGTGTAAAAACAACGGTGGCGGTGAGATTAGATACTGTAACAATACTGTAGCGTGAGACAAAAAGTAAGCTAAAGGCACCGCACCGCACTCAATCACTCATCCAAACCTACCCTGATTTTATTATGCTTGTGTTTGGATATGTTTAATGTCAAGTAAATTGAGATGCCTTAGGGCATATTGGTTGTATGAATTAGTATCACATTGTGTTAGCTTGATTATGCACATTTTAGGTACATTTTTGAAGCTTGAATTGGGTGCATTTGAGTTGCACAAGTGTGCACATTTTGGGTGAAAGAATTGGCTTGAAATTTGCCTTATTCTTGCCTACACGGCCTAAGACATTGGCGTGTGCCTCAGCCGTGTGTGTCCTCTGTAGCTTACAAAGGGTTGCAAGTCAGGCAGTTACACGGCCTAGCACATGGCCTAGCACACGGGCATGTGAGGCCATTTCGAAGGATACACGGCCTAGCACACGGGTGTGTGCCAGGCCGTGTAACCCAAGTCAGAGAGTTATACGGGAACGGATATGGGCTGGAACACGACCGTATGTCCCTCCTTTGAATGTCCAGATGGCCTAGCCACACTGCTGTGTGACCCTTGCCGTTTGAAAATTTTCATCTTTTTCTAAAAAATTCTATATGTTTCCGATTGAGTCCTAACTTGTTTCTAGCGTGTTTTTAGGGAATCGAGGGTTTGTATAGGGACAATATGAATGTTAATGATTGATTTTTATATGGTTAATGTTGTGAATTAAATGTTTTAAATTTTTGATAGTTTTGAAGTGTAAACTCCGGTAATGCTCTGTAACCTTATCGGTGACGGATATGAGTTAGGGGTGTTACATATATTGTACTTTGCAATTCAGTCCTTTCAACATCGAACTTCATAATTCATACATTTCAACCAAAAATAATATATATATATACATGTATAATGAAACACAAATTACTTAAGTCAAAATAATATTATACTAACTTACCTAATTAGAACAACAATGAACATAACACCAATGACTATTCAACAATTTTTCCTTTTCTGCGTTTATCGACCTATTGATTTGATTCTTGAACTATATAATAATTTAATTAAATTATAAACTCCAAATACATTATAATATCTAAACATTTGCATATGATCTTTTTATAACATTTTACAATTTAGTTCCTAAAACCGAAACTTACGTGGCTTTTATAATTAAGCTTCATTTTTCAGTCCATTTTCAATTTCGTCCTCGTCCTTATGTCAATCTCTATAATCAAGATTTATAGAAATTTTATGCTCAATTCATCATTATGTTTTAGTCCCTATACTTTAAAGTAATAAAATTCACTTAACAATTTAGTCCTATTTAACATCCAAGTTCAACATGCAACCTTTTATCAATAAAAACTTCAAAAATCACCAATGGTAATTTTTTAAAACTATAACAGTTTCACGAAAGAGTCTCTGAGCTAGCTAAATCAAGCTTTCGAGATCTAAAAAACATAAAAACTTCAAGAAATAGACAAATAAAACTCACCAAATGAAATCTTGAAGCCTGTCGAACCCTGTGGCTTCATGCAATGGAGAAACAGTGGAGGATGAAGAAGAAGAAAGAATATTCTCTTTTCTTCCACCTTGTTTCTTTTATGTTATAATTTTTAACTTAATTTCTTTTGTTCATTTTAACCTTTAAAAATTTCTTAAACCGTCCAATATAAAACCAAATGATATAATTGCCACATTAAACCTCCAACGATATCTAATTAAACGTTTAATTAACAAATATTCAGTAGAAATCAAAGTTTATGATTTTTACAATTTAGTTTTTATATCTTAATTAAACATTCAATCTATAAAATTATAAGACTAAAATTTAGTATAAAACCAGAAAAGACTAATAGATATTAATAAATAATATTTACTGACTCAATCGTAGAAAAATGAGGTTCCGAAACCTCCATTTCTTGTACCATTGAAAATAGGCTATTACACCATATAACTATCTATTTTGGGTTATTTTCTCTTTTGGTCTTTTAATTTTTCTCATGTTTATAATTTAATTCTTCAAATTTCAAATAAATATACTTGAACCTCAATCTTTTTACATCTTTACGATTTAATCCTTACTTTAATTTAGTATACCACAGCATAATTCTCAAATTTATTATTGTTTTTATAGTACTACAATTTTAGGGGTGTTATAGAATAAAAAGATCATGATAGAAAAATGAATGACTAGCTTTTTGTGCCATACAGAGGTTTTAAATACTCGCATCTCTTAATAGAAATATTGGCAAGAATGCCATTGAAAAAATATAAGGACTTGAGCTTGTTTAGACACAAAATTTCCCTACAATTTTTTCACCCGTTAGACTTCAATGTCACGACACCCAAGCTTTGGTGCCACAAAACCCATGGTAGTTGGAATGAAGGGGGTTTGAGAGGCTTTTGGTGTTGCGACACACCCTTGCTAGTGTCGTGATCGGGATGACAGGCCACTAGTTTCAACAACTTCATCTTTTGGGCTTGTAGTCGCAACCTCAAGGGATTTGCAGTGCGACTTTGAAGCTTAGCGTCGCAACCACTGCAGTCATTGTTGCTGGCCACCACCGGCAGCCATCATCATCGGTTAACCATTGGTCGGTCCCTGCTAGTATTTTCCTGGTTGGTTGGTTTGGGTTCGCATTGTCTCGATCAATCCTGGATGCATCTCGATTCTCCAAGATTCGCCTAAAAGTTTGGTTACACAAAAATTATGTTTGTTTTCGACTTACATGAATTATTCTAGAAAAATAAAATAAAACCTACGTGGAGATGATAGTCCACGATCTAATTACATATCCCAAAAAATTATTAAAAATAATTACAACTGGTTTAATTTCTTAGAATCACAATAATAAAATATATTCGTTCATATATATAACCCAAAACATGCTAATAATTATAAGAATGTAACATCTTATAAAAGATTAACCAAACATGAAGAAGAAAGAAAATCCTGTATTGATTTATACTATAAACATAACACAACCTTGCTCTGCTACCAATTGTTGAAAAAAATTAGTTAAAAAATTGATTTTTTGTCATAGCAGAAAATTAAAATTTTGAAAACTAAGCTAGTTTGTGATATTTATAGCAATAAAGTTTTCCCAAAAAGTACTTGTGCTTTGTCCGAGATGGATTCTAAAAGTTCCCGACTTTTAACCGAGCGACCTTCTCTACTATTCTCGTACCACAAATCAGTTTGAGTGTGAGCTCAAACAATCATGAATCACACACATAACTAGAAACGATTTATTACTTTTAGTAGGAAAGTAATTCTCTCTCAATAGAAATCGATAAAAATGTTATTCCCAAAAAATAAAATTTAAACTTGGAAAATAAATTTCTCATTATTTTTGGGTAGATTAACTTCTCAAATTTGTGTGTTTTTACTTGTATTAGTGTCATCTATTTATAGAGAGAGATAGGAGAATCCTAGTTGAGTTAGTACAACATAAATAATACTTATCTGATAGAAAAATTAGTCTCCTAGTTTAACTAGGAGAAGGGGCGACACACCCTATTAATTATAAACTTATTTAGCCTCCTACTGATAAGGTCATTGGACGAGTATTAATTAAGTAGATTTCGTAATGGTATGTATTAAGGGAGAGCCCTGCCATGATACCATAGTGGAATGACTTCATGACTAAATAAATTTATATTAATAGGCGAAAAGCTAGAACTTAAATAGAATAGGTAAGTTTATAATTAAGTTCCAACTTTTCACATATTAATTATAAACTTATTTAGTTACGAAGTCATTCCACTATAGTATCATGACTGGGATTTCCCTCATTACATACCATTATGAAGGATACTTAATCAGTGCTCATCCAGTGACCTTGTCATAAGTGTGTTACCCTTAAAGGATATCTTTAATCTCTTTGGGAAAAATTTGTTCTCCCAATATGATCCTATTTTACATCTTCCTTGATGAAAAGTCAATTACTATCAAATAGTAATTAAGTCATTTATCACATAAACAAATGACCCTTGGTCACCTATACTTTTCATCTATCATGATTGGGTTATGAATTCCATTATTGTGAATGATGCTACATACTGCAAAAATCGTATACCCAACACACCAACTTTTGATTATTTATCTATTTGAACTCAGGCTTTTACTTACATCAAAGTATACGAATGGCATATACACAGTCCATCATCCCCTCAGGATTGAGGTATGCTACACTTTAAACGTCATAAGTGAATAAATCCATAAACGAATTCATGATCTATTCTACTTGATTCTGTTCGATGTTCTGCCAATCCAATCAACACATCTTTATCTCTGTGCCGATGCTCAAGACAAAGTGATCACACCTCGACATGTGTGCACCAAGGCAAGAAAATCAACACGAAACTATCAGAAATAAATCATTATCTACAAAAGTGATAAGTTAGTTGTAATATTTATGAGTGTTACAATTCAACACTCTGAGTATTCCAAGGATCAAAATCAAAGGATTGTGAAATTGGTAAATGCATTTATCAATTTAATTACAACTTAAGAAATTGCTAATCTATCGAGTAAAAAATTATTAGTCCAAATTCAAATATGAATTGTTTATAAAATAAATTTAAACTATAAATCAAAAATTAAGCTAAACTTTCTTCCTTTTGTTTTAGATAATGTAAATGATTAAAACGATGATCGATTGATTCATTGATCGCTAACTAAGCTAATAAGCCTATACCGGTTATATTGTTTGTCACTCTTAACTGGGAATCTCCTATTGGTCTCTTCTTAGACTAAAAGATACCACCTAAGCTCTCCTCTTGGTCTCACTATTTGGTAAAATTATATCGAACTATCTAATGATAAACTCTCCTTTCGGTGTCATTTATCTAGATTTTCCACTAGAGGCGTCAATGCTACTGTATTAAGCATTTCGATATAAACGAACAACCAAACAATCAAGCATAGACATTAACTTAATCTAACAATCAATTCATCAATTAACAAACAAGTAATATCAATACATTATAAAGCTTAACACCCAAATAGACATTTTATCGAATAGTTGATATGCGCAATATAAAGGTAAGGTTAAGAAATGCTCATTTAGATGTGGAACCAATTGTACCCAAAAACTTGATCCATCTTCATTTACAAAAGTATTTAACAAGAAAGAAGAAGAAAAAAACAACAAAAATAAAATCTATTTTTTAAAAAAATGAAAAACCTAATCTAAAAATAGGAAGAAAAGAAAAAGAAAAGAAAAGAAACCTACTCAAAAAAAAATAGGAAGTAAGGAAAAATGTTGAGCCACCAAAAATATACTCTTAAAATCTTATAAGATAGTATTTATAATCTACTAACATTTAATATAACATTAACAATTATGCCCTTAAATGAATGTGACTTGAGCTTGTTTAGACACAAAATTACCCTATAGTTTTTCACCCATCAAGCTTCGGTGTCACAACACCTAGGATTTGGTGTCACGACACCCTCGTTAGTTGGATTCAGAGGTTGTTTGGGAGCTTCAACGTCGCGACCATGCTCTTCTGGTGTCGTGACTAGAGGTGTTGAAATTTCGATTAAAGCCGAATTAACTAACTAAAATGATCTAATTCGCTTAATCGATTGGTTAACTGATCTAATTCGGTCGAAGGTTGGTTAATGATTTTTTGGAAGTTCAGTATTGGTTAATTCGGTTTGAAATCGAGTAATTAACTGAATTAACTGAACTTAATAAATAATAATACAAATCATATGTAGTTTTAATTCGGTTAATTCAGTCAAATGAACATTATCAATTTATTTTATATATTTTATACTTGTTTTAACCAAAAAACAGAAAAACATAAATTTCGGTTAATTCGATTAATTGACCGAATTAACCGAAATATTTTGGCTCTGTTGTTTTTTTTTTTTTTTGAAAAAGTTTTGGTCTGGTTAACGGTTAAAGGATTAAAAAGTCTGATTAGTTCAGTTAATACTAGTTCGGTTCGATTAATCGTTTGAATACCCCTAGTTGTAACTCAGTACTTAGGTGACCTAGCTTCTTTACTTTGGTGTCTAAACTCGAGGTTGCGACATTGGTGACTTAGTATCACAACCATGGAGGTAGGTATCACGACATCACTCCCTTGATGTTGCAACTTTGAAGATAGGTCACTTGAACTGCACCTTGCTAAATTCCAACTCCTTGAGTGTTGATAGAGGCATTGGTTTCGTGACCTTGGCCACAGTGGAGGCTTTTTTTTTTTTACATTTTTACCTCAACTGCATTTCTGTACAAGCTCAATTCAAGCACTAAACCTCCAGTGAGAAATTTTTCATTTTGGTTCTAAAAAGTAAAACAAATGAAATAAAACTAAATTCCAACATAAAATCTAATAAGTAACTAAAAGTAACAAAAAACTTCATAAAACACTTGAAAGCAAGCTTTTTAAGTATCAAAAGAACTTAATTTGATGTATAGAAATATGATAGATCATAAAGCATCTCTCCAATTGAACTTGATAGACGACATATTAGTCTTTCAATCGGTTTGCTTATTTTCGATTAGCCTAAGGACATTTTAATGTTTATCTACAAATATAAGTTGTCTTTCCGTATTACGATCAGGCCATGCAATGCTGTTTAACATTAGTTAAACATTAGATGACCAGTGAGCCAATATTTGTTTCTAGTTTCCTTTGCATGCAAAAGCCATTAAGGATAATGCACAAAAAAATATTAATGTAATTTTATGGATATTATTATTAAACCTTTTTGTTTGAAAAATACAAGTGTAAATAGACGAAAATACTATACTTAAGGCACTAGATTCAACATATATATACAAAAAATAATATAACCATGCTATCAAATTAACATATAAATTAAAATTTTAAAAAATGAATTTTGAGAAATAAAAATCTGGTCAAATTGCTAAGCTACCAAAAATAGGCAATTTGAGTATAGGGGCTTGGAAGATTCTTTGAAGAAAAAAAATAACTTATTTAATTATTCAATCATTTATAGGAATAGGAAATGTAGATAAGCAAGCATATAAAAACATACAAACATGTTTAAAATTGAGACTTTTTCAAAAAAAAAAAGGCATAATGCAAAAAGTGTTCAAGTTACCGAGTGACACAAAATGAACCATTTGAGCTTAAAGACTTAGTAAATAGCATATTAGGTCCAAATTACTTGTTTTAAACATGCTTGAAAAAAGAAAATATATATAAGGAAAATAAAATATCTAAGCAAATAACAACAAACTAATTTTTTAAAAAATCAAACAACAATAAATATGTACAAAAATAAATATTTATGGTTCAAAAGGAGTTTTAAACATAGATAGTATCCTATAATGTCATGTTCATGAGTGCTAGTTCACCTCTAATTGTCCAACATATGGATTAATTAATTGAAACTACGTACAAAATCTAGAACTATATCTCTTTTTTACACATGATCTCTAATGAAATGATGTCTAATCTTTTTGTACTTTGTTCTAGAGTGTTGGATTGGATTTTTGGTCAAGCATATTGCGCTAGTGTTATCACATTTGATTGAAATTTGATGCATGTCAATTCCATAGTTTACCAGTTATTGGTTCATCCAAAAAATTTGGGCACAACAACTACTGCCGACAACGTATTTTGCCTCGGTGGTGGATAAAGCAACACTATTTTGTTTCTTGGAGAATAAAGAAAAAAACATGTTTCCTAAGAATTGAAATGTTCTAAAAGAAGAACCATTTGGATACTAAAGCCCTAAGTTTGGAGTGTCCTTAAGGTACCTAAAGATTCTCTCAGTGGCTTGTAAATGTGACTTCCTATGAGACGATTGAAATCTAAAGCACAAACATAAACTAAACATTATATCAAGTCTACTTGTGGTAAGATAAAAAATGATCCTATCATAGACCTATAAAGTTTAGTGTTTACATATTTATCTCTTTCATCCTTTTCAAGCTTTGTTAAAGTGCTCATTGGGGTTGATTGAGGCTTAAAGTCCTCTATTTTGAAATTTTTGAGCAGTTCCTTGATGTAATTAGCTTGGTTGATGAAGATGTCATTTTTAGTTTGTTTGATTTCGAGTCCCAAGAATAATTGAGTTCTCCCATCGTGCTCATATCAAACTCAGCTTTCACAATCTTAGAAAAATTTTAACAAAGTAATTCATTAGTAGTACCAAATACAATATCATCAATATAGATTTGCTCTACTAGATTATCTTTGCCTTTAGTTTTTATAAAAAACGCGGTGTCGACTTTGCCTCTACTAAAACCATTTTCAATTAAGAATTTAGAAAGTCTTTCATACCGTGCTCTAATAGCTTGTTTCAAACCATATAATGCTTTGGACAATCTGAAAATATGATTAGAAAAATGTGGGTTTTCAAAATCGGGAGGTTGTTCTACATAAATCTCTTCATTTATAAAACCATTTAAAAATACACTTTTTACATCCATTTGAAAAAGTTTAAAATTATGGAAGCATACAAAAGCTAATAAAATTCTAATTGATTCTAATCTAACTACTGATGCATAAGTTTCATCATAGTTAATTCCTTTCTCCTGGATATATCCTTAAGCAACTAGTCTAGCCTTGTTTCTAACTATATTTCCGCTTTCATCAAGTTTGTTTCTAAATACCCATTTTGTTCCTATAGTTGGGTGATCACTAGGTCTTTCAACTAGGATCTATACTTTATTTCTTTCAAATTAATTTAACCCTTCTTGCATAGCCATTATCCAAAAATCATCATTCGATACATCATCAATATACTTAGGTTCTATGCAAGAAAAGAAAGCAACATAATTAAAAGTATTTCTAATTGAAGATCTAGTAATTACCCCTTTAGATGGATCACCAATAATGTAACCTTCTTTACCATATGATAGCTCTCTTGGGTGACTAGTTTCTTTCTCAACTTGAGTTGGTTCTTGAAGATCATCAATTTTGAGTTCTTAAACTATCTCATCTAGAGTTTGTTCTTCATGTGATGCTTAGTTAGGATCTACTTGGTAAATCTTTACATCATCAAGATCAATAGACTCCTTTCTTAAAGGAGAGTTAGATTACTCTTAAACCACATGTATAAATTCTTCAACTATAAGAGTTATCTTGTTAAAAACTCTATAAGCCTTGGAATTGGTGAAATATCCAAGAAAAATGCCATCAAATTTTCCTAAATTATGTTTTTCATTGTTGAAAACAAAACATTTGCAACCAAAAGGATGAAAATACCTAATGTTAGGTTTTTTTTTCCTTTGAAAAGTTCATAAGGTGCTTTCTTTAAAATAGTTCTAATCACAAATCTATTAATAATATGACAATAAGTGTTTATGGCTACTTCCAAAAAATACCTTGGCAAATTATTTTCACATAATATGGTGTTGGATCTGGTGCCTTAAGTGTAGTATTTTTGTCTATGTACACTTTTATTTTTTAAATAAATTGATTTAATAATAATATTCATTAATTACATTAATATCATTTGTATATTGTTCTCATTGTTTTTGAAAGTAAAGAAAAATGGAAGCAAATATTGGCTCGCTAGTTATCTAAGGTTTAACTAATATAAACAGAATTACGTGGTCGAATTGTAATACGGAAAACAACTTGGATTAGTAGATGAACCTAAACATATTCTTAGTCTAATAGAAAATGTGAAAACTGATTGAAAGACTAATATGTTGTCTATCAAGTCAAATTGGGGAGATTCTCTGTCTTGAGCATTAAAGTGGATGACTCCTAGAAGATAGAGACAAATATGACTGACTGGACTAACAGTACATCAAACATGACCAAAGTAGAATAGATTTTATATCCATTTATGGATTTATTCACTTGTTACGTTCATAGTGTGACATACCTTAATCTTGAGTGGATGATGGACTATGTAAGCGCGAATTCAAGTAAAAGATTGAGTTCAAATAGATAAGGAACCGAAAACTGATGGGTCGGGTATACGACTTCTGTAGTATGTAGCATCATTCACAATAGTAGAATTCATAGCCCAGTTAATGGGTAAATAATATCATCTCATCAGTGTTACATGATAGATAAAAAGTAAACGTGACCACAAATCATTTTTCTTTGTGATAAATGACTCAATTACTATTTTATAGTTATTGACTTTCATTAAAGAAGATGTAATGGTTACCATTAGATAAAATAACATCATATTGGGAGAACAGATTTTCCCAAAGAGATTAAGGATATCTTATAAGGGTAATACACTTATGACAAGGTCATTAGACGAGCACTAATCAAGTAGCTTTTGTAATGGTATGTAATAAGGGAGAGCTTAGTCATTATACTATAGTGGAATGAATTGATAACTAAATATATTTATAATTAATAGGTAAAAAATTGGAACTTTATTATAAATTATTTGAGCCCTAATTACATATGTCTAATCGGTCCCTCCGCTAGCTCATTGAAACCAGAAATGAATTGCATATAGAATCAAATGAACAAAAATGAATGGAAATGATAAAGTTAGAGAAATGAGTCACATTCACAAATAAAGTTTTTCAAATTACTTGAGAATTAATTTAATTTTTTCAAATTATTATTTAATTAAATAATTGAAGTTCGAAAATTAAATTAAATTAATTAGTCAATGTGAATCCATTGAACATGGAAATTAAATATATTTCCTTGTAGGTTCTTTTACAATAAAGTTGTCATGACTTTAATGGAATCAGAATTGGGTTAAGAATGTTATTTAATTGGAAATTAATTTATCTAATTAAAATAAATAAATAAATAATATTTATTTTAGGAAACTAAAAAATCATGTATTAAGTTGGGTTAAATTATAAAGTGCTAGATTATGTAAAATCCCAAATTTTAGCTTATTAGGAATGCAAAATTATTTCAAATATTAGTAATTAGCCTAATGGTTAAAATAAAAATGAGGAAGCATGGAAATTAAATTGAGGTCCCAAGTTTGATTCCCTTGCCTTAAAAATAATTTAATTCTGCAAAAATCTCATTTTTCCTTGTGTGTGTCGTCCATACCTAGTGAAATCTAGGTATAAATACTACTTTAATTAATTTGATCAACCCTTAATTGTTTTTGCTCCACCCTAGTCGCCCCTCCCTCTTCCTCTCTTCTCTTCAATTTCTTTTATTCTTTTCCTCTTGTTGCCGCCGCCCAAACCACCTAGAACCACCACCTCCTTTTTCTTGTCTTTTACCACAAGATCTTGCACCATTCTCTCTCCTTTTTTCTTTTCATTCTCCCTATTTCTACCCAACAAGTGCCATTGTCACCCCTCTCTTTTACCTTGTGTAAGTGCCTCTTTTCTTTAATTTTCTTGATGAATCTTTCAAGGGAATACCCAAATTTCAAGATCTAGAATTGGGAGAAATTTTAATCATTTTACGAGTATTTTTCTAGCCTTTAAAATTATTTTTAATTGGCTTTTTAAAACAACCCTGATTTGCCACCGTTGGTGGTAGTGCGCCGCGCCTAGAGGCACAAAAAGGGGGCTGCCATTTTATTTAATTTTTCCCATATCTTGCTAGAAATATTTTGGTCCCAAGAACCCTTTCTATTCAACCTTTAATCATATATTTCTTATGAAAATTCAATCTTGACCATTCGACAATTTAGATCTGACAATTTGGGAACGTAAGTGTGGTAGTTTGTCAGCTAGTGGATAGTTTCGACTTAATTGTTGGGGAAATTGATAATTTATTGGATTAATTAATTTTATGATTATATAGATACTAATTTTTCAGTATTTAATGGTGCTAGTTGCCGATCCAAACTCCCCAAATCAACAGCGCCCATGCTTCACATCAAACCAGTGTCAGAGACCAAGTTAATTTGGACTCGAAAAATTGTTATAAACATGTTGTTTGATTTGAACCCATAAGAGGGTGTTTTAGGGCTGATTAAAAGATGTATTAATTCAATAAAATATTTATTTTTCATTTAGGCTTGATTTTAGGTCTCAATGAGAAACTGAGGTTTTGCCAGTGTGTCGCAATAGTGCAAAAAAAAAAGGTTCGGGTCCTAACTTGTTAAAATTGAATGTTTTCGATTATATGATCTAAATCTGGATTAAGCTTGTTGGTTGGGCTTAGTTAATTGACTAAGTGAATGTGTGAAAGTGGCTAAATGGCATGTTTGTAAAATTGTTTGGTTGACAGGATAGTTAATTATTTGATATTGGTATGAATGGTTTGTTGATATGATGTGTGATTGATTGTATGTATAGCATGTATTATTTTGGAAACTGGTACTGAATGCCTAAAACCTTGTTGGATAAAATGCCATGAATAGTATTGAATGGAAAATCTGTTATACATGCATTGGAAATATTTTTCCCGAAGTGTTAATGATTGATTACATGATTAAATGTCATCGTACTGATGGTGAAACTGAACGATTGATATGTGAAAGTTATAATGATGGTATGTAATCTATACTACTGAAGGAATACGTATGAAATGTGCATTTGATTGAAATATTGTATGACATATCGCATGTGCATGGGGTGGGATATTGTGGTTCATATAGGAGTTCTGTGCAGTTCTAGCGGCATATTGAGTCCGCATTTATATGCAGTTAATGCAATGCATCGGGAGTACTACGGAGATTTGCGATTTTATCGCATTATTTGTAAAATGGAACAATATCTGCATTATGTTTATATGGTGGTTTTGTAACACCCTAAAATAGGGCCTAGGAGTTTTAGGGGTATTTTAGGGATTTTAGCCTTAGAGTGTTCGGAATCTTGTGACATGGTTTATCGGTAATATTTTTAACTATGGTTTTTAGAAAATTAAATCAATTTCTGAAAATGAGTTTTAAATACCTTCAATTTTGGAAATTTGATTAATTTGTAAAAGAGTCAAAATTGTGAGTTTTTAAGAGGCTATTAAACCAAATTTTAGAATTCACCCTATATATTCCCCCACCTAGTTTATTTTCACGTAAAAGCTTCCCCTTTGTTTTGTGTTTGTCGTCCATTTGCTCTCCCAACTCTCCCAAATGATTTTAAATTCCAACTCCTAATCCCTCTTGATTTCCATCATTCCCCAAGTATTAAACCTCCATAAATCTTCAAGAAAAATACCCAAAAACACCATAGTTTTCTCCATTATCAAGCTTGTGAGTTTTTCAGGTTTTCGATCAAACATTTTGTTGTTCATCAACTAAGGTAAAGATTCATCTTCCCATTAGTTTGAAATGTTATTTTGTCATTGAAACTAAGTTTTTAGCTATTAAATCGCATGTTTTGAATAAAAGTCAAAATTTGGCTCGTTAATGGTGGATTTCAAGATTTTGGGTAAAAATGTGGTTTCAAAGTGCTTTTCAACTATTTATGACATGATTAAGAGGTTTCTAAACTTAATTTGAAGTTTTGTTATAGATTTCTTGAGTTTTAATGAATTTTTGGGAAATAGCCAAAACATGTCGAAAAACTCAATATCATGAATTGAGTAGTTTTATGTAGTTTAAAGGTGGAGAATTAGTTGCAGGAGAATTAGAAGATGAATAGAATTGTTTTTAGGCAAAAATATTGAGTATAGACCGAGATATTTGAGTTTTAAGTTGGTTATGTTAAAGGTTTCGATTACATGGGAACATAGCTTAGGCTTATGTTTTTGATTGCTTGTGGTGAGTCCTTAGTTGATTTTGGAATGTATTGTTGTGTGAGTTATTGTGTTGAAGCTTTAGATTCATTAGTACCTTCTATGAGTAGAGATAAAGGCAAGGAAAAGCTAGTTTGAGCTTTTGGCTTTTCGGCAAAAGCGTATTGGTGAGTGTTTGGAATAATTGCTTGTGGACATGATTTAATGTGTTATTTGGGAATTTAGTGATAGCCTAAACCTCTACTCTAAATTTTGAGTGTATGCTTTCTTATATCTATGTTATCTTGTGAACTATGTGCTTATGTGTTTGTGAATGTGTGAATTGAGATGAGATGCTATAACATGTGATATGTGGTTATGATAACTGCTGTGAAAGTGCAAGTGTGCACATGATATGTATATGTTGAATGTTAGTGATAGTGTTTTGCTAAAGATGCAAATATGTAGTGATAGTGCAAATATGTAGTGATACTGCATGGACAATTGCTAAGTGATGTGTGTTTGATTTCAGATATTTTGGCCTTATGATCTTGAAACCGTTAGATATTTTGGGCGTTGAGGCCCAAGGACATGTTGGACAGATAAGGGAATGTGAGCTAAGCTCCATTCAACGAGACATGTGAGGGGAAATAAGGAGAGTGTTAGCTTTATACTTCACTTTTGGGACATGTTTGACTCTACGAGTCTATGTGGTGTGTTGGAGATCTATGTATCCGATGAGTGATGATAGAGCTCACTTTTATGTTTCATAGCTCAAGTGCAAAATTATCTTAAACTATGAATATGTGTGTATTGTGATATGTGTTTATATGACATGCGACCATTATGCAACTGATCTATAAAGATGTTTTTGAATATTAGGATATATGCTTAAATGTTTTGTGATTATTTGAGTACTGTGATATATGCCTCTATGTTAGGTGATTATATGTGTAATATGATATATGATAAAAATTGAATATATTTACCATGTAAAAGAACTAGAAAATAATGCAAAGGTAAGTATATTATGAAACTAAAGTTGGAACTGTTGAGGTTGTGCTATATGGTTGTTTCGTTAATGCTTGATGAATTGTTTGCATAGTAGTTGTTCTAGGCTTTCACTAAGCTTGATGACATGTGGTTTCCAATTGGGTGATCCAAGCAAGTCCATTTCACTTTTCGTAGGTGTTATTATTATTTGTTTTCATTTTGGGAATAAAACAATGTGGTAGACTTTTATTGATATTTGTCATGATGTTTTGGAAGTTCCATAAATTAATTCCTCTTAAAATTTTGAAAATTGAATTGTATTATGCCGATTATCATTTGAACTTAGTTTCAATGTTTAAGACTGTTATTATGGCCATTTTGATGTTTATTTGATGACGGTATGATAGCATGGTGAATTAGTACAAGTTGGAATGATTTTTATTATTTTCCTAGTCTAAAGCAGAGGTATCGATATTGGTATTGAAAAAACGATGCCTCTGTGATTTTCAAATGTGTAGGAAGTATGAACCATAATTTGGTATCGACACCCGATCATGAGTATCGATACTCGAGGTAATTTTATCGATACTTTTTTAATTGTACCAATATTTTCTAAGACTTTGATTTTAAACAAGAAACAAAATACTAATTTGGAACTGATTTTGCAAATGGTATCGATGTCGTACTAGGAAAATATCGATACCCTTATCATAGTATCGATACCTACGAGGTTGTATTGGAAATTTTGCTAAGTGGTCCTAATGCATGTTTAATTATTATTATAAGTTTATTTAAAGTATGTTTGGCATGTTCTAATGATGATTGATATATGTTTGACTAAGAATTTATAAGATCACTAATAAAGAGGATGATTTCTTAATAATGTGACAATTTACTATAAGTATGACATGAGAAAGTGGTGTGGCATCCTAATCTTCGGGCTTGGCGACTAGGCCGGGTGTAGGGTGTAACATGTTTAACCACATTGAGTTTTGCTAGCACTGTTTGGAGTTTGACAGACAAGTTTTGGGGAACTCGTGATGTGTAGCAGATGGTTAGGGTAGGAATTCATTCTTGCATTATGATATGTCCATAACTTATTATATTATTGATATGGTTGCTATAAATATGTTACATGGATTTTCTGTGTGATTGACCTTAACGATTGTTGAATGTGCTTATTGATTAGACTCACATTGAGCTAGTTAGCTCACCTCGTTACTTCAAAACTCTCAGGTAATGAACGAGACTAGGATCGGACATGACATCCGGACATACGGTGGACTTCAGACTTAATTTCTATCTTATTGTCTTAAAATTTTCCGTAAATTTACTTGGTTTTTGGACTGTAAAGTTATTTAAATTGTGGTTTGCGTTTATCTTTGTTTTCAGGATTTTCATGCATGCATAACTTTATACTTTAAATTGATATATAGGATTATTTTGAAATTGGACTGAGCATGTTACTCATCTTAATAAATAATTGAATTTTAATTTTTTTTTGCTACAACTAAACCTAATAAGGTTTTTCAAAAGCAATGTCAAGCAATGTTTTTTTCTTAAAATCACGCCATGGTTATTAACTTGACTGAATGAAAGCTGAACTATTTAGTGAACATTTTCGAAAATGACAAAGGTAACCGCGATTTTATTTAAAAGAGAGTGCATTTGAGGTTTTCAATCAATGATAAGGTGGACTCGTAGTTTAGGTGTCCCATGTGACCTTCACGATTCGACCATAACGTCTAGGCTGGATTTGGGAGCTTACATTTAATGGTATTAGAGCCTAGGTTCAAAATCTCAGACTGAATTTTTGGTTTTTTTAAATGAGTCTGCATACATGCATTCATAAAATGGGAGCTTTTGAAAAATAAACCACAATATTTTAAAAATTATTTCTTTCAGAAAACGACGAAGTCCTATGCCATGGCCATGGAAACAGTATTGAAACTTTAGAAAGACAGTAGATACTATTGCATAAATTTTTTAATTAAAAGAACTTAGTTAAAAGTGGGATAAAAGATTAAACAAAAATACTAAAGATATTCTTACTGTAAATTATAGATTCCATAAATCACCGAAATGAATACTCATGGAATGATAACTCATGGTAAGAGAGGCCATAGAGGGAGACCTTCAATGGCTTCGGCTGAGTCATCTACATCACAAGAACGCGTTTAAAATGCTGAGCCCAATGAGGCCATTAGTGAACCCCTACTGAGGGTGGAAATAGGGGTAATAGGAATTACAATGATAACAAGTATGATAAGGATGATCCAGAAATAACGGTTTTGCTAAGGGCTTTAAAACGAGTTGTTGGGGCCCCGTTTGGTAGTGTTAGTTGTGGGACAATTGTTGAGAGGCTCCACTCTAGTGGGGCAGAGTTATTCATGGGTATTGCTGGAACTACTCCTATAGTGGTCGAGTACTAGATGGAGACCACTGAAAGTATATTAGATGATTTGGACTGCACTCCTGAGCAGAAACCTAAGGGTGTCTTATCCTTATTGAGGGATGAGGCATACAGACGGTGGCAATCAATGGTTAGGGGTACGCTGCTAGAGATTATAGATTGAGCATATTTTCATGATGCCTTCTAGGGTAAATTTGTGGGTCCTTCCTATGTAGAGGCTCATCAGCTGGAATTTATAGAGTTAACACAATACGACATGACAGTTTCTGAGTATGAGGCAAAAATTTTTAGGATGAGTTGCTATGCACCTAGTATGGTGGCGTTTGAGCAAAAAAAGAGGTTTTTTTTTCAAGAAGGTCTAAGGTATGACCTTAAGGTATAGGTAGCTCCACATTAAGAGCATGTGTTTGAGGCTTTGGTCGAGAAGACAATATTATTGAGGAGATTAAGTGCGTGGAGCACGAAAAAAGGGAAACAGAGAGATCAACCTAAGAGATAGGTGGGCTCTGTTGGCCCAAATCTGCATCCTATTAAGCGAGCCAGAGAGGCTAGGCCACCGTAGAATAGGGAAGTGTGAGCCCTAGAGAAGGGCAGATTCAGGTATGTCAGCATTGTAAGAGGCGCTATACGAGCAAGTGTTGGAGAATAATGGGTGCTTTTTTGGCTTTTGGCTAGATGGAGCACAAGATAAAGGATTGTCCCTACTAGAATGATTAGATGCAAGCTCTGGCTTGGAATCAGTGACCTACTAGGGGTCAAAATCAGAGCGGTACTCAGGGTACTCAAAGCGGCCGTAATTAGAATAAAAATGGTAATGGTAATCAGGGACAGAAAGCACCGGCTCAGGGTGTGAATCGGGTTGAACCTAGGAAACCTGCCTTGGTATAAGCGGCTAGACACCGAGAGGATAGAGGTACAGCTAACGTCATAGTAGGTACCTTTACTATCTATTCGATGCCTTATTTTGAATTGATTGATATAGGCTACCCATTCTTATATTATTTGTGAGTGGCTGTAAAACTGGTGATTGGGGTAGAGAAAACTGAAAAACACCATTACTGTAGTCAGTCTTTTAGGATCTTCTGAACTTGTGAACAAACTTTATAGGAGAAGCCTTTTAGAAATTCAAGGAGAGATTTTTCCTTCCAACTTAATGGAATTTCCCCTCAATGAATTCGATCTAATTCTATGGATGGAGTGGTTGGTTGAGCACCAAGCCCATGTGGATTGTGCACAGAAGAGGATAACTTTTGTGACCGAGTCTAGAAAGGAAATTGTTATAGTTGGGGAACGTCAGAATTATTTATCCAATGTGGTCTTTGCTAAGGTCGCAGAGAAGATGGTACTGAAAGAGTGTGAAGTATTTTTGGCTTATGTCTGAGATACAAGCACTGTTGATCCTTCTATTTATATCATTTGTATGGTAAATGAATTTCCTAATGTTTTTCCCAAGGAACTACCAAGGTTGTGAATTGTTGTCAGGAATGGCACCGATGTCCATTACTCCCTACCGCATGGCACTTAAAGAGCTAAAGGAGTTGAAAGTACAGTTGCTAGAACTGTTGGATAAGGGTTTCATTAGGCCCTGTGTTTCACCATGGGGCGGACCAGTTTTGTTTGTGAAGAAAAAAAATGGTACACCTCGGTTATGCATTGATTACAGACAGTTGAACAAGCTAACTCAAAAGAATAAGTATCCTATACCAAGAATTGACGACCTATTCTATTAGTTTAGAGGTGCAACTGCCTTCTTTAAAATTGACAACCTATTCGATCAATTTACAGGTGCAATTGTGAGAGGACGAATTTCGTAGAAAACTTGTCTTATTAATTATTTTTAAACAAACCTATTCACTTTAACTACCCGATATTGCAAAACAACATTTTCATTAATTTCAAAATTTTTGCAGTGGACAAATACTTTGGAGTCCATAATTTTGAAAATTGTAATGTTTCAATAGTAATGTGATCTTTGTTAGAGATTCCAATTTCAATATTATGTTTGCAAATAAAAACAAATACCAAAAATATATGTCCCAAACAATGTTTAAAAAGTCTGAAAGTTTGTAAGGTCCAGAATAAATTTAAAACATACTTAAAATTTAAAGTGTCTGAATTGAGCTACGGAATCACCGCCAAATCCTAAGTTTGAGAATCACCTTAAACGAATTAACACATATGAGTGAGCTAGAAACCTAGTGTGTGACTTGGCCCACATACAGAATTTTACTTATTATGCACACATAAGCAAATATCATATCACAATTTCTTATATTAAGAAGCAGACATCATATTAGAGTAAAATCCTACCCCCATTTGCTACACACCAACTCCATCCAACCAATCACACCAATTAGGACTACAAGAGTTCGTCCATCCAATCATAGCGGTACGTGGTGGAATGCCACTCATAGAAGTGTAGTGAGCTACCAGACAGATATTGCGGTTTAACCGCCATAAATTACAGTAATACTGCCAGAGAACACTTCCTCCATCACATATCAAAACCCACCCGAATGCACATGCATAATCAAACAAACATCTATTCATATCACATGGAATGTATAGCATGCATACCTAAACATATTTTTTTTATAGATCATATCATATCATATTACTTATACAGAATTAATCCTACTTATCATGCTTTCTAAGCATACTAACATGTAACATACAAAATTTATGCTTTTATAGGCCTACACAATAACCACAGATCCAATTTTAGAGTCTCTTAATCGGCCCTAAATCGGGCCTTCAAATTGGCCAACGGCCCACACGCCTGTGTGGCCCATATAGCCGAACAAGCCAGCCCATGTGGCCCACACGGCCTACTTGTTCAGACCATGTAATCGCACATACCTGTGTGGTGCACACAGCTTGTCACATGGCTAACCACATAGCCGTGTGATGCAGAGCAGATTCGAAACAACCTCTGTTTTTCAAGATTTTTTGAGTTCTATTTGGGTTTTCGGGTTAGATTAACACACCTATTGATATTTCTGACAAACCACACAACAACACACTCTGAATCCTACATACAACATCAAATCACATTGATTAACAAGCACGAATTAACCCAATATTTCACTAGATTACACCCTTTTTTCAAAAAGAAATCAGTCCTTAAAATCAACATACGAGCATTTACTTCATAGAATAACAGCATCGAAACAGTGACTACTCCGCTAGAGGATTTCGATTCTCGCACCCTTCGTCTAATCCAAAACCACTAGAAACGCTTAACACAACGAAGAACGAAAATAAACACCAACAACTCATACCTTGCTCAAAGAACAAAATAGATTCTAATATAAAAAAATCGACGTCACTTACCCTCACCTGGATTTATGATCACGAACGAAGAATAAAAAAAATTAATCCACAACAACTTAATGGCAGTAAACCAAGGAGCAAAACAAAAGAAAGAAAAATGAAAATTCAAGAAAGGAAAGAAAAAGAGAAAGTAACATGAGAAGAGAGGGGAAGAAACAAAAGAAAGAAACGTGACCAAGGGATTGGGAAAAATTAGACGATAAAAAGGGGGAGAGGTTTTAGGGAAGTTGATAATTCTAGAAATAAAATAAGATATGCCAATAAAATCTTAACCTACCAAATTTTTAGAATTCAAATTGAACTCAACTTCTAAAAAATAGCTAGAAACAAAAAGTATTCCACACATGCGCACAATAAGATTTGAACAGAAGACCTAGGGGTAAGCTGAAGCCTTACCATTGAACCAAGAGCCTCATTCTGTTATAACTTGCATAGAAATAAGATTTAAGATAGGGATTGAGTCAAAATTAACAAAATTCAAAGGAAATGATTCCAACCTAGAACCTCATGCACACAATCACAACACTCAACCACTAAACAAAATTAAATTATTTGACATAATTTAGTAATCTAAACTTAAGAAAATTAGGGCGTTACAAGCTCATCAAGAGAAAGTGAGTCAAGATCTTTTGACTCTTGTATGATTGTTATTTTTGTTTCCCATTATTTTTGAAGGCTATTCAACAAGTTCTTCACCATCTCGTAGTTCGCATAGGTCTTCTCAAGAGCCTGAGACCATTTATGATATCAGTGAATGACCACTTGTGCACATTCGCAGAAAAATAAAAAATTTTATAAAGCAATTTTAAAGGTGCAACTTTAACTATAAGCATACAGTGTCAGTTGTAATATTTGTAGTGTCAATGGAACACTAGAGTATTCCAAGGATCGAACCCAAGGGATATCAGTAGATGTATTTATCAAGTTAATTACAAGTTAAGAAACTGCTAATCTAATAAAGTCACAAACTTTTAGTGAAAATTCCAAAATATTTTTTTACAAACTAAAATTAAATTATCAATAAAAATGACTAATCTAATTTTCTTCCCTATTGCTTTTGACAATGTAAATGATAAAACGATAGTCGGTTGATTTGTTAATTACTAGCTAAGATAATAAACCTATACTACTTATATTGTTTGTCACTCTTAGCTAAGAATCTCCTCTTGGTCTTAGACTAAAAGATACCACCTAGGTTCTCTCCTCGGTCTCACCTAAGCATATAGATCTCCTTTCAGTTTCACTATTCGACACAAATATCGAACTATCTAATGATAAACTCTTCACTCAGTTTCTTTATCTAGATTTTCCACTAGAGGGGTCAATTCTAGCGTATTAAGCATTTCGATATAATTGAACAAGCAATTAATCAAGCATAGACATTACTTAAACTAACAAACAACCAATCAACCAACCATCAACAAATTTAACACATAATTGACCACCTCTCCTCTACTCTCACAAATGCGGGAGAGAAATCAACACTAAAAACAACAATTAATCAATAACTACATCTGGTATTTGCAAGTGTGACACATTCGTTGTAATATAATTGTACAACGGGGTACAGAGTGCTCCAAGGATCGAACCCACAATAGTCGATGATTGAACCAATTTTAGCTACAAGTATTCACAATCAAAAGTCTAACCAACTAATCTCTAAACACTATAGTACGACAAACCATAAACTCAATAGTAATTATACTAATTTATGAGCTAGCTACAAAATACTAATTTGTAAACTGTGCAAAGTTATGAAATTAAAAAGTAAATAACAAACAGTGGTTGATTGATTTCAATATGGTTCACCAATCCTCGAATTAGGGATCTAAATTGCTTAAACTCCTAAAATTTTTCAATTTTACCTCTCAGTTTCAGTTTTACCAACTTAGACAAGTTAGTTTGGTTTATCTCTCGATCTCACCGGCTAATCTGAGACTAACGAATAGATGCTCAACAAGATTACCTCTCGATATCACTTGCCTAGATTTTCTCTTAGGAGCGTCAATATTAAGTTTTTAGGTTCATTCAATTTAGTCATTTACTAAAAAATTAGCTTACCTACATTTCCATCAACCAACCTCTTTAAGATTTAGTTATTCACGATAGAAACTAAGCTAACAAACATAAAAGAAGAAAACATGGTAGCCATTAACATAAGACTTGAGAAAAAAATGAAAGTTAGGATTTTTAATATAGAAAGCTTGAAGGAAAAATAAAGATGAGCATTCAACAGTAAAATAATGAACACAAAACATTGAAGTTAAAGTTTTTAACAGATTAAACTAGAGGAAACGTAAATAACATTAAGTCAAAGATTAAAATCTCATTACAAGTAAAAGAGATGGGCTAAAAATGAAAATAGTTCCAAGCTACATTGATAACTAATTTAACCAACTTAAAGGATGACAAGAACAAGAAGAAAATTGCAAAAAAATAAAATCTATAGCTATAGAGGAAGATGAAAAATAAGAAGCCCTAGAAAATGAAAAAGAAACTTAAGAGAAACTAGAGAAAAACTACTAAAACTAAGCCTAATGCTCTTCTTCTCTCTCCTTAGCCAAAATTGGTTATTTTAGCAGCAAATTCTAACCCACAATTGTTGACAAAAATGCCCTTGAATGTGTCTTTTTGATTGGTGCATTGATCGGACAAGAGCTACCCCTAATGTCATTTTTTTGTCTTCTGACGATGTCAATATCACGATACCTAGGTATGGATGTCGCAATATCGCCATCAGTTTCGAAATGAGGGATTCTTGGGGTGTTGGGTATCATGATACAATTGTAGGTGGTCTTTATTCCCTTCTTTTCAGCATTGTTTACGTTATCATGATTCCCAAGCTTTGATATCGTTGTACGCCTTCCTTTGGTGATGTTCTCGCTCGAATTCAGCCACCAACACATTCCAACAACACTTAATCAGACGTTAGAGTCTCCAATGGCACAATTGGCCAATTTGGGTCTTAAAATGAGTAAAAAAAGGAATTCACACTTATTTCATTGCAAAAACTAAAATTATGCTAAACTACTAAAAAGACATTTAAATTGCTTAAAAACAAGTTCGTTAAGTGTCACGATGAGCCTAATTTGACAAATCAAATTACAGTAGATCAATAATCAAACTTAAATTTCAAACAAGCATTTTATCAAATACATGATAAGCATAAAATAAAGGTCAAGGGTTTAAGAAATGCTCATTCAATTGATTGGAATCCGATGAAGCCTAAGAGTTTGATCCTCTCCCTTTACATAGTCTTTAAGAAGAAAGAAATAAAAAAAAAACAAAAAAGAAAATCTATTCTAAAAAAGGAAAAGTGAAAACGTAACCTAAACTATGAAAACCTAAGGAGAGTGTTTAACATAACATTATGCCCTTAAATGAAAAAAATACTTAATCTTGTTGGACATAAAATTGCCCCTGCAATTTTTTCACCCATTAGGCAACGATATCGCGATACCTAGGCTTGGGACATTTAATCCACTAATTGGTTTCATTCAAAGACAATGTTATTGCAAATTTAATGGGTAAATTACATCAAAAGTCATCTAAACATTAGTGATATTTCTGTCATCCAAGTATAAAAAATTATAAAATGATCAGGCAAACTATTAGTAATCTTTTTATTGGAAAAATTGATGTATTTCAAAACATTCCTAAAGAAAGACCTCGAGACATTTGTTTATAAGTCATTATACTTCATTGGGCAACCAAGTTAAGACAGTGGACTTATGCATTAGGCCCAAAAAGCTAATTTAATGTACATTTGAGCCCTTTTATTTTGGAAATATTGTTTACTAAATTTTTTAAAGTCCAAGAAAAATGAACTTCTTAACTTATAACACCTATATTTAGCTAAGCCTAAAATATCTTAACTAATTGAAGCTATTTTTAGTTAACTTCATATTCATTGAACCATTTTCAAATTATTTTTAGCTAATTCAGTCCACTTATCTTTGCTATTTTTAGCTAGTGAAACTCCTATATATATCGTGACTTATTTTCACTCTTTACACACATCAAGAAAACATATCATTCTCATCTTGCTCATTTCCTCCTCCTTTTGAATTTGTTTAGTATTTTCTATTACAATCTATGGTTAGATTTTTGTTTCCTATTTTTTTATAACAAAAGAGCTTATTGAACCTTGGAGGATACGCTATAAGGAAAAATATTCTTAAAGGTCGTGCCCAACACACCTCAAGCTATTCAACTCTTATTTTACGTTCATTAAATTGATGAATATTTACTACACTTTCTTTTTTGTTCCATTTTCATTAATTAACTAATGGAACAAGAACATTGCAATTCTAAAATTGGCATAAATAACAAATTTAGCCCCTCAAAGTTAACAAATTGCATCAAATTTATCTTTATTCTAAATATTTGACCCTCGACATTTATACATTGTTTAATTTCATCTTGATTCTAAAAATTATAAATAAAAATAAAAAACTCAAAAAGTTATATTAAATTTTAAAATACATATTTTTACAATTTAAAAAAATTTATGATAATAAGTAGAATTAAGATGCCATGCATAAACATAGAATAAAAACACACAAATAACTTAATTAGATTTAGAAATTTGAAAGTCTTAAACTTCATCCAAGAACTTATTAAACCCAACAATTTCTAATGATTAATTGTTTATTACAATAAATGATCACTTCTGCCTTATTTCTCATTCCCTAATCTCTTTGGAGATTTAGTTACTTCTTCATTGGCTTAATGTCATAAAAATGATGTCCACAATACACTTGCCATTAAAATTACATGTCACAAGAGTTCTAAAGAAACTTTACCAAGAATTTAAATGACTTCATGTATGTTTGAGGAGCTATAATGGCAGAGAAAATGTAAAAAATAACTTTCAATTTTTAGTTTAGTCCTTGTACCTTGACATAATTTCACTCAAGATTTGGCCAAGAGAGCTTTGAGGTGTTCAAGGTCTTTTTTAGAAAATGCAATAGTGAAAAATGAAGCAATAACATATTAAATGTTGAGTATGCCTCATATTTCAGCCAAATTTGAGAGATAATCTCCCAATTAAACTTTGTTTATTTATTTCAATTGAACTCTGATTAGTTAGATTATTTTAGTATTATTTGACCTACGAATTTAGCCTATAAATTGGATTTTTTACAACCTTAGAAAATACACTCATTAAAAGATTAGAACTCATAACACTTTAAGAGAATTTTGTGTTTACGTTTTAAGGGTTCTCTGTTTTCGAGTTTCGAGGTTTAGTTTTTATCTCCACCATTTGTATTCTTCATTCTTTTTTCATTATAGTAAAATTATATTTGCCCATGATTTTTTATCCTCTTTGGAGGGGTTTTTCCATGTTAAATTTGTGTGATCAATTTTTCAGTTTCTTCCGTTACCTTTTACTTTTTCGTTGCTTAATCGGGTTAATCCGCAGCAAATAGTATCAGAGCTAGTTTAATTTTCGTAGATTAGCCCATTCAGATATGGTAGCAAAAAGGTTTGACTTTAAGAAGTTCGATGGTGTCACAAATTTCAATTTGTGACAAGTCCCAATGATGGCAATTCTAGTTCAGACCGGCCTAGAAAAGGTCATTACCGGAAAAAAGCCTGAGAATCTAGATTAAATAGAATGGGAAGAGCTTGATGAAAAGGCCCTATCTGTAATCTAGTTGTACCTCGTGAATAGGGTATTGCAGGAGGAATTGATGAAGAAAAACTCATCTTTCTTGTGGAAAATGTTAGAAACTCTTTACGTAACAACGTCCTTTTACGTTTCGCATGAACAAAGGTGAGCTTCTTAGAGATCTTATTAGTCAATTTATTACTCTTTTGAATGATTTAAAGAATGTTGAGGTTAAGATTGACGATAAAGATCAGGCTATGCTATTATTGCAATCTTTTCCCCCTTCATACAAGTATTTCAAGGAGACAGTAACACCCCAAAACCAGCCTAGACATTATGGCCAAATATGGAGAAGTTACATCAACTCGTTTGAAAAACTAATTTAAAAACCTAGCTTCAAAATTGTGTGATTTGAAAATATTATAGTCGGTAAAACACTTACAAGTTCTTAATAAAATCTCGCGCAGAATGTATTTATTTTTCAGAAAAATGCTTAATTTGATACTTAGACTTGCAACATAAATTTCGAAGTAATAAAAATCAGAAATCATGAATTAGATTTGATAAAAACGTATGTTTACTATTTGTGCATATTCTAAAACTTCTGTTGTTATCTTATGTAAAACTTATTTTAAATTTTATAGCAGAAATCCATATTTAGTTTAATTTTACAAAACCACGCCTTCCTTTCACTTAACAGGGAACATGCAAAAAACTTAAGCCAAATAACGAAAACCAAAACCAAAATTAAATCCAAAAACTTAGTCCAAAAACCAAAATACCATAGAACTTAATTAATGATAGTTCAAACCATCTTAAGCGAAAAACCAATCTGAGCTTCCGTACGTCATCCGATCCTAAATTTGCTGGTTACCTAAGAGAAAAACAAATGAAGAGTGAGCTTATGAGCTCAGTGTGTAACACATCCCAAGCAACAAATCAGATACACGTAAATAAAAAGATACGTTTTCAGATACAGATTCAAACATATTCTCATATACAAAATCAAATGTATTTTCATAGTCAGATACGAATACAGACGTAGATTCAAATGCGGTTGTAGACATAGATTCAAATACAAATGCAATCACAGATTGTAACGACCTGATAGTCAGGGGTGACGAAAAGTGAGGTTCAAGACACTATTCTCGTAAACGAACCCATAAATATTTTATTAAATGTTTATGAGGTTAGTTAGTGAATAGATTTTGGATAAGGTAAAACATTAGGTCCCCACAGGATTACTTCAGCTTATTTCTATTCTTGAGTTAAAACGGGAACGCGTGACGATAGATTTTGTATCGGGATTACCATTATCTCCGAGTAAGAAAAATGTTGTGTGGGTGATCGTTATCGACTTATGAAATAGGCTCATTTCATCGCAGTCAGGACTGGTTGGTCACTTCAAAATTTTGCTGAAGTTTACATTCAGGAAATTGTGAGATTACACGATGTCCTTATATCGATTATCTCTAATCAATATCCGCATTTCACTTTGAGATTTTGGAAATAGTTATATGAATCTCTGGGTACGAGACTTAATTTCAGCACAACTTTTCACCCACAAACTAATGGATAATCTGAACGTGTTATTTAGATTTTGGAAGATATGTTTCGCACTTATGTAATTGATTTTGAATCAGGTTGGGAATGTTATTTACCTTTGGTTCAATTCGTGTACAATAATAGTTTCCAGTCGAGCATTCAAATGGCTCCGTACGAAGCTTTATACGGTCGTAGGTGTCGAACACTTGTTTACTGGTCAGAGTTGAGTGAAAGAAAAGTGGTTGGCCCTGGATTGATACATGAAACAGAGGACACATTTAAGATAATCCAAGATAAATTGAAAATAACCTTTGATAGATAGAAATAGTAAGCAAATTTGAAACGTCAAGATATTGAGTTTTCTGTTGGCGGTAAAGTTTTTCTAAAAGTTTCACCTTGGAAAAAAGTCCTACGATTTGGCCAAAAAAGAAAGTTGAGTCATCATTTTATTAGACCATACGAGATCACAGAAAGAGTTGTACCCGTTTCTTATTAGTTGGCATTACCTGTAGAATTATAGAAAATGCATTATGTCTTTCATGTGTCGATGCTTAGGAGGTATCGATTGGATCTGTCTCACATTATTTCGATGGAAGATATTGAAATTCAACCTAACTTGTCTTAAGAAAAATCAGTCAAAATTTTAGCCCACAGGGTGAAAGAATTGCGTAATAAACGCGTTCTGTTAGTGAAAGTTCTATGGCGTAGTCATAGTGTTGAGGAAGCGACTTGGGAGCTAGAAGAGACGATAAGATCTCAATATCCCCACCTCTTTTCAAGTAAATTTTGGGGATGAAATTTATTTATGGGGAGAATTGTAACGACCCGATAGTCAGGGGTGACAGAAAGTGAGGTTCAGGACGTTATTCTTGTAAAATGAACCCGTAAAAATTTTAATAAGTTTTTATGAGATTAGTTTAGTAGTGAATTAGATTTTGGTTAAGTGATTTCGTGAAATTAGGAGTTGTTTAGGTACAATGACTAAATCGCGTAAGGATTAAAAGTTGAATTATATATTAAAATAGATAAAAAAGGGATTGGTGTAGCAATTATAACATTTATTAAATTGGTTGGGAGGTGGTCGGCCATGGTTTAATGATATATATATGCATGTGTATATTATATATATTAAATTTATAAGTTAAATAATAATAGTTAATGGTGAAAAACAACCAAACCAATTTTCTTTTATTTTACATGCAAATTAGAAAAAATAGAAAGAAAGAGGAGATGAAGTTGGATGGCACCTTAGGGGTTTCTAACTTTTCAACTTCAATTGCTAACGTCGTACCAGAATCCTCGAGTAAAAAGGGGAAGGATAAAATCAACGTCGAATAGCTCGAAATTCACGGTTTGTGTTTCTATAATCTGGACTCTTGTAAATTGTTGTAGTTTTGCACTATTATGAATGGTAAGACATCAGCTGAGTAGTTTTGTTAAAATTGGGATGAAAGGAATTGAATTGAATTTATGAATGTTTATAAGGATTGAAATGTGTGTATTGAGAAATGTACGTATTTGTATATATATTGAATTGAATATATGTTTTGAGGATTGTGATTGTTAATGAATTGAATAAAATGTCTATATGTTACAACATGTATATATATATGGAAATGAGACATTGGTTATATTGAAATGTGAAATGAAACCCTATGAACTATTTGTGCTAAGTTGGATACAGATGGCATGCCATAAGATAGGAAGAGTTCAGGGATTTCTTCGACCTCGAGTTGATGAGGATTGGGTGCCAATTTGCTTCGGTTTAATCGATGAGACACTAGGTGTCAACTTTTATAGCGCTGGGCGCAGTTATTACTTCAGATTTATCCGATGAGGTACTGGGTGCCAAAGTGGTGTGTTGGTTGGATCCATGTATCTGTCCGAGTCTGAGTTGTGTTAATAGGGAAAATAAACGATAAAATGGTGTGCTCGATATCGAAATGTCAATGGATGAAAATGGAAACAAGATGTGAAATGGATTATGAAATGATGAAATTGGATGTGCATATTGAAATGAAATTATGAATTGAATATAGATATGAATCATGCCATTGCATGAGTTGAATCATTAAATGTTATATGAAATGTCAATGTTAAGTACATGAACATGTGGAACCTAGTGAATGTAAATAAAGAATTAACAAATTTGCATTATTGCTTGGATACATATGTTTATAGCATTACTTGTTACATTTCTTATATTTTAATTATTTATATCAAGTTTAAAATTTTCAGATTATAGAAATACCACTGAGTTATACTCAGCGTGTGGTTTTATTTTCCGTGCACAGGTTAGGTACTTTTTAGCTTGCCATCGACTCAACATCCAACGACAATTCCATACTCAAGTGTGGTGATGTTTAAATTTTGTAATGGCATGTACCTAGAAGGTTTTTTGGTTGGTAGTGTGATGATATTTTGGATTTCAAGTGAATAGATGTTTATATGTATATATGGATGAGGTTGAAATTATGTTTTGGTATGTAGCTTAGTTAATGTTTGGTATGTGTTTTTAACTTAAAGCATGATAGTCTAAGTATCTAAATGTTAGTTCAATATTGGCAAATTGAGTATGGATGATAGTCTTGTATGGTTGATGCTTTGTTGATATGCTTAAGTATATAAAATGTGGTACCAATGAGGGTACATTGGTTAGGTATATTAGATGATTGATTTGGCATAGTGTTTAATTGTATTTTGGATAGGTTAAATGGTTAGTAATTGAGTTGTTTACTACTCAAGCAAGTAAGAAATGGTAAACTTGAGTTTTAAGGTACTTTTAGGTGCACACGGCCATGTGTCACACACGGGCAACACACACAGGTGTGTGCCCTGAGCTAGGGGTGTTCAGTCAGTTAACCGACCGGTTAATCGACCCAAAATAACATTAACCGAATTAACCGACCTTTCAAAAATTTTAACCGTTAATCGAACCGAAATTTTTTCAAAAAAATTAACCGAACCGAAATTTTTTCAGTTAATTCGGTTGGTTAACCGAATTAACCAAAAATTATATGTTTTTTTATTTTTGGTTAAAAATTAACCGAATTAACTGAATTACCCGAATTAACCGAATTACCCTAATTAATCGAATTAACTGAATTACCCAAATTAACCGAATTGAATCACTACATAATTAAAATCATTACATAAGTCTTTGAATCACTAACTTTACATAAGTCTTGAAATTAACACATAATTGAACTTTTATTTTTATTTATTAAATTATTTGTAATTTTATGATTGGGTTGGGTTGGGTTGGATACTTGGGTTTGGATTGGGTTTAGATGAATATTGGGCCTATTTATATATTATAATTTTATTTATTAATTTTTCGGTTAACCGACCGGTTTCGAACCGAATTAATCGTTAACCAAAAAATCAAAAATAATCAACCTACCCCCGACCGAAAAAATTTGGTTAACTGACCAATTAATCGAATTCGGTTGGTTAATCAAATTTTTCGGTTTTACCAAAATTTTGCACACTCCTACCCTGAGCGTGTTGAAAAAAATAGTATAGGTGCAGTTTCTACACGGCCTGCAACATAGCTGTGTGACCCAAGTCAATGAGTTACACGGGCAGGGACACGGGTTGGGACACGGCTGTGTGTCCCAATTTCGAAAGTTATACGGTCTGGCTACATGGTCATGTGTCCCTTGTTTCTAGACATTTTAAAATTTCACCCTAAACTTCTAGAATTGTTTCAAATTAATCATTGTTTGTTCATAGACCATTTTTTGGGTTATATAGACTCGAATTAAGGCCTATAAGAATATTTTTACTCTGATTTGGAATGAAATAGCATGATTGGTTATAATTGTTTTGAATTGTTAATAATGCTTGTAACCCTAATCTGACGATGGAGAGGGGTTAGGGGTGTTACACAGATCCTACCCCTATATGCTACACACCAACTCCGTCCAATCAATCACACCAATTAGGACTACAAGAGTCAATCCATCCAATCACATTGGGTCGTGGTGGTATGCCACTCATAAAGGTGCAGCAGAGCTGTCAGAAAAATGTTGCGGTTTAACCACCAAAATTACAGTAATACTATTAGAATATACTTCCTCCATCACATATCAAACCTATCCGAATGCACATACATAAATAAACTAACACATATATTCCATAAACAAATGTCATGCATACTTTTCATACGTAATCATGCTTTCGGAGTTATCAGAACACAAATTGTACATTTATTTTTCACATACCTTACCTGTATCACATACAGACACAAATCAACAGATGTTTCATTTCAAGTCTTATTTAAGCCAAACGAACCCCACATAAGCTTTAATTATGGGTTTTGGAGTCAAATGGGCCCATGTGAAATTTTTAAGAAAATGGGCTCACACGCTCATGTGGCCCACACGTCCTAACACACGCCCATGTAACCTATACGGGCTACCACCCACACGGTCTGCCACACAGCTTACCAAACAACCTTGTGACCCACACAACCTACCGCACTGTCGTGTGATCTATACAGCTTACCACACGGTCGTGTGACCCACACGGTCTACCACACGATCATGTGATGTCGACAAAATACTTTTTTACTCTACGTCATTCACTATTTTTCAAGTTTTTCATTACACACCTAATCGATTCTAATACACGACCCTATAGTAGCCTTAATGATCAATCTAAATGATACTTAACCCTTTAATGATCAATCAAAACCATAGAATCAAAAAATTTGCATCCTCGCTTAATATCCCCACAAAAGGAGTTACTTACCAGAACTTGATACTGCAACGGTGAAACTTCTAATACATAGATGACAAATGAAATAACGAATAGCAATAGATGAAGAAGGAAAGGAAAGTATTCTGGAAAAAGGAAAAAGAATTGACAAAAAAATAGAGAATGTGTTTTACCAAAAATCCAATGTGAAAATAAAATTGAAAAGAATGGGGAGTGAGAGAAAAGATGGACGGTTGAGGGAGAAAAATTAGGAGAAAATCCCTCGTCACTTTTTTTAAAACCACTGCACTAACTCTTATTCATTATCCACATCAGATTTTTCTACCGAGTTAAAACAAAAATAAACTTCACTTTAAACACACAAAATTTGAACACGGGACCCCTAGGTAAGCTAAAGCCTTACTACTGAACCAGCATGCTCATCCTTTCAATAGTTGAGCAAAAATAATATTTATGCCAGATGTTCAAGGTATGGGTTTAGGACAAAAACAATAAAAAATCAAGGGAAATGATTCAAACCCAAAACCTCTAACACATAAGCACAACACCTACCCACTGAACCAAATTAACTCACTTGACAAGATTTCCACCATCTTAACTCAAAGACAGGACATGACCACTGTTAGTTTCACTAACACAATTTCTTCTAATCTGATTTTCGGGATGTGACAAAGACCCTGATTTATGTAAGAGACAAACTCTCGTTTAATGATGTGAAGGGTCATTTTTTGAGTAAAGACAAACTCGACAATGAGTTTGGTTCGAATAGCAAGGCAGATGGACAAGCTTTCGTTTTGGTAGCATCAAAGAAGCAAGACAAAATGTGTCGCTATTGTAAGAAGTTAAGTCACATTAAAGCATATTGTTATAAACTGCGAAATAAAAGAGCTGCTGAGAGTAACGAGGAAGATGTAGCTGGTGTTAATCTGGCCGATGAAAGCGGTGATGATTTCTTTTTAGTGTTAAAAGGCCATAGCTCCGAGCTTACGTCTGAGTGGATCCTAGATTCGGGATGTTCTTTCCACATGTGTCCCAATAGAGAATGATTCTTCACATACAATTCGATTGAAGGTAGAGTTGTGCGCATGGGAAATGATTCATCCATTAAGGTAATCGATATCGGTACTGTTATAATTAGAATGCATGATGGGATAATTAGGACACTCTCAAATCTCATGTATGTACCTGATTTAGGAAAGAATCTCATCTTCTTGAGTATTTTAGACTCGAAAGGTTGCAGAATCAACATCGAGTCGAGTGACATTAAGGTGTCTCAAGTGGCTCTCGTTTTGTTAAAAGGTAAAAAGATTGACAGTCTTTATATTCTAGAAGGTTCTACAGTGGCTAGTGAAACCGAACGTCCCTCGTTCGTTACAAAGTCGAAGTCAACTCGTTTGGAGCGGAGGCAACTTGGTCATAGGAGGTAAGAAGGTATGATTGTTTTATTGAAGAGAGGTTCTCTTTTGGATGCGGGTTTTGAAAAGTTAAGGCATTGTGTACATAAAAATCAGACCTGGGTTAGTTTTGATTTTGCAATGCACAAGTCGAAGGCTAGAAGTCTTCCAGCTTCTAAGCATAGATTCGACTCAGTTAATTCCTTGCATAGTTCAAGATAGGCCCATAGCTGGCTTTAGTAAAGATGGCGTTGTGGAAATATGAGTCAAAGTGGAGATTTGTTGAGTGTGCCTCATATTTCAGTCAAATTTGAGAGATAATCTTACAGTTAAACTTTGTTTATTTGTTTCAGTTGAACTCTGATTAGTCTAGATTATTTTTTTATTATTTGACCTACGGATTTGGCCTATAAATATGCTCTTTTACAACCTTAGAAAATACATTCATTAAAAGATTAGAACTCATAACAGTTTTGAAGAATTTTGTGTTTACGTTTTGAGAGTTATTTGTTTTTAGGTTTCAGGGTTTAGTTTTTACTCCATCATTTGTACTTTTCATTTTTTTGTCATTATAGTAAATTTATCTTTGCTCGTGGTTTTTATCCTCTTTGAAGGAGTTTTTCCACGTCAAATTTATGTGTTTAATTTCGCCCGCTAATTTTTACTTGTTCGTTGCTTAATCGAGTCTATCCCCAACATTAAAAATCTAGGCTGATTGGATTGTTAAATTTGGAGATTGGAGAAAGAGAGTTCAAAACTATGGGTGCAGTTCTAGATAAATCGTTGTTGATTTTGATTAAATTGAGGTTAGATTTGAAAAGAGGACGAAAAAGCAAGTTCATGGATGTGTTTTGGGTTTAAGAGGAGAAGAAGAAGAAGAGTGAAAAAGAAAAAAAATAACATGGAGAAAAATGGAAGAAATTTTTTTTTTTACATTTAATGTTTTTGAAATTTTGAAATATTTTTTAAAATTTTTATTTTTTTAAATATTTTTTTTTAGAATTAGGATCAAATTACAAAACATTAAAGGATAAGATTTTTAGAATCAAGATCAAGTTGAAATAATATATAAATACCAATGATTAAATTTGTTATTATGTCAATTTTAGAACATCCATGTTACCAAAATGAACTGAAAAAAGGGTTTAATACATAATTTGATACCTGAGCCTTACATTTTTTTCTAATGTAGTATTTATGTTATTTTTAGGTTCAATGTGGTACTTGTACTTGACAAAAGTTATATATTTCGGTACCTAAAGGTACCAATGTTAAGTTTTTAGTGTTTAATTTAGGGTTTTTAGAGTTGATTTAATAAAAATTCATAATTAGTTAATAATATAAACAATAAAATTTAATCAAATCAGCCCTAAAACTTGAATCGAATTGCATCCATTGAGCTATAGTTGAAAAATTAAATACAAAATTAAATAAATTCACAATTAACACCCAATTTATTCTATTAATAAAATCATGGAAAATTCAAACCTAAAAATATTAACAATTAACTTTCATCAAAATCAACATTAAAATACGAATTAAACACTAAAAAACTAACATTTGGGTATCAAAAATATAAGTTTTGTTAAATACAAATATCATATTTGACAAAACAATAACACATGTACCACATTAAAAAAAAAGAGTCAAATTTAAATACTAAATAATCTATTAAACCGAACAAATCAATAAATTAAGTAATTATTTAGGTTATTATGGTAGTTTATCTTGATTTAATTTGATTTGGTGGCAAATTTATTATGACATTTATATAGGGTATATGTGAAATGCACGTTAACCGGGTATAAAAAAATGCTTAAAACGTCACTATAGGAGTTAAGTGAGATAGCAATGATCTCTCTTAGACTCCTACATTAATCAATAGTCGAGGATTCGATCTTCGTCTTGAATATGGAGCAACTTTAAAACTCGTGGTTAGCATCTACTCCTTTAATAATCCTACGAAATGTGAAAATTTAATTACGAGATTCGTTTCAATTGATATATTGAGAAATAAAAAGAAAATATCTTAAAACGCAAGAAACTTATGTCTGGTCTCATGCATGTAAATGGTTGTTGATTCTTGTAAGAGACGTAAGCATGTATCCACATCATGTTTGAATATTAATTAATTCTAAGCTTTAATTAAAATTTGCAGACATTTTCAATAATAAAACCTAGATAGCTTAGTATTTTACGGGAAGGCGGCCAACTCTGTTGCGTGCCAGCTAAATCATCATCCATAATTGCACATGTTCAATAATCCTATTATTCCTTCCAATACTTACACACAAAAACATTAAGTTGGAAAATTAGATTTAAGGTAACAAAAACATGAGACCTCAACTTGTTTGATTCTTAATATAGTATTAATATTATATAAGGCTATACTCTAAAACATCTAAAAATATGTTGACTTTCTCTCTGTTTAAAATTTTAATAAAAGGATAAATTTATTAAATTTTAGGCCTAACTATGTTTAGACAAATACAAATTATATTAATGTCATAATACACCCAGAATCTAACTTACTCTAATCTAACCTAACCCATCAACATTTCCAACAACAATACGTCAATTGACTGCTACTATAACTCTCTCACACATATATATATATATTATATATACATATTATTCCAATCTTTTTTAAATATGATTTATATTTTTTATTTTAATTTGCGAATCATATCTTTGCTTTGTTAAATTAGGATCCAACAATGAACTAGCTACCACATAAGTTACTTCGCACCTACGTCACATTTAAGAAGACAATTAAAATTTATTTTGGTTATTTTCATTAATTTTAGTCTTCCATTTTTAAATTTTAAAATTTCAATTTTGACCTAAATAATAATTGTTAATTTTTTTAGTTAAATTTTACTAATCCTTATTAAATATAAGTTGTGGCTTTAGTTTCTCTATTTCTCAATTTGATCACGTTTAATTTATACTTTTTTTTCAAAATTTAAAATTCTAACCCTAGATCTAACAATAACTAATAAATTCATTAATCAAAATTATAGTATTTTTTGTGAGTATTATGTTGAAATAGCAAACTAATATGACATCACGCGTGCAATAATATGTTTGTCGTATAAAATTTTAAAACTATAAGACTTTAACTTAACAACTTAATGATTTCTATTGGTCAAAATTAAAATTTCAAAATCTGAAAAGTAAAAAAATTAAAAATAACTAAATTAGAATATAAATATTAAATCTAGTAATTTGTCTTAGCATTTTCTAAGCAGGGAAATTCAATCTAAAATTGTATCCTTTTTAAACAACTGATTGAATTAAATTGATATCCACAAAAAAAAATTAAGAAGAAGCAAAAGTAAATAAACTAGGAGTCAATTTTTGTTTTGGTAAATTAATTAAAAATAGTTACAATTTGATTACTAAATTATTTAAAAGTTTTTATTTAAGTTATTGGGTTATTAAAACGATTCTATATAGCTTTCTTTATTTGCTTTGCAGGCACCAATTGAAAGCTCTTTATCTCATTTCCTTTTACAGTTTAGTTTTTTTCATAAAACAATTTTAAATGCCATGAATTTACGAATAAAAATTCAAACGGATTTTTTTTCAATCTTTGACACTGACCGTCAGATAGACTTGCATTTAAAATATATTATTCTAGTCGTCGATGGGTACTAATCCGCCATATCGATCATCGAATCGTCATTTGGAGCTCGCTGGCGGAACTTAAAAAAGAAAAAATTAAACAATTTAGTGACTAAAATAAAAACATTTTAATAGTTTAGTAACTCAAATGAAAACTTTCAAATAATTTAATGAGTAAATTACTAAAACGAAATTTAATGCCTGACGTTGAAGTTTAAAAACAAAAATCATGTACGTGAAGTAATTGGTCACTGGTAAGGCAGCAAAGTGTAGTTAGTTGCCTATCTAAACAAACTTAATTAACTCTTCTAAATAGGAAATAAATATTGTGAAGTACAGGAATTTCTTGAATCACAAAACCATTTTGTTTGTTTGTTTAATTTTTATGAATGAAAGTTTCGAGCTTAGCTCTTTTAGTAGATATCACAACATATATGGAAAACAAGTATAAAATTAAATGAGCGAAACTAAAATTTAAATTTAATTAAGAGTCCAATTGTTTTTTAATTTTTATTGTTCATTAAAATGTTATCATGTTACATAGTATTAAAATATCAAAATAGTATCATGTTTGTAAAATAAAAGGTTAACATTAAAAATATACTTATAAAATATTTATTTAATAATTAAGTCAGAGGTAGACTTAAAAAAACTCTCATCAATATTGAGATGTCGGTTGACTTATGACACCAACTTAATAAATGGCGGTATCAGTATACAAACGATATGGGTGAAAAGTTTGTGTAATAAATTTAAAATGATCAAAACAAAGCTTAGCAGGAATGGTAAAGTTAAGATTTTATAAATGTTAGTAGCATAGGTTTAAATCTCATTATTTGTAAGATTTTTATTGATTTTATTTAAAAATAATATAAATAAAAAAAATACTCTTGTAAGAATATAATTTATTTTAAATATGTAAAGATATTTTAATAATTTTTAATTAAATTAGTGTTTAGTTGACTCATAACACTAACTCAATTAGAATTTAGATAATAATAGAGATATAACAATGTTACAACCACATAGGATCAAATGTCATTTTAATAATTAATTAAGTTTTACTTATCTATTACAATTTTTTTTATGATTTACTAAAACGTGTATGAAAAATTTTATTTTTTTATTATCCCAATCAACTTAAGTTAATTTTCATGGTTGTCGACTCTCATCCTATAAATATCCCACCTCAAAGTTCATTTAATCTTTCATTCTTAAAAAAATGTTATTTTTTACTAAATTTAAAGTTTTTTCACTTTTGAAATTAGAATCGTGATTTTACTTCTGATAAGTTAGGATTTTTTATGTAATATTAAGTTGTTTTTAATCGAATGATTTTGTATGACATTTTTAATATCTTGATAAAATAATAATTTTTAGAGATTGATTAATGTAAATTCTTAAAAAAATTAAGATAAATTATCTTTACAATTTTAAATTTCTTGAATATTTATTAGAAAATTAACATTTTTGTCTGAATTTTGTTATTACTAGTGTGATGGTAAATCTTGTGTTTGATATATTACATATATTAATTACTATTTTAATAAGTCTTACATTTAATCATATTATGCAATTTTTTAAATAGTTGAATTTCTTAAAATTTGATCTAAAATCAAAATTGACTGGCTTCGCAACGTAGTGTAAGATTTGCAGCAGTGGAAGTGGCAGATAATATGAAAAAGAAGGTGATAGATACAGAAACACACAGGTCAAGTTTAGAAAATGTAAAAAAAAGGAAATGAATAAAAGAAAGAGTGAAAAATGGTGAATTAAGATGGATCAGCCTTTGTCTCCGGTGGTCCAGTGGAGCTCTGCATATCACCCACATGGAGTAATGTAATCTTCACTCATATTCTCATTAAACATCACATGCAACTTTACTAATGATTTTCAGTCTCGAAGATATGCATCATCATTTTTCTCCTCATATTGCATACAAAAATACAAAGAACAATAAGAAATTAAAAAACAAATGTTTTAACAGCATCATCAGAATTAAGCCCCTCAAGTGATAAAGAATTAATGGGGTGTTGCGGAGCAGTTAACGAGAGCGACGATTGATTAGGCCATACTTAGCTGTTCCTGTTCTGCTGCTACGCCTTGGAAGATAGACTATTGATTCTGAAACTGCACATGTTCTTTTACAACAAGTGTAAAGATTAATGAACCCGAACCTGTCACTGATACTCCTTGTAATCTTAGCTCCACTCCTGAATTTGCTTGATGATCGTTCATCATCATCTTCATCATCCTTGGAACATTCCACCAACGCTGTGAAAAATGGGTCCTTTCGGAAACTCTCCGCGACGGCGGTGGAAGTGGAAGAGGAAGATTTCTTTCGGTTGAATGAAGCTTCCTTGGAGGTTGGTGGTGGCAATGGCAGCAACTTGATGGAATCTTTCTTCTTGTGGCTTTGTAGCATCTTAGGGATCCCTGGTAAACGTTCCCATGAAAATGGCACGCCTGAATATCGGAACGGAGTCACCGGACTGAGAGGGGAATCGTCTTGATAATACGAAGATCCAAGTGAAGATGGCAACGATGACGACGAAGAAGAAAAGGAAGGTGTTCGCAGGGAGGAAGAGTACTTGGTGTCAAGTTGTTTGGGTGACATTTGGTCACGCCATGAAGAACCCATTGCTATACACAAATAATAAAAGGAGGGCCAGGGGAGACCTATTTGTGTTCTTATATGGTCTACTTTGATTTTCTTTTTCTTTTTTCTTTTTAATCTGACATTTGCAATTGCATATATATATATCATACATAGAGAGAGAGAGAGAGAGAGAGATAATTCATTTTTGGGGGTAATATTTATAAAGAAAAGGATATTATTAATTAACTAAAGAACGACCCATGGCAATAGGCAAGGCATTGATGGGAAAGGGTAAGGAAAAGAAAATGACTGAACATAGGTATAGAATGGGAATTAAATTGGGGGTGGTAGTCATAAACCCTACTTTTTTGGTATTGGAAAGTGGTTGTTCACGGGCTGACCCGAATATTGGACCCTAACCCGGAAATGTTGAATCAATCTTAGCAGTTTTTTATTGTTATTTATTGAACGACTAACCCATTCAAGAAATAGTTCTATATATCCATTTACTTATTTTTTTCGGTAAAAAGCACTACAAAGACCTTTGTACTAAAAGTTGAATTATATTTTATCCCTTTTACTTTAAAAAATGGACAAATTAGTCCATATACATTAGATCAATGAGAAAATGAGTTCTTCTATTAAAAATTTCATCAAATTCTACTATTAAAAATTGGTCCTTCTACCTCAAAATGAGGTACACATGGCACGCATTGTGTAACTGTTTGATTATTTTATCAGCGACGTTAGGTTTTAACAATAGATATTGATGAAATTTTTAACATAAAATACTTATTTGCTCTTTAATATAATGTAAAGGGACTAATTTGCTCATTTTTTTGAGTAAAGGAACTAAAAGCAATTTGACTCCTAGTACAGAAGCCTTCATAATGCTTTTACCTTTCTTTCTCTTTGTTTAAACTTGGAGATTATTTCTTTCTCTCTTTTTTTTTGATAAAATATTTGTATTCGATATATATTTAGATATTTTTATTATGCATTATCTAAATATTTTTTATACAGTGTCTAGAATTACCCAAGGGCGAAGCCAGAATAATTTTTTAAGTGGGCCGAATGAAATTTTAATTTTTTATAGTCTATATCTTTATAATTTTTAAAGTATTAAATTAAATTTTTATAATTTTAGGGGGGCTAAAGTGTAATTTTACATTCACTAATTTAAAATCTTAAAAAAATTTAGAGCGCCTAAATGACAATTTTTTATTTTAAGGGGGGCTCGGCACCCATATCACTCACCAACCCTTAAATAAGAAGATAAAAGTGATTCAGTACACTCAAACTCACATCCTCTTATATTTAGATGTAAAAAAAAACAAATTTAAATATTCAAATTTCAAATCTACAGTGAATACATCTTTAGATAATATATAAATCTTCCAAATTATATGATTATTTAGAAATTTTAATATACTATGATAAATACAGATATTTATATCTATCAATTATACCCCAAATTCTAATAACATAAAAGTAAATTCAACATTAAACAAAATATTAACCTCTATGTTATATATATGTAGTTCAGGTGTATCCCAGATAAAAGTTGTATAAATCCAGCTTTTCATAACTTGGCAATAAATTAGCATTAATTGTAAGTGGTTGAATTAGAGTGCAATATTTTATGTCTAACATCACATAATTAATACCTAATCTTTTGCTGATAGATTCTGCAATCAAATTGTTCATTATTTTTCTTCTGTGTGCCATTTATTTCATTCAACACATCGGGTTTTCAATTTCTTTTATACAACTTATTGATTCTTTTCAAATAAGATCATATCGAAATGAGGTGTGTGTGAAAAACAACAGTGATGCACGTGAGTCAGCTGAAGCACTTTTAATGCATGAATGAAAATTGCTATCAATTTAGCAACATGGCGTGTTCAGACTTAAATGGTGACTTTTCTCTTTTCCTTTTTCTTAAATTACATTTAATGTCTCAAATTTTCTAGTTTTTTACATTTCAAATCATAACTTTAATTTTTTTTCTGCAATGATTAGTATTTGATTTTATATTATAAGGAGCTTTTAATATATTTTTTTTATAATTAATAATATATATCGACATTTATTTGGAGGATAGATTAAAATTGTAAAACACGATAATTTTTTCTTTTAAGAAAATCGTCCATCTTTATTCTCAATATTATAATTTCTGGATTCAACTTCACCTTCCGAAGGTTATGGAACTGGAAAGTTATTTGATATGCTCCAAAAATCTGCTTCAATATATTCTAATTTCCACATGAATGTAATGTGTGCAATTCCTTTCCCTCCAAACAAATAGAATGACTAGCCCATAAGAATTCCTTTGTCCAATTGTACGTAAGTCCAGAATTTGGTCCCAAAGGTGTTTAGAAAAAAGTGCATGTGAAAAATTATGGTCTAGATTTGATAAACTATACAGCTTTGCGTAGAAGTTGCTAAGAGTTTTCTTGTCCTATATTCTCAGCGTTTTGAATTTTTTGATTAACATCTGCAACTGGATTGCTTCACCGTAGTACCTTCATCAGCAGTTATAAGAATATCCCAAGTTTCCTTAGTAGTTGTACGCTTAGATATTCTCTTAAATTCTTTACTATTCACGTCACAGAATATAACATATGGAGTTTTAGAATTCGCATTTGCAAGATGCTCTTCATCAGTGGCCATTCCAATTCAAAGCTTGGAGTTCTCCGTGTTGCAATTTGAATAACAAGTGGTTCCCTAGTGAGAATAGCACGCCATGTTTTCTCATCCATGAATTTGATGAAGGCTTTTTATCTAGCCTTTCATTAAGAGTAGTTGCAACTGTCCACCATAGGAGGATGAGACTATTGGAAAAAATCTAGTTCAAAAACAGTTTTTTTGCATAATGGAAAATAAAAAATTTGAAAATCGAGCCGGTTTGTGATATTTATGAAAATAAACTCTTTACCAAAATCGCACCTGTGTTTTTGGCTAAACAGATCCTTGTCGTTCCTGGCTTTCAACTGAACGGCCTTCTCCGCTAGTCACTTCAAATGTGGGCTTTAACGATCCAAATCAAACACAAAATTAGAAATAGTTTTCTTTACTCTTAATGTGAAAGCAAAAAATCTCTCTCCATAGAAACCAGCAGAATTCTTATTTCGAAGAATAGAATTAATACTTAGAGAATAAACTCTAACTATTTTCGAGCAGAATAACAATATCTCAAAAATCGTTTTTAGCCCTACCAATGACATCTATTTATAGGGAGAAAAAGTGAACTCCTTATTGAATTGTAGAAGTCTATTTCAAATAGAAAAACAAACTCCTAGTCTAACTTGAAGTATAGGGGGCAGAAACCCTAGTTAATTAAACTAGGGTTTGTCGTCCCTCTCTTTAAACATGAGGGACTTTTGGGCCCCTTCCATATTGGGTCCAATTACAAGCACTTCCTAGACTTTTAACCCATTACTTTATAATTCGATCCAACCCAATATTTGTTTTTCTATTTCCCAAAATAAAATGTTTGTTTTAACCCAGTACTTTATAATTCGATCCAACGCGATACTTAGTGTCTATAAATTAAGCTCTTTTCATCGAAAATTCCTTATTCTTTTGAAAAGACAAAACTCTCTCAAATTTCTTCATTGATTATCTTGTTGTCAAGTTTCTACAAAAATAAGAACCCAAAACTTAGCTCTTAGAATTTAAGTTAAGACTCTTGTAACATCCCGCCCGAAAATACCTTAGTGTTCGAATAATGTATGTAGAAATAAGGCGTATAAAGTAAGTCCAAAGTAGGAAGGTAATAAATTCAACTAGGTATAAGAATTCCTTGGGTACGCCTTCAGGCTAAGTCTGCATTAGGCGAGCTTGGTGGTTTGGTGGACTTTTTTTAAGAGTATATGCCACCTTAGTTGTTAGACAAAACATTAAGCCCTTAGTGTTAAGACCTTATTTTGAAAGAACTGTATGCTTAATTATTATTTTATTATCCTAGTTGAACAATCTGGTTAGACGAACGAGAATTTGGTTAGTATAGAACTAAGTTTCTGTAACCTGTTAGATCTGCATTTATAAAGAGAGAGAAGTGCTTAGTCACTAGGAACGAGGGGTTTGGATGGAAATCAAACTTATCCACTAAGTTTTTCCTTTCGTGTATATTTGTATAAAACAAGCATTGGCTTATTGAGCAAGTTTTATGCTTTATTTGGCAACCACATTTTCTTTTCAAGTTTTTTTTTGTAATTTTTCTCTCGAAAAACTCTAGACTTAGAATTTGCTTAAAGACTTGGGTTCGCTATACTCAGCCAACTCTACTATCGTTTGGTACCTGGTAAATGTCAATGAAACTTAAGTTATTTTCATGGTTATTTACAAGAACCTAGGGTTTTATGCTTTAAGGTCAATTTGAGGTGTAAGAGAGTAAACTTTCAGATTCTGGGTTTCCATTTAATATTCATATTTAACTTGTTTAGTTTTTCTGGTAAAATAATCTAACAAGTTAACTCTTCATATTATAGCTCAAGAAATTCTTGAAAACCCTCATGATAAGCGCAAGAGTCCTGTTTTCTGATCTTGCTATAATTTCTAGTGAGTTCCTTCTTGCTTCCATGTGTATGTGTATATGTTTCCATTTTTTTTATTGAGGTAAGCACTATTATCCCATGAGATGATGTGTTTGTACATGAGTAATAAAAAGTATATGGTTATAAGTCTAAGCTAGTTGTTTGTGTAAATGGAGTAAAGGCCTTTCTTCATGCTTGAGCATCACCCATTATTTCTAGAATGAACAATGTGAGCTGAGCTATGAAAATTAAATCATGGTGATGCCTTCAATGAAATGAGCATTGAATTGGCAGATCGCGATACATGAAAATGGATTATGTATCCTCGGGTAGGGCACGTGTTAATACGAACCAGATTGGCAAATCATGATGAAAAAAATGAAATGAATACTAAGGTTTGATCATGGACTTGGGTGTGGCTAGCACAAAGAAGGATGTCTGCATGATTGTATGGGCATAGTGTATGAGCCAAAGGAATAGTGTCTTTAGTAAAGTCTACTTGTGAATGGTACTCGTCAAAGGGAAAATTGTATGATTTACTGAGTTGGAAAGGTTTATTGGTATTATATATTTAGCTATTGATTTGTTTGCTCTGGAACTCACTAAGTTCTTTAAACTTATTTAGTTACCTTTCCTTCTTAGGATCGCTAATGAAGTAAAGGCCTTCTCGAAGACTACGCTAGAAGATATCTATTCCGTGAGATTTTTAATTATTTTGTATTATGCATAGCATGGGGTGGTGTCAAGATGGTGTCATTCAAAGACTGGATTTTTGTATTTTAAAGCTACTCTTTTGAAACCATTAGTTCAATGAAACCTCAACGAAGTAATTATGTTTTCTTGTAAAGTAACAAATTATTTATGTTGAATGATTAATGTCAGTCTAATTGTATGTGTATGTATACGACACTGTAGTCAAACATGGGTTACGCCACACATGGTTTTTAGAGCTTCCAACAGAACCTCCTTATTTTTTTTATTTTCCTTGAAAATGTATAACCTTATTTATCGTTAATTTCGTAAAGATTGTACAAAATCACATTTGTTTGAATTATATTTTCAAGAAGACCACGCCTGTATAAATTTAAAAGAAAAGAATTTTGAGTCAGTGATGCGCCAATCCTAGTTCCTTCTTAAGGATCAAGTTTGGGGCATTACAACTCTGTTTCTCGATTTGTGTTGATATTTAGAAGTAATTAAAAAAGGTTCACAACATATGAAACTAGGTTGGCCAAAAGAATAGCATCTACGAACCTAGATTCACTTGTGTTAATGTATGTGTTTTAATGTGTTTTTTTCGTTAATGAACATTTGTCTAACAGTTGATGCATAGGGAATATTTTGCATTTCCTAAATTTCAAGGTTGCTTTTAGGGCATTGAGTAAGATTAAATTTGTCTCCTTTAGTAACAGAGGTGTCACTTGGTTTATAACCTTGCATGCCAAATCTTTTGAGTACTTTATCAATAAAGCTTTTTTGTGACAATCCAAGAATATCCTAAAATTGGTCTCGATGTATCTAAATTCCTAAAACAAAAGAGACGTCCCAAAGATATTTCATCTCAAAATGTTTAGATAAAAATCTCTTAGTTTCATGCAATAAGTCAATATCATTAGTGGCAAGCAAAATATCATCGACATATAGAACCAATAATATATACTTACTCCTATTGAATTTGTAATACACACAATCATCAACTATATTCATCTCAAACCGAACAAGACAATTACTTGATGAAACTTGTAGTACCATTGACAGGAAACTTATTTGAATCCATAGATGGATTTTGTTAATCTACAAACCATATTCTTTAGGTTTCCCGACTCAAAGGTTTTTGGTTGCACCAATAAATTGTTTCTTTATATCTTCATTGAGAAATATAGTCTTAGCATCCATCTGATGTAAATTAAGATCAAGATAAGCAACAAGCGTCATTATTTTCTTAAAAGAGTCTTTCGATGAAACTGGGAGAAAGCCTATGTAAAATCAATACATTCTTTCTGAGTATATCCTTTAGCTACAAGATGGGCCTTATATATCTCCACATTACCATTTGCGTCCCTCTTGGTTTTAAATATCTATTTACAACCAATTAGATTTGCACATTTAGGTAATGGGACAAGTTCTCAAACTTTTGTCTTGCATAGACTTATACTCTTTTTGCATGTCACCAATCCACTTTTTAGAATTAGAAATTTTCATGGTCTAGCGAAATTTGATTGGATCATCTTCCATCATTTCATTAACATCCTCATATTCTTGGATAAATACAACATAATAATTTGAAATAACATTTCTCTTCTTTCTCGTGGACCTCATTAATGACACTTATTCTTGAGGCTATTGAGTTTGTTCTTTTGGAACAATTACCTCATCTTGAATGAGGAGTTGTTCAACATTATCTTTGTGAGGTTCTGGATTCACTTCTTAAGGTATGAGAACATGAACATCATCAAAAGTGATAGCATGAACTGAGTTAGAATCCAATTCTTCCTAAAAGACAATGTCTCTAACCTTATTTCTCACTCCAAACTCAACATCCTCAAAAAATGTTGTAGCTCCTGTCTCAAAATATTCCTAATTATGGGATCATAAAACTCATAGCCCTTATATCGCTTAGAATAATCAACAAAGTAGTTGCTCACAATTTTAGAGTCTAATTTCTTTTCATGTGGCCTATAAGGCCTTGCCTCAACTCGACATCTCCAAATATGAAAGTGTTTTAGACTAGACTTTCAACATGTCCAAAGCTCATAAGGTATTTTTGTAGCAGCTTCAATGGATATTCTATTCAGAATGTAAGTTGTTGCCTTTAGAGACACTAGTCAAATGAACACTTTCAGACTTATCATGTTTCAACCTTTCTTCCTCTTGCACACAATGAGAAATGAGCTCATTTAGAGTCCATTTCTCCTTTTGACAGTTGTAACTAATTTTAAATTGGTTAAAGTATGCAAGAAGCGATACCAAAACTATAAGAACAAACAATTCCTTAGAAAGCTCAATCTTAAGTGCCTTAATTCTTGAAACAACATGGAACATCTCCATAATATACTCCCTCATGTTTCCTTGATCCTTTTACTTCACATACATCAAAGAAGTCAGAAGTTATGTCATCTCAACATTATCGTTTTTGGCAAAATGTTTCTCAATTTCATCAAGGAAACCCTTGACCTGAGTAATCTCTTGAGATTTTGTGTCCTTAAAGGCTTTTGGAATGTTGTGCTCATGATCATTAAACTCATGTGGTTTGAACGATCCCACCTCTCAAAATCCTTTTTAGCATTAGGGATGCTTGTCGCAGTGTGAGATGAAAGTTGTTATTCTCTCAGTGCAAGGTCCATGTCCATACAGCCAAGTACTATAAGTAAATGCCTTTTCCATTCCTTGAAATTAATCCCATTAAGCATGGGTATAGAATTTATATTAATAGATATTGTGGTAGCAGAAGATGAACTAACTGAATATAGAAAAAAATAGATCAAAACAAACTTATATAAATATTCATAAGTAAACAATAAATTCAAAATAGTGGCTAATCCTATCTCAAGATACCAAACACAACATTATTATCAAGTCTTTGGACAGTAATGTTCATAGTAAGCGATATTCTTGTGTAGCAATCAAACATTGATAATAAATTATGTCAAACAATGAATCAATTTTTGGACTAACTTATTGCTCACATAAAGTACCTTATAGTTGTCACACATTTATCACTACAGATGTCGTTGAAATTCTACCAAATATTAACTTGTCTTTGGGTCAATTAATAAACACATGAATCACAAAAACATATAATCATCTTGATACTTTAAATAAACTAATCTATACAAAAGAGGTCACTTTGGTAGCATCTTGTTTCAACTAATCTATTTAAAATATTAGATATCCTTAATTAAATCCCAAAGCCAAAATTTGAATTTATTTGTTTCAAAACATTTCAAATTTAAACCAAAATAATTTGAATAAAGGTAAATCCCATCTCAAGATGTCAGACACTTCATTAATATTTCATCTTTGGACAAAAATATTAACTTGTAAGTGATATATCTCATTATAGTAATCAAAGACTAACAATAAAAACACGTCAAACAATAAATCTTCCTTTGGGCCGATTTATGGCTCACATATAAAATCGAATAATCGTCACATATTTATTACCACAACTGCACATGTAATTTTGTTAAATATTAACCTTCCTTTAGGCCTATCAATATTAATGTAGCTTAAGTTACATGCACACAACCTTTTATATTTTAAAACAAAATAATTTCAATAACAGAGGTCACTTTGGCAACTTATTATTTCAATTAAGTTATTTAAAAATATATATAAACATACCAATATTCAAATTTAAAATGTTCATAACAATCAAAGGTCAAAACTAAAATTTCTTATTGCAGTACAGTTTTTGAAATAACCCAAAATAAGGTTCTCTAAATAGCGCAATAAAAACTTGAAAATCTTAATCTTTGACTGATTTTTTAAAACCATATATGTCAAAACCAAATAGAAATAATGTAGCGGTTCAAGGCTAAATAATTAATAAGTACATGTATTCATAATTTTGGCATAAACAAAAAACACCAAAGCAATTTATGCATGTATACTTGTATTCAAAATCAAATAGAAAAACTTACTCTGCATATACTATTTAAATCCAAAATGCATTTATGATTAAACAGAGATTCACATGAATACTTGAAAAATATTTTCAAGCCAATAAATCTCAAAAACAAAATCATAATAGATGCCAAATCCTAATATATATATATATATATATATAACACCCAAAAAGATCACAACTTTAACAAATATCCATATCAAACCAATTCACACATATATTTATGTAGCCAACCAAAAATAACTTATAACCTTTGCCACATTCTAATTCAAAGCAAAAATTAAACATAGGTCCAGTCATTAATGAATAAGAAAGGATTTCTACTCAATCAACCAAAGCAAAGCCACTGAAAATCATTTGATTTTAAAATTGAAACCCGTGAATACACATACCAAAATGCAGAATATCGAAATACATATCTAATAAAGAATACCAAAATAACCTGGTTGAAATTACCAAATCAATCAAAGACTAAAATTACCTAATATAATAGCCATAGAAAAACAACAAACTAAAAATCACATTGATGAAATGGACAAAAAACCGTCCATTATCAATATAATAATGCTTTCCAACCGAAATAATACTATTATCCCTAAGCAACCAAGATTTAAATCACGTGGCTTTAGGCAACTATTTTGAGATCTTGATTTTTCTTATAATCCCACAATCCATTTTAATAATTCAACATGACGAAACTCTACTACCACTTGTTATAGAATTATAAAATTCTTTTATAAAACTTAATAAATCAAGATCTGTTACGTAAAATCATCAAGAATAAAATTAAATGCGGAAGCGTACCTGAATCCATTGATTTCTTGGAATATTCGATCTTGTGGTTTTGATCTTGTAAATTAACACATAAGTAATTCAGAGAATGTGACTCTATCTTTTCTAAAGATGATATATTAGAACAGTTACGTATGTGTAAATTGGGAACCATAACCCTACTATATAACTTTTGCACGTTAAACTAATTTCTAATCAGCTCATCATTAATTAGAAAGATTAGAAATTAGTTACTAGAGTATCTACACATATTTGACTCCTATTTTAGTTAATAACTAAAGTCCAATAAATCTTAACCAAATTAGATCACTTTTAATTTGGGCTAACCTTTTATGATAGTAAATAATAACATGTAATTAGTCTTATTATATATGTGATGTCTATATTTTTCAACAGTCATATCTCTAAATTTAACCTTGCATTACCCCGTAACTTGATGAATCGAATCCTAAACACTATGAATGCATATATGTGTATGATTGATTATTAAGTTGGTTTGAATGATAATTATGATTTAAATTTTACGAAGTAAGATAGCTTGAGTTGCTAAGGCAACGTAACGTGACATCACACAATCGAATCTGACGATTGGATTGGGTGTTAGGTGTTACAGGTTTATTTGAGTTGTAAATTTTGTTAATATGACAAACAATGATGGCATGCCACGTGCAATTTGGAATTAATGTCGACATTAGCAAATATCATGTCAACAAATATTAACAAATTCTAAAAAATTTAAATGTAAAATGTTGATCTATATGTTCACTCGAATGCCGATTTAGAATTCTAAGTTAACTTATGAATAGATTTAATTTTCTTACATGATTCAAAATTACACTCGAATGTCGGTTTAAAATTTTAGGTTAACTCATGAATAGATTTATGTTTCTTACATGATTCAAAACTTTGATCATAAATTTAATTTTATAATTAATAAAATAAAATAAATTACATTTTCAAATAAAAATAATTAATTAAAATTAATTTTTATATTAATTAAAATCAGTGGAGGTTGGTACTAAGTTTGTAAAGGAAAAGAAAACAAAAATGCGTTGAGCAATCCGGAGGCGGAGTTATCTAAGCAGGAAAGATGACAAGTAATTAAACAAAAAATTGGAATTTAATAATTTTCCATAAATAAAATAAATATTAAAATTTTTAACTTAGAGGTTAAGTATACGCAAAAAAATAAAAAATAAAAAATAAATCAAAATCGTGGTACCTCTAATTTAAAAGGGGAAAGTTAGAGCCAATCAATCTCCGATATGAACATCAATATATTCCCGATTTTATTCTGTTCGATAATTGCTTTGTGTTGTTTGATCCAAATGGCTGAATCTACAGAAGCAACGAAATCATCTTCGGCGGCGGCGGCGGGGACGGATGCGGCGGTCCACATCGTTTACACCGAGAGGCCTCAGTATGAGCAGCCTGAAGCCTACCATATCCGGACCCTCTCCAACGTCCTCGGCAGCGAAGAAGCTGCTAAGGAAGCCCTGATCTACAGTTACAAGACGGCTGCCAGTGGCTTCTCCGCCAAGCTTACTCCCCAACAGGTTGCCGAAATATCAAGTATGTGCCTTTTTTTTTATATGCTTTTTTTTAAAAAAAATTCTTAGATTATTGTTGTTCTGAATCACTATTTTAGGTTTCTTTTGTTAAGAATTAGGATTACCATGCAAACTTGAAAAATTAAAGTTATTATACTAAGAATCAGGATTGGCGTGTAATTTTATAAGGGTAAAGACAAGAAAAAGGAAAGTAAAACAAATAGCGAAAAGAAAATGCATCAAGAACCTTCGGTTTATCCAAAATAACTTGGTTTTTTAGGGTTTCTCGATAAAGCATGCATTTACTTATTGTCTGAATGAATAATGTTCTATCAGTAAAATGAAGATACCAATGTGGAAATTACTCAATTGTATTCAATTTATCATGCAATCCATCGAGGAAGAATAGTCTCCAGAAGAACATCCGAGTTGTTAGAATTTGAGACTTGGAACTTGAAAATTTTATCTTCGGTGATGTTGCTATCTCATTTTGGGTTAACTAGACTAAAAACCCATGGCCCAGATTTTAAATTGGTACTCGAACTTTAATCCATTCTAATTGAGTCATCAAAGTATCAATATACTATCAATTAGGTTTTTCTTTCAGATTAGATATTAGTACACGCGAATCAAATCTTAAACAAGGGTCTATTTATTGCATGGACAACTTAAATTTTGATGTGTTAAAAGTAGCCCTTTTAAATTTTAACAATGCTGTTTATATTTTTCTAGTGTATTACATACTAGTTGCTCATGCAGTAGGTTCAAATATGTTTAAAATTGATCTCCATGTGAAATCTAAGCTAGAATCGAATCTCCAAAATGACGACAAGGCGAATAAAAAACTTGATTGATATGATATTGGTACTTCGAAAATTCAATAAGAACTTTTCAAAGTTCAAGGACCAATTTAAAACTTTTTTCTTTCATGGAGCATCCTCGCAAGTTGCAACAATGCAGATCTCAATGCATAACAAAAAATGCTTTTTAGTTTTCTTTTAAAGATGAGAGGAGGAAAGAATTAGTCGGTTGATGCAGGATTTTCTGAAATTAACAAATTGACTTTTTACAGCACCCATCTCTTGTGAATTGCTAATGCATCTTCATAAAAAGTGTTTCTATTTCTAAATGTTTCTATCTTTCCTCCCCCTTCCTTTTTGGGTTCAACTCTTGGTTTGAGCATATTGTGATGGGATAACATGCTTGTTTTATTATATAGGCTAGGGACTTTTCACTCTTTTAGGCAATGATGCCTCAATCCTTAAAAGATTTAGATTCTGTGTAGTGGGAAATATTTTGAAGAAATTAGAAAGCACTTTGCTAGATATTTATGTATTAATAGTAACAACAATCAGGTATAAGGTTGAAAGAGAATGCTTGACATCGAAATAGAAGAGGAAAAACAAATTTGGAAAGAAGAGTTAGGTATAAATGATGATACATCAAGTTATTATTGTGATTTGGGTGATTTCTAGGTAGGTTTTGTTGTGAGAAGGAACCATGGAAAACTGGTATAGCATCAGACTAGGCCGTTTTAGTTAAATGTTGCATGGACTTTTTTCTTTCCGTGAACACAAAAGTTGTTCTTACATGTTACCGTGTTTGAACATTGGTAAGTAATTTGGTTTGTAATTGTACGTGGCAGAACAACCTGGTGTTCTTCAAGTTGTCCCGAGCAGGACACTCCAGCTGCATTCTGGACCAGGCAAGCTGCACTAAGGCTCAAGAAACTCTTACCCTACTAAAAACAAAATCCTATGGAACAATAGTCTCATTGTATAAATATGTTTGACACACTCTGTGCTATGGGGGTGTGCTACATTATACTGTTTGAATCTTTGTTACATAGACTTATTTGCTTATAGATATAAATATGATGGGTTTAAGATAATAACAGGGTACTGAATATATCAGTACAATTTTTTCACACATTCTACAGCCATATCGTGTTGGTGCTATCTATAAAAATACATTAAGACATATTTTGAAAATGTTGCTACTCCGAAATCGGAAGATGATTTAACTATACTTGACTTTGCCCTTTACAAAGGCCTTTAGAATTTACTACATAAAACTATGCTCTGCCATAACAGCAGCTGTAAATTAGTTTTAGAGATTTTAGGGTCTAGTGTTTTTGAAATCATAAACAATACTAAACAAATAAATTTTGAAGTTTAAAAACCGTTTTAAACTTAAAAGCAAAATCAGTTTTTTTCTAATTTTTGTTTTTAGCAAAAGCGATTTTAGGAACAAAAGATAATTTTAACCTTTATAAAGTATTTTATATAATATTTATATTGGATATGTAAATACTTTTCAATTGAAATTTATTTTAAATATATAATATTATATATTCAAATTAAATTTTATAAATAATTAATGTTAATTGTTTAAAAATATTTAAAATTTATTTTTCATATATAATAAATATAATATTATTAAAATATTAAAATATTAATTAATTTAAATATTATTTAAATGTATATTTGTTACTTTATAACACTATATTTAAAATAGATATTTTATTTCTTAAAAACATTTTTTATAGCAATACTAAATAATTAAATTTTACACTAATATTTTAAAAAATACCTTCTAAAATTAGGACGGCACTTTTTAAAAACACGATCTCAATAACAAAACAATATTAAGGTAGCCCTTAGAATAAATTAGGTAGACTCCAATTCTCGGCTTTCTATCCACAAAGCAGTTCAGATAATGTTCACCATGAAGAAAATTCCCTATTATAACAGAAAAAAGAATAGAAATTATTTTGGATGATATTTATTCAATAATATTCCGTCTTTTTAATGTAACACCAAAATAAGAAAAATGCATATAAATTATAATCTATAACCTATATGTATAATATATACAAAAGAGTTTGAAAAACTTTTCAGTTTTTAATTTTAAAATAAAGTTATTACTTGAATAGAATTTTAAATATGAAATATAAGAAAAACATTGTGATAACTATAATTTGCAATTATTAGTAAAAAAATTTGACGTCAAAAGATTGTGTTAATTTTTATTTTATTTTCAAAAAAATGTGTCAATTTTTATTTATAGAAAATAAAATTATTATTTAAATAGTATTTGGTAGTTAGATGTATTCGATCAATTAGCATATAAAAAAAACTTACCAATAAAAAAAAGAGATTGTTAGCATTAATAAATACATACATACATATATATATATATAAAGAATGGAACATTACTTTAATGATAATTTAAATTGGTAATATTTAACCATATTCAAACAACAATGGCAGGAATAATTAAAGATTATTAAATTGATGATGAGTTACTATAATATTATGATATTATTTTTTAAAATTTTATGTAAGTTATTTATATTATGTGAAGGAGGCACTCTTAAAACCATTTTTTTAGAGGGTTTATTTTAAAGAAAGTCAAATTTTAATAATTATTTTTAATCACTATTATTAAATGTATTTATCAATTAGTGTAAATATATTTTCTATTTATCATAAACTATTATTATAATTTTTGTATTTTGCTTTATCTATTTTTTATTTTTTAAATTAATATTATAGTTTATTTTCAAGTTCTAAATTTGTATATTATTGAAAAACTGAGAGAAATTATCATCATCAATAATTAAAATCACATAGAAATTAGTATATCTAAAAATATTGGTTTGTTGTTTATTATATTATTGATTTTTCCATTTTAAATAATTTTAAACAATTTCACTTCAAATTTAAAATCTCCTTTAGTAATAAAATTAAAAGTTTTAATAATGAAAAGATCTTATTAATATAATCTCGATAGTTTAAGATCTAATTAAAATGTTTTAAAGTTTAAAAATTAATATAAAATAAAAGTTATAATTCGGGGATATCATTTTATCGCTTTCATTCTTAGGTCTTGTATGAATTTTTTTATCTTTTAATTTTATTTGAAAAGTAGAAAAAAGAAAATAAATCATAGAGAGAGAGTTAGCCCTCTTTATAACAATCACTCGCTATAACAGCTAAATTTTTAGTAAAATTGATCTTTTATATTTTTTTTAATCTTCTAAAACAATTTTCATTTATAAAAGCAACAATCATGATTATGAAGCACATTCTTTATTAAATTAATTCTCAATAACAGTTATAGTTATTTCATGTAAGCAAGCCTATTTATTATAATTATTAAATAAAAAGATTTTAATTAAAATATTATTTCAATTAAACATCTAAATTTCACATGAAAAAATATATTAATTATATTTTATTAAATAAAATAATCTTCAATTAGTGGAATTAAATATATCAATTTAATAAACTATCAAGTTCCATAATTAAATATTTACTATGAATTTGATACACCATGAATTTATAACTTGATTACTTGAATTTAATATATGTGATAAATTAATTAATTTAATATGATAATTCATATAGATTAATTTAACTTGTTAAATTTATGAACATAATTAATAGTCGTGTGAAAAAATGTTAAAATATGGATAAAAACAATTATGCATAAAAATGTCTGAGAACGGAGAAAGGGAAGACTTGATCGGAGATCGAAATACCAAAAAAGTTCATTTTAAGGACTTGGATTCTGGTGTGGAAAATGATATGGTTGTGGACTCTATTCCGACGCTGGAAATCTCTTGGAGGGACAGAGTTCTGGGTCGAGGGGCTCCTGACTCTGGTAGAGACGAGGATTTTGAATTTCTAGATGGAAATGTGGTGAGAACTACGGTTAATGGTGTTCCCGCTATCAACTTTTCCGAGAGGATCCAACGAATTCTCTTCCGAAATATGGCGACCACGGTGGTTGTTAAATTACTTGGCCGGAAAATTTCTTACTCTATTTTGCATAATAGGATCCACAGTCTCTAGAAGCCTTCAAAACAGATTCACATAATGGATGTGGAAAATTGTTATTTCCTGATAAAATTTCAAAGTCATGACGATTATGAGAGGGTGCTTACCCAGGGTCCATGGATTGTCCTTGGCCAATATCCCACGGTTCAACCGTGGACTCCAGAGTTTAATCCTCTCCAAGCATTTCCTAGTAGCACCATGGTTTGGGTCAGATTACCGGGTCTCTCGGGGTTCCTCTATAAGCGCCAAATATTAGAAGAAATCAGAGGTCTGATTGGGACGGTCACCAAGCTCGATTTTCAAACGGACAAAGGGTCGAGGGGAAATTTTGCAAGAACGGTCGTGTGCATTGATTTGATTAAGCCTTTGGTATCTCAGATCTTGGTTAACAGGGCGGTGCAGAGGGTTCAGTTTGAAGCGTTGCCATTCGTGTGTTTCCCTTGTGGAAGATTCGGTCATTCAAAGGCCACGTGCGTAGAAATGGGGTATTCACAAAATGCTGACGATGGAATGAACACAGCGATGGAAAGCTTACTGGAGGTGGTCAAAGCGGTGGAGCCATTGGAGCGGTTTCGTCCCTGGATGATCGTTGAGAGGAAGTCACGGCGTAATTCTAGGGCTCGCATTAATACTGAAACGAAAATTGCCATGAATAACGCTCTGAATCTGTTTGGGATTGAAAAGGCTGAGATTAGGGACAAAGAAGCAGATGTTTCGGGGATAACATTTCAAAAAGGGGAATTTCTCAAAGGGATCAATCAAAGGAGTGCTTCTAGGGATAAGGGAAATACTGGGTTAATAACCAAAACGGCAAATAACTTTAGCGTGTTGGGAAAAGCAGATGTGGACGGGCTGGACTTTTTGATGGAAATAGAGGGCCAGGTGGATAGCGGGCTTATGGTGGAGGGTCCGGGTATGCCTATTGAGTCACTAGTGGACCCACAAGGTTTTGGGAAAAAACAGCTGATATTAATGTGCAGATCAAAAACACTGGGCTTGGCTTACCGCGTTTGGATTTATTGAAGGATCCCGAGGGCCAGGTGAACAGTGGGCCCGTGTTGGCTGAAACGAGCTTTCATAAGGGTTTATTGGTGGATACATCAGGTCTTAAAAACATAGTGGATGAAAATAAAAATAAGACCAAGCTTGTTAGGTTTGTTGTGCCGCGCCAGGAAAGGGGAGGTTTGGGGGTTTCCTCTAATTCGGTGATGCAAGTTGTCGAAACTATTTTTAAATATTGAAAAAAAATGGATCGACTTAAAAACAAAAATTGGAGTCGCCACCAATATTTTATTGAGGTGTGATCGGTTCACCTTGAAAACGATTTTAGGTCTACGAATTTTGAGAAAATAGGTTCGGGAGTCGGTTATGCACGAGGAAGGGTTAGCACTCTCGTAACGCCCAAAATTGGTACCGAATCAATTGTCTAATGTCTTAGTGTCAAATGTTTGAAAAGATTTTAAAATACAATCATTGTATTTAAAAATTTATATAAATCCAATTACACGTTAAAATCCTCCCATTTAGAGGAAAGAAATGTCACACCCAATGCGTTAGGGCATGATATTTCACATCCTCAAGAATGAGCTTATCCAAAAACTCAAGCGATGAAATTTAAAAGGATATTCAATTGTTTAAGTCAGACGAAGAAATCGAGACCTAATACGTTAGGGTACAATTTCTCAGAATCCCAAACATCGAATATTGCCTCTTTTTTTAGGAAAATTTTCATCTCGAGAAAATAATATGTCATACCCAATGCATTAGGACACAACATGTTGAATTCGCAAAAATGATTTTTTATTTGTGTGTTTTAAATAAAGAATATTCTCGATTATTTAGGTTTAACAAGGAAAATTGGAACCCAATACGATGATCCCAAATACCGAATATTGTGTTATCTTGAAAACCTTTGAAAAAATGGTTTTAATGCTTTGATGAAACCAAATATGTTTTTCTTAAAAATGTGATAGAATGTTAATATACAACATGAAACAAATACTTTAATATGAATTATATATGTATATGTATTTACAAAATATGTATATATATAAGTATGATATATATAAGTATATTTTGAAAATATGTATATGCATATATTAAAATACGTATATATATAAAAATGAAATATATATTTATAATAATTTTTTTAAAAAGTACGTATATGTACATTATAGAAAATGCATGTATGTGTGCATGAATTATAAAATATGGAAGATGTATATGTATTATAAAATGTATATGCGTATATTATAAGAAATATGCACAAATACATGGTTATAATAATATTATACAATAATAATAAACATGCAATATAACAGTATTAATAATATATTAAAATACTTAAAAAACCCCAAAAGACAGATTAAGGATAAAATTGAAAATAAACAGAAATTTAGGGGAAATTTGAAATAATAAAATGCAAATGGGCCAAATAGAACACGCCCTTAACAGTGGAGGACCAAAAGGGAAATTAACCCCGTCCTCCAAAACACTGCCCAACTACATGGACCGATTTGAAACAAAAATAAAATGTGCAGTAAAATTTAAAAGAAATAAATAATTTAATCTAAACACACTGTAAAAATAGGGGGACCAATTGCGCAAATTTCCCATTTAGGGCAGGAACGCGCGGACCCTGCCTACGGGTCAGGTAAACGCACGGATCCTGCCCTCACCAAACGGCGTCGTTTTACATTTATTATTAAAAACAAAATTTTTCTAAAAAAAAATACATTTCATTTCATTTTTTAAAAAAAACAGAGAGATTAACCCTAGCTTTCTCTGCTAGGGTTTTCAAAACACATCCCCTAAACCGCCGCCAGCAATTGTGCCAAACTACGGCCACCACGTTAACTGTGTCATCATGCTCCCTTGAGATTCTACTATTTTGTCCATCATATTCTGCTGGATCTTCTCGAGCTGCTCTTGCATTTGCTGCTGAAGTTGATCTTGTATTTCTTTTTAGAACTGTTCGAGCTTTTCTAATCTTTGGTCCATATTTTTTTATTTCGCCCATATACCGTAACGGTGTTGGGTTGGCTGGTTAGCTTCTAGATTAACTGAGGAATGATTTTGATTATTTAGAACCCTTTAATAGTTTTTAATGCATATGATGCGATGTATGAAAATGAATGCAAAAAGGCGTCAATTCTAATTTCAATTACTTTTAGAAAACTTTATTAGAAAATAAATCTATTTACATAGAATGGGCTACAAATAAGGCTTTACCTTAATACTCAAGACCTTAATCTTTTTAAGTAACAAGGCCAACTCTTATCTTCGGTCTGACTCTAATTCATACTTCACGCTTAACGTGTCGGCCTGTACTGCCAAAGTTTATAGGTGATCTGCTACTTCTCGAATTTGAACCACAGTTTCTCCCATAACATGATCCCTGTTTCTGACTTGATTCTAAAAGTAATGAAGTTGCTCATTCTGATGACCTTCCTTTGCCTCTAAATGCTCAATCTGGACCTCATAATTTCGCAATGTTGTTTCCAACTCCTCTATTCTGTTCTTCATCTCTTCAATCTTTCTTAGACTCGCCTTCAGCTCTATTACAGAATTTCGACTTCTATATTGACTAAGAGACCCTTCTAACTCAACCACTTTGTCTTTTAGCTTGCCCCTTTCCTTTTGGCTCTCTGACAAACTCTTTTCTAATGTTTCATTTCGTGCTTGAACCTTTTGAAATTTTCTTTCCCATCTGTCTGCCTTGTTTCTTTCTTCACGAATCTCTTCACACCACAGCTCTGAAATTTTTCCAAGCCCGACAGTTCTTATTGACAAACGCAGCTTCTTGTAATCCGTCTTCAAGCTATCTAGTTCTTTTTCGGCCTTATTATTTCCCTTTCTTAATTTCTCGGCCTCAATTTCTGAACGTCCATATCCAGTCTCAAATTCATCTTTTCTTCCTCTATTTGCTCTATTTTCTTCTCTAATTCTACATTTCTTCTTTCAAAATCCTGCTTTATGATCTCCAGCTCAGAAGGGACAACACGTAAATGCTCCTCTATCGACTGACTATTTTCTGAACTTGGCCCAAATATGTTATCGTTGATCCTTTTAACCCACCATTCACTATACTCGGGAGTTTTCATCAGACCCACAACCAATCTCTTCATTCGGCGAGTCTGACTCATGCACTGACCATCTCACGAACTCTCTTTTTGTAACCATCGCCCCTATACGAGAATTCACACTCGGCCAGTCCCTGAGTTGCAGACACAAACTGCCTTGACCTGTATTGTCTGAGCACTAGCAATGGGGCATAACCAACAGTTCCCCAAATTCTAAACAAAGGAACCCAGTTAAAATCCCCTTACCGATATAGGATCTCATTTGGAAGCAACCACAGAGTTCTCCACTCGATATCCTCCTCTTGGAAATTCTAAAAAATTGTCATCCATTTCCCTTTGGAGATGTCATCCCTCCTTGGTGTAGCCACTATCTCCTTCAATGGTGAATAACATTCAGCGAAGACCCGATATGAAACTTTATCAACCTTCCAAAAGTGACTGTGGAATCATGCAAGTAGGAGCTGCGCACATCCAATGAATCTACCCTCTCCCGCTTTCCGACATGCATTCAATGACCTGAAGGTTTTTGCCAGAATTGCCGGAACTGGTGAAACTCTCTTATCAAGCCGATCAAATAAGTCAATGACCGCCTCATCAACATGTCCCAAAGCCTTAGGGAACACAACCAAACCATATATACTTAAAGCAAAGACATCTACCTTCTTCCTCGCATCTGGGTGCGTTAGAATGAGGTCCTTCAAATTTTTCCAAGGAATGCACTTGCTATCCCCCTTTTGCTTGATCCGAGCTGTAACCCACTGCTCACTCATCCCCGTTATATTCATCAGCCTCTTCAAAAAGGTTGATACATTTACAGCTTTCGAGTAGACTTTGTCCACTTGAATCCTCGAACACCGAAGTAAAGCCATGTCTTCTTCTATTGTAGGTACCAAATCGACCTTCCCAAATGTGAAGCAACTGTAGGCCGGATTCCAAAACTGGGCAAGAACTCGAAATAGACGCTTGTCTACCTTCATATCAAGTAAATAAGGTAAATCCCCTTAATTTAAATAAAATAACTGTCTAACCTCATTATTCCACTGATCCTAAATCTCTTTCAACTCCTGCAAGTTGTTCTGGGTTACGCTAACACGGGTGAAGTCCCATAATTCTGATACGTATCCCTCGGCCAAACTATCACCTTTTTCATGCTGTGTCATCTCAGACCAAGTTCGGACAGCCGCATTATCCTCTACTCTATCAAGAAACCCTTTTTCCATGATAAGCTTTCTATCTAGCAACCGAATACGAACCAACGCCTTTCTATAATGAAATGCCATGTAATTGTAATGCCATGCAATCAGAGTAAAACACAAAAAGTCAGTATCAATTAAATACAATACAACCATGAAATAGTAAAAACTCCTAATCAGGTATCTACTAAGGTTAAGAGTAATTCAACCTGGGTTGGGTTCCTAAGGTTCACTATATGTAGTTTTGCTTCTAGAGCACAGATACTTGAACCAACATATTCCTCAATCTTCACCCATTATAGGCTCATATGGACCAAGTTCGGTTCAGGGGAATACATTTCCCTATGACTATACGGAGATTAAGATCTCACGAAGGCATAGGTACGGATATATCCCGAAAGCGATCCACTATCCTATACGAAGGTGAAGACCTTACGAAGGAATATGATGCCAAGATATAAAACTCAATTTACAGTAATCATAACACAAATAAATGCAATGAGAGGATCGTAATTTTTCAAATCAAATTTTCAATCTTCAACAATAAGACACAAAACAATCAATTTTACGGCTTGACTCTTTAACGTCCCCAGCGTAGTCGCCAAGCTGTCAAAACCATTTTTAAATATTGAAAAAAACATGGATCGACTTAAAAACGAAAATTGGAGTCGCCACCAATCTTTTATTGAGGTGTGATCGGTTCACCTTGAAAACGATTTTAGGTCTACGAATTTTGAGAAAATAGGTTCGGGAGTTGGTTACGCACGAGGAAGGGTTAGCACCCTCGTAATACCCAAAATTGGTACCGAATCAATTGTCTAATGTCTTAGTGTCAAAAGTTTGAAAAGATTTTAAAATACGATTCTTGTATTTAAAAACTTGTATAAATCCAATTACACGTTAAAACCCTCTCATTTAGAGGAAAGAAAATGTCACACCCAATGTGTTAGGGCATGATATTTCACATCCTCAAGAATGTGCTTGTCCAAAAAAAAAAACTCAAGCGATGAAATTTAAAATGATATTCAATTGTTTAAGTCAGACGAAGAAATCGAGACCCAATACGTTAGGGTACAATTTTTCAGAATCCCAAACATCGAATATTGCCTTTTTTTTAGGAAAATTTTCATCTCGAGAAAACAATATGTCATACCCAATGCATTAGGGCACAACATGTTGAATTCCCAAAAATGATTTTTTATTTATGTGTTTTAAATAAAGAATATTCTCGATTATTTAGGTTTAACAAGGAAAATTGGAACCTAATATGATGATCCCAAATACCGAATATTGCGTTATCTTGAAAACCTTTGAAAAAAATAGTTTTAATGCTTTGATGAAACCAAATATGTTTTTCTTAAAAATGTGATAGAATGTTAATATACAACATGAAACAAATACTTTAATATGAATTATATATGTATATGTATTTACAAAATATGTATATATATAAGTATGATATATATAAGTATATTTTGAAAATATGTATATGCATATATTAAAATACGTATATATAAAATATGAAATATATATTTATAATAATTTTTTTTAAAAAGTACGTATATATACATTATAGAAAATGCATGTATGTGTGCATGAATTATAAAATATGGAAGATGTATATGTATTATAAAATGTATATGCATATATTATAAGAAGTATGCACAAATACATGGTTATAATAATATACAATAATAATAAACATGCAATATAAAAATATTAATAATATATTAAAATACTTAAAAAAAACCCCAAAATACGGATTAAGGATAAAATTGAAAATAAATAGAAATTTAGGGGCAAATCTGAAATAATAAAATGCAAATGGGCCAAATAGAACACGCCCTTAACAGTGGAGGACCAAAACAGAAATTAACCTCGTCCTCCAAAACACTGCGCAGTTACATGGGCCGATTTGAAATAAAAATAAAATGTGCAGTAAAATTTAAAAGAAATAAATAGTTTAATTTAAACACACTGTAAAAATAGGAGGACCAATTGCGCAAATTTCCCATTTAGGGTAGGAACGCGCGGACTCTGCCTGCGGGTCGGGTCGACGCGCTGATCCTACCCTCACCAAACGGCACCGTTTTACATTTATTATTAAAAACAAAATTTTTCTAAAAAAAATACATTTCATTTCATTTTTTAAAAAAACAGAGAGATTAACCCTAGCTTTCTCTGCTAGGGTTTTCAAAACACATCCCCTAAACCGCCGTCAGCAATTGGGCCAAACTACGGCCACCGACGTTGCTCCGATCCTTCTCTGCGACGGAGAGGACCTCAACGGCACCAGGTAAGTATTACAGGTTTCTTTCTTTTTTTTAAAAAAAAAGAAAGTAAAAAATATCATAAAAAATGAAAATGGAAAAAAACAAAAGAAAAAAATGAACCACCTCTAAAAAATATTCTCTGATCTCTTTTCAATAGTTTTTTGATCCAATCTTTGTAACCCTTTTTACAAAAATCAATTGGCTTTATATAGCCGACTCTTTACAGAGAAAGCAAAAAAATATATATCTCTTTACAATTTTGCTATATTTCCAGCCCCTCTCACTGTTCGTGGTTCGTGGTTCTATTGCAGATGGCTACTGGCGAGATGTGCACAACATGCGGGGCTGCTGAACGTGGGCGGTTGCTGCGCTATGGGCGGTTGCTGCGACGTGGGGCGTGCGGCGCCAATCTGCTGCTAGCCACTTACGGTTCTTTCTTTTTCTGTTTTGTATTTTGGGCTAGTGCTAGGGTTAATAATTTGGGCCTTATTGGGCCAAATGCATTTAGTTTTTATTTGGGCTGTAGTATTTATTTTTTGGGTTTGTTGGGCCCGGGCAAAATTTGGGCTTTACACAAGTCTAAAGGCCCAATTTCATACCCATGGATGTGATGGGCTCACACTACCTTAAGGCCCAACAACAATGTCAAAGACCAAACAAATCATACCAAAATTCGATCAAATACAAGATTCGAGGACGAATCTTTTTGTGGAAAGGGGGAATGATACATGCACGGACGAGGTGAAATTTATTAAATTTCATTGGCTGATGCTGCCAATTTTCAAGTTTAGGAATTTAGCAGACTTGCGATGACTTTTTGGATGGGATCTAGGTATTTCTCGGTTGAGATGTCTTCATGGTGTTCGAAGATCTGTCTCTTATCTTCGAAACACATTTTGAATCACTCAATTTTGAGTTTGGGAGCTCAAGTTATGACCATTTTAGTGAAGACTGTCCGACCAGAATTTTTAGACCGGATTATGACAGAAATTACGAGTTTTGGGCTTTTAATTCGAGTTTAAATCATATTGGATTTGGGTTTTAGGCTTAATTTTTATTATATATGAGCCCAATATTGTATTTATCAGCTCTTATTATTTTATTTTTTTATTACGAATTTTTTATAATCATTAAGTATTTTAAGTTATTTAGGAATTTTATATTAACAAGAAAGTTTTGTTTCAAACTATTTCTTGTTTAATTAATTAGAGCTTCAGTATACTTTAGAGTTTTATTTGGATGTACTTAGCTAGCTTATATAAAGGTTTCTTCGTTGTTCATTAAGTAGACAATTGTTTTTTATTAAGAAAGTTTTCAACTCTAGGAGTTTGTTTCTTTGAGCAAGATTTCTTTTTATGATTTTTAGAAGTAGTTTTCTTCTTGATTTTCTCCAAGGAGTCGTGGGAATTCATTCTTCACGCTTCAATTTCCCAAGGATTATTTCTTGGAGGGTTGATTAGAGTGATTAATTGAATTTGTTGGGATTTATATCTCAAAAGGTTCAATTAGAAATTTATTTTTCTATCCATCATAACCATCAGTTTATTCCATCCATCTTCCACTTTTAAATTTAGTCTATTTATTTATATATTTTTATTTTTATTTGTTCTTTGTTCTCAAATTTCTTCTTTTACTATTTTCGACTTCTTTATTACTAAATTAATTTATTTCTTATTTTCAGATCAGATCTAAATCTTCTCTCCTTGAGTCAAACAACTTGAATTCGATCCTTCTTCCACTTTCTCCGTTCAATTCCTCATCATTTGAGCAAGTCTGCTATAGTGTAGGAGAGAAGTCCAAAAATCATTTCTCCTACGAGTGATTTTATTATGAAGGACGACCAGTCCTATTTGGACATTACTACTCAACTTAATCAAATTTTTGAGGGTCCAATGGAATTACCAGTAGACCTTAATACTGAGTTACTTGACTCTAGCAAACATTCGGCTATTACTTTCAAGAATCAAGAGAGACCAAATATTGCTAAACCTATGAAGCTGGTATTTTAGTTGGGAGAGGTAAAAGGGTCCCAGTTTCAAAAGGAAGGGAATCAAGAACTAAGGGAGGTATTGCTCGAAATGGTGGTGTTATTAGTAAAATAATTCGTGAACGCAGGGGGAATTTTAAAAATTCTGGGAGTGTGAGAGTTCCTTTGTCCAATTAAATGAATTCAATAGCCAAACTCATCAACTCGCAAATTAATGAGGCTGAGATGAGAAATTCGAATGTTGATGAGAAACACGATGATGGCATTTGTTAGACTTGCGTTATGGTATGTTAGTCACCTTTCTCTATTTTTTATTATTTAATGAATTTGTTTATTTTTGCATAGAATTGTCAATGGTGTGCAAGAAGCAAGTTTTCGAGGAGTTTTCATGAGTATAGTCGGGAATTTTGAACCAGATATTGTTGGACTTTAGAAACTAGAGTAAGTGGTTACAAAGGTGATTCAAACATTGCTAGTCTTGGTTTTCAGTTCTCTCATTAAGTGGAAGCTATTGGATACTCTAGAGGTATTTGGGTTGGGTGGAAGGACTTGCTATGGGTTGATATTATTCGGAGTCACCCCCAATTTGTTTTGATTCGAGTTTTTTATAGCACTTTTCAATGACTGATTTTTTTTTTGTCTTTGTTTATGGTAGTCCTGACCATTGTAAGCGAAGATGGCTTTGGGAGGTTTTGAATATGACTATCCCTCATTTTGATTTCCCTTGGGTGGCGATTGGAGATTTTAACGCAATCTTAGCTTTTAATGAGAAAAAGGGAGGGCGAGTCACTGGGAAAAGATGGTCTTTTTTTTTGGGTGAATTTATGGATTCTTCTAGCATTCACGATTTGGGTTTCAAAGGCGGTCCTTTCACGTGGTAGAGAGGTGGAGTTTCGGAACGTCTTGGCTGAGCTATTGGAAATAAAACGTGGCTGGCATCTTTTTCAAATTATTCTGTGACCCATTTGCCTAGAATCAAGTCTGATTACAGGCTTATTTTTCTGTCGCTTCAATCTAAGCTTCATTCATCTAAGAGTCGTCCTTTTTGTTTCCTGGTAGGTTGGGTTGAACATGCAGAGTTCTTTGATTTTGTGAAGAATAATTGGAATGTTGTTGGTTCCATATCTTGTTCACTTTCTAATTTCTCAAACTAGTTTAAGGATTGGAATAAGAAAGTGTTCGGTCATATTGGGACACGCAAAAAAAAAACTGCTTCAAAAACTTGATATGATTCAGAGGAATTTGAATTTCTCTCAGTCTGATCATTTATTTCAGTTGGAATTGGAAACTAGAGAGGATTTGGAAAATGTTCTGTATCATAAAGAACTCCTTTAGAAGAAAAAAACGCGGTGTGACTGGCTGTAATTGGGAGACCGTAATACTAAATTCTTCCATAGGCGCACTCTAAAAAAGAGAAAGCAGAATCAAATTACGGCGTTAAGATATGCGGAGGGGTAGTGGATTTTTTATGAGGATTTATAGCAGGAGGTGACTCGTTTTTTCAAAAAATTATATGGCGAAGACTTGAGGCCGATGAGAGATTTTCCTACTAGTTCTTTTTCGAAGCTTGAAGGCGGTGAGATCCAGATGTTAAGCAAATTAGTCTCAGATGAGGAAATAAAATCTGTATTGTTTGATATGAGTCCTCTAAAGGTGCAGGGGAGTGATTATTTTCATGCCCTTTTTAGAGTCAATGGGAGTAGATTGGGGATTCGATTTGTATTTGGGTAAAGAATATTTTTAACAGAGGAAAAAATTGATCTAGATCTGAATAATGCCCTTATAGTCCTCATTCCTAATGTGTCAAATCCAGAATGCTTTTCCCAATTTCGGTCGATTAGTTTGTGCTCCGTTCTTTACAAGCTGGTAATGAAAATCATTTCCAACTGTTTCAAGATGGTGTTCCTAAGAATTATTGGTCAAGAGCAGACTGAGTTTATTGCGGGAAGGAGTACTACGTATAATATTAGTATTGCTCAGGAAGTATTTCATTCCATGAAAATTAAGAAGAAGACTAGGAACTGGTTGGCAATCAAGATTGATCTAGAGAAAGCTTACGATCAAGTGCGTTGAGAGTTTATTGATGTATCTCTCCAAGTTGTAGGTATTCTGAATTATCTTTGTGATGTGATTATGTCTGCTATTACTAACTCCATTTTGTAAATTCTGTCGAATGGAAACCCAACTCCGACTTTCAGGCCGTCTAAGGCATCAAGGGTGCCCACTTTCCCCCTACTTATTTGTTTTGTGCATGGAATGACTTGACCATAATATTCAAGATAATATTAATTCTGGATGTTGGAGACCTATCCGTTTATCTCGATCGGACCCTCCTCTATCTCACCTCTTTTTTGCAAATGATCTGGTTCTGTTTGGTCAAGCTGAAGAGGACCAAGCTACACTCTTGAAGAAAGTGCTAGATAGTTTTTGTGATTATTCAGGGCACAAGTTTAATGTGCACAAAATAAACATTTTCTTTTCAGAAGGAGTTGGTGATGTGTTAGGCAGTAACTTGTGTTGTATTCTTGGTTTTCGAAGAGTGAATAATCTTGGAAGTTATCTGGGAGTTCCCTTTTTCCATGAGAAAGTTACCAACAGTTCTTTATGCTTTATGGTGGACAAGTTTCAGAGTAAGTTGTAGGGTTGAGACGCAAAATCTTTGTCTCTCGCTGGTAAGGCTACCCTAGCACAACCGGTTCTTATGGCAATTCCAAGATATTTCATATAGTCTATGCTAATTTCCAAGGGACTTAGGAGGAAATTGAATGTATGGTGCGTTAGTTTGTTTGGGGATCGTCAACCAATGGTAGGAAAATGGCTTTGGTTGGTCGGGAGGATGTCTGTCAGCCTCGAGAGCATAGTAGTCTTGGTTTTTAGAAGCTACAAGACACCACTTTTTTCATGATGAAGTTGGGTTTTAGAATTGTAACTGATTCTAACACTTTCTAGGTACAGGTTTTACGACCTAAGTATGGTGTGGCTGTTGGTATACCAGAAAATCTATCTCGTAGTAAAAGCTCTTTCATGTGGACAGCACTTACTAAGGTTTGGCCTCTCATACAGGAAAACTTGATTTGGTCAGTGGGGGATGGGAAAAATATTAGGTGTTGGCGTGACCCCTGGATTCCCAATGTAGGACCCCTTGTTAATCTAATTCCCAGACACTCTAGTATTGATTTGGATTATTTACTTAGTGATATGGTTTCAGTGAATGGTACTTGGAATCTTGACTTATTTCGGATTTGGGTACCTGAGGCAATCATACAAAAGATTATGGGAATACCCCCACCACATCTAAAAGCAGGCGTTGAAAGGATAACTTGGGGAGGTTCAATGGCGGGTTCTTTTTCTGTTAAAAACACCTATGGGAAAATTAAAGAAGGATCATGGAAACCGAAGGAAGATGCATGGAGGATCCCTTGGAAGTTCAGAGGTCCCTAAAGGGTAAGGTTTTTCATTTAGCTGGTACTTAAACAAACATTACTCACTAATATTGAAAGAGTTTATCGGGGTTTGGGGCATAGTTCGACTTATAGAGTTTGTGGGCATATCTCTGAAGATGTGCTACATGTCTTAAGAGATTGTCTAACAGCGAGAGATATTTGGAATTTCTTGATTCCCATTGATGGGCTTAATAGGTTCTACTCTAGCAACATACAGGAATGGATAATATCCAATTTGCATAATGAGTATGATATTTATTTTGGGTAGGTTGATTGGAGATGTCTTTTCAAGATTATCATTTGGCGTATCTGGGAGAATCGTAACCTCTTTATATTTCAAAATGTGTCATGGAATGGTTTTCATACTATTAGAGCCTCGTATAGTTGGGCCAAAAATGTTTTGAAGACCGATCAGAGTCATTTGAATACAGGGAGGAAGATGACCTTGTGCTCTAATTTTCCAGGAGGTTGGGTATTTTTAAATACAGATGGTTTCGTTAGGCTTGAGAATGATTCTGCAGCAGCAGGAAGGGTTGTGAAAGGTTGAAATGGGGAGTGGATCATTGGTTATAATAGGTTTCTGGGAAGCTGTTTAGTTTTTGAGGCCAAATTGTGTGGCATATTGGATGGTTTGAATACCCTAATTGATCATGGTTTGGATAAGGTAATGATTCAGACTGATAGTCTTGAAGGGGTGACGACCATTTAGGAGAGTTCTACAAGAGGGTCCAATACGGCTCTAATTAGGAGGATTCTTCAATTACTTTGTTGATTTGATTCTCACTTTCTTTTTTTTCTTTTAACATAGTTCTCATTTTCTTCATTTGATAAAAATTCATGACATGTATTTTGTGATAAGTTTATAACATTTATCTCTTAATAACATGTTTAATTAACGTATAACAACTTCTATAACAAGTAAAATCTTAACAGACAAATAAAAGAACTGTTATAAAGAGAATTGACTGCATACAAATTAATATTCGACACATAAACAATATACTTTCTTTTATTCCACAAACATCCTTGAAAAAAATTATCATTCAAACTTTTATCCTACAATTAAGGTCTAAAAACTCTACTATCATTATTATTTTAGCATAGAAAATAATCCAAGTAAATAAATTAACCCGTTTCCAATTAACGCACCCATGTCGTCTGCAAAATGCAAAATGAATCATGACCTTCAGACGTTTTTATAATCATTTTAAAGAAAACCTCCACCATATAACAAAACCATCACAATATAACTTTTATGCAATTTAAAGCCTTTTTTTGGATAATAAAACAACTTGCTTATCTTTAAAACTACAAAATGAAACATCATTAAACTACCTCCTGGATTTGGTTGAGTTTTAACTATGTCCCATCGACATTGACTCACTTCCATGACTTTAAAGGAAGTTCCTCTGAAAAGATCCAGTTGAAAACCTGGACGTTAAACCTTTAACCATGTTTTCTGTATCGAGATTTACACTCTGCCTTCCGGCTGTCAGGTCCTTCTCCCGATCCCATGGCTTCCATGGATGTTTACCCTCCCACTCATCTTTCTCTTTCTCTGACTGTTGCTTTGATTTCTTCTTCGGTCGCTTTGAAGCCTCTTCTTGATGCTTCTGTACCAGTGATTTCGATCGTTTTTCTTTATTATATTTATCCACCAAATCTGCATCTGAAGAGCTTTTCTTCGTCTTTTCTTCTTCATTCGAAGCAAGCGCAGCAGCCTCATTGTAGGCTTCCAAGTAACTGCGATTAAGCAAGCAGAATCATCATAAACAACTAAACAAATCAATTATGAACATGCAAAATGATTTCCAAAATGTTCAACGTGAGATTCTCACTGCATCTTTGCTTTTTGGGCTCGCTCTAAAGGTGTATCGGTCCACACACTAGTATCACCCCGCCCTTCTTTCGTGCTCTTGCTAAATTTTGTCGATTGCATTGTCACACCAGGCTGACAAGAATAAACAGGTCAGATATTCTAATTAGAGTAATTTCAATTTAAACTCAGAAATCTCATGTGGCAACCAAGAATGCAATTGATATTTTCAGCTTTCCTAGGTGGACGATCCACAATAAGAAGACAAAAATTTCATAAAATCCAATACGGAGTTGAATATGCAGGAGGATTGAAGGATTTATTCCAAAGGACAAAAACCGATTATGACATTTGTGCAACTAACTACGCAAAAATAGAGCATTGCAGACCAAAATGTCTTACTTTCCTCTCGGGAGGTAGTGTTGTCATCCATTCATCCCTTTTTGGGGGCGCTTTAACTTCCACCTCCGCGAGCAGCTCATCATCACCCTCCATTGATATACCTGCAATAATTAAAAGTTCTCTTGATTCTAGATCAACATTCTTTAACACTCCATGAACTGTTGACAAAAGATGCAAAAGAATACTGAACTATTGGAAAATGTTAAAGCCAGTTCATTTAAGAGGTGTAAAAACTCAAAATGTATCCTACTCATTGCAGCTAAAGAAAATAACAGGAGACATACACATGAATGCACATGCAAGAGCGTGCAGGCACACACATAGATGTTGCATGTAACTACAGAAAATATCTAACCTTGCAATCTTCTCCATTGTGCAGCTTCACGCATTGCTCGCAACTCGGCCTATGGCAGAAAAAGGCTTAATAAGTTAATACTAATAAGTTTATCAAATTAAGACCTGTACTAAGAGCTTGTAAATACCAAATACCTTGAATTCCTCCTGCTCCTCCTTCAGTTTTATTTTCTCATCCAGTGCTTTTCGCTACAAAATGTAAGTTTGATGTTAGAATTACAAGACTGAGACTAAATACTAAAGAGAGAGAGGGAGAGAGAGAATTATAAGTCAACAACAAATTCAAAATGCAGCAATAATTACCTCATGAAATCACTGATAACAAAAAGTAAATGTGCTTAATTACCACACTAACAGGACAACTTAATTCTAGCAATAATACTAGCATAGCAATTCGTATATATGGTAAAAGAAGAGATGCCTCTCTACAATGACGTCGTTCAACCTATTTTGATAGTAATTTTGATGACTATGCCACTCTTCCCACTTTCATCCATTTCCGCATTTTACCCAAAAATTCGGATTTATATGTTCCTTGGAATCAGATACAAGAGTCAGGTAAAAGATAATGGATCTTAAAACCTCATTTATCAGACTCATAAAGAGAGTGATAAGATCCATATCTCAAAATAGACGTTGAACTTCTAAATGTATAAAAAGAATGCAAACAAAATATGTCACTAAGCTATCTATTACATCTACCTGCCCAATACAAAATCTTTATCCAACTAACATAAAATGACCACCAATTCTGGACCTAGCTTACATGAGCTCAAGTTTGAAACAAAACCAAACAAAAACTCAAGAAAAAGGGCAGTTATTTATCAACATGAACAGGGAACAATTTTCACGGACTCTGCAGTTTTGTCTCGTGTTCTTCGGGGTATCATTCTTCTTTCTCCTATCGTTCTCCTCTTCTTAGAAGTAATCTTTTTTTCTTCCATTTTGTTTTCGTTTATCTCAAAATTTCATCTCACTCCACCCCCACTGCCTCTCTTCTTATCCCTGTTTTCACCTCTTCATTATCAATGGTGGATGATCTGTAGCAAGGAGGTAGAATTTGCATTCAAAATCTCTATGTCCAACACTTATCTACCCTATAACCTACCATAGCTTATGTCATCTCAGCACAGGTGCAATTCGCACTACTTCAATCCATCTCCCTTAAATTGCCAAATCAAACTAATAGAAACAGCAATTGACCTACTAAATGACGACATATTTAGAAAGCTATTTATTCAACTTTTACATGTACAACTTTGAACATGATAACATTGTATGTTGGTGAAAACTCAGGAAAAAGATTTACAGCTAATAAGCTTTTCTGCCCACGCAATTGTTTAGATGACACAGGTTCATTAAGCTTAATAAGATCTGTAATAATATTAACTCGGTGATAGGACAAGGTAAAATCTGGGGTCCTATCTCTTGTGAGCATCTCAATACTAAAGAACACTTCAATGAGCTTACAGAATTGGCTCACACAATGAATTGACACAGGCAATGAAGAACCATAAGACCCAAAATGAATGAGACATCTAAGGTATCAACCATGGTTGCATGCAAAATAGACAAATAAAAACCCTCACCTTATCTGGATCTTGTAACTCCTTAAAAGCTTTGTTGAGTATGATAAATGCTTGGTGCGCCTGTGGATGAGGACACTTGTCTGGATGCACCATAAGAGACAGTTTCCAGTACCTAAAGGAAAAACAAAGCAGCTTATGAGAAACACGGTTCAACACAAGTTCACGATCACATCAAGATAAATGGCAAAGTCCATCAACAGATAAACTGCCTCTAAAATGAGAAAAGGACACAAAAAGTAAATAATTTGGGTTTGTTCTCGGTCTTTCACATTTTGGTCAATTCAGGTTTGGGTTTTTTTCGAATGGGTTTTCAAGTTAAGGTTCATTTTCCCCTCTCTAATTATAACAAACTACCACGTACATGCTCATTATTATTAAACTAGGGTGGCGGCGGCGTTGATACAATGTAAAACATCTATTGCTGAGGAAAAAGAAAGATTTGGTATCCAATATGTGCTTAAACAATGAAAGGCAATGAAAAAGAAAATCATGGAACTATTCTTAAATTCTTCCTCATTCATGTAAAAGAAAAAGATCTGCTAATTATCCTCAATAAAATAAAATAAAAAGTTGCAATAAAAAACCTTACTTTTTCTTTATATTATCAGCAGTCGTATTTCTGTTTGCTCCTATAACATCATATGGACAATCAGATCCAACTCCCATAATTCTTGTGACCTGCTCAGGGAAAAATGAAGAGCTATTGAGTGATTACATACAAGTAACTCTTCATAAAGACAACCATAATGCATCAAGCAAAGAATTGCTTATCATACAAGTGCATAAGTAACTGAGTATATATACCTAGGACTTTAGGGAACCTACACAATTTCATTGCTGTTCTCAAAATTCTCAAGCTCTAAGCATATTACCAGTTAATACAGAACCAGAAGTATGGAAGAAGAACCAAAGGGCAATAAAAGGTCACGGGGGAAATTTCCACATTTCAGAAGAAGCTCAATGTTACAATTTTTATGGCTTTGCCAATAAAAGATATATGGCTAAATCTGAATAAGCTACATAAGGGGTAAATTTTGGAACCTCTTCAAAACGTTCTGCTTCATTTGCCGATTCAGCCTCAGCAACCAGAGCAGTTGGTGGAGGTCCAATAAAGAGTTCATCATCTTCCTCTATCTCAGCTTCTCTAGATTAATTTGTGAAAAGGATGCCCGAGAAAAAGTTAAAAAAGCCAGCATTAATTTTCTGATACAAAATAAGGATATCCAAAATGACTTTGACAATTATGCAGACCAGACTTGTATAAAATGAAAACATGTGAAACTCAAAATGTCAAAAAGTGGAACCAATAAAAGCTGAGTAAAAATACTTCATTACATAGAATACCTGAGCTCAGCCTGGGCTTCTGTTAATTTGGCTGCTGCAGCAAGTAACTCAGCTGAGGGCATTGCAGGGCCAATCACCCTGTAAAAAGATGAAAGCAATGAAGAGGTTAGATATCGAAACTAGTAATCCCATGCATCTGCAAGAAGTATCAACCATCCAGCCTAAGGATGGAAATCAGAATTACTGCTACCAAGTTCAACAAAAACAATCACAAATCCAAGGCATAACGACAACAAATATGTCCAAGAAATTGAAATCCAAATCATCATTAGATGTTAGACTAATTTAGGACCATAAATATGTTAAGTAAATATCATTAGTCTTTTATATTTCCTTATGATCAATGGATTTTGTTTGTGTGTTTTCTAAAAGTTGAATCAACAGGAATAACTGATAAATTATGCTGAAAACAGCAAAGTTTAAGTCTTGCAGTATTGATGCCACTTACAATCGCTTGTTTTCTTGTCAGCTTAAGTAACACATATATGCCAACCAGAATACAACCATGCATAGAAGTTCACACCACCTCCACACAGAAGCAACACCCGAATTCCTCTTCCGAGGACGACACATCAACTGTCAGGTATTTTCTCCTCTTTCTTGAAAATCATAATTACATTTCTACCGAAGGACTTGAACCACTTAATTGCAGTTTTGGAATATAACAAGGAGTAGAAGGGGCAACCATGAGCATTGATTAAATTGTGGTGATTTTCACTGCCTGTTTGACATCCTTTTTCAGATGGTCCATTTTGTTTTATTCCTAAATCACCCCATCAGTTAGAACTTGAGACACAAATTTAGAAGTCTGATGCTAGGATTTTGGGAATGATGGGTGGGGTTTGCGTATGGAAGATGGCTACCTACAAGTTTTAGTCAAAGAGAAGTAGGTCACCGAGTGGAACAAAGAAAAATGCTCATCCTTTCAGAAAATTGATCAAATTTATAGCTCCTACCAAGAAAAGGAAAAGAAAAGCATAAGAAAAGGCTAGAATAAACACCTTTTTTTAGGGGTGGCAGAATCATCTCTGTCTGAATTATTTTCATCCATTACTTGGCTAGATTCAGCATGCTCTGGGATAGAGTGTGCATCCTTCACCGAACCAGAATTTGTGAGTTGTTGCTCTTTGGGTTCTGTATGAGCCTGAATCAAGTGGCCAACAACACCCAAGGTAGGACGAGATTTTGAAGAGAGTAAAAACACTCTATCACCATTTTCTTTTAGTTTTAAAGATAGGAATAGCTTCTTCAAATGCTTATTCAGTGATCTTTCAGATATGCCCTTTATGTCAACAGCTTGCCCATCATCAATCATTTGAAGAAGCTACAATGGAAACAAATATCAGAACATATGGACGACAAAATTATGATATTGCAGAGAGAAGGAAAATTAGGATAAAAATATCAAGAACACTCAAATTGAAATAAAAATAGAAGCAGCAATGTTCACTTCAATCAAAATAGTCGCTTTGCATTCTAATCAGTACGAACTATAAAATTAAATACAAAACGGAAAAGAAACTATATCATTTTATCAATCTTACTTCTAGCCCAAAAGTCAACTTACGTCCATACCACCAACAAACTACAAAGTAAAAGAATCAGAGAAAAAGAGAACGCAATGTTCATCGATACTTGATAAGACAATATAAATTTGCTCGCTATTTAATTACAATAATTAAAGAATACCTGTTTCAGATCATTACCAACATTAGGAAACTCCTTCAAAATCTGTTGGACAACTACTTCAGGCTCAACCCGCCTTTTATCCTCTTCAGAATCAGACCCGGATGAGGAACCGGAGCCGGATTTAGAGTCAGACCCATAATCCCTTCTCTTCTCCCTTCTATCCTCCCTCCGGGATTTCCTTCTTTTTCTCTCCCTTTCTTTCTCCTTCCTCTTTCTTTTCTCTCTTTTTCGCTCTTTCTCCCTCCTGGAACTTTCATCCTTCCTACGCCGGACTTTCCGATGCCGATGGCGCCTTTCCAACGACGATTTAGAATCGTCTGAGGTTGACGGAGATGAAGATGAAGTGGGTGTGTCGTCTACATGTTTCTTCCTTGTTTTTCTTCCCATTTTTGTTTTCTGCAAAGAAACCCCAATAGCTCGCGTAAAAAATACGAAGTTTTTAAAATTGCAAAAAATACCATCGCATTTGTATATTTCTCAATTCAAGATCAAAGTTTATTTATTTATTTGAATATTGTAAAAAAAAATAGAAGATAAAGGAGGTTTAGAATTAATTTTTTAAAGGCCTAGAAATTCACAGGTATTGAGTGTTAATTTATATAAATATGCACAAAAAATTAACAATTTAGAAACTATGTTGATTTTCTAAAAATTTATCGGTCTATGTTGATTATGGAAAGAGAAAAGAAAACGTATCCTACGCGCACTGTAGGACGCATTTTCTATGTTGATTTTGGAGAGAGAAAAGAAAATGTATCCTACGTGTCGAAACCATTTTTTGAAAACAAAAAATTTAGGTTGTTGACTCTAAAAAAATGAAAATTTGGGAGTCGCCACCAATCTTTTATTGAGGTGTAATTGGATCACCTAAAAAACGGCTTTGGTCTACGAGTTTTAGAAAAACGGATCCGGGAGTCAGTTACGTACGAGGAAGGATTAGCACCCTCGTAACGCCCAAAATTGGTACCTAGTTAATTAATTAGTATCTTAAGGTCGAGAATTTGGAAAAAAACGTAATCCTTAGCAAAACTTAAAAGGCTACGTATTAAGACCCTTATTATTTCAGAGAAAGAAGATACCACACCCAATGCGTTAGGGCACAGCATTCTAATTTTCCCCAAAATGAATTGGGCCAAAATACTTGTACAATAAAACTTTAAAAGAACATCCACTCATCCAAGATTTAAGAAATCACACCCAATACGTTAGGGCACGATTCCTCTAGAATCCCAAACTCGGAATATTTCCTTTACTTTAAAAGAACATCCACTTATCCAAGATTTAAGAAATCACACCCAATACGTTAGGGCACAATTCCTTTAAAATCTCAAACTCGGAATATTTCCATTATTATTTTTAAAAAAAATCTTCATTTCGAGAAATCAATGTGTCACATCCAATACATTAGGACACAACGTGTTGAATTCCCAATAATGAGTTTTTTATTTTTCTGATTGAAGAGAAATGCTCGATTTTCGAATTTAACGAAGAAAATCGGAACCCAATACGGTAGGGCTCAATTCCCTTGAAAATCCTAAATACGAACATTATCTCAATTTTAAAAAAAAATTCTATCTTTAAATTTGAGTAAAAAATGATGTAACGTGATTTTATACATACAAATGCTATAATAATAATAACAATAATAAAAACATCATCGACATAAAAATAATATAAGCAAATGAATAAAACAAAATAAAAAAAAGGGTAATCCATGACATGCAAAATATTAAATGTAAACACAATTATACAATGGATGGGATAGCAAACAAATAAATAAGGATCAAAAGATGTACACATGGAAATTATGAAGATTAAAAATATACATATAATTTACAAATAAAAATTTAGGTTATAGAATTTATATATAAATACAACACATAATATACTTATGAAAATAAGGAAAAAAAATAAGTATATTTTAAAAAAGGAAAAAAAGGTGAGTATTTAATTACTTAAAAACGTAAATATATATATATATATGAAAATATTCATTTAAAAAAAAGGAAAATATTCGTTTTTTAAAATATATATATATGTGTGTACATATAAAAGGAATATATATAAATAAAAAAATTAGAATAAAAATAATAATTACACTATTAATTAATAAAATAAATAAAAAGAACATAAAAAACTAAATTGAATTGCAATTAAAAAATCTGGGGTAAATCCACAAATAAATAAAAGTAAAAGGACTAATTTGAACGCGCGAGTTACATAGAGGGGCTGGAAGGGAAATTTTCCCTTCTCCTCTGAAACAGCGCCGTTCAAAAGGATTAAATTGAAATTTAAAATAAATAAAAGGGTAAATTAAAAAAAATAAAAAAACTTAATTACAAAAACAGTAAAAGGCAGAGGGGCTAAATAAAAATAGATAAATAAAATTTGCAGTGGTATCACCTTCTCCTTTTTTTAAAATCGTAAATAAGTAAAAAATAATCGAACAAAAAAATAGTAAGCCACCTTTAAAAAACTGCCAATCGTTCTCTTTTTTTTTATTTCTCCTCCCTCCCTTTTCTCTTTTTTTTTACAATGAAGGGAGAGGCCTCTATTTATAGCTGAGCCTCCCCAAATCCAACGGTACAGATCAGTTACATCAACGGCTGAGATTAAAGGGTATCTACAAATTAAATCTCTAATATTACAAAATCATATATTCTAAGATTGCATATCATATCTAAGATTATATATCATCTCTAAGATTGCATATCATATCTAAGATTGCATATATCATATCTTGGATTGCATATCATATCTAAGATTGCATATCCTCAAAAATTATGTCTCCATATGTGAGCCCGGGCTAAAATTGGGTATTACAGCTGCCCCTCTTTGCTTGTTCTTGTGTAACAGGGACGAAGCAAAGACTTTAAAAATGTCCGATTTTGTCCGGTCCTGCTGGATCTTGGTACTCTTCTTCTTTAAGTAGCCTCATTCCTTCCTACTGCATCTTCAGAGGTATAGGAATTAGTACTTCAATCTACTCCACTGCAACTTCAGGGAGATAAGACTTGCCATCTTCAGTCTGCCTCACTGCAACTTCAGGAGGATAAGACTTGCTTCCTTAGTTTGCTCCACTGCAACTTCAGGGAGATAAGACTAGATGCGATATGCTCTCTGCAACTTCAGAGAGATAAGACCTGTGATTTTAATCCGCTCTACTGCAACTTCAGGGAGATAGGATTATCGGCTTTAATCTGCTCCACTGCAACTTCAGGGAGATAAGATTTGCCATCTTCAGTCTGCTTCACTGTAACTTCAGGAGGATAAGACTTGCTTACTTAGTCTTGTCCACCGCAACTTCAGGGAGATAAGACTAGATGCGATCTGCTCTCTGTAACTTCAGAGAGATAAAATCTGAAATTTTAATCCGCTCCACTGCAACTTCAGGGAGATAGGATTGTCGGCTTTAATCTGCTCCACTGCAACTTTAGGAAGATAAGATTTGTCATCTTCGATCTACTCCACTACTGCTTAGGGAGATAAGATCTACAATCTTCAACCTACTTCGCTGCTGCTCAGGGAAACAAGGCTTGGTGGCTTAAATCTGCTTCCCACTATCTTGGAAAGATAAGATTCATCGTCTTCGATCTACTCCACTACTGCTTAGGGAGATAATATCTACAATCTTCAACCTTCTCCGCTGCTGCTCAGTGAGACAAGGCTTGGTGGCTTAAATCTGCTTCCCACTATCTTGGAAATATAAGATTCGCCGTCTTCAATCTGCTCCATTACTGCTTAGGGAGATAAGATCTACAATTTTTAACTTTCTCCGCTGCTGCTCAGGGAGACAAGACTTGGTGGCTTAAATCTGCTTCCCACTATCTTGGAAAGATAAGATTCGCTGTCTTCGATCTGCTCCACTACTGCTTAGGGAGATAAGATCTACAATATTCAACCTTCTCCGCTGCTGCTCAGGGAGACAAGGCTTGGTGGCTTAAATCTGCTTCCCACTATCTTGGAAAGATAAGATTCACCGTCTTCGATCTGCTCCACTACTGTTTAAGGAGATAAGATCTACAATTTTCACTGATCTGTTCCCTGGGGAACATGACCTGTATAATGAACCTATATTATGCCTAAGATTAGGATGGCATGATCCAAATGCGTCAAATGCTCCTAACTAGACATGTGTGAATGATGTTTGCATGAATGTTTTTTTTAAGAGAATGATCCAACCTGGGTTGTCATTGTTCGAAGGTTATTAAGGCTTTAACACTGACGTGCTACAACGCTTTCTTGCTTGGCTGGCTTTTCTGAAGAAATATTTAGTCAGGTTGCCCCCACTGTAAACCTCAAAGTTTAATCCATTGGGGCGCAAAAATTCATACCATTGTTTTCCCACTGTAACCCAAGGGTATGTGGCTTTTCTTCAATCCTCTCCTATCACAACTCAAGGATACATGATCTAAATATTTCTGGTCTCTTACACCATTCCCAGGGTGTCGTACCAAAGGCTCATGCGCAAATGAAGGCTCTCTTCCTTGAGGTAACCTCTTTCTATTGCCCGGTGATCATTACTTTGTCACCCACCTGACGTCTTTTCATTTTGTTCGATCAATGTTTTTTGACAACAAAATCCAAAGAGATAGTCTTCATTTAGACTCTTCCTTATCAGATTTCTAACCTTTTTAAAACTTGGTGCGTTCTAAATAATAGTCCTGTTTCAGGTTCCTGTATTATTTAGAAACTTCTAAAGTAATATGCAAAGCCTCCCTTGTGAAAGTTTTATTAGTCCATTAATCATTATTCCAATACAACATGTTTGCTAAAAGGGTATAACAATGGATGATAATACAATTGGTTCTGAGCATAGCTCGAAAGGAATAAATTATCAACAAAAGTAGATAAGGATAGCAAAGAAATTGATTGGGAATGTATATCTTGGAAAAGAATGAAGTATTCCAAGAATAACAAATTCAATATATAAAAAAAATTGGATGCCCCAGATATCGCAGCTTGAACTTCTCTGTACAAACTTTCTGAAGACCCTCCTGAGTTTGACATGTGTTTGAGAGATCTACAGTACTCTGTCGATGCCTCAAGATGTCGTCTACCCTTTCCTGTTGATTCAAGTATAGCAAGATCATCATATGCCCCAATCTGATTAAAATTTGAACTGCTCTGATCACCTCATGCGCCATTTTGATCAATATTTGAGCCGCCCTTTTCGGGTTTTCAACTCAAATCCCCTTTGGTCTCAAGGCGTCCTTTGCAGATTTTCACCTTGGCCTCTCCTTTTACTTTTTCTTTTTCTTTTTTCCTTTTTCCTTTTCTTTTTCCTCTTTTTTTTTGAAATATTTTTTGATTGAATCTGAACTCATAGGATTAGGCATGTCCTTGTTATCCCTTCTGATCGACGCTTTTCCAGATAAGGCTCTCAATATAAGGTCCTTCTAAACTTGGATAAAATTCTTTTTGTATGGGAAAGATCCTCTTCAATATCAGGTCCCTCTCAAGGAGTTCTCTAGTGCGGACCCTTTTTTGTGAGCTCGCATCATTTTCTTTTGGCGCATTTGACCATGATGGATAACTTTGAACATTCCTCTTCAATTAGATCTTAAAACTCAGAGTGAAAGAATCTTGCCTTCAATAGACAAAACCACGATAGGCCCAAGAGAAAGTCATTGCCCCAGCAGAGTTCTTTTTTTTTTTGCCATCTTTTCTTTGGGCAATATAGCATTAATCGTAAACAGACTGCAAACTTTTGATCTTGTGCTGTTGTTCAGATTTAGTACATTGTCAGATATGATCCTTTTGGCGTTCTATATGATTCTTCAAGAATTGACATACGAAGCAGCTTCCACATATTTAGTAAAGTAATTGACGATCACAAAGATGAATTGATGACCGTCAGACTCTTTTGGCGAGATCGACCAAATGACCTCCATGCCCCACATAAGGAGAAGTCATGTACCCTGATAATTCTTTGTAGGGTGAGATCCATTTTCCGACTTGTTCTACCATCCTTAACAGGTCCAGAAATAGGCTACGATCTATGACATCTTCAAAGTTATGAGATCCCTCTAAACACATGTCTCACTCAGAAGGAGATTCCGAGTCAGTAGCAGCGTCACTCATGTCATTAATATCTGAGGACCCATAGTAATTGCAAAAGAATATACAAAAGAATGTGTGAATTTACGAATGATTATTTATACATTATAATTATGAACGAAAGAATGATGTGGAAGAAAATCCAAAAGAATGAAAGAATAATTACTCGCAAAGAATGAAAAAATATTGGCTCAAATGCAAAGATGTATGTTATTAGAATAATGATGTTCAGACATGAGCCTATTTCACAAAGGAATTCCTATCGTTTTTAGGCTAAAAGCAACAAGAATGTTCTGAACATTACTCTAAACAAGCTCTAAAGACTACAGAGATTTCTTCCGCAATCCAATTACTTAGAACACTCCCAAATTTTATAAGGGCAGACATCTAACAAGGTCCCTTTTCAATTGTGTCTCCGTATGTAAACACTTCTCAACACCTCTTCATATATTGCATTCATACCATTATCAATCATGATTGGGTAGCGAATTTCCTGCATTAGATAAGTCATCCAACTTGACAATACCCATGTTGATGAATTTTTCAACTAGCTTTTTGAAGGCAATGCAATTCTCTATTGAGTGCCCCGTAATTCCCGCATGATAATCGCATTGTGCACCTGTGTCGTACCATTTGGAATACAGGGGCTGTTGAGGTTTCACATGTAAAGGAGCAACAACATGCGTATTGAATAAGCTTTGATACAGCTCCTTGTACGACATTGAAATTGGCGTGAACTAAAGCTTTTCAGTACCTGGCTTCACATATGATTCTTGCTTTAAAGGAACCAGATGGCTGGTGGTTTCTGTCTTTAACCGGCCCACACCGATTGGTCTTGAGTGGCCCTTGTTATATCTACCTTCATTTTTCCCCTTATTCCCTTTCTTCCTTGAGGCTTTTATAGTATCTGGGTGCTCTACCTTCACCTATTTTATTTTTGATGAATTGTCAAGAGCAACAGGATTGGATTTTGAGTTTGTCAGGCGATATACTGGTGTCGATGTACCAGTCAGATATTGTCGGGATCTGATAGGAAAGAGTGCCTCTTGTGGACATGCGTCTGGTTGGGCCTGGACACTTATCAAGGTAAAATCTGGAGAATATATAGGGTCCTCATTATCATCCCCAAAGTGAGCCTCTGGGCTTTTCCCTTTACCCAATAACTGGGTTAGCTGGCTCATATTTATTTGGAATTCTAGCATCTGATTCCTCATTTCTTGTTGAAATTCAGTCAATTGCTCTGACATCTGTATTTGCATTTGCTTTATTCTCTCCAATCTTTGGTCCATGCCTCCTGACTTTGCTCGGGTACTATAACGGTGTTCGGTTGATTGGTTGGTTTCCAGATTAACTGAGGAATGATGTAAATTAATTAGAATCTTTTAATGTTTTTAAATGCATATGAAGTAATGCAATGCATGAATGCAAAAAGACGTCAATTTTGATTCAATTCCGTATAAGAAAACCTTACTAGAAAGCAAATTTCTTTACATAAAGCGAATTACAAGTAAGACTTTGCCCTAGTACCCAGAACTCTGATCTTCCTAAGTAACAAAACTAATTCTTGCCCCCGATCCGATTCTAATTCATACTTCATACTCAGCATGTTAGCCTGTACTGCTAAAATCTGTACGTAATCAGCTACTTCTCGAATCTAGACTACCGCTTCCTTCATAAGATGATCTCTGCTCCTAACTTGACTCTGAAAGTGGTGGAGCTGTTCATTATTACTACTTTCGTTTGCATTCAAGTGCTTGATCTGGATCTCACAATTTTGTAGCACCGTTTCTAGCTCTTCCAAGGAATGCACTTGCTGTCTCTCTTTTGCTTAACTCGTGCAGTGACTCACTACTCACTCATCCCTGTTATACCTATCAGCTTTTTTGAAAAGGTTGGCATATTTACCGTTCTCGAGTAAACTCTATCCACTTGAAACTTTGAACATCGGAGTAAAGCCACATATTTTTCTATCGTAGGTACCAAATTGACATTCCCAAACGTGAAGCAACTGTAAGCAGGATTCCAAAACTGGGCGAGGGCTCGAAACAAATGTTTGTCTACCTTCACATCAAGCAAATAAGGCAAGTCCCCATAATTGTCATAAAATAACTGCCTAGCCTCATTATTCCATTGATTCCAAATTTCTTTCAACTCCTGCAAATTGTTTTGAGTTACACTGATGCGAGTAAAATCCCATAATTCCGATACATACCCATCGGCCAGGCTATCTCCCTTTTCTTGCTGCGTTGTTTCAGACCAAGTTCGGACAGCCGCATTGTCCTCCACTTTTTCAAGAAACTAAATTGAAAAACTAAATTGAATTGCAATTAAAAAATCTGGGGTAAATCCACAAATAAATAAAAGTAAAAGGACTAATTTGAACGCACGAGTTACATAGAGGGTCTGGAAGGGAAATTTTCCCTTCTCCTCTAAAATGGCGTCGTTCAAAAAGATTAAATTGGAATTTAAAATAAATAAAAGGGTAAATTAAAAAAATAAAAAAACTTAATTACAAAAACAGTAAAAGGCCGAGGGGCTAAATAAAAATAGATAAATAAAATTTGCAGTGGTATCACCTTCTCCTTTTTTTAAAATCGTAAATAAGTAAAAAATAATCGAACAAAAAAAATAGTAAGCCACCTTTAAAAAACTGCCAATCGTTCTCTTTTTTTTTTATTTCTCCTCCCTCACTTTTCTCTTTTTTTTACAATGAAGGGAGAGGCCTCTATTTATAACTGAGCCTCCCCAAATCCAACGGTACAGATCAGTTACATCAACGGCTGAGATTAAAGGGTATCTACAAATTAAATCTCTAATATTACAAAATCATATATTCTAAGATTGCATATCATATCTAAGATTATATATCATATCTAAGATTGCATATCATATCTAAGATTGCATATATCATATCTTGGATTGCATATCATATCTAGGATTGCATATCCTCAAAAATTATTTTTCCATATGTGAGCCCGGGCTAAAATTGGGTATTACGCTACGCATCCTGTAGAATGCGTTTTCAGAAAATACGTCCTACAAGAAACGTTTTCACTACCACATCAATGAAAACACGTCCTGTCAGACGCATTTTCCTTTCAACAATAACCGTAACTTTTCCAACGACTAGAAGGGCTCCAACAACCATAAAATTTCTTATATAAACCCCTTCAAACTTCATTCTTTCAACCAAGTACTCAATACTCATTCTTACATCCTATATTCTCAATCATCAGTTTCCAATCCTCAATTTTCAATTTGTTTTCTAATTTTCCCAAATTGTATACTTTGTTTTACATCCTAAATCTACACTAATTTACAATATACAAAACTTATTTATTGAATTGGTTTGTTTTATACCCTATCATATTGTGAGTTTAACATTTACAACTATTTCTGTTACTTTTTCATTTAAGTTTTTCTCCTTCCATTTGTTCACCCCAATATTTTGAGAAAGCAAATAATAGAATGTCAGTACAGAAAAAGATTAAAACTTTGACTTGCGTATTATAATGTATCTTACTTCAATAATTAATATTAACTTACACTTTACAGAAAAAATGACATGAATAAACGAATAAGTTAGTGTTCCACTGCACAAGTTATTGTTTTAATTAGCTCTTCTCCTCGATGCTCCCAGGTTGTGTGGACATGTTGGCTTCATATGCCCTAGGTTCCTACAATATGTGCATAATCTCGGTGTGTCTCATTGTTCCCGATTATCCATATTTCTTTGTATAAGAGTTGAGTTCGATCGACGTTTCGGTTTGCGCTGCGAATTCTTATTCAGTACCAACTTGAAATGAGCGTGCAAAGTAGGTGACCACATGCCTCCATCCAAGATATGTGGGAATTCAAATTTCCAAACATTATAAGCACATTCAAGTTTGTAAGCTTTGTCAACGTAGGTCATGCAATCTATACGTCTCGAGGCACATGTCGCAATTGCATGTGTATATGGATAACGAAGTGCTTGAAATTTCCCACAATCGTAGGTCATTTGTCTTAGGTATATGCTATATGCTCCACCGATAATTCCACAGTCGAGTCTATGGGGCTGCTAAACCTGGAATATTAGATTTTGTCGAGTGACACACTAAAGTCATTGACTTCGTGATTTCTACATTTTCCCCAATATCTTTCAACACTGACTCGTGCCAAATGTAACCGCACTTTATCTGTCCCGCGTATGTCTCAGCCTACTTTTGAAATAATACTGCTAATTTAAAATACATTTCCTTGACCACTGAGGTTACCGACAAATGATGCGTCCCTTTCTATACGAAATTAATGCATTCCGTTAGGTTCCATGTCATGTGCCCGTATCATAGTCCTCTATCATACAACTGTCCACTACTCCTTTGGTATTCCATCGAGGTACTCAGCACCCAGTTGGTTTACAGCCCGTAGTCTCTCCAACATCTTATGGAATCGATGTTGGACGAGCTCATAACCTATCGATGACAATCAATAATGCATTCAAGAAAATCAACCTAAATGTATATGTTAAATTGTTTTATATGAAACCAATTCTATGCACAATGTACCCATGTTAATAACATGTCGTCGCTCTGCATCCTTATTGTATTGACCAATATAGTTAGGGCCAATGTGACACAAACAATGCCTATGGTGTGCACGAACCCATAAGCTTGAACGTCGATCGAATACAACCTGTATTCTGGTGCCCCTGTCAGAAATGATGCACACATCGGATTGCAGCACAACATGCCTTCTCAGGTTAGTTAAGAAGAAATCTCAGTCATCACCTGATTCTTCTAGAGTTATTGCAAAAGTCATTAGCAAGATTCTTTAGTTACCATCTTGTGCAACAACTAATAACAACTTATGCACTTAACTTCCATATAGGAATGTGTCGTCTATTTGGACAAGTGGCTTAAAGTACCAGAATGTAGTTACGCATTACTTGAAAGTCCAAAAATAAAGAAGTGGAAAACTCTTTTTCCAAGGACCAAGCGATCGTCGTAATACGTAGGCTCCATTTGCAGCTCAATTACGGAACCTGGTATGTACCATTGCAGTACTTGACACCATTGCAACAATTCATTGTAGGATTTCTCCTACCCGTTGTGCATCTTCTCCAACGCGTTCTGCTTTGCTAACCATGCCTTGTGGTAAGACACGATGTAATCAAACTCATTGCGAATGTGTGCAATCAAAACAGGGATCGAAATCCTAGGACTCGCTTTGACCATGGGTAATATAAAGTCATATATCATGTTCGAATCCAATTTCAGATGATCATTCGACACGCCTGAAAAATTATAAATTGGGTCATCATACGTAATAGAATGTAAAAAAAAATGTCAAAATTCGAGTCAATGTTATTAACTATGATACATACCAATTACAACACATGTATCTAGCATAGTAAACTTCCTAATCGTCTAGAACGCTAACTTCTTCCTAACAGATGCCATGATTTTCCATGGACATCCTGTTCCACAAATTGTGCACTTCACCTCATATTTCTCGGATTGAGAGCATATAAAGGTGAAGTTGATGCAAAACTGTATGTGATACTGCTTGACTGCAGCTACAAAAGCATCTTTGGATTCAAACTCCATCCAACCTCTAAATAGTCAAATTTTGTTGACGAAGTCTGAAGTAGAAATCCTGTAAAAAATATGTTAAATAGGCGGTGTCTGCAAGTATATAGGTTAGGTTGTAATATAGTTACAACAAAGTAGGTAAGTACTCCAAGGATCGTACCCAAGGGAGGTGAGAACTAAATTAATACTGACTTAAGCATAGGTAGAGCTAATTAGTACTTTAAATAAATTATATTATGACTAAGCATAAAGAAAAATTTTTGATATTTTTATAACTAAAGAATAAAATAATATAAACTGAAAAACTTTAGGAAGTTTACTATGGAAATTGAATTAGATCTGAACATGGGTGACTAGCTTGTTTCGGTAATATAACTAACTATTGCTTCAGGTTCCCTATTCAATCAACAAGTCGTTACCCTAGCAGGGTCTCTCGATCTTCTACTAGAATAGCGAGTCAGCAAGAACTACTTATCTCTCAACCTCACAGTCTAGACCGGTTCGGGGTTAAGGTGTCCACGGATAGGCCATACCAATTTTGGGTTAATTCCCACCAAGATGACTTTATAAGGTCGTCAAGCCTAGGGTTTAAGTTCTTCCTTTCCCAAACAACTGATCCACTTAAGAAAATACTGCACAACAATCAATTAATCATACCTCCACTCGCTAATCCCCTACAAAAGGATTAGTTCCTTATGGATCTCAAAAACATAATAAACTTGATATAAAAGATGAACATTAATAGCAAATCAAGAGCAAAGATTTAAGAGAAGCCTGAATTGTATTTAATTGAAGCACAGAATCCACACAAAGTTGATTGAGTTCCACAAATCAGATCTCCCAATAAATGCAAAATTGAAAATAACCTAAAGCCTAAGAAAAGGGAAAAGCTAAAAATGAAACTATGAAGAAAATTATACAATACGAAAAGATGTCCATAAAAAGTGTTAAATGAGCCTATTTATAGAGTTAGGATTGTCGTCGTCCTCAACCTTGGGTCAACTAACACTCTTATGTTTAATATTTGATTGTGGAAACAAAAACTACCTTGGCTCGTAAATATTTCTCGTACATGACCGGTGTCGCGACACCCTAGTGCCTGTGTCGGAACATTGAAGGCAGTATGCTCGTACTCAGGGTAGCTTCAAGGGTGTGCCATGACATCCATTGGTTGTGTTGTGATGTTGAAGGCATTCTTGGAATTCTTACTCTATCCTTCCTATGTTGCGACATTAAGCTCCCCATGTTACAACATATCGTCCAATATTGAGTTGGTACACCCTCTAATGGTCTCCTGTACACTTACAAAGTATATTAGCTCACCTTTAGGCCTCATTTGGCCCTTAAGGTCAATAACATACTCAAATTAAACTTTTTATTAGATGTAAACGAAACTAAGAAAACTTAATTAAAACATAATAAAAATGTTTGTATTCAAGCTCTTCAAGTGAAAAAACTAGTTTAATATGCTACACCAAATTATGACAGATTAAACTCCGCTACACTTAAGTCATTGCTTGTCCTCAAGTAAAGCAAATAAAGACAGTAACTAAAAGATGACCTTTGAGCAAATATGGTACAAATGTTAGTTTTGGAGCACATGACTAGGAATTTCATATTTACACATAATCTTGGCATGATATATAGCTGACTTACCACTTTTGATATCTAACACCTAAGTTCAGTATATTATAAAGTATACAAACATTAAAGGTTTCAAATGTAGAGATCCATAAATAAGTTATACAAGCAATTTAATTATCCTAGACGAATACAAACAGTCGTAAATGCAATTATTTAGTATGATGTCAATTCATAAATAAGTCTACCTATATCACATAAGGCTTTTCGGCTTGTAACATTCTAAGGCTTAGGATAGGTATGAAATTCAAGAACATTAAGTGTCAAATAGTTTCAAGCATGAAAATAGTTTGACACATCGTATTGTTCGCCATTCTCCCCTTTAATGATTCTTACCCGTTCACCACCTTATTTCTCCTTCTCTCACATTCCTTATTTCTCTATAGGAAACCATAACATAATACAACAACTATGGCTAGCTTATGAGTTTGTGTGCACTAATGAACGAGTCTCTCTATTTTTGGTGACTTTGTCACTTTTCTTTCTTCCCTTTCAATACATTTCTCATTCACAAATGCTTTTACTCTCAAGAACTTTTTCTATTCGTTTTTACTTTATTTTGAATTTTTCTTTTGCTACACATATTGGCTAACCTATAATCACTCTATCACACTGATCCTTCCTATTTCACTCTATTTTCACAAAATTTCAACGTAATGTATCTATTTAACCTTCAATATGTATGTCTAGATGTTTATAGTCGTGTAGTTCAGGACCAAAGAGAAAAGGGCAAATACAAAGTAATGTTTTTTGCTTGAATTTTGCGTGACAGTTCATCAAGTAGTGTTTTCTGGCTCAAATATAGGTACTAAGGATGAATAAATAGGGTTAGCTTTTTAACTCTTGGTGTATGCCAAAAAATGCCTTAAGTCGTCCCTAGGTATCTCAATATTCACAAATTTAATTAACTAAACAATCACAAATTCAACAATTTATCATACATACTAGTATGCTCGTTTCTCTGTATTTTCTATACCACATGGTACATTTAATTGCTCAACAATTATTTATAGTGTAATATATAAAACTTGTGTAATATATAAAACTTAGTAATCTAATAATAAAAAATTTAAAGTCATCTACTTTCATGCCAAATTTATAGTAAGTGCAATCACCCTATATATATGCTCCTAACCAATCACTTGTATTTCTACAAGCTCAAGCACACAATTGATAATAAAAATTTAAAAGAAAAACATAAAAATAAAAATAAAAATTCTATGTTACCCCCGCTTTAGATAACACATTGTCCTCAATGTGTAGCCCTCAAAGGTTAAAGAAAGAAGTTACCCAATTGATCATGATAGTTCTGTAAGCTGTTGGTGGGTGCTTCTTCCTTTGCTTGTTGTGAGCTCTAATTTGTTCTGCTTCTTCTATGTAGGGTTCCTACATAGGAAACTTTAATACAGAATAATAAAGTATATAACAATCTACTCCTACAAATAAAATTTAACACAAATTATCCCAATAGTTACAATCTTTTAAAAATAAAAGTTTAATCATTTTCCTCAAAGTCCATCTCCTTATCCTTTTCTCCTTCCTCATCTTCGCTTTCTTATTTATTTTCATGCTTCTCTTCTTCCTACTCAAGATGCGTTGGCCCGAACATATCCAACGTATAATTAGGTACTTTAATGTTGTTTTTCTGTATGAATTCTGAAAAATTGGGACTGATTCTTGCATCCAATGTATCATCTAATCTAACTTTCGATGACTGCTCTTGCCAATTTATTGTTGGGCTATCAATTTTATTTTCCTTTTAGTTGAGGCTGGAGTAGTCGTTTTCTCTTATTGGCGTTTGTTCCACTCATTTATTTTTTTTGCCCAAAGCTCTATGTACTACGTATACAGTGTGCCTCCAATTATGCTTCGGGATGGCTTCATGGACTTCTTAGTGGACACCATCAGAACATATACTCTGTTGCATAAGGCCGCTACTATGTGGGGAAGGAAGACTCCCACTTTCTGGTTGTTGACACACCGTTTCATATTTTGGTATATCCATGTTTCGATGCATATCTGTTTCTTCTATAAAATAGTGTAAAGCAAAACCATTTGAAAAGTATTGACATTAGAAACATTCAACGCATGAGCTATTTGAGTGCACAGAAATTCAATCCAAATTTTTTCTTCAGGAAACATTATTGCTTGATTAAACGAAGTTGGGATATCAGTACTTGGGCGATATTTCCATTCGCCCCTTCCTTTCGTTAGATAGTTTGTAACATTGTCCAAATTTATGTCTCTAAAGTAATCTAAATTAGTTTCTTCTACAAAGCCTTTCTTATAAATGGAGCATTAGAAAATTCGCAAATAATTCTAGTGGTAATTCATACTTCCTTCACTTGCACCGGTATTGTTTCCCAAGTTAGGCCTTTAGTCCTTTTAGACTCTTGGTCCCTCAAAGATGAGTAAAATTCTTGAACTACAGGGACCATAACAGATTCTTTTGGGATCACACGGAAGTGTTCCCATCTATAATATTGGACCAAAGGCCAAACCTTCTGGCAGAAAAGGATCAAGGGTTCAAATCCCCTCTCTTGAATAAATGTTTTTCCTTGAAGTTCTAGAACATATTTCTCAACATTTTGATTCGAGAAATTAGAGGGATTTGGAACTTTCGATGGTTCCGGTTCACTAGTTCTCCTAACTTTTCTTAGAGGCATATTCAATGGTATTTAAGGCTAATACTAATAAACCAACAAGTCAAATTATCAATGGAACAATAAAAGGATTAGGTAGGAACCCTTAACATTGTATAATTTATCCAGAATTCCTTGAAAAATTGCTCATTGTTGTTCCTTTGATTGTTTTCCTCTTGCTCCTGCACTAAATTAACTTGAAAGGAGAAGGAATTTGCAACAAAATGATTATGCATAGTGAAAAGAGGTTTAGGGTTTAGGAGGTTTTAAAAAAATTAAAAGGATTTGGGAAAGTTTAATTGTTAAAAGAGGTTTAGTCTTAGGTTAAAAATAGTTTTTAGGTTTTTAAAATGGTGAGTGAAGGCTAAAAATTGGGTTAAAACATGGTTTATGCTGTCGGGTTGCGCAACTAAGTCGGGTCAACCCTGTAGAAAATTGCAGTGATGTCACAACACAGTGGTTCCGTGTTGCGATATCCCTGGTAGTTTACCGTTGTCGCGACATCTGGGTTTGATATCGTGACACACTTTAAAATTTTGGAAATCTAAGTAGGCTAACGACTATGACGCGACATTGAGATGATTTTCTCAAATCTTTGTTATTGGACACGGTGTTGCGACACCGAAGTTCCGTGTTGCTACACCGACTCTATTTTGAGCCAAATTTCTACTCCCAAAATGTTTTCGGTTTCTATAATACACAATGTTAGTAAAAATTAAAGTCCAAGCTAAGCAGTTAGTTAAAAATACAAAAAATGTACATAAAATTAGAGTTTAATTAAAATGTCAAGTTTTGCTACTAGATTCATCTATCAACTCGATCAGTGTTCCCGATGATGCTTTCTTTGTCTTATATTTGTCCGTGTTCGTCCAACATTCGTCATGCCATTCCACCTTGTTGTGCTGGTCCTACTATTTGAATTTACTTTTTCGGCCTACACTAATCACAAAAAATATTTCCCCTAGCTCAGGACTATTAGGGATTTTCACAAAAATTTCATAACATTGTCTCTCTAATCTCTTTTTGTCTACCTCATCTTATCGGTGAAAAAATTTAAAAATTGCAGTTTCACCATTGATCTTCATGGTTAATTTATTATTTTCCAAATCAATGGTGGATTTTGGCGTTGCTAAGAAGGTTTGCCTAACAAGATTGGTATCAAACGGTCTTCCTCGAAATCGAGTATCACAAAATCTGCTAGGCTGATGAAGCTGCGCATTTTGACTAACACATCTTTCAATACTCCTTTTGGATGCTTTGAAGATCTGTCAGCTAAATATTGTGTAATTTGTGTGTTCTTGAGGTCCCCTATCCCGAGTTTTTTGTATATAGATAAGGGCATTAAATTTATGCTAGCTCCTAAATCACATAAGGCTTTGCTAAAATGAATACTTTCTATCTCTATGGGGATTGTAAAACTTCCTGGGTTTTTAAGTTTTTGGGGAACCTATCTAGATATGATCGTACTACATAAGGCGTTTATGTTAACTTGCTCTCCTGTTTTAATTTTCCTACACCTAGACATAATTTCTTTGAGGAGTTTGGTGTACTTAGGGACTTTTTAAATTAAATCAATCAGAGGCAAATTAACATTTAATGTTTTAAATAAGTTTAGAAAACTTAAAAATTCATCTTCATCCCACATTTTTTTTCCTCCAACCGTGATGAGAATGGTACTTTTGCAAGTGCAGGTTTTTTAATTGGTCCATCCCCGACTCAACTGCCGGTTTGGCTACCTCCTCTAGTTCCGGTTCTTCGTCATCTTCTTAGAGGTCTTCTCGAAGATGTTAAACATTCTCTTTTGTTCCCTTGTGTGTCAGTGTCTTTGGGCCACTCAGTACTTTGCTTGAATAGAGCGCAATTGCTTTCACATGCTCATTCTCTTCCCTTCGACGATTATCTTTAGTATTACTAAGAATTTCCAAGCCAAATTGTCTCTTAATGTCTCCCATCATACTCATCAATTAGCTCATCTAATTTTCTAGTTTATTCAATGTTTTTACAGAATTGGTGCACTCAGATTGCACCTGTTTCACGTCTGTCCTCATTGACTGCATTTCCCCCTCGATCTGATCCAAGCATTGACCACATACAGTATGGTCATTTGGGTTGGCCCATTCTTAAGGCTTCTGTAAATAAAGAGGTTGGTAATTAGCATTTTTAACTTGGCTAGGATTATTACCTCTACTTTGGTTTCTGCCCCATCTCAGGTTCGAGTAATCTCTCCATCCGGGATTATAAGTATTTGAATAGAGATTTCCACCCTATTCCTGATGTAATTCACATCCTCGGTAGGATTATTAATGTAATGGAAGAGTAGTTTGTCTCATTCATATATAGATGATGCACTGGATGAGAATTCTATACGGTTTAACCTGTCCACTATTTGTTGATATCTATCATCCTCTTGAACCGCTTTGACTGTGGATGGCTTCTGGCCATATGTGTAAGGTTCTGTTGGCCATTGGTAGGAATTCACTGCTATACTCTCTATTAGTTCATATGAATCATCATATCTCTTGTTCATTAAGGCTCCTTTTACAGCTCCATCCAGTCCTGATCATGCGTGTGCATCCAACCCATTATAGAACATTTACATTCTCAACCACTCGGGTAATCCATGGTATAGGCATATTTGAATTAGCATTTTAAAATGCTCCCAAGCTTTGTGAAAACTTTCTCCTTCTAATTATTTAAATGTTGCAATCTCTCTCCTTAATTGGACCATTTTGCTAATAGGGAAGAACTTTTGTAAGAATTTTCCTGCGAGTTCATTCCATGTCGTAATAGATCCTGGTGCTTACGAATCTAACCAAAAGAAATATTTATCTATTAAGGGGAAGAGGAACAACTGGAAGCGAATAGCATCATCAGTGACACCGTTGTATTTAAAAGTATCACAGAGTTGAAGTAACCATTTTAAAAGTTGGTTTGGGTCCTCCATCATTGTGCCAAATTTTTCTGGATCATCCAGATCATTGCTGGTTTGATCTCAAGATTATTAGTCATGATGGTTGGCCTTATTATACTTCCTTAGAGCATCTCCAGACTTGGTAGCGTATAGTCCCTTAGGATTCTTTCATTGCACGCCATATGTATATTTGCGGGTAGCTGTGATAGTGGTGGTAAATCTTCTAGGTTATTATTGTTAACTTTGTCCAACAGCGGATTGTCTTGTGGTGATAAATTGCCTATAGTAGGTGGTTGGTTCTGCATCTACTGTTGTTGTTGTTGTTGTTGTTGACAATTCCTACGAATTTTTCTTTCTAGATCTGTGGTTGGCTCTATAGGTTTTCCCCTACTACGAGTCATACACTAAACCCAAAAAGAGAATACAAGATGTTAGCAAAAATAAGAAAAATAAAATCGTATTTGTAATTTAAGAATTTCCTAATTATTTTTTCAACCGCAAAAATTAAAATCAATCTAGTGATGTTGCCTCCTTAGCAATTGCGCCAACAACTTGACTGCCTCCGAACGTACCAATGTCTGAAGTAGAAATCCTGCACAAAATATGTTAAATAGGCGGTGTTCGCAAGTATATGGGTGTAAACTTTAAATTATATGGATTTTTATAGCTATTTATATCACCTTTTTACTTAGAATTTATGTTAATCCCGAGTATTTGGATATTTAATTGGGTGATTTTTTTCATATTGAGACAGTGGACATAATTTTAGTAAAGTATGCAATTTTATGGATTTGTGTATTTAATTTTGCATAATTTAACTATCTTATATTACATAGTAATTTATGTGCTTTAATTGTTGCAGTGGGACCATTGAATTAATAAGTGTGGGAGCTTATTTAAATCATACATGGACATGAGTTATACTCCACCTCAATTGGACGGCAAAGACAATAAATTGAGTCAGAAGAAGTCAATTTGATCCAATTGAAGTTGTCTTGTTGAGAAGAGCAAGTTTGATAGTTATTTGGGTCACAAAACTGTCTAAGTAGGGGGAAGTAGTCCAATTTGGCTAAAGCATCAAGAGTAGCCCAAATTTGCTTTGGGAAAATTAATTTGGAGGTCCCTATGCTTGTGAAAAGATCAGAAATTAGCCCCCAACTAATATCCAAGAAACCATCCAACCCCATGCATGATTCATGCATGAAATCAAGCATGAATCAAGCAACCACCAACCTCTTCCTCCACATTTCATAGCCGACCAAGCAATGGAGCATTTTAAGGGATCTCCATGCTAATTTTAGCAAACTCCCTAGCCATCCCTCTATTATAAATACCACCTCTCATTTCCCATTTTAGGCATCCCTAATTCATCTCTCAATTCACATTCCTCTCATCTTTCTCTCATTTTTTCTTCCCCTTTTTCCACGCATAAGCCATCCATTTCTCCACCTCCCTTAGCTATCATTTCCCTTGAGGAAAACTACTCCTAACCGGCCACCTTGAGGAGCATTTTACGATGGAGCAATCATGATAATTAGAGGAAGCCACGATGACCAGTCTTTAGAGGATCATCGAAATCATCAAGAGTTTCTTCTTTCATATTCTTTAATTTTGTTCTTAGTTATTCAACATGTTTGCAAATTTCTGTTATGTTTTCCTTTGACAATGATGAATTAATTTTATTTGGCTAGAATAATTGCAATGATTGGATAAAATTCATTTAATTCATGTTTATATTGTTTTGTGCCTCAATTGTTCATGCTTCCAATTAAAATCATTATGTATTTAATGCATTAAAATATGTTTAAATGCATTAGAATTAGTTAGTCAATCCTAATCAGATGATAACTAATGGACACGATAATTGGAAGGTGTATGCTTAGTTTATATCCTAATTAGAATAAATTAGGGGTTTGTAATACACTAAGTGAACTTATTACCTTGTATAACTTTAGGTTTATGTGATTAAATTGTTTCAAACCTAATCCGTCCCTGTTACTTCACATAATTCTAAGAATCCTTAGTTAAATTATGACATTGGTTTATGCATATTTTTCTAAGTATAAGATTCGGTTGAACTTATATGAGATTCCTGGTTAATGAATGATCGAGTTGCTATGGAATATTTTTCGAACATTATTAAACATGATGAAAATGAATTGAGTCAAGTGTTGTAATTGTTCTAGGTGATTCATGTTATTGTTATTGAACTTGTGAAATTGCTACTAAACCATCACCCTGCATTTTATTTCATCTAATTTGCATTTAGGTTAATTTGCATCTAGTTAATTAATTTAATTTTAACATCTATCACTTCAAAATTATTGTGTTTTCTTTACCAACTTGTAAATTCATAGTTTTGCAATTATTTGATTAATAGATACAGTCTCTGTGGAGACGATTACTCTTTACTTACTCATTACTTGATAACGACTGTGTACACTTGGACAAACCTACGTGTTAGAATGAGTAAGGTTCTAATATAGTTACAATGAAGTAGGTGAGTACCTTGAGGATCGTACCCAGGGGTGGCGAGCACTAAATTAATCCTGACCTAAGCATATATAGAGCTAATTAGTACTTTAAATAAATTATATTACAACTAAGCATACAAAAAGATTTTTTGTATTTCTATAACTAAAGAATAAAATAATATAAATGAAAAAACTTCAGGAAATTTGCTATGGAAACTAAATCAGATCTGAGCATGGGTGACTAGCTTGCTTCGGTAATCATAACTGACTATTTCTTTAGGTTGCCTGTTCAATCAACTAGTCATTACCCTAGCAGTATCTCCCGATCTTTCATTAGAATAATGAGTCGACAAGAACTACTTATCTCTCGACCTCACAATCTAGACCGGTTTGGGGTTAAGGTATTCATGGATAGGCCTTACCAATTTCGGGTTAATTCTCACCTAGATGACTTTCTAAAGTTGTCAAGCCTAGGGTTTAAGTTTTTCCTTTCCCAAACAATTGACCCGCTGACCGCCTCCGAATGTACTAACGTCCAGAGTGTGAATACTATTACAAAATATATGGAATTTGAGGCGGTGTCCACAAGTATACGGGTCAGGTTGTAAGATAGTTTTTTTTACAATGAAGCACTTCGTAAACATTCCGAGGATTGTACACAAGGGAGGCTAGTATTAAATTAATTCTAACCTAAATGCTAATAAATCTAATTAGTACTTTAAATAAACTATATTATGAATAAACATAAATAAAGGTTTTTTGGTTTTTATAATTAAAGAACTAAAAGTAACATAAACAAAAGAAGTCTTCAGAAAACTGGATTATAAACTGGATCAAATGTAAACACATGTGATTAGCTCGCTTTGGTAATCTTTATCAACTATTGTTTTCAGGATTCTTGTCAATCAACTAGTCGCTTTGGTAATCTTGTTTGTATTTTATATATGAAGTGCAGAAATACTCAAACGTTTGATTACATCTATAAATCAAGTTCTTCAAAGAACACTAATGAAAAGATCTAAAAAGAAGCTTAAACCCTAAGAGAAAGAAAAATAAACAGAAAACTAAATTCTATAAAGAAAACTAATAATATCCAAAGCTATCCATAACAAGTGTTAAATGAGTCTATTTATAAATTTAGGGTTACCGTTATCGTCAACCCTAGGTCTGCTAACGTTCTTGTGTTAAACATTTGATTGTGCAGACCAAAACACCCCTAGCTCGTAAGTGTTTCTCGTACAGGACCGAAAACTAAACTCTACAAAAAAAACTAATAATATCCAAAGCTATCCATAACAATTGTTAAATGAGTCTATTTATGGATTTAGGGTTGTCGTTATCCTCAACCCTAGGTTAGCTGATGTTCTCGTGTTAAACATTTGATTGTGCAGACCAAAACAGCCCTAGCTCGTAAGTGTTTATTGTACAGGACCGATGTCACGATGCCTTAGTGCTTGTCTCGTGACATAGAGGGAAGTATGCTCATATTCAAGGTATATTTAGGGGTGTGTCGTGACATCCTCAGGCCGTGTCGCAACCCCAAAGGTAGTCTTAGAACTTATCTATTCTGCTCCTTATGTTGAGACATCAAACTTTCCGTGTTGCAACACAGTGACCAGTATCGAGTTAACACACCTTCTAATGGTAACTTGCACACTCACAAAGTATATTAGCTCACCCTTAGGCCTCATTCAACCTTTAAGATATATAAAAGACTCAAATTACTCTTTTTATTGAATGTAAATGAAATTATGAAAACTCGACTAAGACATAACAAAAATGTTTGTATTCAAGCTCTTCAAATGTGAAAATTAGTTTGATCTACTACACGAAATTACGACAGATCAAACTCCTCCACACTTAAGTCATTTCTTGTCCTCAAGCAATGTAAACATAAAATTAAAATAAACAAAAAAAAGGTATGAAAACAAAAAGAAAGAAAATAGTTGTAAATAAAAGTAAACCAAATGACAAAACGTAAATAAAAAATAAAAAAATGAACTTGGTTTCTTTCTTTAAACAAGCTAGAATTAGTGAAGATGAATATAAATAAGAACCTCACACCTAGACTCCCCCACACTTAACTTTTTGAATGTCCTCAAGCAAACCAAGACTAGACACATAACATGCAATAAGAAGACGTCCCTTGGATTTTATTACTACTAAGAAAAAAATTGTCAAATATTAAAGGCATAATAGTTCTCATCGCTAACTTAATCTTGATAGTTCGATCCCTTGAAAACTTTAAAACAAATCAAGATTAGTTTGCAAAGTTACATTACTAACAAATTAGAAGTAATTCCCATGACCAATTATTTAACAATATCACCGTTAACATAAATTAAATAGATATGTAGTAGACATAATCATGTGATGGGCTATATATGTAGAAGGGTAAATTCGACACAATAGTATTTGGTTTAATTGTAAGAAATGTGTAATTTCAGTTTTAGGGACTAAATTGAATAAGAGATGAAAGTTTAGGGTAATAATGTAAGATGTCATTAAAGGGTAAAATACATGAATTTAGATATTTTAAAATATTTTAATTGGTTAATTGAGCTACATTACTATATATAAATCAAGAAACGAATCAACTGGTCGATAACCGCGGGAAAGGTAAAGTTGTCGAGTAGTCTTCGTTGTGGTGTTGGTAGTTGTTTTATTAAGTAAGTTCGTATTAGATTTGTTATGCTTATTGATGTTTTGTGTTCTAATAATATATGTGCATATGTATGTGTGTATAATGAGCATGTTCAATTGAGGTTGGCATCGATCACAACTTTTTACGTAGGCATACGCATCTTTGAATAGAGTTGAAGCTGTATGTACGTGATCCTCCTAAGTGTCGTCCACTTGGAGCTGTATAAAAATGATATAAAATTTTATATACCTCATTTTCTGCTATACATCTCCTGATCATTTGATCTTTTCATTGTTTGAACAAGTATGACTCTTCCCAAAAATAGTACTTCACATCGTGGAGAAACTTTTTCCTTTGCCGATACGTTTTTTTTCAAACGAAATCAAACCACAAGCTAAATAGTTAGCAAAATCAACAAACAAATGTGTGTTATAGATGTGATTTACCTTAAGTATGTGCTCGTCCAGAAATGGCTCCTGAATGGGTATAAGAGGATAAGTTCCTTCTTTTGGCTCCAATCTTGATAAGTAATCTACTACTTGATTTTCTACCCCTTTTCGATCTTAAATTTCTAGATCGAGCTCTTGAAGTTGAAGTACCCATCAGACCAATCTCGGCTTAGCATCTTTCTTGGAATGTAAGTGTTTGATTATCGAATGATCCGTATAAACAATCATTTTGGTACCTACAAGATAAGATCGAAACTTGTAAAAAGCAAATACAATAGTGAGTAACTCTTTTTCCGTTACTACATAATTTAGTTGAGCTCCTGTCAGAGTCCAACTTGCATAATAGATGGGATGAAAAACCTTGTTCCTTCGTTGGCCCATCACAGCTCCTACCACGAAGTCACTTGCGTCACACATTAATTCAAATGGTAATTCCCAATCTGGTGTAACGATAATTGATAATGAGATCAATCAATTCTTCAGATTATTGAAAGCTCTCAAACATTCTTCATCAAAGTTGAATGATGTATCCTTCACCAATAATTTGTATTAGGGTTTAGCAATTTTGGAGAAGTCTTTACTGAATCTTTGATCGAATTTGGCATGTCCCAAAATGCTCCTAACACCTTTTACAGATGTTGGAGGTGGGAGTTTCTCAATGAAATCTACCTTGCTTTATCTAGCTTGATCCCTCGTCTCATTATTCGGTGCCCTAAAATAGTACATTCTCGTACCATGAAATGGTACTTTTTCTAGTTAAGTACAAGGTTTGTTTCTTCACACCACCTTAGTACTTTGGCTAGATTGGTTAGGCAATCATGGTACGTGTCTCCAAACATTGAAAAATCGTCCAAAAAAGCTTTCAAAATTTTTTCCACCATGTCAGTAAAAATTGCCACCATACAAGTTTGAAACGTAGTAGGAGCATTACATAAACCAAAAGGCATATGTCTAAAGGAAAATGTACCGTGCGGGCATGTAAATGTTGTTTTGTGTTGATCCTATGGTGCTATCATGATTTGGTTATACCTTGAGTATCCATCGAGAAAATAGTAATAGTCTCACCCTGTGAGTCTATCTAGCATTTGATCCAAGAATGTCAAAGGAAAGTGATCTTTCCGAGAAGCCTTGTTTAATTTTGCTCTTCACGTAACTGTTCTGGTCAGTATTAATTCATTATTTTTGCTCTTCACGACCATAATGCCTCCTTTTTTTGGCACGCATTGGACCAAACTTACCCATAAACTGTCTAAGATGGGGTGAATTATACATGGATCTAACCATTTAATGATTTCCTTCTTTACCACATCCTTCATAATCGGGTTCAGTCTCTGTTGTCCATCAACCATCCCTTTCTCACCATTTTCTAGGATGATTTTGTGCATGCACACGAATGGACTAATACCTTGGATATCAGCTTTGGTCCATCCGATAGCCTTTTTAAATTGTTTCAGCACTAGAATAAGTTTCTCTTTCTGCTCTTTAGTTAGCTGAGCTAAAATAATCACAAGCAAAGTAGAGGTGTCACCTAAACATATTTCAAATGTAAAGGAAATACCTTAAGTTTTAATTTAGGTGACTATTTGATCGACAATTTTAGTTGGACATAATCTCTGCTCTCTAATTCCAAAGATTCAAAACAAGATTGCGGATTAAATCCCCTTTAGTCAGCTTTTAGCAAATGTAGATATTTCTTCTCCTTCTAATCACTTGGAGGGTTTGACATTAATATTTGTTCCAATGGGTCCTCAATAGAATTGAGTTCCCATTCTATGGCTAACTACTCTAACTCAGATATTGTAAAACACTCATCAATTGTGTCAAGAAATTGCATATATTTGAAAACATTGAACGTTACCTGGTCATCCTGAACACGCATAATAAGCTCGCCTTTTTTCACATCAATAGGGTCTTTCCAGTTGCTAGGAAAGGCCTTCCTAGGATGATTGGTACCTCCTTATCTACTTCAAAGTCTAAAACAACAAACTCAATAGGAAAAATAAATTTCTTTACACGTACCACTACATCCTCGATTTTTCCTTTTAGATGTGATAAGGATCAATCTGCTAACTAAAGAGTAACCGTAGTTGGTCTAACTTCACCTATCCCCAATTTTCTGATTATGGACATCGACATATAGTTGATGCTCACACCCAAATCACATAATGCCTTACCATAATAAGTTACTCTAATGTGGCAAGGTAAGGTAAAACATATAGGGTCCTTCATCTTCGAGGGTAGTTTATCTTGTAGATATGCACTATATTCTTTCGTTAGAACTACCATATCAAATTCTCCAAGTCTCCATTTCTTGGACAGGATATCTTTCATGAATTTAACGTAGTTTAGCATCTACTCAAGAGCTTCTACCAACGAGATGTTGATATGAAGTTGGATGAGTACATCTAGGAACTTCTTAAACTAGACTTCCTATTTCTACTTCTGAAAGTCTTTGAGGGTAGGGTGGTGGAGGATTCTTTACTTGCACTGGACAACTTGTCTTCTGTGGCAGTTTTACATTTAACAAAGGGGTTAGTTTACATCTGGTTCTGGTGAAACTGGATTTTCAACACTTAGTTGAACTTCCACTTTCTCTCGAGCATTAGCTAGCTCTTCTTCAACTTCGATAGTGTTGGGCTCTAACATCTTTCCCCTCGTTAATGTCAATCTTTTACAGTGCTCTTTCCCTAGATTTATTGGATTCTCCGTATCACTAGGCAAAACACCTTATAGTCGGTTCCCAAGTTCAGTAGCAAATTGACCCACTTGATTCTCCAAATTCCTTAAAGTGGCATCGTTCTTTGCCTATTGGTTACTCCGAATGGTGGTTTATGAACTTGTTGGGTAAATCTAGGTGGTTGGGTCAATTTGGGTTTTGCATAAGTGTTATTGGGTTCAACCCTGATCAGCTGTAAACATCACATCAATAATGTGCAAGCGTACACTGTCGATGCAAGTATAATAGACAGATGTGAGTCTGTCATATATCGATCCCCCAGGGATGGTTGTCTTTTACCTATTAATGTCGGTGCAATATCTAGATAGAAACGAGATAAATTGTGAGGATAGTTGTCGAAACAATAACTTGAAAACAATAAGATAAAGTATGCTATGGATAAACTAAGATCCCCAACATGAATCTTCAGTAGTATACTAAGTACTCACAAGGTATAAAAAATAGGTGATTGTCGACGCAATAAAATTTAATGTATATCTTACCAAATGCCACGCTTTTGTTTAATCTGAGACTTAACCATGCACATTAACCTTACATTCCGATGATGGCAATATGGAACTAAAACAAGTGGACTAAATTCCTATAGTCCTTACTCAACTTCTGCCGAAATGCTTATTAGTTCAAACTGCCATTGCACCTTTCAGTGTTAGTGACTGCAATAACACTTCCGTGTTTAGACAATTCAAACCCCCAAAATTCAACAATAAAAATAAGATTTGATAAGATAATATTTAACAAAGCTTTCATTGTACTTCTATACAGTAGAAAACATAGATTAATCACCAGCATTTTCAAAGAAATGAGAAAGAATCGAATGGAGAATACTATTCCTAGGCTAGTCGATTGGATCTCTCCATTTCCCCTTGTGTCTGTACTTAGAGCTTCTCGTCAAGAATGGATCTGTATCAGTCTTCATGTTGGCTCACCCAAAGGAGGCTCAAGCTGCCATGGTCGCAAGCTTCAAAATAGGGTAAAAGAATGGTGGTCCAACCTAAATTTTTTTTCATTCTTCTCACGTTTCCCTTTTATGTTTTCCTCAATAGTACAGGTGTTCTTCCCTTAGGATTCTTCTGTCTTTGTTCGTACATGGTAGTTACACTGGACTGGATAGCTCACGCATGGTTGGCTCTTATCAGACAGCTATCAACTGCGGCGACAATTCTGGACACATTCTGGAATTAACTCATACAGCGACATTAATGCAATAATATAGTAAAATTAAGGCTAAAATAGGCTAGGATTCACTAAGTTTTAAAATGTAATTTAATAAACTAAACATGCTAAAATGTATGCTAAAGGTAACTAAACGGAAATAAATTAATCAATAAGTAGGGAGAAAACATATGTTCTTTCTAGTACAATCACACCCCTAAACTTGAGATTTTACTTGTCCTCAATTAAAATAGAAACTAGCAAGGCTAAAATTTTTTTAAGGCAAATGATCGTTCTAGAAACTTGAACCCTCTAAATTCCTAATGAATGAATCACATTCAGATGAAAGAATATTGCATCAAAAATACATAAGCATGAATGAGTAAGATTGCACTTTCATCAAGGCCAGCATCATGCTTCAAATCCTAAATTCTATCTACCAATACAAATTTTATTATACAATACTATAATTTGTTTTTCCAGAATAAGGGATATCGTTGCATTACTGTACCCTTGTTCCTGAGAAGTAACGATGGGCTGCAACAAACCCCCAGGGAGTACATAATTACGCCAACACACACTCAAGCAACAACGGCCTTTGGCCAGATTCATTTTTCTAACGCTTGTATTGGAGTGTTCCCTTTTTAACATTCAACAATACATCCACTTTGGGGTGTCTCTCTCTATATATAAGCAGTTGAAAAAGGCAATTTCATTCAAGATTCAAGGAATGCTACTAGTCATTTATTACTAATGCAACCTAAATTATTCATCAAAGTATTGAAGATACAACATTCAGACAAATTTATCCAACTTATTTATTGACAATTCACATGATCCAAGAATTAAGCATTGAATGTAATAAAAAATTTTCGAACAATTATGCATAAACCTTGCATACTTCAAAAATTTTTGAAATGTGGGTGTATTTCCAAATTCCATTTACATTCCCCCAAACTGAAAGATTGCATTGTCCCCAATGCACTGACATGAAAATGTAATGACAATGAAAATGCAATGACAATGTATACTTATCAAAATAAAACCTACAGCTACATGCAATGCATGAATACTATAACTAAAGCTAAAAGAAAACTAACTCAGTTATCCGCAACCGTCGATGTGGCTGCATGATGTTCTTTTCTCCTCCATTTCTTCTCCTCCTTCTTTCGTTTTTTATCCTTGGAGCGCTTCCTTTCCTTTTCTTTGGGCTTTGCGCAGCCTTCAAATTTTCTTCTTCTTCTTCTTTCTTATTTTTAGCAACTTTTTCTTCTTCAGCAAAAATTTTCGTTTTGGCAACAACTTCTTCTTCAGCAGTATCAATTTCCTTCTCAACAACAGTGTCATCTTGATCAACAAAAATACCATCGTCGAAAAAGCTATCAATCTTGCGTAGACATTCCTCAATATCTCTGGATTCTTCATCTTTGTCATTATTAGAGACTTGCACAATGGGAAGAGATGCCACCGATCGGTCTCGGTCTTTGAAGTTGTCATTCGTTGATGAATGCTCATAGTTTCGAATGATTGGTGGAAACACTGGGAAGTCCGGTATGGGGGATGGGCTCAATTGGCTTAATGTGGCAACAACGGAACTGTTTCAAGCTTTAGTATAAGCATAAAACAAATTTTGAGAGTTCTCCATGTCCGCAATTGTAGCGACAAGTTTGATTTGCCTATTGCTGATAGAAGTAAACATTTTCTCAACATATTTCATCTTCCGCCATAAGGATGTCTCTATATGCAGGGTTGTTCCTTTACCGCCATGCATCATCCTCTCGACAAAGGCTTCATTAATTGGACCCTTATTATCCATGATTTATTCATCTTTCTATGGCACAATACCTTTTTGCCAACATAGTGACATTACCAATGAAGGGAAAAATAAATTGTCGGTTTGCCTGGCGGCATATTCAGTAATTTCTTGGTAGAGAATTGCGCCCACATCAATTTTTTTACCCTTGATAATAGAATGTATCAGAGACATTCTATTAAGGTTTACAATGGTGCAGTGGGTAGATGGTAGTAACCTGCAGTTAACAAAGTGAAACCAAATGTTGCTGTGTAGTGTTAAGAAACGGTGGTGCATTGTAAAATTCTTTGGATACGACCTTGTCCACCGTGCTCTTTCAATACACAAATCCTGTATGAGTAGGTCCCTTTTGTCATCTGTCACTTCGACAAAAAAATCTAAGTGTTCGTCGACATCGACTGTAAGGTTATACAACTCATTGATTGTGTTAGTATCCCATGGAAGTAGACCTTCACGAAAAAAATAAACTCTAAATCTTGGTCATAGAGGTTGGCATAGAATTCACGTACCGGGGAAGGGGAATAGCTTCCAAGGTGTGCGCAGAAATCTCCCCATTTCAGTTTAGAAATGGTTTGGTGGATTTGTTTGCCCAACTTCTGTTGTTGCGACAGGAAAATGCCCTGTTCGGGGTGAAAATTTCACAGCAATATATTTCTTGAAATCCCTCTCTTACCACTTTATTCAAAAAGAGTATTGGTTCCGTTTTCTGCACTTGCCTAAAGGATTTCGACTCACGAACTGAGTTGGTAGAGGGCACAGGTTCTTTAGTAGATTTGTTGGCTTTCTTGGTCAAACCTCTTATTCTTACCATCTTTTGTGGAGAGAAGACGATTTTAAGTGGAAAAGGTAGGATCTTGAGGAAGAAAAAAGAATAAAAATAGCTGCTTGGAGATTTTACAATCGGCATAGTGGTGTAGACTTTATAGGGAGTGAAAAAGGAAGATGTAGAGTCGTGATATTTTGTGGAGAGATACAAAGCTAGCGGGAAAAGTGGTGTCCAATAAGAATTGTGCATGCTTAAACAGATCAAATGGCTTGGTGGGTACGGAATACGTTGACAACCAAATCTTGTTGTGTTGACATTTATTATTCTGTAAAATAAACAAGCTTTAACAAAACAAGAATAAAATAAGATGAAATCTCGGAATAATAAATTAAAATTTTAAAATGTTTGGACCAAATTAATGGTCCCTGCTTGCTCTTGATTTTTATTTCCAAAATAGTGTTTCAATCTCTGTCCATTGACTTTGAACTGGTGTCCATTACGTAAATCTCGAATTGTGACTGCACCATAAGGAAATACGTGAACAACTTCGAACGGTCTAGACCAACGTGAACGTAATTTACCTAGGTGCAATTTAAGTCGAGAATTGAATAATAAAACCTGTTGACATGCAGTAAATTGTTGCTGTAAAATAATCTTGTCATGCCATCGTTTAGTCTTTTTCTTATAAATCTCAGCATTTTCATAATCATTTCTTCGAATCTCCTCTATCTCGGTGATGTCCAACTGCCTTTTCTTTCCAACAACTTTATAGTCCATGTTCACTTGCTTAATTGTCGACATAGCTTTGTGTTCCAGTTCAACTGGCAAGTGACATGCTTTCCCAAAAACCAATTGATAAGGTGACATCCCCAATGGAGTCTTGTATGTTGTCTGTAAAGCCCATAAAGCATCATCTAATCGGGAAGAATAATCTTTTCACGAAGGGTTCACAACCTTCTCAAGAATATTCTTAATTTGTTGATTTGAAACTTCAACTTCTCAATTAGTTTGTGGATGATAAGTAGTGGTCATTCTGTGATTTGACTTCATATCTCTTTAATGCGGCTGCCACTTGGCTGCAATGGAAATGTGTACCCTGATCAGTAATCAAGGCCTTTGGTGTGCCGAAACGGGTGAGTATATGTTTGTGAAAAAATTTGAGCATTGTCCTTGGATCATCCTTTGAGACAGTAATAACCTCCACCCACTTTGAGACATAGTCAACAGCGACTAATATATAAAGATTTCCAAATGAACTTGAAAACAGTCCCATAAAATCCATTCCCCAAACATCGAACAATTCAACTTCCATAATTGGCTGTTGCAACATTTCATTACGTCTGGAAATAGAACCGGTGTGCTGGCATTTATCGCATTGAGTCACAAAATTATGAGCATATTTGAACAATGATGGCCAGTAGAATCCTGCTTGTAGAACTTTAGCAGTAGTTCTTATACCATCAAAATGGCCTCCATAAGGAGCATTATGACAGTGCTTCAAGATTGAAAGCATCTCTTCTTCCAGAACACAACGCCCAATGATGTTATCATTGCATACCTTAAATAAATACGACTCGTTCCAATGATACTTCATTACGTCATGAAGAAATCTTTCTTTTTTATGGCCCTTGATGGGAGCTTACCATACACCAAGTAATCAACCAAATCTGCATACCAAGGAGTTACATCGACAACGAATAACATCTCATCTGGGAATATGTCGACAATTGGAAGTATTTTCTCATCTTTGCTGCCAACTTCCAATCTAGACAAATGATCGGCAACTTAATTCTCTGACCCCTTTCGATCTTTTATTTTGATGCCAAATTCTTGCAACAATAATATCCACCGTATCGGTCTTGGTTTGGCATCTTTTTTTGCAAATAGATATCGCAATGCAAAATGATCAGTGAATACCATAATTTTTGCGCCAACAAGATAAGAGTGAAACTTGTCAAAGGCAAAGACTCGTTCCAATGATACTTCACTATGTCACGAAGAAATCTTTCTTTTTTATGGCCCTTGATGGGAGCTTACCACACACCAAGTAATCAACCAAATCTGCATACCAATGAGTTACATCGACAATGAATAACATCTCATCTGGAAATATGTCGACAACTGGAAGTATTTTCCCATCTTCGCTGCCAACTTCTAATCTAGACAAATGATCGGCAACTTGATTCTCTGACCCCTTTCGATCTTTTATCTTGATGTCAAATTCTTGCAACAATAATATCCACCGTATCGATCTTGGTTTGGCATCTTTTTTTGCAAATAGATATCACAATGCAAAATGATCAATGAATACCGTAATTTTTTCACCGACAAGATAAGAGTGAAACTTGTCAAAGGCAAAGACTACAACCAACAATTCTTTCTCCGTGGTGGTATAATTGAGTTGAGCTTCTATAAGAGTTTTGCTAGCATAATAGATGGTGTAAAATAGTTTTCCCTGTCATTGTCCTAGCACTGCACCCACTGTGACATCACTTGCATTGCACATAACTTCAAAAGGTTTAGACCAATTAGGTGCAACGACAATGGGTTCATTGACCATCTACTTTTTTTAATTGAATAAAGGCATCCAAACATGCCTCATCAAAGAGGAATTTTCGATTTTGTTCCAGCAAGGAGTACAATGGTTTTGCAATTTTTGAAAAATCCCTAATAAATCGTCGATAAAATCCTGCATGTCCAAGAAAGCTACGAATACCTTTCACATTTTTCGGTGAGGGTAATTTCTTGATGATTTCCACCTTAGCTTTATCTACCTGAATACGTTGATTAGAGACGTGATGGCCCAAAAAAATCCCTTCAGTTGCCATAAAATGACATTTTTCCCAATTCAAGAGAAGATGAGTGTCCTCACATCGCTTTAGTACTTTATCCAATTTGTTAGCGCAATATCAAAATTATTCCCATAAATTGAAAAGTCATCCATAAAAACCTCTAAAGAGTCTTCGATCATATTTGAGAATATTGCCATCATACACATTTGATTGTGGCTGGTGCATTGCAAAGACCGAAAGGCACACGATGAAAAGCAAAAGTACCAAAGGGGTAGGTGAAAATTGTTTTCTCCCGATCCTCCGGTGTAATAGCAATTTGGTTGTACCCAAAATAGTCGTATAGGAAACAATAATAAGCTTTTCCAGCAAACCGATCTAACATTTAGTCAATGAAAGGAAGTGGAAAATGATCCTTCCTTGTAACAACATTTAATTTACGATAGTCCATACAAACTCGCCATCCTGTAAGGATAAGTGTATTCGTCCTTATCATTGTGAACCACTGTGATGCCACTCTTTTTCAGGACGCATTGCACTAGACTTACCCACTTGCTATCAAAAATCGAGTAAATAGTTCATGCATCAAGCCTTTTTATGATTTCTTTCTTGACCACTTCCTTCATCTTCTTGTTTATCCTTCTTTACGATTCAATTGGCTGCTGGCCTTCATCTTCTAACTTGATTTTGTACATGTAAAAAGAAGGGGCTAATACCTTGAATTTTCGTAATACTATAGGCAATAGCTTGTTTGAGCTGCTTGAGAATGTGAGTCAATTTATTTTCTTGTGTTTTATCTAGTGTTGTGGAGACAATAACTAGAAGAGTATTGTAATCACCTCAAAAGATGTATTTAAGATGAGGAGGTAGTAGTTTCAATTCCAGAGTGGGAGCTTCTTCAATTGATGGTTTGAAAATTGGAGTGGTTTTGTTGGTTAGGTTTAAGGATTCAATTTGCCATCTATGCTTGACTTCAATAGTACTAGCTTCAACCGTGCTATCACAACTGTCTACGAATTTAGCCTCAGATGTCACTGTAATTTCTTCAGCAAGGACTGTGCTTTGGTTGTTGAATCATTCCTCAATCAAATAATCGAGCATATCGACAATATGACACTCTACTTTATCCTTGTGATGAACAGACTTAAAAACACTAAAGGTAACTTACTCATCATTCAGTCGCATAGTGAGTTCTCATTTATAAACATCAATGAGAGTTCAGCCAAAAATGGTCATCCCAAGATTATGGGAACCTCCTTGTCTGCCTCACAGTCAAGTATGATAAAATCAGCCAGAAAAATGAATTTATCCACATGAACTAAAACATCTTTGATTTGCCTTTCAGGTTTAGCAAAAGATCAACCTGCCAATTGCAATGTCACTGCAGTGGGTTTCACTTGACCAATTCCTAACTTTCTAAAAGTAAATAGTGGCATGAGGTTGATGCTAGCTCCTAAATTGCATAAAGCTTTGCCCAAATATTGATTGCCAATCGAACATGGAATGGTAAAGCTTCCAGGATCTTTCAATTTAGGGGGCAACTTATTTGTCAAGGCAGTTCTACACCTTCTGTGAGTGCCATAGTTTCAACATCAGTGAGCTTTTTCTTTTTGGACAAGAGGTCTTTCATAAATTTCCCATAACTCAGAATTTGGACCAAAGCATCCACTAAAGGAATATTGGTCTGCAGTTGTTTCAGTGTATCTAGAAACTGCTGATACTATTTATCATTTTCATTCCTCTAGAATCTTTGTGGAAAAGGTACAGTTGGAAGTAAACCCGGTTGCGGTGATACTTTTGGTTGCGCCCACAATTTTGGGGGCCGAATATAAGGCATGTGAGCGACAATTGGAGGTACTTCTTTGTCTGGTACATCAACAAGTTCTTCAGAATCAACCGTCCCATCTGGGCTTATGTCAACAATATCTGGGGATGCTACAGTAGAATCAACAATTGGCTCCCCAGTTTGTTTACCACTCCTAAAAGTGATAGCGTTACAATGTCCTTTCCCCCTCGGGCTGGGGTTTTTAGTGTCGCTAAGTAATGAGCCTTGTGGTTGAGTATTTAGATTTAAACAATTTGTCCCAATTGTGTTTGCAATGCTCGAATGGAAGATGAATTTCCTTGAAGAATAACTTCTGTACAAGTAATATGCTCTCGCATTAACACCTCAAGAGCAGTTAATGGGTCAGAAGTAGAAGTTTGTGTATACTGTTGTTGTCGCTGTCCTTGGATATTTTAATTCGTCATCGAAAAATGTTGTGGTTGCATCTGATTTTGATGTAATTGTGTTTGACCTTGTTGTTGATACCTTTGAGGATGCTGACTGTAGTTATGTTGTTGTTGAGTATAATCCCTTATCTTGTATTATAATTGCCATGAGTAGATGCATTCCCATATATGAATGTCACAACATTTTGTCCAACATTCTGAGTTCCCCAAAACTGTTGGTTGTGTGCAGAGTTATTGGATGAGTTACCATAGGAATTGTTATAGATATTACTAACATAATAGGCATTTTTTGTGTGTTGCGAACAATCTTCATAACTATGGTTGTCACCACAAATTTCACAGAAAAAGGTAGGAATATCCAATTGTTGAGAAACTTGTATAGGTGCAACGTCACTCGTCCCTTGCATATTTTTAATCATGTTTGTGAGCGAAGGGACTTGGGCACTTAGCGCGGATATTGCATCCAATTCAATTACTCCTAGAGCAGTCTTTACTTATGCAACTCTAGAAATGGGATATTGATAATCCTTTTGAGCAATTCTCTCAAGAATTCTCACAGCATTATTGTAAGTACAATCCAGCAACGGTCCATTGGCTGAAGCGTCGACAAGATTCCTTGTATGTGAATTCAGACCATTATAAAAAAACTCAATTTGTGTTTCTGGTTGAATGTCGTGCATGGGCGAACGTCGAAGCAAAGACTTATAACGTTCCTATATGGTGTGAAGATTTTCATCATCCAGCTGATAATAAGCAGTGATATCATTTCAAAGAAGAGCATTCATTGTCGACAGGTTAAATCACAAAAAAAAACTGTGTGGTGAGATCATTCCAAGAAGTAATCGATCCAACAGGTAGCCCAAGAAACCAAGTGCAAGCTCTCCCTTGTAAGGAATAGGGAAATAATTACATCCCTAAGGCATCATCAGGAACGCCTTGTTGACTAAAGGAAGCACAGGTCAATAAAAAGGATTTAAGATGCTTTCTCGCATCTTCATGTGGCAGTCCAACATATTGGCCATTGGAGTTCAGCATTTGAAACATCACTGGCTTGAGTTCAAAGTTCCCAGCTTGAATTGCTGGTCTAACAACTTCTGGTTGTAAATCATCCAGAACAGGTACTACACAATCTCATATAGTTCTATTTGGATGTGAGCATTTTGTGGCAACAATGGGTTATGAACATTTTGCCATTGTATAGGAGGTATAGTAGCATTGTCTCATGGTAAATCCATATTTCTTTGTTCTCGAAGTCTTCTCCAAATAGTTCTTTCAATTTTTGGATCAAAGTCAACAAGAAAATTTGAATTGTTTCGACTCATAGAACACCTAAAATGAAATTGAAAAATAGAAAAAAAGAGAAAACAAGTTAGTGAATACTAAATATTGTATAAAGAAAACAAAATACAAAGACACATAAGAACAGAAATAAACATCAAACAAACGCCATCTTCGGCAACGACGCCAAAAACTTGATCGACTGTAAACGTCATAGCAATAATGCGAAAGCGTCACTTTCGATGCAAGTATAATAGACAGATGTGAGTTTGCCAGATATCGATCCCACAGGGATGGTTGTCTTTTGTCTATTAATGTCAATGCCATATCTAGATAGAAACGAGATAAATTGTGAGGATAGTTGTCGAAGCAATTACTCGAAAATAATAAGATAAAGTATGCTATGCATAAACTAGGAAACCCAACATGAATCTTCAGTAGTATACTAAAAACTCACAAGGTATAAAAAATAGGTCATTGTCGACGCAATAAAATTTAATGTATATCCTACCAAATGCCACTCTTTTTTTTTAATCTGGGACTTAACAATGCACATTAACCTCACCTTCTAATGATGGCAATATGGCACTATTAAGAACAAGTGGACTAAATTACTTTAGTCCTTACTCAACCTCCGCCGAAATGCTTATTAGCTCAAACTGTCATTGCACCATCCAGTGTTAGTGACTGCAATAACACTTCCGTGTTTAGAACATTCAAACCCCCATGATTAAACAATAAAAATAAGATTTAATAAGATAAAATTTAACAAAGCTTTCATTGTACTTCCATACAGTAGAAAACATAGAGTAATCACCAGCGTTTTCAAATAAATGAGAAAGAATTGAATGAAGAATACTATTCCTAGGCTACTCGATTGGATCTGCATCAGTCTTCACGTTGGCTCACCTAAATGAGGCTCAAACTGCCATGGCCACAAACTTTAAAATAGGGTAAGAGAATGATGGTCCAACCTAATTTTTTTTTCATTCTTCTCACATTATCCTTTTATGTTTTCCTCAATAGTACAGGTGTCCTTCCCTCAGGATTCTTCGGTCCTTGTTCGTACAAGGTAGTTACACCGGACTGGACAGCTCATGCATGGTTGGCTCTTATCAAACAACTATTAACTACAGTGACAATTCTGGATGCAATCTGAAATTAACTCATGCTGTGACATTAATGTAATAAGATAATAAAATGCAATTTACTAAACTAAACATACTAAAATGTATGCTAAACCAATAAGTAGGGAGAAAACATATGTTCTTTCTAGTACAATCAAGCCTATTGGTTACTCCAAGAGAAATTCGGGTGGTTTTGCCAAGATGGGTTATAAAAATTGGATTATAGTCCTTGCCTACCTTATTTCTGGTTCTAGTTACTCATGTAATACACAGACTTTGGGTTTGATGGGCAATCTTCGAACAAGTTCCCTTCCCCACAATAAACACAAGCTATATTCTCGAATTGGTTAAATGGCTGAAATGCAACATTGTTAAACCCATTAGTAGTAAAATTTTAAGAATTAAAGATATCAAAGATACCTGAGCTGCAAGTAAAGTGAGGGCATCCACTTCATGTACTCTTGCGACTCATCTTGAAGTTTCTCGATTGGTTGGCCACAGATAATTGTTACTAGCAATTCTCTCAATAATTTCATAAGCTGTAATATAAGGGCACGTTTGGTTCGCTGTATTGGATTAGAGGTGTATTGGATTAGAGGTGTATTGGATTAGAGGTGTAATGGAATAGAGGTGTAATAGCAAATCAACTGTTTGGTTGAATGTAATGGAATAGAGGCGTAATAGTAAAACTGTGTTTGGTTGAATGTAATAGAGGTGTAATAGCATAATGGAGAAAACTAAAATGACCAGAATACCCTTAGCATAAATTTGTTTTGGTAAATGATTATTGTTATTGTTATTTAAATTTTAATAAGATTATTTATTATCAAAAATAAATAATTTAATCATATTTAAACATAATTATTATTAAATATATTAAATATATTATAATTAAAATATATAATTTAATAAAATTCTTAATAATTAATATTCTTATATGAATTTACTCAAATCATAATATATGATACTATAAAAGATAATTTGAAATGATTAATATTAAATATATTTTAATTAAAATATATGATTTAATAAATTTTAAAATAATTATAATTAATAAATTATCTTATATGAATTTGTATAATTTAAAATAATTATTATTACATATAATTTAATAAGATATAATTTCATAAAATTATTGATAATAAATTTTCTTATAAAATTTATATAATTTAAAATAATTTATATAATAAATCTATTGTATAACTTTCTCAAAGAGGTTCTTTCATCGTCGGGCATGGGTGTTGAAACCAGATACTTTAAGAAAAATGAATACTCTGACAGGGGTATAAAAAGGGATACTTCAAGCAAAATGAAGAGTCGGAGAAACATAGCTCTGTATATTCTCTCAGTTGCTATATTTTTTGGTTTTCTTACCTTATTCTCTGAATTTTCTTCCTCAATGAGGTTCTTTTTTATTTTTTGATTTTAGCTTTGCCCCTATGGCATGAACCTTGTGATGAATTAAAAAATTAAAGAAATATATAAAAATGGGTAAAATTACAATGAATCATTACTCCAAAGTTATAAACTAGTTATTCTAATATGATATTAAAATGCCAAGAGTGCAAAACAAATAATTTTCCAAGGATACCAGATCAGAAGGGACTTAAAAGGCCAACTAGACAGAGAAATTCAAGCAGATGCATCGCCGTATTTCATCATTGATATGTTGCATTTTGGATCATAATTCAAATTCAACTACAAATTATAGGTTAATGGGTTTGAAGCAGCACCAACAACTGTAGCCATGGGATTCGACAAATTGGGAGCAACAAGAATTGCAGTAGTGGTGTTTGATGGAACTGCAGTTCCTACATTCAAACAAGTTCAGTCAGTTAAGTATCTAGCATTTCAATATGATTCAACAAGCATACAACTATGATAAAGAGGAGTTACTCTTAGCAACTAGGAAAAATATGACATAAAAAGACATCAACTTATTTTTCCCATAAAGCAAAAAAAGAACATCTTAACACCATACATCAATGGCAAGCAAGACCAAGTCATTTTGCCTCTATATTAATGGATTTTCTAGCAGCAATCTGAAACACAACTCCATAAGTTAAGCTATCATAAAGATACAATTATGGCTATAATAGTGGACCTTTATAAACTTTAAAATATAGCAGCCAAGTACATTGAATAATAAACTTGAGCAAAAGGCTGCAGAAGAAAAAAGCAAACTGATTTCTATGATAGAGAAATCAATGCCCGTATTGATAAAGAGAAGGCCAACAACCACAATAATAAAGAGACATTTAAGCCATCTAAGAAAAAACATAAGCATCCATGTTAATCAGATTCACCATTTTGACCATGCAACAACTTATAGAAAGATATAGAAAAAAACGCTTCTGAAAACAACTAAACATGAAAAAATACCTGCATATATCGCACAACAGTACTAGTATAATCAACAGCTCCCCTTTGGGTCAGCCTTCTCATTCTTTTCGCAGCAAATTTGTCACCATGAGCTGAAAGAAGTATTTAATAGAAAAAATAAAAGAATTTTGTCAGAACTAAAATTTAGATAGCCTAACTTTCCAATCATTTCAAAGGAAAACTGTAAACTCAGCAATTTCAAGGATTAAACTGTAGGGGTTTTAAGCATTTTAACCATCTACTTTGAGGCCAAGGAAGTATACAGCAGTAAAATTTTGCAATTTTCTCTCAAGGTCTGCACATATGTTCTATGCTTATAATCATATTTCCTTCTAAAAGTGACAAACAATCCAAACTAGAAACACAGTCTAATTTGAAGTAGAAATCTATTAGACTGTTGTACCAACGACGATTTAGCACCAAAACTTAAGATCATAGTCAAATATGGTTCAATGACAAATATATAATTGCAAAATCATCACATCAATGTCTCCTTTCACATCCTCTTCAACTGTCATTACAATTTCTTCAAACAAGATGTTCCAGAACCAAACATCCATTACTCATCATCATTGGTTTTTCAACAAAAAAAAACATAAACAGATCAATAAAAGTAAATGCATTGAATTTCTCCAGTAAACTGCATCATCATCCCACACGGGAGCAACTTCCTCTTTCTTACACTCCCACAAGAGGGACCCTAAATACTCCCTACAATCTTCAGCACTGTCGATAAAATCACAGAAATTTACTTAAGAGCATGAGTCAAAACACTCTTGAAACTGCTTGTGCTCCATGCAATAAACTATAGCTCAACAAACAACCCAATTTACCTTGTATTATTATCGAAGAAACCGACAGTGATACTCTGATTAGCAACTGCCAATTTGTGTTCAGCAGAAGCTCTGACTTGTTCTTCAACAGTTTGAACCTTATCAAAAAAAATATAATCAAACACAATTCAAGGTAAAACAAAATGGTACGCAACAGAAAACACTACTTAATGATTAGGAACATACTGTTTCAAAACGTAAAACAAGTACATCCTTCTTCTGGCCTAGCCTATGAGCTCTTGCTTGTGCTTCAAATCGAGACAGAGAATAATCGTCGTTTCGCATCCATTCTGAGTTATCAATGCATATCATGGTAGCCTAATTGACCGATTTGAAAATTGAAAACCAAAAAAGAAAAATCAACAAAACCCTTTTGAGTAACGAAAAAAGAAGAAAAAAATACTAAAAAAGAAGAAGGAGATCAAAAGAGGAATCTAAAATTGAATAGCTTACCTCGAGAACCATGGCTAAAAAACCGACAAAAAACACAGAATAGAAATGTTAAAAAGAATGGAAAAATCAAAGAAAAAACGCTTCACTCTTTCTTCAATGGATTAAGCTAGAATTTCCAATTTTGTGAATATATTGAAGAGAAAAAGAGAGGGTTTTGGTGTGCGGAGCAGATAGTGTTGGGAGGAAATGGGGAAGGGAAATTTGATGCCGAGACGAGAAGAAACGATGACGACAGATTAATCAACGGAATCAGTGGGAAATGGGAGGAGAAAATGATTAGGACGGAAGAGGAGAGGGTCGGGTAGGGAGGGAGGGTAAAACAGAGAGATGGGGAGGGAGGCCGGGCGTAATGGCTAATACAACGATTTGGGAACGGATTGTAAAACACGGGAATTTGGGGATTGTAAAGTGAGGGCATCCACTTCATGTACTCTTGCGACTCATCTTGAAGTTTCTCGATTGGTTGGCCACAGATAATTGTTACTAGCAATTCTCTCAATAATTTCATAAGCTGTAATATAAGACTTAGAAAGAAGAGCACCATTGGTAGAAACGTCTACTACCATCCTCGTATGAGCATTGAGACCGTTATAGAAAGCCTCTAATTGGATGCAATGCGAGATTCCATGATGAGGGCATTTTCATAATAATTCTTTAAATCTTTACCATGTCTCATACAAAGACTTGTCATCCATCTGTTGGAAAGTAGTGATCTCATACAAGGACTTGTCATCCATCTGTTGGACTTGTCTCAAACATGCTTGAGCTCTATCCCTCAATAAATATGGGAATAGCTTTAATCTTAGTGCATCTTCGGGTATTCCAACTAACTTGAAGGAATCACTCACCTCCATAAACAATCTAAGGTGAAGTTGAGGATTTTTAGTAGGCATTCCACTAAATTGACCCACTGTCTGAATCATCTGGAACATAATTAGCTTCAACTTGAATTGTTGTGCCTCAATTTTGGGTCTCCTAATACCTGAATTAAGCTCATGAAATAATGGCATAGCATATTGTCTTAGAGCTCTATCCCTGTCATCAACAATAAGGATAGGATTTTGAGCATGATTCATTCAATTTCCTTGGTTTTGATTTTTGAAATTCATCTCTTTAGTCCTTCTCTAAGCTACTTGTCTTCTCCTTTGTCTAAAAGTCCTTTCTATTTTAGAATCTATGGGGAGTAAGTCAATAATTCGATCAATACTCATAACACCTGAAACAATCACAGAAAAAAATTAAATTAAAATTAAACAGAAAAATAGCCCAAAATGCAAAATTAACAATTTCACAAATAATGTCTTTTTTAAAACAGTCCCCGAAAACTGCGCAAAAAACTTGGAATGATGGAAATATGCAAGTGTACACAATCACAACAAGTAATAAAGTGACAGGTTTGTCAAGTTATTGTACCCATAGGGACTGTGTAAGGAAATATTTATGAAATGTAAAATTAATCAATTTGGTGATGAAAAATATGTTGTTTTGAAGAGGTGAAATAAAAATATAAAAAGAAATTAAATAAGTGATTAACTAAGAAAATAAAAATTCCAAATGCATGATTTCTAAAAAAATGGTTTTCATCAATATGACATAAATGTATTAGATCAATTTCTTTCTTTAACTTAGAATTATCAAAACTATGTTTATGTTGTTACGAATAATTTCATGGCAACTTGGTCTTTTGTTAACTAATGCACATACATACTTACTAAATCAATGAATCTCTTACACATATTTCTATGTGAATTCAAACAATTAATCAATTTTCATAACCAAGTATAAGATAAAGTGAGGTAACAATATATTCCTATATTGAAACAATTTAATCACTAAGATAAAGTTCTGCAAGGCTAAAGTATTGTTTAATACCATCACTAATTTAACCCTCAACTACCTTAGAAGATTAAATATGCACCAATTAAATATTGTGCCAATTAATTATAATTTCAATTTGATTAATAATTAATTCTTTCGTTAACTTACAATTAAAATGCAAGCATAACATAAGCATGATTTTATTTAATTGAACAAACTACCAAGGCCTATAACAAAACAAACATGATTTTAGCAAATTAAGTGGACAAAATGCAATTAATCTAACACAAATGAAATTTAAGCCATTTTAATTAATTTAAGAACATAAACTCAACAAGTATTCATATTCATGATCACAACATAAACTAAAAAAAAAAGATTAAGAGAAGGGAACTAGAAAACAAATCCTGGTGATGTTCCAAAGCCAAACTAGTGCACTTCTCTTCTTTGCTTGTTCCATCGATCCAAGGCCTTCACGAATACTTGGTTGCTGTTAGTCCAAGGGGTGTGCAAGGGAAAGGAAGACAAAAAATGGGAAAACAAAGAAAATGAAAGAGAGAAGTGAGTGAAAAGATGTGTGAATGAAGAAAGGTGTGTGAGTTGATGAAAAATGAAGAGGTTAGGATAGGAATTTATAGTGGAAGATGGCAGTATGCATTAGCTAAAAATACCACCAAATTCTGTTTTTTAGTGGTGACAGAATAGTGGTTTCGAGACCACAAATTTCCATCGTTTCAACCCGTAAAGATTATTTATAGAATATTTACAGAGTCATTAGAGTCGTATTAATTTTTGGTTCAGAAATTTTAATGTTTAGATAGCTAATTAAAGAAAAAGGATTAAATTGTAAAAGGTGAAAATTTTAGTAATTAATGCACTTAGATGATCAAATAGCTTAATTACTAAATGAGGAAGGACCTAGGAAATAATTAAACCCAATTATTATTGTTGGATGACAATTGGAATGAAAATAATAAAATGACATGTTTTAATGGAAAAATGGTAATTAACACAAAAATTAAAACAAAATAATTAGAAAAAGATAGCATCTTCTTTTTCATTTTGTTTTCTTTGTTGGCTGAAAACACCAAAGCAGAGAATCTTTAACATTCGGCTAGTTTAAGTTTTGCATGGGAAAGTTTTGAGTCTCATTTTTAATAAATTTTATGTTTTTGAGATCGTTACCACTAGGTCCAGCTAGACCGCATTTTTTTAATCTGTTAAAAATTTTAGAAGTTTCCATCGATGAATCTTCGTTGTTTTCTATGATAATTATATGTTTTAAGTTTTGATTGTGGTATTTGGATGTTTTATGAAGTAATTTTAATTAGTTTTTTATTTGAAGAATAAATTATTAAAATGTTAAAATTACATGGTTAATTGGTGAATAAGAGGTTTTTTACTATTTAGAAGTCTTGAACATTCGGCTAGTATGTTGAGTTTTTAGAAATGGTTAATTTGATGATTTTCGGGATAAGGGACTAAATTGCATAAATTTTAAAAGTTAGGGTAATTGTGTAAATTTTGATAACAAAAGGGTATAAATTGTAGAATAAATAGGAATATGAAATGTAAGCTAATAATTGAGAATTTTTACATTTTAGATCAACACACTGTTGACTTATGTGGAAAAGAGAAAATTTTGAAATAATCTCTAAACTTCTACAACTATTACAATTCAATCCAGGTAAGTTCGTTCGGTTTATAATTTAATATCTATATGAATTGTATGATGATATAATATGAAATAGTGGATATTAATTATTCTATTGATGATGTAAAGCTAATTGGGAAAAAGTTATTGAATTTCGATACTTGGACCGGATGGACGTGAGATAGAGTACAATAGAATGACGATGTGTTATGCGGGGATTGGAGTGGAGATTGATGTGGTCTGCTTTATATATTTTTCCTGAGTGTATCGAAGTTCAGCATTTATTGCGAACCCTCGTGTTATACTATCCTGTTTTGGCTTGTTATGGGGGCGGATGTATAGCCTGCTGGCTAGATACTTAGTGCTGAGGTGTGTTATCGGTCGGGTTTAGCTCTTATGAGCGTTTGGCGTGTTATTGGTTGGGTTAGCTCTTATGAGCGTTTGGCGTGTTTCGGTTGGACTACTTGTGTACTCATATTTGTAAGTCATTCATCATGTCGTAATTTAGTGTGTATAACTTGTTTAATGACTTTGAATGGCATGACATGTACTTGACACCTTGAATTGACTCCATTATGGACATGTACATTTTCCCGAAGGTTATTATTTGAGATTTAAATTGATATATGGAATTCACCATTATGCAATTGTGGGTGAGAGGAAACATGTGTTGTTGAATCATATTTGATTTGATTCTTATATTTACTTTGATAAGATTTATTGTTACTGTCTGTCAAACTTACTAAGTTTCAAAAAGCTTACTTGTATTAATTTATGTTTCTTGTAGATACTTTTGAAGGTTGGACGATCGGATGAGTACTCGAGTCACACTATCCATCCATTTTTGGTAGCTTTTGAATGTTTGTTTGGACTATATGGCATGTAATAAGCTTGTTTTTTCCTTGCCTTTGTTTTAGTATGTAAATATATAAAGAGTGAGCCTAAGTGTAAGAAGATAACTTATTGTGATAGATGTGAATGATGGAAGATATCTTTGGTACAAGCTTTTAGCATATGTTTGACTAATAGAATATATTGATTTGTTGTGAATTCAGGTGCCTATGATAGAAATATTGGTTAGAAGTTTAAGTTGTGTGAATTGGCATGTTTTGGTTGATGATTTATATTGCGGTATAAGAGTGTACTTGTCGTACCATTAAGGGTACATTGGTTAGGCACTTAGGATGGTTGAATTAGCATGATTTGAGCTTGTTTAATGGCATTTTGAATAGGTTTAATGGCTGGTAAATAGATTAGTTAGTGTCTAAGAAATCTTGAAATGGTAAACTTGATTTTTAAGGTTCATTTAGGTGCACACGGCCTGGGACAGAGGGTTGCCACACGGCCGTGTGCCACAGTCTGTCTGAGACACGGTCGTGTGTATTAAGTTAGTGTGTTACACGGCTTAGCAAATGACCTGCGACACAGACATGTGTCACAAGTCAGAGAATTACACGGTTTGGAACACGGCCGTGTGATCCAACTCACTGAGTTACATAGGCAAAGACACGGGCTGGGACACGACTGTGTGTGCCAACTTCGAAAGTCACACGGCCTAGCCACACGACCATGTGTCCCCTGTTTTTTAAATTTTTCATATTTTCTTGAAATATCTTGATTTGTTTTAAATTTGTCCCTGAGGGTTTTAATATTAATTCTTTTGTCCTTGAAGCTCGTTTTAAACCTCGTAAATGTAAGTTATTATTGTAATTCAATTACTTTATGGTATTTGAGAAATTATATTGAAATGATCATGATTTTACTTGTTTATTTCTGAAAACTTGCTGTAGTATTCCCGTAACCCTATTCTAATGACGGATATGGGTTAGGGGTGTTACATTTAGTGGTATCAAAGCTACCGTTTAGTTGGTTCTCGGACTGAATGTAGTGTGTGTAATGTTTAGAATTACATGTCATATAAACCTATGATAGTGTGACATGTTTGATATGATCTAACCTTTGTTTTTTCATATAGATTGTAAAGATCTCAATCGAATTTGATCGTGCTGACACTGATGAGGTTAATAGTAATATACCGACCACAGGACAACAGACGAGTAGTAATATTCCAATTCCACAAGTATCTAAAAATGAACTTAAAAACATATTCTTCGGGTTTATGAACCAGTGGTTTAATGAATTTATGCAAATGAATATTGCGGCTCAACAACCTCGACCCCTTGTCATACCTCTTGTTGCACCCCCACCTCCTTCTATGATTGAATCTAATCCACGTATACCAATTGAAAAGCTTAGAAAGTGTGGTGCTGAGGAATTCCGAGGTAGGTCGGAAGATGATCCAATTAAATTTGAGTATTGGCTTCATAACATTTTGTGACTTTTTGAAGAAATAACTTGGCCTTCTGATGATTTTCTTAAATGTGACGTTTCACTGTTAAAAGAAGAAGCATATAGTTGGTGGACTACGTTGACCGTTGTGGTACTGAGAGAAAATTTTTTGGGATTTCTTTCAGACTGAGTTCAAAAAGAAATATGTCGGTAAACGATATCTGGACAAAAAGAAGAGAGAATTTCTTTAATTACAGCAAGTAAATAAATCAGTGGCTAAATACGGGAGAGATTTTGTGTATCTCGGTAAATATGCTCGAGAAATTGTGCCTACTGAAGAAGAAATGTGCATCCAATTTGAAGATGGCCTAAATGATGATTGGAGGTAATAAAATCTAAGAATTTTTAGTTCTATCTGATCGTGCATAGAAAATGGAAGAAGTGTACAACCGCAAAATACAAAGAGATAGACAGATTTGAGAATTTAACAAGAGAGGCTTATCTAAGTCATTTTCTTTGCCACCAACGAATAAGACTAGGGAAGACTTTAGTCGAGCTACTTCAGAATTTGAGCATCTGTACAAAAATAAATCAATTCAACATGATTTTAAATCTCCTACAAAGCTAGTTGATAGTATGGGAAGTGTACGGAACGCTCCGTAGCCCAATTGTAAACATTTGGAAAATTTCATACTGGTGATTGAAGAACTAAATTAGGGGTATGTTATAGATGCGAATCTACTGATCATTTTCTACGAAATTGTCCGAGGCAGTTGAAGGAAAGTGAAGAACAGAATGAAAAGCAAACGTCTACATCATAGAAAGATAGACGTCTGGGCAAGAACAACACTACTGGGACCCCTCGTATGGGAGCAGAAGATACAGTTTTCCAATTAGAGACGAGAGCACCTGCTCGAACATATGCCATCTGATCCAGAGAGGAAGCTACTACACCAGATGTGATTGCTAGTGCATTTTATCTCTTTGATGTTATTGTATATGCACTGATTAACCCTGGGCCAACTCATTCTTATATTTGCAGTGTATTAGTAACAAAAAACAAACTACCTGTTGAATTAACTTAATATGATATTCAAGTTACTAATTTACTGGGTCAGAGTGTGATAGTTAACTTAGTTTGTCGTAAATGTCCACTAAAAATTAAAGGCTATAAATTCCCTACTGATTTGATATTATTACCCTTTCGAGAATTTGATGTTATTTGGGCATGGGTTGGTTATCACTACATGATGCTATGATAAATTCTAGATAGAAACGGGTTGATTGGAAATGTCAGACAGGAGAAATGATTTCAGTTGAATTTGACAGGCCGAACAGTATTGCTAGAATCATTTCAGTTGTTTCTGCATAGAGGTTGATATGTAAAGGTAGTGAGGCATTTCTAGCATATATCTTGATACCCGAGATTTAAAATTGAAGTTAGATCCGCTATCAGTCGTTAATGAGGTTACTGATGTATTTCCTGAAGAGTTACCGCGCTTGCCCCTGACCATGAAGTTGAGTTTGTTATTGATTTGGTTCCTGAAACTGCACTGATATCAATATCACCATATCGTATGGCACCAGCTGAGTTAAAATAGTGGAAAGCATAGTTGCAAGAATTATTAGATAGAGGGTTTATTCGACCGAGCGTATCTCCTTGGGGTGCACCTGTGCTATTTGTGAAAAAGAAAGACGGCTCCTTAATATTGTGTATTGACTACAGACAGTTGAATAAAGTCAAAAAAAGAATAAGCATCTCTTTACATATATTGACAATTTTTTTGATAAATTAAAAGGTGTCATAGTGTTCTCGAAGATAGACTTCAGATCTAGGTATTATCAGTTGTGAATGAAAGATTGTGATGTGCCAAAGACTACTTTCAGAACTCGTTACGGTCACTATAAGTTTCTAGTAATGCCATTTGGATTAACAAATGCTCTTTCTGCTTTTATGGATCTAATGAAATGAGTTTTTCAGCCTCATTTGGATAGATTTATGGTTGTGTTTATTGATGATATATTGATCTATTCTAAAATAGAATCTGAACATGCTCAACACTTGAGAATCGTGTTACAAATTTTACGAGAAAATTAGTTGTATGCAAAGTTTAGTAAATATGAATTTTGGCATCGTAAGGTTAGATTTCTAGGACATATAGTATCAGCTAATAGGATTCGAGTCGATCCAAGAAAAGTTTTTGCTATAATGAGTTGGAAAACTCCAAAAAATGTTTCTCAAGTGCGAAGCTTTTTGGGTTTAGCAGTTTACTACCGTCGTTTTGTTAAAAACTTCTTGATCATTGCTTCACCTATGACCAGGTTATTATAGAAAAACATCAAATTTCATTGGTCTAATAAATGTCAACAGAGTTTCGATCAACTGAAAAGCATGTTAACAGACGTTCCAGTATTGAGTCAGTCTGACTCTGGGACAGAATATATTGTTTACAGTGATGCGTCTCTCAATGGTTTGGGTTGCGTGTTGATGTAGACAGGGAAAGTAGTGGTTTTTGCTTCTCAATTGTTAAAGCCACATGAAAGAAATCATCTGACTCACGATCTCGAATTGGCTACGATTATCTTCAGTTTGAAGATATGGTGGCATCATTTATACAGTGAGAAATGTCATGAGCATATTGGTCAGAAAAGTTTAAAGTATTTAAAGACGCAGAAGGAATTGAATCTGAGACAGCGACGTTGGTTAGAGCTACTAAAAGATTATGATCTGGTTATTGATTATCATCCGAGTAATACTAATATGGTTGCGGATGCACTTAGTCGAAAATCTTCACTGTTTGCACTTCAAGTGGTTTTAGCTCTGAATGATGATGGTTTTGTACTAGCAAAGCTGAGGACTAAACCCTTATTTCTTCAACGAATTCGGAAGTTACAAAATAACGATCCAAAGTTCATAATGAAACAAAATTTGGTCCAGGGTAATTTGGCTACCGAATACAATATTGCTGATGATGGTACATTGTATTACAACGATAGAATTTATGTTCTGAATAATCTAGATTTTAAACGTGATATTCTATCAGAGGCTCACAGTAGTACATATTCCATTCATTCTGGTAGCAGAAAAATGTATTTTATGATTTGAAATAGTTGTACTGGTGACCAAGTATGAAACATGAGATTTGTGAATTTGTAGCTAAATGTTTGATTTGTCAGCAAGTAAAAGCAGAGCATCAGGTACCATCAGAATTATTATAGCCTATTATGATTCCTGAGTGGAAGTGAGACCGAATCACGATGGATTTCGTATATGGTTTTCCTATAACTCTAAAAAAGAAAGATTTGATCTGGGTGATTATTGACAGATTGACTAATTTGTCACACTTAATTCCAGTCAAAACAAATAACTCACTTGAGAGATTAGCAAAATTATATGTGTCTAAGATTATTAGGTTACATGGAGTTCCGACATCTATTATTTCTGGTCGTGATCTGAGGTTTACATCAAGATTTTGGAGTAAACTACACGAGGCTTTGGGAACTAAACTTAATTTCAGTACAACATTTATCCTCGGACTGATAGGAAATTAGAACGAGAAATATAGATTCTGGAAGACATGCTACGATGTTGTATACTCGAGTTCAAGGGTAGTTGGGAAAAATATCTACCGTTACTTGAATTCGCTTATAATAACAGTTATCAGTCCAATAGTAAAATGGCACCATTTGAAGCTTTATATGGAAGAAAGTGTAAAACACAGTTGTATTAGTCTGAATTGAGTGAATCCAAAATGGTGGGGATTGATTTGATCCGAGAAACCAAAGATAAGGTTCAAATTATTCGAGATTATTTGAAAGCTACATCTGATCATCAGAAATCATACGCGAATTTGAGAAGAAAAGTTATAGAATTTGCTATTGGCGATCGAGTATTTTTAAAATTTCTCAGTGAAAGAAAGTACTACGATTTGGAAGGAAAGAAAAGCTGAGTCTAATATTTATCAGGCCGTACTAGATTATTGAAAGAATCGGTCATGTAGCTTACAGATTAGCTTTACCTTTTGAACTTGAGAAAATTCACAACGTGTTCCACGTTTCAATGTTAAGACGATACAAGTCTGATCCTTTACACGTGATTCCTCATGGTGAAATTGAATTACAGCCAGATTTAACGTATTTTTAAGAACTGGTGAAAATTTTGGGTCGAAAAGTCAAAGAACTTTAGAATAAACGAATACTATTAGTAAAAATCTTATGGCATCAACATGGTACTGAAGAAGCTACCTAGGAAACTGAGGAATTGATGAAACTACAATATCCAAATTTATTCTCAGGTAACAAATTTGAGGACGAAATTTCCTAAGGGGGAAGAGTTGTAACATCCCGTTTTTTAATGGTGACAGAACAGTGGTTTTGGAACCACAAATTTCTGTCATGTCGACCCGTAAATATTATTTCTAGAATATTTACGGAGTCATTAGAGTCATATTAATTTTTTGTTAAGAAATTTTAACGTTTAGATAACTAATTAAAGAAAAATGACTAAATTGTAAAATGTGCAAAACTTAGTAATTAATGATTTAGATGATCAAATAGCTTAATTACTAAATGAGCAAGGACCTAGGTAGCAATTAAACCTAGTTATTATTGTTGGATGACAATTGGAATGAAAATAATAAAATGACATGTTTTATTGGCAAAATGGTAATTAACAAAAAAATTAAAACAAAATAATTAGAAAAAGATAGCTTCTTCTTCACTTTGTTTTCTTTGTTGGCCAAAAACACCAAAGGAGAGAAGCTTTAACATTTGGCTGGTTTGAGCTTTGCATGGGTAAGTTTTGAGTCTTGTTTTTAATGAATTTTATATTTTTGAGATCGTTACAACTAGGTCCAACTAGGCCGTACCTTCGTTTTTTAATCTGTTAAAAGTTTTGGAAGTTTCCATTGATGAATCTTGGTTGTTCTTTATGATAATTATGTGTTTTAAGTTTTGATTATGGTATTTCGACGTTTTATGATGTAATTTTTGTTAGTTTTTGACTTAAGGAATAAATTGTTAAATTATTAAAATTACATGGTTAATTGGTGAATAAGAGGTGTTTTGTGGACTATTTAGAAGTCTTGAATATTTGGCTGGTATGCTAAGTTTTTAGAAATGATTAATTTGATGATTTTTGGGCCAAGGGACTAAATTTCATAAATTATAAAAGTTAAGGGTAATTGTGTAAATTTCAATAATAAAAGGGTATAAATTGCAGAATAAATTGGAATATGAAATGTAAGCTAATAATTGAGAATTTTTTACATTTCAGATCAAGACCCTGTTGACATACGTGGAAAAGGGAGAATTTTGAAATAGTCCCTGAAGTTCTACAACTATTAGAATTTAGTCGAGGTAAGTTCATTCGGCTTATAATTTAATATTTATATGAATTGTATGATGATATAATATGAAATAGTGGATATTAATTGCTCTATTGATGATGTAAAGTTAATTGGGAAAAAGTTATTGAATTTCGATACTTGGGCCGGATGGACGTGAGATAGAGTCTATTTCTTCAACAATAGCTATATCCTCAGAATCTATTTCTTCAACAATATCTGCAATTGTTTGAGCATCTTTCCCAGTGGCTCGATCTTTTGCATATACGGAAGTAAGTTGGTCATAATAAGGGAAACTACGATGTCTAAATTGACCGGTTTCTTTATGATTATAAAAAGAAAGAAATAATCCACATTAGATATAAGTTTGGTCAAAATAAGATAATAAAGACAAGAAATAATTGTCACACTTATATATGAGTTCCACATAGCATCTTCAACAACAACCATTTGCCTATGCTCATTCCAACCAAAGCAACTATTGTCTTTTCCACTGAGCATGTCGTAAACGATTGCCCCATCCCTTTTCAATGTCCTAATCCTCGATTCAAGCTTAGGTTTAGCCTTCAACATAGTATGAGGTAAAACTTTTTCTAACATTCTTTCCAACTTATTTAAATAGCTGGCCTTGAATCCCATATCTGCGTTATAGGTTCCAACATTGTACAAGTCGACTATACAGGCAACCAACGTAACATCTTCTTCTGCAACCCATTTCCTTTCGAGTCCTCAAGAATTTTGGGAAGAAGTAGTTGATTGTAAAAAAATTTACATGATTATCTTAAGAAAAAACACAAATTAAAATTAGGTTCGATATTATGAATCAAAATGTTGACACTTTATAAAATTATAACACATGACGAATCAAAAGAAACCAAATTAAAGTTGTAATTCAAGAAGTCCATTACAATACATAAAGATAATTCAAACAACACTAAATTTTCATAAACTAGATATATGAAATAACATAAACAAATTAACCTTCTACCATATTTTAATAAACCTAACTAATTTCTAGATGCTTGCCATTCATAGAACATTTGATTGTCTAGCTTCATCCTCCAAGTAGCCCATGTATCTGATGGATGAATATTTACGATATTCGGTTCATCGTCATCTATCACATTCTAGGTAATCCTTCTCCCAACTCCTCCTCAATAAAATCAAGACTCATACAGGTTCAAATAAAATTATGGAGCAAACAATATCCAATAATGATTCTATTGTGCACCCTCACAGGATAAAATGATGGACTCCTAAGTATTCCCCATCTAAGTTTTAATAACTCAAAGCATGTTTCAATAACATTGTGTGCTGAAACATGTTTCATATTGAAAAATTCTTCTGGAGTACTTGGCTAGTAACCTGGACGCCACTCATTCATATGGTATCTTTGTCCTTTAAAAGGCACAAGAAATCCCTCACAGTTTGTGTAACCAACATCAATTAGATAATAACTATAACACCCCAAAATTTTAGTTTTTGAATTGTGTGAATTTGTCAAGTGAATTAATTTGGTTTAGTGGTTAAGTGATTTTCTTATGTGTGAGAGGTTCTGGGCTCGAATCCTTTGCCTTGTATTTTTGTTAATTTTTTCAAAACCCCTAACTTTGAGTATCAGGTTTAAAAAAAACTATTTGTGCGCATCTGTTGACAAGAATGAGCTTGCTGGTTTTGTAACACCTATAACCTGAACCCATCGCCAGAACAGGGTTAAAAGATTATTACCATGGATTTCAAAACAAATAACAAACATTTTACATCATACAGTTTTCATATCAGAAATCAATCATAAAGTCCCTTATAAGAGCCTTCGAGGCCCAAAATATGCACTAGAAACAAGTCGAGACTAAACCGAGTACTTAGAGAATTTTTCGCAAAATCTTAACATTTTTCCAAGGTGCAAGGGACACACGCACGCCTGTGTCCCAAGCCGTGTGGACAATCGAAATAAGGACACACAACTTTTTCCCAGCCCATGCTTAAATTAGGGTGGTTACTGACTTGGGTCACATGGCCAAGCCACACACCCGTGTGCTGGGCCGTGTGAACATTTTAAATTACATTAATTAGGTGCAGTGGCCAAATAGCCAAGTCACACGCCCGTGTGCCAGGCCGTGTGCCACACATGACTAAGACACACACCCGTGTCTCTGCCTGTGTGAAAATATCTGAGCATTCTGTTTTGCAATTTTAAAGATGCAGGAGACACACAGCCGAACCACACGCCCATGGGCATGACACACGGCTTAGACACACGCCCGTGTCTCTGCCCGTGTGGACAAAATAAGGTCATTTCCAATCCTTTATTCTCACCCAAACTTGTCTTCCACCTACATTAACATTTCAACAAATTCCCAATCCAATATAAATGATTCAAATCAAGCCAAAATAATTTTTATGTAAGACATATCAACACATATGTTCAAGTATCTATACTTACCAAAATACCATATGTACATATAGGCATGTTCTATCAATTTTACTATTATAACCAATATGCCTATATGATTTTCATTAATCATCCATTTGAAACACACAATAAGCATATTAAGACCATTCTATATATCAAAACATACCATTTACAAGCCATACCAATGGCTAATTCCAACCAAACACATATATGCCATTATACTTAAAAGAAATTTTGCTATTTATACCAAAACAAGCTAAGGATAGTGTGATGTAGCACTGACCAACTTCTGACCTTTACGATCCTCCGAGTATTATAAAATAGAGGAAATAAAATAGAGTAAGTAATTAATGCTTAGTAAGTTCATATAACGGAAATTATCTTTCCATTCATTTGCATTTACGGTAAGCATACAAACACATTCCAAACAACTTTTAATCGGGAAGTTTAAGCGAGCCATATCGGGAAGCTCCGAAGAGCCATTAATCAGGAAGCTCATAAAGAGCTTTTAATCGGGAAGCTCACGGAAAGCTATATAACGGGACGCTCATAAGAGCTATGGTGTGTCTACAACATATGCAGAGTCAAAACCAATCAGGATGCTCTGAAGAGCTATTTATGGAAAGCTCGCAAGAACCATATAACAGAAAACTTGAAAGGGCTTATAACGGGACGCTCTTTCGAGCTGTGGCGTGTCCCCGGCACATGCAGGACCACAACCAATACGAGAAATCCTATATCCATCGAATTTGATTTATTCAAACGGGACTTAATACTTGTTGGTCATCGTCAGATATGTGATTAATTTTATATACATGGAAATAATACAATCGCTTACATACAATTCAATTAACACATATAAATTCTCAAATTAGTTACATGACTTGACTCGATAATGTTCGTGTTCGTAGAATACTATTCCGATACTTTTTGTTTTCCCCGGTCCAATTTTGAACTAGGTCTATCCGGATCTATACGAATAAATGTAACTCAATTTAATAAAATTCACATTCAATTCCATCCAATTCACATCTTAGGCTAAATTACCATTTTGACACTATACTTTTGATTAATTGTGATTTCGTCCCTAGGCTCAGACAATGAATTCATACAATCTAATCCTTATTCCAAGCCTAGCCGATTTTAGATATAACATTTACAACCCATGTATTTCACAAAAATCATAATTTTTCCATCAATTTTACATCTTTTCAATTTAGTCCCTAAATCATAATTTCATCAAAATTTACTTTGCAAAAGTTATTTACCTATCAAAAACCTTTCATTTTCTACCATAAATTTCATAATTCATGCATACTCATTCATGGAAAAACCCTAGTACTTTGATCTCTTTACAAATTAATCCCCGAGATAGTTAGATTAAGCTATTACGATATCGGAAATGTAAAAATCATGAAAAACGGGCAAGGATACATACCCAATTAAGCCAAAAAAGTTTGCTTGAACTCTCTTCTCTTAGCTAGGGTTCCCATGGATTTAATTTTGAGAAAGATGATGAAAATTATGATATTTTCTTATTTTATTAATTTATCACCTTTTCATCTTTTTCTTTCCAATTTAGTACTGTTCTTTATTAGATTTTCCATGGATGAATCATCACACTTATCTACTAACTCCACTTAATGGTCTAATTTCCATATAAAGACCTCAAATTTTGAATTCCATAGCTATTTGATACTTTTAGCTAGTAGATCTCAACTTTTGCATTTTATGCAATTTGGTCTTTTTTATCGGATTAGACATAAAATTAGTAAAATTTCTTTACGAAATTTTCATGAAATATTTCAATCATAATGCAGATCATAAAATAATATTAAAATAAATTTTCTTTCAGACTCAGATTTGTGGTCCCAAAACTACTATTCCGATTTCACTGAAAATAGGCTGTTACAACTCTCCCCCTTAAGAATTTTCGTCCACGAAAATCTTACCAGTAAAGAGGTTCGGATATTGCTTTCTCATACTTTTATCTAGTTCCCAGGTAGCTTCTTCTATACCGTGTCATTGCCAAAGAACTTTTACTGGAGCTACCTTTTTATTTCTTAATTATTTAGTCTCACGTGTCAGAATTCTGACTAGTTCCTCACTGTAAGTCATATTAGGCTGAATCTCAACCTCTGTCGGAGAGATAACATGTGAAGGGTTTGATCGATATTGCCGTAACATGGACAGATGAAAAACATTATGAATTCTGTGAAGCTGTGGTAGTAATGCCAATCGGTACGCAACAGGTCTTATTCTTTCAGTGATCTCATATGTCCCGATAAATCGTGGACTCAATTTTCCTTTACGTCTAAACCGAAGAACTTTCTTCCAAGGTGACACTTTCAAAAATACTTTGTCACCAACTTGGAACTCTATCTCTTTACGTTTTAAATTCGCATAGGATTTCTAACGGTCAAAATCTGCGTTCAAACTGTCTCTGATCACTTTCAGTTTTTCTTCAGTCTCACAGATTAGATCAACTCCATGTATCTTTTTCAGTCTGAGCTCAGTCTAATACAATGGAGTTCTACATTTACGACCATACAAAGCTTCATACGGTGCCATTTTAATGCTGGACTAATATCTATTATTATATGTGAATTCAACTAAAGGTAGATACTTTTCCCAATTGCCTTCAAATTCTAAAACACAACACCGAAGCATATCTTCTAAAATCAGTATTGCACATTCAGACTGACCATCCGTTTGAGGATGAAATGCGGTACTAAAATGTAATTACGTACCCAGAGCTTCTTGCAACATGTTCCAGAATCAGGATGTGAACCAGGGATCTCTATCAAAAATAATGGAGACCAGCACTCTATGTAATCTGTCAATCTCAAAAACATATAGTTCTGCTAATCTGTCCAGGGAGAAATCCATATGTACCGGAATAAAGTGTGTAGAATTTGTCAAACGATCAACGATTACCTAAATGGCATATTTCGTTCTCGGAGATAGAGGCAATCCCGATACAAAGTCCATAGTAATTCTTTCCCATTTCCATTCCGGTATCGTGACTGGTTATAATAATCCTAAAGGTACCTGATGTTCAGCTTTAACTTGTTGACATACTAAACATCTAGATACAAAGTTAGAAATGTCATGTTTCATTCCCGACCACCAGTACATCTGTTTCAGATCATTATAAATTTTATTACTCCCTGGATGCACAGATATAGTACCACTGTGAGCTTCGTGCAAAATCTTCTGTACAAGCTCTGAATTCTTCAGAACACAAACTCTGCCTCTGAATAATAGACAGTCATTAGGTCCAATCTAAAATTCTAAATTAGAATTCAATTCACATTGTACTCGTTTAGCTTGCAATTCATTATCACTTTTCTGAACTTCACAAATCTGCTATAGAAACATCGGCTTAGCTTTTAATTCAGCTGATGACATTCGAGTATTCATTGCTCGCAAGGCAAACAGAGAATTTCTACTCAAAGCATCAGCAACTACATTTTCCTTTCCCGGATGATAATCAATTACCAAATCATAATCTTTCAGTAGCTTAAGCCACCTGCGCCGTCTCAGATTTAAATCTTTCTGCGGCATCAGATATTTTAAGCTTTTATGATCAGTGAATATGTGACATTTTTCACCAAACAAGTAGTGTCGCCAGATTTTCAATGCAAATACAATAGCTGCCAATTCTAAATCATGTATCGGGTAATTCTTTCCATGTGGTTTTAGTTGTCTAAAAGCATAGGCTACTACCTTAACTTCTTGCATTAAGACACGGCCTAAACCATTCAATGTTGCATCAGTCTAAACCACAAATTCCTTACCCAATTCAGGCTGGACTAGAACTAGTGCTTCAGTTAACAGGGCTTTTAACCGGTCAAAAATTTGCTAACACTTATCAGGCCATTCAAATTTCACATCTTTTTCCAACCAGATCATCGGAGAAGCTATCATCAAAAATCCTTTTACAAACCTCCGATAATAACCGACTAATCCTATAAAACTTCTAATTTCAGACACATTTTTCGATGGCTTCCAATTAAAAATAGCTAAAATTTTACTCAGATCCATTCTGATGCCTTCAGACGACACTATATGTCCCAGAAAACCAACTTCCCGAAGCTTAAAATCACATTTACTAAATTTAGCATACAGTTGTTTCTCAGACAGAGTTTGCAGAACAATTCTCAAACGATCAACATGTTCATTTTCATCTCGGGAATATATCAAAATATCATCAATGAATACCACCACAAATCTATCCAAGTATGGTCTAAAAATTTTGTTCATCAAATCCATAAAAATCGTAGGTGCATTAGTCAAGCCAAACGGCATCACAAGAAATTCATAGTATTCGTACCTAGTTTTGAAAGCTATTTTCAGCACATCCAAATCTTTTACTCGTAACTGATAGTAACCAGAACAGAGATCAATCTTTAAAAATACTGTAGCACCTTTTAACTAGTCAAATAACTCGTTAATACGAGGCAATGGATACTTGTTCTTGATTGTAACTTTATTAAAATACCGGTAATCAATATACAATCTCAGGGATCCATCTTTCTTCTTAACAAACTGAAGCGGTGCACCTCAAGGTGAAGAACTAGGTCGAGCAAAACCTCTGTCGGTTAGTTCTTGCAACTGTGCTTTCAACTCTTTTAATTCTGTATGGTGCTATAGATATCGTTGTTGTCCTCGGAACTAGATCTATAGAAAATTCCACTTTCCTGACCAGCAGTAATCCGGGTAACTCCTCCAAAAATACATCAGGATATTCCCAAACTATTGGCACTGATTTAACCTTGGATTCAGACACCTCAATATCCAACACATAAGCAAGATAAGCTTCATACCCTTTTCTGACATATTTCTATGCTAACATGGCTGATACCACATTAGACAAGCCATCTATTTTATTATATTCAATATGAAGAAATTCACCATTCTCACACTTCACCACAATATGCTTCTGTTTACAATTTACCACGATATCATGCTGAGTTAACTAGTCCATACCTAGAATCACATCAAATTCATCAAATGGTAATAACATCAAGTCAGCCAAAAAACAAAAACCCCGTATCATTAACGGGCAATTCTTACAGATTTTATCAACCATCACATACTGGCCCAGGGGATTTGAAACTTTAACCACGAATTCAGTGGACTCAGTAGACATATTTTTATTATACACTAAATTTGTGCAAAAGTATGAATGCGTTGAACCAGGATCAACTAAAGCAGTAATATCAATATCAATTAGAGAAAAAGTACCAGTAATGATATCTAGTGCAAAGGCATCCTCTCGTGCACGAATAGCATATGTCCTTGCTGGTGCTCATGCTTCAGATTTGGCAGTTGAATCCTTTCTTGTACCTCGGCTATCACTCATATTACTAGGGTTATGAGGTGGTCTACCTCTTGAGGCGGGGTTGCTCGGTTTTGAAGTTTGTACAGCATCTTTCTCAGAATTTTTCGAGTAGTATCTGAGATAGAGGTCAAAAGAGCCACATCTAAAGAAAGCTCCACTTTTCATGCGACACTCTCCAAAATGAAATTTATTACAGTGCTTGTATTTAGGTTTAGTGTTTCTAACACTACCTACACTTGCTACAGATGTAGCCTGAGATTTTGGACTGGAGTATCGAATACTTTTACTTCTCCTAGAATATCCTGCAGAGTTAACAGAACGGTCATAATCTTTCTTTGACTTCTTTGAGACCGAACGAAATAACTCTTCAGTAAATATTTTACTTGAAGTTCTAGTTTCCATCTCGGCTTGTCTCTTTTATTTACTCAGCTCTTCAGCTTTGTGAGCTCGACTGACCAGTATGACAAATTCTTTTAATTCCAAAATCCCAACTAACAACTTTATGTCTTTATTCAGGCCTTTTTCAAATCGCTTACACATTGCGACTTCGGTCAGAATACATTCTCTGGCATATTTACTCAGTCTAACAAATTCTCGTTCATACCCAGATAAAGTCATACTGTCCTGTTTAAGTTCCAAAAATTCTTTCCTTTTCTGATCAAGGAACCTTTGGCTGATATATTTATTTCTGAATTCAGTTTAGAAAAATTCCCACGTACCCTATTCTTTTGGCACAATAGAAATCAGTGTATTCCACCATTGGTAAGCCGAATCTTTTAACAAGGATACAACACATTTCAGACATTCGACCAGTGTACAAGATAATTCATCCAAAACCCTGATAGTGTTTTCTAGCCAAAATTCAGCCCTTTCAGGATCATCATCGATGGTAGCTCAGAGTTCTTCTACCCCATATTTACAGATTTTATCTACCAGAGGCTTACCGATTCTAACAAACTCTATACCTTATCGTATATCGGGAACCGGTTGAAAGACAGCAGGGGGAGGTTGTTGTACAACTAGATTTGTTCTTACAAATTCTGTAAACCATTCGTTCATCATTTGGAAGAAGGCTTCTTTTGCCTCTCCTCTTTGGCCCTCAGATATGGGCTTTCGACTACTAGATGCTACTCTTTGTACAGAAGCTTGAGTATTGCTCTCAGCTTCATCGAATTCAGCTCAGTTGGATGACATTACTATATGAAAAACATGTTTTAAAATGGTCAGGAGATATCACACTACCACAGATTATATAATGGCATGTATAGCTCAACTCATGTACGCTACGTTAGTACGAGAATCGGCTAAATCGTAGCTCTAATACCAATAAATGTAACACCCCTAACCCGACCCCGTCGCCGAAACAGGGTTATGAAGCATTACCAAGGATTTCAAAACAGATAACAGACATTTCACATCATACAGTGTTCATATCAGCAATCAATCATAAAGTCCCTTATAAGAGCCCTCGAGGCCCAAAATATGCATTAGAAACAAGTCAGGACTAAACTGGGTACTCAGAGAATTTTTCGCAAAATCTCAAAATTTTTCCAAGGTGTAGGGGACACACGCTCGTGTGGTCAGGACGTGTGGCTCACACGGCCAAGCCACACAGCTAGGTAGTATAGGAATTGAAATTATAATTGGACCAATTTAAAATGTATTAGAAAAGTTTAATACATGTCGCCTATTTAATCACCATGCATTTATTTCTAACAATTTATTCACTCTACCAATCTAACTGTTATTACTATTAAAATTATTTTACTAAATTCAGATTCATTACATCATTACTTTTTAGTTGCATGTCTTCTTTTCTTTATTCCAAAAGTAGGACATAAACCATGAGCATGATTTTTTTTTTCAAGTTTCATGGATGTTTAACGGAATATCTGTTAGGGATATTGCCTAAAATAAAGAAATAAAGATACTTGTAACAATTTTCAAATTACTATGCACAAGAAATATGAAAAGCAAGATAAATTTGTTTTGCTGAATATCTTTTTAGTTAAATAAAAAATAAAGTGCAGTGACTGTTCTAAGGAAAATGTTAAAATCTGCTTCACCAGTCATAATACCAATAGATACAAGATATGGAGAATATGACACCCCTACAGCAAATATATTGTTCTTGTTCCCACTAGAATCTTATCCATAGTACCAACAGATACAAGATATATAGATATATGATTGCACTGGTTCAAGGACCAAAATGAATAACCTAAGCTTGAAATGATCGAAACTCAAAAATCAAATATGTAGGATAATTTAGAATCACCTGAAGAACCTAAAAATCTAACAAAAAATTACTTAAATTATACTAAGGAAGAACACACAACATACAATAAAAACACAACTTAGTTTTTGTTTTTGAAAATTTGTAAATTCAAATCTTCTTTTAACGGTGGAAAATGTAACACCCCTAACCCATATCCGTCGCCAAATTAGGGTTACGAGGCATTACCAAACAAAACATAGTTCATCACGATCATTTATTACAATTCATGCACAATTTACCACTTATGTCCATACATAGATAACCATCCAATAAATTATAAAACATATTCTTATTTTGCCATCACAAACCATACCTAAACAACCAATATGCAAGCAATCACTTATACATAATTTAGTTTATGGGAATATATGCATTATAGTAAAAACACATCCATCAACTAAATCGTTACTCAACCAAAATGAGCTTATACTATGACCGAGTATACACAAACAATAACATCATTATCAAGCCATTTCTACATGGCCACATATATACAGATCAAAAGAACCTTATCGAAACTAGCCTATACATGCCATAAGTCGAAAGTACAAACTTTTAAAGTACCGAAATAGCGATCGATAGTGTGACGATGTTCCTGGATGATCCCCGAACTCGAGCTAGCTTTCAAAATCTATAAAACAATAAAAAGACACACAAAGTAAGCTTTGAAAGCTTAGTAAGTCATAAGCAATTAATTCAACACGAGAACATATATAATTTAATTCAAAATAGGCCAAAATTTAGCTAATATCATACATTTATAAAATCATTTAACTCATATATTCCAAATTACCACATTAAATCACTTCACTTACCTAATTTTTTTCAATAAACATATAAACCTCATACGTACCTGAGCCATTCAGCTCAAATTCACATTCGAATTTGTTAAGTACACACAGAAATTATACAAAGCTCGTAAAATGCCATATCCTGGATATGACCTTACATGTTAACGCATATCAATGCCACTGTCCCAGACAAGGTCTTATACGAATCATATACGATGTCAATGTCCCAGACATGGTCTTACACATTTTCTTACTTCGATGCCAATGTTCCAGACATGGTCTTACACGAAATCACACCTCAGAAGTCCTAATATCATGTCATCAATATCAAATACATTTTCTAAGGTTCATTCAGAGCTATAGACTTCTTAATTAAATCATTTCATGCACGAAACCAGACATCGAATGCTCAAATCATTTTAGCAATATATATATTCATATACGAACCAAATTCGGCAATGTATATATATATAGAAATCAATTCGGCAATGTACAACCATATATGAATCAAGTTCGGCAATGTATAATCATATACAAATTAAATTTAGCAATGTATAACCATATACGAACCAATTCAGCAACTTATATCCATATACAATTCAATTCCAACAATGTATAACCATGTACAAATTAATTTCAGCAATATATAATCATATACAAATCAATTCAACAACTTATATCCATATACAATTCAATTTCAACAATGTATAACCATATACAAATTAATTTTAGCAATGTACAACCATATATGAATCAATTCGGCAACTTATATCTAGATACAATTCAATTTCAACAATGTATAACCATGTACACATTAATTTCAGCAATGTATAATCATATAGAAATCAATTCGGCAACTTATATCCATATACAATTCAATTTCAACAATGTATAACCATATACAAATTAATTTCAGCAATGTAAAATCATATACAAATTAATTTGGCAACTTATATCCATATGCAAATCAATTTCGACAATGTATAACTATAAACAATTCGAATTCGGAAATATATAAAACAATCAAATTCGGCAACGTATATCTATAATTAATTACATTTAAATTCAAAAAAAATTGTTTAATTATGAACTTACCTCGTTCGAAAATGAACGGATCGGAACGACTATTCGACAACTTTCGACTTTTCCTGATCTAACTCTGATTTCTTTCTTTCTTGATCTAAATCAATTAAAATTTAACTTATTTAAAGACATATTCATTCAATTTTATCCAAAAACACATAAATAGGCATTTTGCACTTTAGCCCCTAACATTTCACATTTTTACAATTTAGTCCCTATTTCAAAACAACAAAAAATACTCAAAATTTCATTTAACCCATGTTTGGATGAATATTCCTTAGGTCCCTAGAAGCCCATTAATTCTATTTACATCACATTTTAACCCCTCAATTTACAAATTTCACAATTTAATCCTTAATAAGCATTTTTATCAAAAATCACTTAGTAAAACATGATAATCTAGCATCAAATATTTATTTTTCATCATCAAAAAACAAAAACATCAAGATATCATCAATGGAAACTCACAAATTCATCAACCAATCCAAAAATTAAGGCATGGGCTAGCTAGAATACGAAGCAACGATCTCAAAAACATAAAAATCATTAAAAACGGAACAAAAATCACTTACATGCAAGCTAGAGATTGAACCGAATGCTGCAAAGCCCTATATGTGTTCTTTCTTCTTCAATTTCGGTGGATAAAAAAGATGAATGAAATAAAATGGCTTTTGTTTTATTAATTTGAACCTTAATTACCTATTTACCTTTATACCCTTTAAAAACTTTAATAATTTCCATAAAACCAAACTCATAAATTTCCACTAACACAAAAATGGTATAATTACCACCTAAGTACTCTTATATTAAGGTTCTATAGCCACTTAGTGCATTTAACTTATAGAACTCAAATTTTGCACTTTATGCGATTTAGTCCTCTTTATCGAATTAAGCATGCAAAAGATAAAATTATTTCACGAAACTTTCACACATACTACTTCACATGTTGTAAACACATAAAATAATATTAAAAAAATTTTACGACTTTAGATTTGTGGTTACAAAACTATTGTTTCGATTTAGCTAAAACCAGGTTGTTACAGAAAATGTTATCAATACACTGGTAACTTTCAACATTTGAAAGTTAACAAAATGAGAGCTAATATACTAAAATTATAAGGATCAAAAATTAAAAACCCTATTTAAGATTTTTTTTATAAAATTATATAAAACTCAATTGTAATCTTAAAGCTCCTATTTTAGCTCTCTTTTTTACCTTCAAGTCCTACATTCCTTTTCTATTTCCACAAATAATCTGTTATATCTAAAGCACAAACACTCTGTTTCCACAACAAATATATTGTTCTTGTTCCCAGTAGAACACTTCAATGATATCAAAAGACATCCACATAACCACAAAAAAAGTACCAGTAATATAAATTCTAGGTACAGATCAAAGTAGAAACCAACCATTTAAATCTTGAGGGGAAACAAATAAAGTATTGAAGATCATGAAGATACCTGAAATTGTAGGTAGTCTGGAGCACTAAATACAATTATCAGTTCCCCAGACTCCACGTCATGCTAGTTATACTACTTCACCTGAACATCAAGAAAGGCATCAATTATTCGTCTCATTTTCATCGATCATAGATGCTGACCTTATAGCATGAAACAACGATTACATACAGATAGCAAAATATGCCTGGAACAACGATTACTAAGCATCATATATGCCTGGAACATGAAACAAATCTAAACACAAACCAAGTAGCAAAATTATCGAATTTTAAAAAAAAATTAATCTGACCTTGCCTTCGCTCTAAGTTGGAATTCAAAGCACCAACAATTACATATAGATAGAGGTGCTAAGTAACCAGTTTAGCTTAAGGGGAAATTCTTACAAATAAAATAGTAACAAAATAGCTTAATGGGAGAATAATGCAATTTGAAGCCTTAATTTTTGGATCTAAAAAAACATATTAGTATAACATTTACATTTTCATCTCAGATTAAACATAATGAAAATAAAGAACACGTAAATAACAAATCCTATGATAACATTGGATAAAAACTTAACCTTTGTTTCAAATCTAGGAGGAACTAATGGCTTTAAAGTAATATCGACTAACGTGATTCAATAATGAAAGGGAAAAGAAAAAGAAGAAAGAGTGGTGGAACGAAGGAACGAGTGGCTTCAATCGACTAACGTGAAAGAGTGGAAGAACGAAAGTGGCCAGTGGCAAAGCAAACAAAGGAGGCTTGGTGAGAAGGGCTATCAGGTTGAGAGAAGAGGGTTTCAAACAGGTGAGAGGAAAATATTGAAAATGAGAAAAAAAAACTTATTCCACCTAGGCTGAATCACCATTTAGTGGTGAGGAAAGACAATGACTATGCTGCCTCTTCCCAGAATAAGGCCCTATTCCGTGCGGACCGTAATAGGCCATTACAGTTAACCAAAATTTAGTTGGTGGTGGGCTCGTTGAATTGGGCTAAATCCATTCATAAACCCCCCAAGTGTTTGGTTGAATGAAATAGACGTTAAAATAGCATAAGGAAAAGAACTAAAATGACTAGAGTACTCTTAGCGGGTTTTTTTTAGGTAGATGATTATTGTTATTGTTATTAAAATTCAATATGATTATTATTAAATATAATTTAATAAAAAATAATATATAATTTAATAACATTTTTAATATAATTATTTTATATTAAAATATTTTATTTTAAATTATATTAAAATATTTTTTAGTTTTATATTAAATTATATTAAAATATTTTATTTTAAATTATACTTTGAAATAAAATATTTTATATTAAATTATATTAAAATATTTTATTTTAAATTATACTTTGAAATAAAATATTTTATATTAAAATATTTCAAATATTTTATTTTTATATTTTCTAAGTCCAATTTTTAAAAGACTATTGGAAATTAATTTTATTTTGTTATTCAAGGTTGCATGAAATAGCCATTCTTTTGTGATACCAAAGAATAACTATTACAGGAAGATAAGCAATAAGGAAGTAATGGTCATTCCATTGAATGAATATTACGTTTAACCAAATAAAGGAATAGTTTACCATTCAATAAATAATGGGGGAATGTTATTCCATTCCCCCAACCAAACATGGTGTAATTAAAAAAATAAACCGACATAAAAGGCAAATTGAAAAAAAAAAGTGGCATATCTTTTTAATTTAGCCCACTATTTGCTTTATATGTCATGTCAACAAATTATTTAAAGAATTATAAAAAAAATATTTTTAAAAAATAGCATTGAATATATGTGCATTGTAATGTGGGTCATCATGTTTAAAAATTTAACACTTTAGTTAGTATTTAAAAAAAACAATTACACTCTTGAGAATGGTCAAATTTAACACTTTTTAAAAGATTAGTGACCAAATTTAACTTAAAAAACATAATGACCAAATTGACAAGACATGTAAACTAAATTATGTCTAAATTTCAAATAAACCTCATGTTTGTCAAAATTTAGTGCAAGTTACTGCTACTTGAATTGGTCAAGATATTTATTTCTATTAGGATTCAATCAACAGTTTTGGTCCTTTATTTGTGCAAATAAAATAGGAGTACGTTAACTACTCTAAATTAAATTAGTTGAGATATTTTAGGAGATATTTTTGTTTAAATAGATGTCTTTCTTAGTCAAGTTGCAACATTTTAGATTTTTGTTTTCTTGTATTATCTTGATTGAGTAATAATAATTTTCTTCTTATTTCCATTTCTACTGTATGTATTTGTGTCAACTGGCCTCAGAGCTAGGTTGTTACCAAGTGTTTGATATTATTACTTAACCAACATGAATAGTGGAAGTGCTTCTTCGGGAACTGCTGTAGAAAAGCTTGTTGGTAATAATTACAATTACTGGAAGTTATGTACGGAAGCTTTTCTATAGGGGCAGGATTTGTGGGATCTTACTAAAGGTGATGAAACATCGATCCCAGCAGATACTCCCCAGAATGTCGAATTACGGCGAAAATGGAAGATCAAGTGTGGGAAAGCTCTTTTTACTTTGCGGACATCAATCAAAAAGGAATACATTGACCATGTTGTGATTTAAAGTCATCAAAGAAAGTGTGGGAGACTCTTCAAAAGTTGTTTACTAAGAAAAATACAGCTCGATTACAATTTCTTGAGAATGAACTAGCTGCGGTAACTCAAGTAATTTTCCCATTGAAGAATATTTCTTAAAAGTGAAGAACTTGTGTTCTGAAATTTCAGAATTGAATACGGAGGAGGTAATGAGTGATGCATGTTTGCGTCACTATCTTATTCGTGGACTGTAAAAAGACCTTATGCCCTTTGTTTCTTCAATTCAAGGGTGGGCGAACCAACCTTCAATTATTGAATTAGAAAATCTTCTTTCTAATCAAGAAGCTTTGATAAAACAAATGACAAGAAATAACAAGCTTTCTCCCAAATTAGATGTCTTGTTTGTCAAAGATCAAAGAAGAACAAGTGCGGAAAACTTGGACATCTCAAACGGGATTGTCGGGTGAAAGTAGTGTGATCGATGTAGGAAGTCAGGCCATATTAACGCAAATTGTCGAGCCAAAATGCAAGAAACAGAAGCAAATGGTGTACATAACAACAATGAGTTCCAACAACTAACTTGGGAGCAATGTTTATCCATTGAGGTTCTTGACCAGTCAATGAATGTGACTTCTGTTGTGCATCAATATGATGTGTCTGCAAATGTTCTCAACTACAACAAGGAATAGATTGTAGATTTTGGTTGTTCTCATCATGCTATTGGGAATGATACTCTTTTATCGGATGTTCGTCTGCATTATAAGAAGAAGCTCATTGTGGTAGGTGATAATTCACTATATCTTGTGACGAAAGAAGGGGATTTGAATGACAAAGATGTTTTTCTCAATGATGCCTATCATGTTCCTAGCTTAAAGAAAAATCTTGCTTTTGTCTCACAAATAACAGATTCAATAAGGTATGTTCTTTTTGGTCCTAGTGGCATTCAAATTATTTCAAATGTGAAACATATTATTGTTGATGTTCTATTTTGTGGAAAAATAAAAGAATCATTGTATGTTCTATCTGCAAGTGATGAATATGTAAAAAAGGTTGGTCACAATGCAAGCTCAAAGATTTGGCATGCTTGCTTGAGTCATGTGGGTTTTTAGCTCCTACAAAAGATATCCATAAACCAACTTCTTAATGGTATCCATGGTTTTAAATGTATTCATCGTGATGAGATTTATCCAAATTGCCAATATGGAAAATTTTATTGTTTTCCTTTCTCAGGTCCAAAGAGTAAAGCATCAGCGTCATTGCAACTGGTTCATTCAGATATCTTGGGACCAACGAGAACGCCAAGCTACACTAGCCTTCATTATGTGATGGCGATTGTCGATTATTTCTCTCGATTCAACTGGGTATACTTTTTAGAACACAAAAGTGAGGCTTTCTCTAAATTTTTTCAGTTCAAACATAATGTAGAAAAAGAATTTGATTTGTCAATCAAGTGCCTGCACACGGATAATGGAAGGGAATTTCTATCAAATGATTTTATGGATTATTGTAGAGAGCATGGAATTCATCGTCAAATGACTTGTCCAAAAACCCCCTACAACAAAATGGGGTTGCTGAGCACAAATTAGCTCATCTTACATTAGTTTGTTTATCTTGGCTACACATGAAGACTCTTCCAAGAGAACTATGGGTAGCAGCTTTTCAAGTTGCTTGTCATGTTGTAAATCGACTGCCTCCATGATCAACGATAAAACCATCACCTTTTGAGTTGTTATATTGTCGTAAACCCAATGTGAGTTATTTTCGTATTTTTGGGTCTATTTTTTATGTTCATGTATTGAAACACAATCGAACTAAGCTTGACCCAAGGGCCAAGAAATGCATTTTTATTGGCTATGATACTCACAGAAAGGGTTAAAGATGTATGGGTTCAGAAATAAAAAAAGGTTATCGTTTCTCGTGATGTGGTATTCGATGAAGTGTCATGTCACAAAGATGATGCAAATGGTAGCAAAGGTACAACAAGTCTTGCACTTTTTCCTAATGATTTTTTATTAGGAAGAAATATTTCTTCAATTGAGAGATGCATTCAATCTAAGGAAATACAGATGCCACCATAAGTAGTGGAACTATCACAAGCAGAAATCCTCCGAGACAGAAAAGGTTACCGAGCCATTTTTTTTATTATGTAGTTGAGATAAATCATTTTTCAATTTTATCTTGCTTTTTTATGAAGGAGTCATATGAAAATGAGCCCAAACTATACAATGAAGCTAAAAGAGTTCCAGAATGGGAAAATGCAATGATAGAAGAGATTACAGCACTCAACAAGAATGGCACATGGGAGCTTGTACCAAAGCTATTTGATGCTGATTTAATTACTTGTAAGTGGGTTTATAGGTTAAAGAAAAAGGTTGATGGTATGATTGACAAATACAAAGCCTGTATTGTTGCTCGTGGGTTCTCTCAACAATACGGTCGAGACTTTTAGTCCTGTTGCAAGGATGACAATGGTTTGGGCAATCATTTTTTTAGCTGCTAGTAAAGGTTGGAAATTATGGCAACTAGATGTGAAAAATGTTTTCCTTTATGGAGAGTTGGATCGCTATATTTTTATGGAACAACTGCAAGGATTTATATCTAAGGAGTATCATGATCATGCATGCAGACTTAAGAAGGCGTTATATGGTCTCAAGCAAGCTCCTCGTGCTTGGTTCGGTAAGATTGCTCAATATATTGATTTTTGTGGTTTTAAATCTTCAAGTGCTGATCTGAGCTTATTTATTAAGAAAACGCTCACTATATGCACATTGCTCTTACTTTATGTCGACGATATGTTTATTACGGGTGATGATAGTGCTAAAATTAACAGTCTTCAAGATGCTTTGATGGTTCATTTTGAAATGAAAAGTTTGGATGAATTTGGTTCTTTTTTTTTTGTCTAGAAATTAAAAAATGTGATGGTTATTTTGTCTCTCAAAAAGGATATACAACAAGTTTATTGCAAAGGTTTTGCATAGAGGATTCAAAAGAAAAAACTACTCCTATGAAACCTAATCTCAAGTTAGCTAGAAATGAAAGAAAGCCATTGGAAAATGCAACACTTTTCCGTCAACTTGTTGGTAGTTTATTTTATTTAACTATCACTATACCTGATATTGCATTTTTCATGGGAGTTATTTCTCAGTTTATGGATCAACCATGTGAGATTCATTTAATTGTAGCAAAGAAGATTCTTTGTTACATCAAGGGTATTCTAAGTTATGGATTAATGTATGAGCAATCTAAGTAATTTTCTTTGAGTGGCTTTGTAGATGCAGATTGGACTGGTGATGTGAATGATAGGCAATCTACAACAGGTTTCTCTTTTACAACAAGTTTCGCTACGATTTCATAGTGTAGTAAAAAACAAACTACTGCGGCTCTCTCAAGTTGTGAAGCAGAATATATAGCAGTTACAATGGCTACTCAAGAATGTATGTAGCTAAGGAGACTTATTCAAGAAATGGTGACTACTCTCAATCATCCAATTCATATTTATTGTGATAATGAGAGTGCTATAAAGCTTGCTAGGAATCCGATGTTTCATGCTCGTTCGAAACGCATTGAAACTCATTATCATTTTGTTCAAGAGAAAGTGTTATATCAGGATATTCAGTTGCAAAAAAGTACGAATCGATGAACCAGTTGCAAACATATTTACTAAGGCACTTGCAAAAGCCAAGTTTGAAGGCTTTCATGAAGCTCTTGGCATTATTGACAGCAAGTTTGCACTAAGGGGGGCTGTCGAAATTTAGTGCAACTTATTGCTACTTGAATTGGTCAAGATATTTATTTCTATTAGGATTTAGTCAACAGTTTTGGTCCTTTATTTGTGCAAATAAAATAGGAGTACGTTAGCTACTCTAAATCAAATTAGTTGAGATATTTTAGGAGGTATTTTTGTTTAAATAGATGTCCTACTCTTAGTCAAGTTACAACACTTTATATTTTTGTTTTCTTGAATCATCTTGATTGAGTAATAATAATTTTTTTCTTATTTCCATTTCTACTGTTTGTATTTGTGTCAATATTAATCTCATATTATCCGAATATTTTCTTTTAAATTTTCCTTGTGATTGACTAGGTTCATCTCACAATTTTTTTGGGGATTCACTATGTCACAATTAATAATAATAATAATAATAATAATAATACATAAACTCAATGGGCACCTAACACTCAACAAAGCCCAAAAATGTGTCATAAACATTCAACAAATGGGTTCAACAATTAGTTTGGCCCAAAACAAGACACTAGGCCTAATTCCAAGAGTGAGCCGAATAAGATTTGATAATCAAAATCCAACAAAAACAGTCCTGTCGTATTAAGAATAAAATATTATTTTTATAAGAAAATTCTAAAAATAAACCTATCTTATTTATGAATCAGTATTTGATATATTAGAAAAAAAATTTATTCCTCAAGGATGCTTAAAATATTGACATGTGTTTCTTATTTTATAATATATACTTTTTAATAATTTATTATATTATTATAGGACACTTGTCAACCTCCTAACATTATTTGTAGAATTTAAAAATTCCACTGCACGGTATACCAAATATTTTATCTTTATTTATTTATTAGTTTTTTAATTAATTAAATTAGTTAAAGATAAAATATTACCTTTTTAAAAGTTAATTTGAAAGAATCTAATTTTTTAATTTATATCATATGTCAAGCACGCACTCAAATTGATGTTATGAGTTAATTGGACACCATTTCGATTGGGTATTGACAAAAATATTTTTACTTTATAATGTTAATTATATTATTTTAAGAGTTTTATCATTTTGTATTTTTTATAAAAAAAAATACATGCATAATAAAATTTAAACTTTCTTTAAAAAAATTAACTTAAATTTATAAAATTTTTAATATTTACGTTTTACTATTCAAACAATATCTTATTTTTTATTTATATAAATTAATTTAATTTTTGAAAGGAGTACAATATTATGTAATTAAACTGAAGGACATAATAAGGAGACATCGGGACAAAATGATGGATGAAGCCATGGGTACATATTAATTAATTATGATGTCATCGCATATGATGTCATCGCATGTCGATGATGATGTATAGTTTTATTCCAAATTTCTTAATTAAAACAAAATTCAGTTAACGGGCAACAACCTGTAGTTGGTTGCAAAACATTTTCACATTTTCTTTGTAGAACAAAATTACATATAAATTGGTATCAAAACGGATTTTCTGGAAACATAAAACCATTTAAGAGTGGATTACACGAAAAGGAAAATAAAAATTCTCACATTGTATTATAGCTCCTGTTTTTTAGGGAAAAATCATTTACCAAAATAATATAGATTATGCATGGGAACCCTTATTTAATATGACGGTTGATGCTTTAGGATGACCAAGAAATAATGATTGTGTCAAAAAAAGACATAAAATTCTCGTAATTCCAAATCTGTAGTCAACATATTTCTAAAAATATTATTTTTTATCTTTTTGAAAGTTACGTATTACAATAAAATATATGCACAAGTACAAATATATTTGACCAACTATAATGTAGGATCAAACTAATACAAAGGTAGACAAAGAATAAAAAGAACCAGATAAAATCTACACATGACATACATACATGGTAGAACTGAGACTCAAACATCGCAATTGCACATGGTGGGATTTGAATCTAGGTACTCAAAAACTAACACTGAATATAAGGGTTTTTTTTCTAAATTGACCCAAAAAATTGATTATTTATAAAAAATGACTCAGGTGCAAAATTTTTGACGAAAATGATCTGTTTTCTACAATGCATGTTGGTGTCAGCCATCAAACTGCCGACACCACCTTCCATCATCCCTTAACCACTGCCTGATGATCGCCCAATCAATAAAAAATAATTTTTTTGTGTCGGCACTATGTTCGCCGACATTAGTCTGTACTTTTTTCAAATACACTTAAAAATATAAATATTTCGAGATTAAAAAATAAGAGCAAATAATAATATTTTAATAGATGTCGACTTTCACATTGCCGCCACCAGTTCAAATTAAAAAAAAATTTATCAATGTTGGTGCCGACATTCTCGTTACTAGTACTGGTGTAGTTTTGAATTTTTTTCCAACGTGCTCTGGTTGCCAAGACCAATTAATGTTTTTTAACACTTATTATTTTCAACCTTTTAATTGCATTAATAAGTGTTAAATTTAAAATTTCCCTCTCTTCATTATCACCTTTTTTAAAATGTATTAATTAACTTTTAATCTCTCTATACACCTTTTTTTTCCTGTTGAAACCATAAAAAATCATTAAATAAATTTATTAATCCAATTCCTTATATAACTTTTTTTCCCTGTTGAAACCATAAAATACATTGAAATTATAAATGTTGAGTTTAAATTTTTCTTGCATTCTTCTCTTCTTTTTTTATTCTTAGTTTTTTCGAATTAAGCTACAATGTTGAATAAATCAATGCCAGTCACTTCAAGAACAAGAAGCGCGTCAAAAAGCGTCGTGTGGTGATAGCAACAAGTAGAGGAAGAAAACATTGACGGTGGAGGAGGTGCGGTTAACGGCAACAAATATGGCAACGCCACAATCTTCCTTCAATGATAAAGTGCCTTTAGCTTTTTTTAAAAACGGTCACCGATGCCGTCGGCAACTAAAAGGCCGTCATTCTCTTTCTTTTTTTTAAAGAGCTCTTTTGCATTAATCTGTTAGAAACCCACATACATATTTATGCTTGTGTTTTGTGTTTGATTTCTCTTCTAAAAACATATTGAATTAGGAAGATAGAATTGTGGATGTTGCACTTTTCTTTTTAACATGATTTAATGGATGACAATTTTTTTTTAAATTTCTTTGGTGCCGCCATAAAGGCCGGCGACACCCATTAAAAAAATTATTTTTTTAAAAAAATTTGAACCAGTGCTAACAACGTGAACGCCGACACCTATTAAAATATTATTTTTTTAATCCCGAAATATCCGTATTTTTAAAGTGTATTTGAAAAAAAGACAAACCAATGCGGACACCCAAAAAAATCATTTTTTATTGACCGAGCAATCATCGGGCAATGATTAGGGGATGATGGAGGGTGGTGCTGGTGGTGAGATGGCCGGCACCAACATGCACCGTAGAAAACAGGTCATTTCCATCAAAGATTTTGCACTCGGGTTATTTTCATAAGTAATCAATTTTTTTGAGTCATTTAAAAAAAAAAGATCTAAGGGGTTAGGCAGTTGCCTGGGCCCTTATGATGGTAAAAGAGCTTTGTAAGTCCCTTGAGAAATTATAGGATTATGAATTAGTGTAATGATAACATTTTGTACGAATGTCGAAGCTGCCAAAAATAAAACCTACATAAAAAAGAATAATTAGTAGAAGTGGCAAGAGAGTTCTATCCATAGATACCGATGATAATTTAATTTCTTTAATAAACAAGGAAAATAAAAATAAGACAAGTGGGTTTTAAAACTGAAAACTAAAAATAAAAGTAAAACAAAGTAAAAATAGATGATAAAATAAAATATAAGAAAACCAATGAGGAAAATCTTTAGTCAAAGTAAAATCTCGTTTGATTCAAGGGTTTACTCATTAATGCAAAGATAAATTTCAATGTTTTTTAATAAATTGGTTATAGTTACCAATGATCACCCAGTAACCTAATCTCTCTTCTTACATTCTCGATAATCAAGATAATCGTCATTAATCACTTCCCTTATTGACAAACAACCCTATAACAATCACTTAGAAATTTAATTTATCAATAGCCTTAAGAACAAAAGAGACACAATTCTAAGCAACAAACACACAATCAAGGTTTATTTAATTTAGATCGCATGCTCACACTACACAAATAATCATGCAGTTATCACAAATATTAGAAATCAATCGATCGACTAATTATCTAATTGTCAAAGCAATTATTTTAAGTAATCAAATATCGGCCGCATATTTAACAAACTTGAAAAATTGTAATTAAACCAGAAGACATGCAAATACTAAAGAGCAAATAAAGATTAAGAGTAATTTGCTCTCACAAACTTGTAGAATCAAATTTCAAATATTGCTTCAACTAGAAAAGAAGTTTACAAACCCATAAAATAAAGAAAACAAAGTAAAACTAAGAATGACTAGATCTAAGTCCCTTCAAGTCTTAACCTAATAATGTCTATTTATAGGGAAAACATAATACATTGGACATCTTATTGATGTTTTTGGGCTTCATATGTCGAAAAATTTAGATAAATTTTTCAATTCTCTTTGAATCAATATATTAAGGGCTTAAAAAGAAAGTTTGTAGCTCAAGTTATGGGAAAAATACTAAAACTGCACTGTATTAAAAATCTAAACTACAAAAATTTGTCAAAAATAATTTTTTAAATTTTTTTCTCTAATTATTCCATAAATCAACAATAGGTCAAATATAAATATAAATACTACAATTAAAAACATAATTCAAAGCAAAAAATATCATAAATAATTTAAAAATTATACACATGTCAACTTTATTATCCTTAAAAAATTTATAATTTAGCTCCCACTCCAAAAAATTTTTCCAGTTCACCCCGTCAAACACAAGGCCTTCGCTTTAAGCATTTTAAGTAATATAATTGTTAATATAAATTATGCTTTACATATAGATACTTTTTTGAGAAAAAAATATAGATAATAGGAAACAATGATATCCAAATATATTATTGTTATGATGTTTGCTATTATCAATCCGTTGATTAAGGTTGACCTGATCCTCTTTATTTTAGTAGCCAAACCGTACAGTTTGCTTGTATGAGTTCGCACCTGATGGGTTCGTGCCATCATGCAGGCAAACCTATACCTAAGGAGCACATGTTGACCCTAAAATAAATTATGTGTTGACATACATAAAGATCTACCTAATATGTCACATCCAGAAACCGTGCCATATAAATTAAAAAAATTAACCTCAATAAAAAGAGACTCACGAAACACTCAACAATTATACAATATTATTAAAAATAAAAACAGTCCCTTGTAAACTTCTACTTTTTAAATCTTGAAAATAGATGAATGAAATATAGTTATCATAATTTTAAAATAGCACTCTCAAATATATACCATTATACTCATCTAAACAAATTTAGGTTTTAACTTAGCATTTTCAGTAAATTACTTAATCAAATTGAATTATTATACCACCAGTATTTCAATTACAACAAAAAATAAAAGTTCATAATCTTAGTTTTTAAATTGATAACTTGTTTTCATATTTGATTAAAGTTAGAGATCCATTTGGGAGTTATTCTTACTTTTTATGATTAAAAAACTAAAAGTTATATATACTATTTTTTTTAAATTACTCTCAATCGAGTCATCAATCTTTTTAAAAAATTATAAAAATGTCCTTTTGTAATTAAAATAAGTTATACCATTTGAGGGTATTTTAGTCTTTTTATTTTAACAAAAACCAATTAAAAATATGCATATGATAGGATTTAAACATGCGCCAATTAGATTAATAAAACCTTAAATTTACCACTCAACCAAAGCTTCATTTTAACATATTTTATACATTTGTATTTTAATATGCACAAGTTATTATCTCCATTAGTTGTATAACTATACTATTTTTTAAGTGTTTTACTGAGTTGGTATCACCCCAACCGAGTCACCAAATAAGTTAGGAAAATACGAAAATATCTTTTTGTAATTAAAATAAGTTATACTATTTTGAGGGTATTTTAATATTAAAATATGCATATGGTGGTATTTAAACCCTCGCAAATTGGATTAATAAAACCTTAAATTTACCACTCAACCGAAGCTTCATTTTGATATATTTTATAAATTTTTATTTTAATATGCACAAGTTATTATTTCCATTAGTTTTATATATTAATAATGTTGTTAATTGAGTTGGTGTTACAAGTCAACTCAACACTAACTCACAATTGTTGACAAACCATGATAAATAATTGTAGTGCATTTAATATTTTTCATCTAATGTATTTATGTGTTTAAATATAGTTTTACTTACAATTTAATCTACTTTCTATTTTAAGATCGTCCATATTTCATGTGTTATTATGATTAATTGGTTTCAAACCATATACTTGTATGTTATTTTTAAACACACACTTATATTCTAAATTCGTAGTTTCCACATGTATACATGAAGAATAGGATTTCTAGTGTTGCTTTATTTAGATCTGTATTTATGGTTTATTTTAAGTGTAGCGAGCATGTAAAATAAATAGATATATACTTGTCTCAAAGAAATATTAAAAAAAGAAAAAGAAAAGAGATTGCTTAACATATATTAAAAAATTGGTTTACATTAGAAAAAAACTCAAAAAGTACAAAAGAAGGTTATGCTGCAATAATGCATTGGATTAATAGTAAGGTAGGAGTTTTGTGAACTTTTAGATTTCGGTTTTAAGTTTCATTTTGAAATTCTCGATTTATATTTTATTTTGATTGAATTTTATTGTATGTGAACACTATTTAAATTTAGTATTTGGGTTAGACACTTTTTTTTTTTGATGTAATTTGACAAAAGTAATATATTTTAGTACCTAAATGTGATGATGTTAACTTTTTTATTATTTAGTTCAGGTTTTAGAGTTGATTTAATAAAAATTCATCATTAGCTAATAATATTAGCAATTAAGTTTTATAAAATCAATCCTAAAACTAGAATTAAATCATCTCCATCGGATTGTATTTGACAATTAAATGCAGAGTTAATCAAATTCACAATTAATACTAAGTTTATTCTACTAACAAAATCATGAAAAAATTCAAATATATTAACTTTTCATTAGCTTCACCCTAAAACTTGAATTAAATACTAAAAAATTAACATCATTACATTTAGATACCAAAATATATAACTTTTTTTCAAATACATGTATTAAATTGAACAAAAAAAATAACACAAATATCATAAAAAAAATATGAAACTCAAATATTAAATAATATATTAAATCTAAAAAGAATTATATGCTATAAATTCAAAGAAAGAAAACAACAAAAGGACAAAGCTACTTTCTTGTAACCCAAAATTTAAAATTATATATGTAAAAGACAATAAGACTTGGCATCAACAATTTATATATTAACAAATGAACAAAGCGAAGTCTCTTTTAACCCAAAATTTAAAAAAAAAATGAAAACTAGTTATAGGAGTTTGGTCTATCATAAAGACCAAAAAGGAAAAGAATATATACATATCATATAGGAAGCATCTCTGTTGTTATTGTAAAGAAAGGATATAAAAAGGACAAAATCGTGAGTTAATTTATTTATTTTACATAATAAGAACCAAAGTATTTAAAAGCAAAAGAAGAAGTAGAGAGAAAAGGAATTAATAGAAGAATAATCATAATTTAATGGGAAGCAACCAACTCGGGCATGTTAGTGGGGGATGGCAGCCATCCATCCATACATACAAGTCATTTTTAATTTAAAGGCAAACTTAAACAGCTATATTTTCTAGAAGGTTTTGTTTGTTAAAGCTGCATTTAAATGAAGAGGGGTTTATTTAATCCTTTCAACTTTAGTTTGTGCAATCATAAAACCTAAAGATGATGCCATGAAAATGGGTCCGCTCATTCAACATCACTCAATCTCAAGTTTTGTTTACTTTTCATTCTCTCTTATCCCATTTCTTGTTGATGATTTTATTCATACAATCACTATTGATATATATAACAATATTACAGGAGATTTGAAAACATTGTGCAATATGTTTGTTTATGGATTACTATTTAGTGTTTAAATTTTGCAAATATTTTAAAATTTTATCATATATCTTATTTATGTATTTTTATTTTTTTTCAAATATCAATTATGGAAAAGTAATATTTTTTTTAATCATAATCAGGGATGGATCCAAGGGCGCGAGAGGCAGTCGTCCCTCTTGGAATTTTCAGATTTTTGAATTTTATATATATATATATTATCATGTATTTTAGATTTGGTGTCCACATTATATAACATTCGCCCCCTTGGTCAAATTGTATTTCATATAATTTGCCTACTTAAGTCATAAGGTTACTTTATATTAACAAAGTATTTTTTAGTTTTTAATTATATAACTTTAATAAAAATCAAATATTAATGTATGATGGGTCTTGAAAGATTAAACTTAGAGGTCCAATATGGATTTTAAAGCCGAATTCCAAAATTAATTGATTTGGCGAATACTCATACATATTAGGTTAGTGACTTTCTTGTATTTTGATTTCTATGGTTTGCTAAGAAATTATTTTCCTTTAGTAAGGCGTCAACATTGCCAAGAGAAAAAGAAAAGAGTTTGATGCCAAGATTGAGAGCACAGAGTAAAAAAAAATACAAATTATCTTCCTTTCAACTCCTTACACAAAAGACCTTTCGGTAAATATTTTTGCATAAATTATGCTCTTTATTTATTTGACTTATTATTTTTTTCTTTTTCCTAATATGTTGTTTTTTAATATATTATTATAGTCTTCAAGTTTTTCGATTTAATTATGGTCAACAAAAAGATCGAATCTTTTTTTCAAGAAAAGGGTGTTAGAAAGCAATAATGATCAATCAGTTCCTCAGCACTTTGTTATTAGTGGAGAAAAATCAAATACCGGATCTTTCCAAGCTCTTGAACGAGATATCAGGTCTTCTCAATCCCAAGCTCCTAAACGTGATACCGAGTCTTTCCAAGCTCCTGAATTAGATATCAGGTTTTCTCAACCTCAAGATCCTGAATAAGATATCGAGTTTTCCCAAGCTCCTGAACAAGATATCAGGTCTTCTCAGGTTTCTGAACATCCTCATAAGGTGCCGAGAGTCGAAACAAAGGAGTTTGATGCTTCTTCTTTAGAGCATGATCCAAGACTTCGAAATTCCAACCCTCCAAATCAACAGGACGAAGTGCATTGAACTTACATTAAGTTTGGGCCATATCAACTGATTCCTCCAAGTGAGGCTCCAACATCTCATCAATATATTGACAACAATGGACGTTGATTTGTTCCATCTCGGTACAAGTTATTCCCAGATTAGCTCAATTTTTCACCAATTAAGAATGTCACATATTGCCTTCATTATTTTCTCTTCAACAAATCATTTGGGCATTATGGAAATACTTTACAAGCCAAGGATTTTGATCATGGAAGGTCAATGAAGGATCTAAATGTCTTTTTGTTACTCATGTGGGTAAGGATGCAAATCTTTACATAAGAATGCAATGAAAAATTATCTTGATCTTCAGAATTCCTTGAAAAATATTAAGAGGATTATTGAGAAACAAAATTCTGAATGAGTTGCAAGAAATCAACTACAACTCAAGGTGTCAATAGATGCTGTCAAATGGCTTGTATTTCAAGTTTGTGCCTTTAAGCGACGCAATGAAGCACAAGATTCAAGAAATCAAGGTAACTTTCTTGAACTAATAAAACTCTTGGCTTCTTATAATGAAGATGTGTAGGCAATTGTCTTAAAAATGCCCCTTAAAATGCACAGTATGTCAGTCCGACTGTTCAGAAGGACATTCTTTCTATTTTGGCGAGTAAAATCCAAGGAATCATTCGAGAAGAGATTGAAGATTCAAAGTTTTGCATTATAATAGATGAAGCTCATGATGAGTCAAAGAAAGAACAAATGACAATTGTATTACGGTTTGTTGATAAATAAGGTTTTATACGTAAACGATTCTTTAATTTGGTTCATGTGAGGGACACCACATCGTTAGCTTTGGAGAAGGCAATCTCTGAAGTTCTTTTATGTCATTTCCTTAATGTGGATGATATTCGTGGTCAATGATATGATGGTGCACGTAATATGCGTGGCGAATGGAACACTTGCAAGTGTTAATTGTTAAAAAGTGTCGATTTGCATACTATGTTCACTACCTCTCTCATCGTCTCCAATTAGCTCTAGTAGATGCATCCAAAGAAGTTATTCCTATTTTTCAATTCTTTTCATACTTGACTGGTATAATCAATTTGGTTTCTTCTTCAAGCAAGCACATGATCAATTAAGAGACATTGAGGCATTTAATATCGTGGAGTTGATTGATAGTGGTGAGCTTGAAACAGGTAAAGGGAAAAATCAAGTCGGTACTCTCTAATGTCTAGGCAATACCTAATGGGGGTCTCATTTAGCTGCTATCAATAACTTGATGAGGATGTTTGATTATGTCTGTGGTGTATTATAAGATATCATCAAGTCTGACAACCTTACTCAAAGAAGTGAAGTTAATGGAATATATGATGCAATGACATCTGTTGAATTTGTTTTCATCTTGCATTTCATGATTGAGATGCTTGGAATCATTGATGAACTCTGTAAAGCATTGCAGTATAAATCGCAGGATATACTAAACGTGATGCAGCTGGTGTCATCAACTAAAATGCTTCTCCATAAATTCAAATAACATGGGTGGGATCCTTTGTTTGAGAAAGTGAAGTTATTTTGTAAAAATCATGAGATAAAAGTCCCCAATTTAAGTGCTCCGTACAAAGTTGGTCGAGGCCAGTCTTACATTTAGAGAGATAACCTCACAATTGAGCATCACTATCGATTTGATATATTCATTGCCGGTATCGATTCATTGCTAATAGAAATGGATTCGCTTTAATGATGAAGTAGTGGAGTTACTTGTTTTTAGCTCCGCTTTGGTTCCACGCGATAATTACAAAGATTTTCGGGCAGAAGATATCTGCAAGCTTATGAATGATTTTTATCTGAACGATTTTACAGAGCAAGAAAAGCTACACATGAAGATTCAGTTGGATCACTTTCAACTTGATGCTTATCAAAGCACGGAATTGCAGAAAGCTTCTACAATTGTCGAGTTGTGTCAAGTGCTAGCTAAGACAAATAAGTCAAGTATTTATCCTTTTCTTGATAGAATTATTCATCTTGTGCCAATCGAACGAGCATTTTCAGCCATGAAAATTATGACGACAAGGCTTCACAACATAATGGAGGATGATTTTCTTTCAACTTACTTGGTGGGACACATCGAAAAAGAGATAGCTCAAGAATTTTCAGCAGATTTGATCATTGGTGAGTTCTATCTTATGAAAAAGCAGAGGGTGCAATTTAGGATACCTAGTATTGAGAAATATGACTAAGGCTAAGTATTTTTAATTTAATTTTTGGAATTATAATGACATTTATGAAATTTTTAGTATAATAATTTATTCCTTTTTGCATATTAGAAAGAAATATTTAATTTTATATAATGTGATTTTTTTATTTTTTTACAGTTAAATCATTCATGCTTTTTAAAAAATATTAAATTGATTTGCTTGCTAAAAAGAAAGTATCAGAGAACAATTGATAATTTTTTAATTTAAAAAAATATTTTGGATGTAGAAGTTTCTCCCCCTTGAAGTAAAATCCTGGATCCGTCCCTGATCATGATGGTAGGATTTAAAAACTCTACCGTCAATATATCAAATAATTATATTTTATATTATATTATATGTATGTATCTCTATTTCTTTTTTATTATAATAAAATTTTTAATTAAGTTGGTGTCATCTATTAACTAAGTTTCAATTCAGTAAAAAATTATTTCTTTTACAGGCGCTTTTATTTTTTTATAAATCAATAAAAAATTATTTATAAAGAAATTTGAACTAAAATTTATAATGCATATTAAACCTTCAATTTTATTATAACAATTAAAGCACTAGTTAATTTTTATATAAATTTTTAATAAATATACTTGTTATTAAAAAATTTAATTTAAATCGTAAATCTAATATATTAAAGAAGGTGCAGGCACAAAACACAAAAGGGCAGCGGCCTAGGCAGTCCCACAAACCGCCCCAGCCACGCCCACTTACTTTGTTTACACTTATTTTAATTTCTTGTTTGGTAGCTAAAGCAAACCCCACACCTAGCTAGCTGAGCTCCCTTTTCAGATGTATTTGAGTCTCTCTTCCATCACATGCTCCACCGTCCAAATGTAAAAGTTTTGTGAAGGTAATATATTAATAGTAAGGTTATATTTTATTTTTTTATTAAAAAATAAATTAATTAATTTTGTATGTTTAATTAAAGAGTAAATTAATTATTTTTTATTATAAATTTTATCTATTTGTAATGTTAAAAATTAACATCGTTATGGAATAACTAATGATACGTGACGTACCACATGTACTTCATGTTGACGTACAATTGCCAGTTTTTAACCATAAAAATAGATATTTTTTTAACAAAAGAACTAGTTTATTTTTTATCTAACATATGCAAACTAAGTTGTCTACTTTTTAATAAAGAGAACAAAATGTAATTGGACTTTTCATACATGAGCCTCTATAGTACTTTTATCGCTTCAATTGTTGTTTTTTTGTGTTAAATTTTAGTACTAATCTTAGTTATTCAAATTGCTTTTTAGTACTAATTTGATTTGTTAACTTTTAGTTATTCATATAATTTGTTAAAATCTTTTTCGTATTTTGAAGAATTTTTTTTAGAGAGTTTATTCATTTTTCTAATTTTAATTTTAATTTTATATTAATTATTTATTATGTTATGACAATTTATTTTAATATTTATATAATCATTAAATTTTTTCTTGTATTAATACATTAATAACCAAAGGAAGTATAATTAATTAAAGGGTAAATTATAGAACTAGTCACCCAATTATTAACGTGTTTCTATTATGGTGGCCAAACTTTGAAAATTCTCAATTTAGTCACTAAATTTTTAGATCATTTCTATTTTGGTCACTCACGTTTTAGATCGTTTTTATTTTGGTCACTTTCTGTTAAATGGTTAACAGAAGTGATGATTTGACATTTTTCTAACTGGTATAATAACACATTTAGTCCCATTACTTACACATTCTATCAATTTGATTCTCAAACACATAATTAAATATAAATGATATATTATGAAAAAAATACAAAATATAATATTATTTATATATAAATAGTATTATATGTGTTCATATTTAATTATAATTATAAGGCTCAAATATGTATTTAGCCCCCAAACGTGACACATTCTCCCAAGTTGGTACCCTAATTTTCTTTCCATCAAGGGTTTTGGAACTCTTTTTTTTGTAATGGTGTTAGATATAGGACACATGACACTTTTAGATTGTGACACATGGCACAGATGATGTCGTAATGTACTTTTTATAAAAATATTTAAAAATTTAAAAGAAAATATATAAAAATTTTAAAAATAAAAGAAATTATAAAATATAAAAATAGATGTATCTAAAAAATTAAAAATATTACAAAAATAACAAATCTAAAATTCAAGTTAGAAAAATTGAAAACCCAAAAAAGTTAAATATTTTTTTCTAAACAAATTGCAAACAAATTAGATGAAAATAAATTTTACAATAAATTTTATGCTTAGAGATGGGGTAAATTAGAAGAAAAGACCGATTTAAAAAAATAATTAGGGATTCAGGCCATTTTTTCCCATATTTAGGGAAATAGGCAGCACATACTTTTAGGCTTCATTCTGCCACTTCAGTAGAAAATGTATTCTGCAGGACTCATTTTCTATTTGTAAAAAATTGTTTTTTTTTCTTTTATGTTGGGAGTTGGAAGTTTGGTGAGAAAGAGTTGTTTGTGTTTTTGTTTGAGGTAGACATTGTAATCGTTTTAAGGTATGTTTGAGTTCACAGTGATGCGATGGTGCTCGGAGACCTACATATTTCATTTGTCGTGTGGGGATGGAACCATCACCTTAAAAGCTCATAGCATTGCAACTCAGGCTCTCAATTCAAGGTGGTTATACGGTCATGGGTTGAAGTATAACTAGGGCTCCCAATTGAAAGTGGTTATGTGGTCACAGGTTGGAGTATAACACGGGCCCCCAGTTGATAGTGGTAATGCAGTCAAGTGTTCAAGTGTCATGATACCAGAAGGAGGATGCTTTTATAGACCCCATACATGAGTTTGATACCATAATCATAGAGAAAAATAAATGGGGTTTCCAGTATAATCAACTTATTCTTTTTCTTCATCTCCACCAAAGTAGTATCCTTAACCTCATTATCCAAAATATGTGACAGAGTTAGGGACAAGAGGACTTTCAGGAGGGGAGTGACTGAGATGGTAGAGAAAAAGATGAAACTCAAGTCGAGGCGGCAGCGGTTGTAGTTACTAACAAGTTCTTTAATCACAACAATTGCTACTGCCTTGAGTTTCAACTTTTCTCCAGCATCACAGTCACCCCTCCTCTTGAAAGTCCTCTTGCCTCTAACTCTGTCACAGGTTATGGACAATGAGTTTAAAGTACTACTTTGGTGGAGATGGAGAAAAAGAATAAGTTGATTATACTAGAAATCCCCTTAGTTTTTCCCTATGATTATGGTCTTAAACTTATGTATAGGATTTATAAAGTATCCTCTTATGGTGGTATTAAACTCGAACTTATGACCGCATAACCACTGTCAACTGGGGGCTCGAGTTATACTTCAACCTTTGACTGCATAACCACTGTCAATTGTAAGCCCTAATTATACTTCAAACCATGATTGTATAACCACCGGAACTAGGAGCCTGAGTTGCAATGCATGGGTTCTAAGGTGATGGTTCGATCCCCACACGACAGATGAAATGTGTAGGTTTTCGAGCGGCACCACATCACCATGGACTCAAACACACCTTAAAACTACTGTTTCCCTTAAACACAAACACAAATAAATCCTTCCTTCCAAAAATTTCAACACTCAACAAAAAAAATTAGAAGAGAATATTTTATTTTGTAAGGGACGGTGGCCGAGAGAGTTGATAGAGTAGTGGGGAGTAAAATTGTAATACCTCACGCCCAACCCGATCATCGGATCCGGGTATGGAGCGCAAAAATATAAAATTGTTGAACTAATAAAACCATTTGATAACCAAATATCTTAGCTCGATGAATACTCTGCATATTGGAACGATATGCCTATAATTTGAAAAATATATGATAACTTAAAAACAATTGAAAATAGTATTACACCGCTTATATTTGGGATATGAGTAACTGCATTTGGTGGAAGCTTTATAAACATTCACAAGTTCGAATATAATTGCGACGAGTTATCACACAAGCAGTAGTTTAAAAAAATTTATTTCCATCATTTGGCATCCCATAAAACAATTTGGAGTAAAGCCTAATAAGGCTATACATAAACATCCGAAAATAAAAAATAACATTTTCAAATACAGACTATTAAGTTCAAAGTGGTGGTATCTAACAGACATTCTAATTTTTCCCCGCATTTTCATGTTACACTAAGACAAAAGAATGGCTCACAAATAGGCCTCAAATCTGGCTGAATCCTTGCTATGAATACGTCTAACCTAAGAGCCTAAAATAAGAATAAAATAAACTAAGTTGATAAGAACTTAACGAGTTTCAAGGAAAATATAACCCTACAATAAGATTCAACAGGCAAAATTAGAATAAGACTGACAACATAGTACGCCACTTCTTGCGAATACAATTTCCCTTCTTCCAAAGTATCTGTTGACGGATACTTCCAAAAATATACACAACCCCCTAGCATACACTATCCGTTATTAAAGACTCGCACATAACAGACACAAAGCACAACTGCTCTATTATTATGCCATCCTTGCAGAATACCCCTAAATGACCATTTATCGTACTTTTCAAACTTCATGCAATATCCACACTTTGGTTTAACACTATATACACTCTTTTTATTTGGATCCCTTATTCCTTTTGCTAGCTTCTAATCTTAGTTCCAAAGAACCAATATTCCTATATCTTCATACCACTCCTTAGAGCTATTAAACCAGTCATAGCCTCTATACCTCCATCATCCCTCCTTGTATTTCAAACACATGAGTGTTCCCCCGTAAGGTTGGGTATTCACCAATCATAGTTTTCACCAGAGTTTTATACCTAAGGTAAAACATAATATCTTGTATCTTCTTTTCATCATCATATGTAGCAACCCTCTAGTACCTCATTACACCATTCTGGATATGGAGCTTGTGCACTAAGGAATGAGTATTTATATTCATGCTCATGCAAGACTTTGCCTCTAATCTACTGATTGTAATTGTACATGCATCGACTCCTTACCATGACCCTTTTGGCACATTACTAAAAGGTTAAACTACTCACCTAGGTATACAATTGGAAGGTTTAAACATAATAACACTGATAACGGACTCAATGTACAAAAGAACTCACCAGAAACCTTCACTTAGAGCTTCCTACTCAACAGGTTCTTTCCCTTTAGCACTGGGATTTTCTCTTATGTCTTTGGCTAAAATATCAAATAACCTCTTTAAATATAAGAACAACCAAAACTCATTAAAATAACACAAATCAGTGAACATGCAAACAGTTCCAGGATGAAAGTTATCTTCCTATCCAGTAATCAGATGGAAACCCGATAGAACAATTCTTATAACAACTCCTTTCTATCTGATAAACTTAAAGAAGGATTTAAGAATTTACCAACAGACAACTTAAAAGAAATGAGCTTTTATAAGCTTGACTAACAGCTCTTTCGTTAACAATGAAAAACACATTTAGGTTTTTATTCGATGATAACGAAGGCAAGCAGAGAAGATGAAATGAAAATGCTTTCTCCACTATAAATTGTCCTATTTATAGCTATCTTTAGTCCAAATCCTACTCAGGGTTAATCTCTAAGCAATAATTATGCACACATGTTTTCACTAATTAATCACATCGTATAAGGCTCTCTAAGTGTCCTGGTTATTGACACGTTACCTTTATTGGAATGCTAAATGACTTAAATGTATCCCACTAACCATTACAATTACGTTTATAGCAGTACGAAACATGAATGGTAGACTTACTATCGAGAGAGTTCGCCAAATAAGAATCTCACCAACTATGAAATGAGATTCTGCAACTCAACAAAGCTTAGCGAAATACTTCACCAGGAAAATTGCCAATGTTAATCCATCTATGCATCGCAACTCAGGGAGTCTCACTAGCGCAATGTCTCAAGCCATACCAGCTCGCCAAATGAAGGTGTAACACTCTTCGTTCCCAGTTCCATGTTTGTTATCAACACCAGTTGCATGCCCAAGGTTTGATGTCCCTTTTCCAGTGTAGGTTGTAAGGAGTACATCATCTGCTCTTGTAAACCCTACATTAAAACCAAAACCACTTGTTGATTGCCCATTTGATGTACTTTCGCCGGTGTAGGTTGTAGGGAGTACATTATCCACTCTTGTTACCTAGTAGAGTCCCACTAGTAGTCTATTTTTTTCACTTCTATACCACCGAAAAACCACCACTGCCTACCATACACTGGTCGTCGGATCACCACCATCGCAGTAGTCATGCTCAACAGTGCCATCACCAGCACAACTCCCCCGAAACCATGAATCGTCACTGTTTTACCCAAATGAGCCTGGCCAATTTGATTACTATTGATTCAGTCCAGGCCAGTGAAGGCCTGACCAGTTCGGTTCGACCACCAATTGGACCGTCGGCCCAATTTCATACATAAGGCCTGGTTCAACCAATTTTTGGGTTTCAGTATCGGATTTTGGTTTTCAGGTTTAATTTTTTATCTCAAGTCTAATTTTCAAGTTCAATTACCCATCAAGTCAATTATCTAACTTGAAAATTAATTTTCAAAAATATCATATTTATTTTAATTAATTTGATTAATTTAATTTTACTTGATCAAAATTAAATTTTCCAAAAATCACTGAGATTTTCCAAATTAATTTTTCAATAAATTTTTTAATCAAATTCTCTAATTGAAACTCGACCACTTAATTTAATTCCACATCGAATAAATTGACTCAATTAAATTATTTCTAAAGTTGTAGAATTTTCTTTCAATTCAGATGCAGTTCGATCGAGCTTTTGTTAAGCTAGCGGAGGGACCAATCAAACATATACAATTAGGCTCGAGTAATTGCAATTATGTTCAGAAGCATCATTCCAATAATTCGTAATTTACTTAATTATGGAGTCAGTTTACAAGAAGTACCATGATTGAAGACTCCTTATTGTATACTCTTTACGAAAACAATTCATCCAAATGCTTTGTCCAATGTCCTCGCCATGTGTGTGTTACCCTCATATGATATTATTGATTCCTTTAAGTTAAATATATTCACTCAATACAATCTTATTTTATCTTATTTTTACCATTTTATTTTCTTAATGATTAATATGATCACTATCAACTAATGACTGTGATAAATTGCTCATTCGAGAAAAGGCAACATGTGACCATATTCCATATTTATTAATCCACACAATGACAATGAAAGGAAATCGTTAACTCTTTAATCAAGCTATGAATCCCATTATTGCTAGTAAATTCATGTCAAACACAAGTAATACACCCAACATACCAACTATGGGCTCGATCATCTTTAGAGCATAAGCCTCCACTTGTATCAAAACATATAAGTTACATATGCATAGTCAGTGACTAATTTAGGATTTAGGTAAGTTAAACCATGAACATTACAAGTGAATTAATTCATAAATAGATTTAGAATTAATTCAACTTGGGTCCAGTCCAATGTATAATTCTTCCAATGAGTACATTTATGTCTCTACTCATGGAGTCAACTGCTCCGGTAGACAAGACTAGCCATCTCCCTACTTGGAATTGTAGATGACATAATAATATTTTTATGTATTTGAATCAAATGATCACTTTGATTCTTTTACGGGATTACGGACTCATTTAGATTATCTACTAAAGTAAGTTACCTTCTCGCAATGTAAATGTACTTACAGTGCCACTTATCATCAGCTTGAACTTAGGCAATTAATGAGCTAATATTTATTTTTCAAAATTTTGCTATGTATGCAAAATATGAAAGATAAAAACATAAAAGATCTAATAGTGAAATGTGAAAATAACGTTATTTATTTATCCATCATTCAAATACATAGAAAATAGTTACATGTTTACTACAATATGGGCATATTTCCTAACAACAGGATCATCCTAAATTGGATTCTAACATTATCTTACCTATGGTGAAAGCGAGTCCTAGGATTAACGTGCCAATTTTCATTGCTAATATTCATAATCAGTACAATTACATTGTGTCATACTATAAGGCATGAGTTGTAAAATAGAAGGGTATGGAAAAGATGCATAATAGGTGAGATAAAGCATTTAATGATTTGTGGCAATGGTGTCAAGTACTGAATCAGTATGTCCCAGGTATTGTAACTAATCTGCAAATGGAACTTGTATGTTATAACGATCGATTGGTCCAAGGGGAAAAATTTTTCCATTATTTTTTTAGTCATTCAAGCAATGCGTCATAACATTTCGGTAATTTAAGTCATTGGTTCAAATTGACAACACATTCATGTACGAGAAACATGAGTATCAGTTACTGTTGGTTGTTACACATGATGGCAAAAAAAATCATGTCAATAGCTTTTGCAATAACAGAAGGAAAATCCATTGATGCTTGAGATTTCTTCTTGTCTAAATTGAGAAGGCATGTTGCATTACAATCCGAGATATGCATAATTTCTAATAGGGGACCTAGAATACAGGCTACAATTGATCGGCGTGGAAGCCTCTGGGATTGTACACACCAAATGTATTGTATAAGACATATAGAGTCTAATTACATGAGTCGATATCATAAGGATGTTGAGCGGTAACATGTTATTAACATGAGTATGTAATAGCCACTATTTTCTATACAATTCTTTAACATATACATTGTTTGCATTCATGGATATACTCTTTTTTTTTCTTCGACAAGGTACGAGCTCGTCCAACATCATTTTCATGACATGTTGGAGAACTTGCAAGCTATAAACTCACACGATGCGTCATATCTCAATGCGATACCTAAGGAGCAGTGGGCTCAATCATATGATGGAAGTCTACGATACGAGCACATGACAACAAACCTAGCGGAATACATAATTGTCACACTCGATTCTCCTAGGGACATGAATTTAAAGAAGAGTCAAGGAGCTGATTATATAGAAATAGAAATTTGTGGGTTCTATTGAGATATTTAGAAACTTAAGTGGCTAGCTAAGAATGGTTAGATTTAAATTCTGGTTTAGTTAGATTGGAATTGACTAATTTCATAGTGAAAGACAAAATGATTAAGGATGAACAGTTGAGATGATCGGTGAAGATCGTGTCAAATGAGTATTTATATAGGTGTATGTGGAGACAAAATTTTCTCAATTTTGTTTATAAATTTCTCTCCAAATCATTATCCTCTCCAGTCATTCTGAAGAAGAAGAGGATGTAGTTGAAGGAAGCTCTAAATGTCGCAATAATCATGTGAATTTATGTCTAGTAGTCGAGAAATTGAAGAATTAGTAAGCTTCCTTACCTCTCTATACTCGTGGGTTAAAGAAATAAGTAGAGTAAGATCTCCTAAATTTTTTTATATAATTATGGATTTTGGGTTCTTAAGGTCTGAACACCTTTAGTTTAATCGATAAATGGTTGTCATGTTTAGCTGCTAGGACGAAAGAGGTTCTGGTGTTTGGACAAGCTAAGCTGATGAGGATAAATGAATTCAGGTGAGATTATGTAACCTATTTTTAGGTAGTTTATGGTGCTGTGTTTCTAGATTGCAATATCTTCTTGTCTGTTACGCATTGCGCTTAGAAACTTGATTGTGAATGGGAGGTGATGAATGAGTATGGTATGAATGCATAGACTAGTAGAAGCATGCAAATATTGTAAAATTGATTATTTTCTATCTAGTAATTATGTCTAGATATTCGAATAATTGGCATATTGTGTGCATGGGTATGTAGTGCCCTGGTGTGTGTGTGTATGTGTAATACATATATTGCATGTTCTTTAAGGTGGAACACGAAGGGGAAATTATTTACGGGTTCAATGAAGTTAAGATTGGGAAATGGTGTTTCTGTATACCATCATTCAGACTTTACTGGGTGCAAATTGGGATGTGCAAAGCTCATGGCCTTGCAGAGGGGACACTACGATATTCAAGCATCAAGGTTAAAAATGGCAAAATGGAGGTATGGGAGGATGAATAGAGAAATAAAATTTCCATTAGATTCTACAATTCGGCGTTGTAAGGTACAAATCGAGAAATGCGAAGCTCTAGGTCTTGCGGAGGGGACACTATGATCGAGCATCAAGGTTAAATATGAAATGGAATTATATTGACTGGCTTACTTGAGAGACACCGTGACGACGATTATTAGGTTTCATAGAGCAACTCCACGATGGTGGTTAGTAGGCTCCATGGGGTAACACCACAATAGCGATAAAGACCTTCAGGACGACACCTTAAAAAGGTTTAAGGTGTGAGACCATATCTCGGATATGACAACCGAAAAAGTTTGACAGGATGTGAAGCATGAGGATTTAATTGTGTAAGATCATAGCTCGACTATGGCATCATAAAGAGTTCGTTAATACGTTAAACATGGGAAATTTTGATTTGCAAGACCATAACTTGGCTATGGCAACGAGTAAATGTCCATTGAGACAACAAGCGTAGAAGCTGACGGGATAAAAAAAGATGATTGTTATATGACTCTCGCGAAGTTAAGCATGATTGGATGGAAATAATGTGTTTGAGAACATGATAAGCAGGATCATCAAATAACTACGGGTATGAATCCACAGGTTTTAGTTAATAAACCAGAATTGGTAATGATCATGAAATGTTCTAATGGAACCTAAAACTAAAGATCCTCGGGTAGAAAGGAGATATCTAGTGAATGGTAAGTTCGCTAAGGTCCTTGCAAAAATAATGGTCGTCTAGGCGGTCAAGTGGTGGAGGATGCTAGGACACTTATCAATAGGTGAGTAAGTTAACTATGAATATGTAACGCAAAGTAAACCACATAGAAGTCTACCAAAGGCTATTCAAATGGAAATTCCACTAAAAGGCAAGAGAGAGTATGTCTCGATGGGGATATATTTGTTAACATCAGTTATTCTTATGACTGAGCGTAAGACGAATAGTTAACCAAGGCTAAATGGTATAATGCAAAGCTACCACAACGGTAAGGCATCCATTCAGATGGCTTAGCTATATATTCCGAATTGTGAACACTGAGTTGATTAAGGTAAAAAGGAAATTTGAATAAGCTGGAATTAGGCCAGTACCATCGAGAACCTTTGTTGTGGAGAACATACTTTTGTCTAAAATAGTGAATAAAGTCCGCCAACGGCAAGCTACGGAGTAGGGCAAGGAATCTACCTCGCTAGAAAAATCCATAGAAGGCTAAGAATACAAAGAGAGTCGAAACCTCTTCTTCAAATTTTTTATCTCTTAAGGACTTCAAAATATGATTATTACATTGTTTCACTAAATCCCACTAAGTTAATCTGAGCTTATTATTGTATTGATTTAGTGATGCGATCTCGACCGCATCATGTCACGACACAATTCGACGACATCAGAATTGGCCCAAGTGCGAGGGGCCCAAGTGAAAAATGAAGTTTTAATCTCAGCTTGTTAACTTGGTTGCTGGAATTATTGAGCAATCAAGGACATACGAATCAAGCATGCCATGCATTCTACTTCCAGCTCACTTCTAGTTTTCTCTAGCTTGCAAGTTTAATTTTTGGAATAAATAAATTAATTCGGTTATAGTTATAGTTAGTTAATTAAAGTTCCATAAATATGTCATGGTTTAAACATCAATAATTAGAGTTTAAATGTGTCAAAATCTGGATATTTTAAATGTGTTTTAAGTTTATTAATTCTATCCAATTTCATACAGCTTTAATTCTTGTTTTAATTGGGACGACATTCTTACATTCTGACCTATTAAACATGTTCTTGTTTGGATAAATTAATACATGTTAAAAAGTCAGATTTATTAAATTTGTCTATTACATATTTAATTGTTTTTTTAATCAAGTGTCTATTGTTTTTCTACAGGTTCGACTGAACATACATGCTACCTTTAAATTCGGTTGAACATTCATTAGAGTTAATTAATTGGGAGCATTGCATCTGAATATTCATGCACCTGAAGCTAATCCATGCACTCTCCTAGGTGCCTGTTCGGTAAAGAATGGATGAACACTGAACTCAGCCTTTGCTGCATAGCCAACTCTTCAACAACCGATGTTCACACTTAAGTCTATTCCTTTCCAGGTGTTCACATTGCTGACTACTCAGTTGCCACCATTTTCAATCAATTGCTGTGCATGAATTCGTTAGCTTCAAGGAAGGATTAATTCAACCTTTAATCACTTAGGTGATTAATTACTTTATGCATGGGAGAATTCATGAACAATATTCAAGGGAGTTAAGCCTCATTAATTCAGCCAATGTACTAACACATACATGCATCAAAATTGGGGGATGAATCAGTTAGATGCAAACTGCCCTTTTATATGTTTCAGACACATTAAAGCTTCAATTAAAGAGATGCAAGTTCCATGCATCTATCATTCGGCCAAAGGGGGTAGAAGGCTAACTAATGGTTGATTATTCATGAACTTAAAGAATTCTTCAAGGCTAAGCATTCATGTACTTCCTAAGGGGGACGAACTGACTCTTCATCAACCTAAATGATTCATGAATGTCCAAGGCTGAAGAATATAACCATTAGGTCATGCATTGCACCCTACTATTCATGTATCTACATTATACATTGTTCGGCCTTATGCATGTAACTATTAATGGCCGAATTTGACTCTTAGCAATCTAGGTCTATAAATTGTTTTATCCTGCCATTGTAAAAGGTTACTTCACTTAACTTTGAACTCTTTTTATGAAATTGAAGCACATTGTGAGTTATTCAACTCCCTTTGTTCATTCGAGACTTGATTGACTTATCTAGCTTAAGTCTAGTGGTGTCAACCCAATTTTTTCCTGAACTTATCACTTCTAGCAAGTGTGGCATTCACCCTTATACCATAGGTTCCTATCTCGCTAGATAGAGGGTCTCGGTTTGTTATTTTTATCCAATTCATCACTAAGTGTTGATTTAAGAAACGGGTCAGTATTCACCTATAGTACTAGTTCTTTCTTTAACCTTCATTATCAAACTCAAACTAGTCTAAACTATCCATCTAATACCCATTTTACAAACTGGCCATCCTTGAAGTCATACTACTTAACTTTCAATTACAAAACTTCTCAATTTACGATCGGGAACATTCGCAACTCGTCAACAACTCTGAGCACGGGTTCGTATCATTTAGTTGCAGGGTTAAAGATTAACATAGCCACTATGAGAGAGGACCAAGCCAGACTCTGTCATCTGGAGGTAAAAAGTGCTCTAGTCGTAACATTCATATAGAGTGGCACTCCTTAGAGGCTACGCCTTGTAAATTAAATTGGATATATTAATGTTGTAGACTTAAATCAGAATAGCGAATAACGTTAGACGTTACCGATATAATGAATTTGTAAGAATTCTAAATTTTGTTTAAAGTAGTTTATGAATAAAGATAAATTTTGTAAAATGCAGAAACCAAAATATTTAAATGGGATAGTCAAGGGGTTTTGTTAAGTTATACATGGTTTGTGGCATTCGATACCTGGACCTGTGGATCGGGCCGAGTATAGGGTGTTACAATAATTTCGTATTGAAAGGGACGCGTCATTTGTCGATAACCTTAGTGGTCAAAGAAACATATTGTTTCTTATTAGCCTTGTTTCTAAACCAAGCGAAAAAAATATGTTGGACAGATAAAAGGCGGTCATGTTTAGTGCGAGAAGGTGATGAAAAAATTAGAGAAAAAAAATGCAGATAAAGAGAACTCTATGTCTACAGTGTGTCACTTGTGTCGAAATCAAATATTTCGAGTTATGGAGTTCCATAGACCTGAAGAAGGTATTATCGGGGGATCGTACCGTGTATACCTACGACTGTGGGAGATTTCAAGTACTTCGTTTTCCATGCGCATATGCAATTGTTGCATGTGTCTCGGCACGTCTGGATTGCCTGAGCTATGGTGACGAAGTGTAAAATCTAAAACACATATATAAAGTATGGAAATTTGAATTCCCATCGGTCCTAAATGAAAGTATGTGGTTGTCTATCTCGAGCACTCCATTCGATGTGGTACCAGATATTACATTGCAGCACAAGCTAAAAGGTCGACCGAATTCTACTTGGATACACGTCAATATGGATATTCGAGAGAGGATAGATCAACCAAGGTTATACAGTTATTGTAGGAACCTAGGGCATATTAAGCCAACATGTCCACACTTGGGGGCAACATTAAGGAGAAGACCTAATTAAAATATTTATTCATTTTTTTATAGACGTACAAAAAAGAAGCAAACAATCAATTTGTTCATTCTTTGGTAAATTATAAATATTGATATATTGTTGATGTAAAATTCAGTAAAATACAATATAAACAATTTTTTCATTTTTCATAAATTGTAAATAAATAAGTATATACTATTGATATGAAATACAATAGCCCAATTTTTTAATTTTTTTCCTTAGATTGTAAATAAGTATATTATTTATGTAAAATACAATAGAACAATTTTTTTTATATAATTGGAATAAGTACATTATGAATGAAAAAAATTTAATACAATACAAATTAAATGTTAACAAAATAAATGATTATTTACATGAAAATTTTTTTTAAAAAAATCATCAGTGTCATCGGCCCGAATGTGTGCCACCACCCAATGGGTGTCAGTTGAGAGGAGGATTTCTATGTAGTTGGGGTTCTGACTCATCATCATCATAATCTTCATATTCATCTTTATCTTCACCTCGAGCTACATCTTCATTTTCATCTCGTTCCTCTATGCTTTAGTGTCGTGTCGTCCTAGGTTACCATCGTATATCATCCATTATAGTAATAGATGGTTGCAAAGATGAGCCAACTCGATAGAATAATGATGTTTGGGGTGTTTACGACACTATCGGTAGATAAGTATACGGTGCCCCCATAACTCGGTTGCAGATAAAATGTTGGAATTGTTGAAGATGATAAATACGTCGATGTTGTTGTCAATATTGGCGCTCCAATGGTGCTGGGGATGGAGGTGGTGTAAAAATAATCCTGTAGAAGGTGTAGATGCATGGTATGATGGTGCATAATGTGATGCTTGTGTAAAAAAAATGGGGTTAGTGAAAGCACTAGAATAATATGAACCATAATGACCGATAGGTGGTACACCCACCGGTGCTTCATGTTGGGTTAGAACTAATGATGACTCCATTGAGGTATGTAGTCTCAACCTGACGATGCCTACTCTTTTCCTTCTCTGATATTATATATGACTTACCGTGAAGTCTAAATCATGTCATGTAATCTGGAGAGGTCACCAAATTCGATGGGAAAATTGATTCGTGCATAGGTATGAAATCATACCTTCTCCTAAATGTAGATATATTTGGCATGGAATTTTGTCCAATCTTCATCTGTTCTCCCCCACAAGTCGATCTTGTATAGTTCTTCGATATCTTGGGGTGACGATAGAATACTTTGCCCAAACCCGAATTGGTTCATCACTTGATCAGATTCGTGCATTTCGACGGTCGCAAAAATTATCAATGTCACCTTGATGTGTCAGATATTGCGATTGGTCAAAAATTTGGACTGGATGCATTCTTGAATTCTCGGATTAGCATATGACATCCATTCAAACAATAGTGTGAAATTATAAATTTTTATTAAATACCTAATATTAAATTTCAAATCTTTACGTAAATATCATATAATTGAAAAATTCAAAAACTAACATCTGCTTTCGATCATTGGTCTAACAATAGTCAGATATCTTCAATCTCCTCCACTATACCCACATGACTCGCCTTATTGTTCCACCTATTCAAATAATATGTTATTTCAAAAATATAATAATGAAAAAATATTATGATAACTATATTATCAAATGAATTTTATCTTATTACAAGTGGGAATTCATAATGGGCGTTTACTTGAGGACGTAAAAATGGTAATGGTACCATGCTCATGACTGAAGGAGTATGCAACCATCGATTTTAGTTTTTTATGGTTCTATTGCTCGACACATCTTTCCGTACAATGTCGCCAACACAACTAATCCCCAACTAAGTCACCCCGCTTCTTTTAAATTGACGAGTTATAGTAACCACCTTAAATATACCATATTTCGAGATTTATCTGGCATTAGAAGACCCTCGATTAACCTTAGGATGAATGCTTGAGTGTATTGTTTTATTTCAACATCACTCATCAAGTTGTCGATATAATTGCAATTCTCTTCCAACCATTTCAGCTCGGTCCAGCTACCACTAAACTTGTTCAATACCTTCCCTAATAGTTGTTTGCAAGTTGCGCTCTAATCGCTAGAGCCCACTATCCCCATAACGACTTCCCCATCCATTGGTAAACCAAGCTGTAAAGTTACATCATCAAGTGTAATTGTACACTTATCGCATAGAAGATGAAATGTGTGTGTCTCAGATCTCTATCTTTCCACTAAAGCGTTGATAAGTGCGGGATCCAATTTAGTCCCCCCAAGCATATGAGACACGTGCAAGAATGTCGCCTCTTGCAAGTGTTGTTCAATAACACGAGGTGCTCTCACAATTAAATTGTATATGTACGTCTCTAAAATTTGATCTTCGATCTAATTATATAAACATAAAAAATAATAAAATTTTAAAAACTTAATAATGAGCTTAATTAAAATAAAATAATTAATAATATTTTCTTATTATTTGCAGTTGCACATCGGAAATGTGTTTGTCATCCAAACGAATAAGTGGCATTGCCATTATAAAAATTGAATAAATTATGAAATATAAAATTAAAACAACAAGAAATTGAGAGAAATTGAATGAAAATTTGATAACTAAATACTTGAGAGAATTGAGAGATTAGATGAATTGAAAGAATTGAGAGAATAGGATTTGAATGCAAAAGAAAGAAAATGACTTGGGTTTATATAGAAAGTAAACTAGCCGTTTGAAAAAAATTTGCCATTGGATTTTTTGACTTTTGAGAAAAATTACTGTTGGACAAAAATGTGTCCAACAATACACGTTTTCAGTTGAGGTGGCAATAGGGACGCTAAAAGCGCATCCTATAGGGCGCGCTTTTTGCCACCTTAGCTAAAAACGCGTCTTCTGGGAAGCATTTTTTGTTTCTCTCTCCAAAATCGGCCTATTTCCCCCATTAACTTTCAAAATCAGCATTTTTGGCTAATTAACCCTAAGAGATGACTGCAGATTATTACACAATTCTTCAAGTTGAGAAGAATGCAAAAGATGGTTATTTGAAAAAGGTTTATAGAAAGTTTTTTCGTTTTTCTTTTTATTTGTTAATTATTTGTTAGGTTTCATAGGAAAATTTGGTTCTTCTATTAATAATGCTATTAGCATGATCATGAATGAATATAAAAATAAAAAATTTATTGAGTTTTGGGGGGTTCTATGTTTTTTTTATCAAAATCACTAATTTACATATAAGTTTACCAATATTGAATTATATGTGTTTAAATACAATTATATTTATATTTAAATATATGTGTTTATAGATCAAATTGATAGAATTTTTAAATGTGAAGGATTAAATTTATTAAGTTATTTAGAATTAGGATCAAATTGATAAAATGCACAAGTATTGAAGACTAAATATGTTATTATATCAATTAGAAAAAGACCACACCATCACTTTCGTTAATTATTTAACGAAGAGTTACCAAAATAGAAACGATCTAAAACATGAATGACCAAAATATAAATGATCTAAAACGCTAGTGACTAAATTAAAATTTTTCATAATTAAATGACTAAAATAAAAACACGCTAATAGTTATGTGACTAAGGGTCATTTGGACCACCAGTGGGCTCCAATGTGGTGAGATTTCAAGAGTAAAAAAAATGTAAACCGAAACGTAGCTCCAGTTGAGGTGTTTGGAAGCACACTAGTGAGCAATTTAGGGGTGAGCGTTCGATCGAATTAAATCGAATGAAAAAATTTCGAGTTAATCGAGTTGATGAATCTTATTTTATCATCTTAACTCGATTTGAAATTTTCTCGAATCGAGTGGGATTTGAATCAAATCGAATCAAATATATTTGTTCGAGTTAAATTAAAAAAAATGAGCTTGGATCCTTGCAACCATTATCACCCACCACAATCAAATTTGTTATTAACTTTCATCTCCTCATAATTTATTTATTAATCTTTTATATACGGGTTAGCTTCTTTGATTATTTAGTTGCTTCAATTATCTTCTGATTTTTGTCACTATGTATTTTAGAATTAAAAAATATATTAAATATAAAAAATGTGATTTTTAATAAAAAGTTATGTTAAAGATAAAATGTGAAATTGATACCAACATAAAATTTTAACATGAATATTTTATGGCATCATCAATAATTCAGTTTTAACAAAAATTTATAAAGATTTAATATTATTAAACAATTCAATAATATAAATAGTACAAAATGTGAAATTTAATTTAATAATATAAATAATATATATAAATAAAATTATTATTTAGATTAGGGGATTTTTTGGATGATTTTTTATTTAAGAGTAAAAGGTGAAAAGTAAAAGTTTAAGAGGAGAAATGAAAAGTTTTGAGGGTTGGGAAAGTAAAATTTTGGGGGGAAAATGGGTTTAGGGTAGATGGGAGGGGGATAGGAGGGGAGTAAAAGTTTTGGGGGGAAAGTGGGAGGGAGTAAAAGTATTGAGGGAAAGTAAAAATATTTGGGGTAAAAATGTAAAATCTATTTTTAATCTCTTCAGAACTAATTGCACTACCATCCAAAAGAAGTTTAATTCTATAATTTACCCTTAATTAAATAAATATTTAGATAGATGTTAAGAGTTTGGACTCTTGGGTCAAGTTTTCTACTACTTTAAAACCTAGCAATTTTCAAGAGAGAACTACTTCTTGTTTTCATTCTCTTGCCGAGGGAATTATTTCTTTTCTTTGTGGATACATTTCCTAGATTAACCACAAAACTTTCAAAACCTTAATTAATTAAGTAGAAATTGTGGTATTAGTGGTGCCAACAGATTTAATACTTAATTAGCAAATATTTTTTAATTTCAATGAAACAGAGTGTCTTTTAAGGAAGTTTTGGAAGTGATTGCAGTTGCTGAAAATACCACTATATGGGTGAATGTATTGTTTGGGGTTTAAATTTAGTAATTATTTTTTAAATAATTGTTAAATTCAAATTTTAAAAAATGTATTAATTTAATCCGAATTTATTTGATTTATCTTTTTAATAATGATTAATTATATGAATTGATTGAATTAAATTTTGAATTATTTGAGATAGTTTTTGCATTTAATCATGATAGTCGAATTAAGTGATGATTAAAATTGTCCAATAGAAAAAAAAATCATATAACTGGCGTTAATATCTTTGTTTTTTATTAATGAATCTCAAGCGTTCACACTACCTAAACAAGTGATGTAATTATCCAAAACAAATAGGGTTTTGTTGGGGAATGAAAAATTCTATAATTTCCTATAAAGTAGAGAGAGAGAGAATGATTTATGTGGAGAATGGAGGTTGATTGGATAATGTGGTGGGGATTAAGGGGAGTCCTGTGGAAGCCACTCTTTTAACTACTCCTAATGGTAGAATGAGGGCACCATCAAAGCAACTTAACCGGCCAGGCCGCCATGAAAACGACCTATTGGCTTGCTTCATCATCTTTCTCTTACCTTAGTGCTTTATATGTATGTAACTTATATTAACTTAGAAGAATTAATGATGATGATATGTAAAAGTATTTATGGATCGGACTTGATTGAGTTCAGGTTGAATTTATGTTATATTAGTAAACTTCATATTCGCCTAAATCTAATTCGGTTTAAAATATGAATCTCGTATAATCTAGTACATATTTGTATGATGAATCTAACCTCGTTTTAAGACTATTTATATTATTTTTTATTAAAAATATCATTTTAATTTAATAAATATTTTAATTTATTAAAGTTTTTTAATGTATTTTTTGATGTTTATATTAAAGTATTTAATCACATTTAAACCTAATAAAATTTAAAAAAGTAAAATAAAGTTGTTATTATATTTTAATGTTGAATTCGTTTTAAATGAAGATTAGTATCCATAAATGAAATCAAGAAACCCTATGTAATTGGCAATAAGGAAGGGTACCAAATGAACTAAAACTGAATCAAGTATTTGGTTATAGATGAATAAAGGAAGCGAGGAATGTGCAGAAATATAAAAAGGCAAGTTGCCGTAGTACTAGCACTGTGTGAACGAAGGAGTTGAAGACGCAAGCAGACAAGAATAATGAAGAATGAAGAGTTGATCAACCGATCATTATGTCTCTCATCAGCATCTTTGTATTTCTATAAATAGGGTCACAATGATTTCCATAATTATATTGCAGGATTCAGCTGCTCTACTTTCCTCTTAAAACACTTCCATTTTTCACACCATACTCATCATGCCCCGCCCCGATCGCTGTATGAGATTTTTATTTTAACAACTTTTCGTCTCCAATTTCGTTTTGATTAGGTCTACCTCAAAATCCCCCATTCATCATTTATTTAATATTAAAAAAATTCATTGTAAAAAATTAATTAAAAATAATAATATTTTGGGTCGGAGTAATTTGAACAGAATCATATCAGTCCACTAGAATAAACGAATAATCCAAACCTTCAATAAATTGATATATTTTATGGTGTCAATATTTTTTATCCATTGAATGTTAACTTATTTAGAAGACTTTATTATTATTGTAACGATAAAAAAGACATGAGTAAATATTTGACTAAGTTGGATAAGTTGGAATTGATGGGATGTTTTTTTCTCTCACACAACTTGTCTTCCATAGAATTGATTTATGTCGCCAACATAAATGGAAGAAGCTGTAGATAGTATTAGCCCCCTTTGGATTAACTAGGTTAGTGCGTTTGAATTTATATGCTTAAGTCAATTCCCTCTAAGTCACCTCCATGAGCTGAAATTTCCCTATCTAGAGGGTTTAGTAGACATTATTATTAGGGATGGCAAACAAAAAATTGAAATCAAAATTTGTAGCTATTATTATTAGGAATGGCAAAAAAAAAATTGAAATTGAAATTGAAATTTGTCTAACTTAATAGGGTTGGGTTTTTTTTTTTAAATCAGATTTTAGGCAAGCGTCGAGTCCAGTGTGAAATTATCCCGCCTGTCTTGAAATATTTACAAAATTATTTTTATATATTTAATATTAATTAGGTTAAAAAATTCTTAAACTTTATCACTACTAGAGGTGCTCATGGGCCAGGTGGCCCGGCCCTGCCCGACGGTCCGCCCGAAATATGGGAGGGTTTGGGTAAAAATATAGGCCCGAAATATGAGTTTGGGCAAAAAATGAGGCCCGTTTAGAAAATGGGCCGGGCCTCGGCCACCACTTTTTTGGCCCGGGCCCGGCCCGGCCCGAATATAATAAATATTTATTTTTTATTTTTTATTTTAAAATATTTTTAAAATACTTTTTTTATTTTTTTATTTTTAAAATAAAATTTTGATTTTTATTAAAAAATGGGCCGGACCGGGCTCGGGCTTAGGATTTTTTCTCGGGCCGGGCCTGGACAAAATTTTAGGCCCATATTTCAGGTCGAGCCCGGACCTAGGACGCGGACCAAATTTTTTTTGCCCGGCCCATGAGCACCTCTAATCACTTCCGGCATTATTTTACCACTTTTACTCCCATCTCGCACTAGTTTCTTTTTCCCTCTCATTTTCGTTCTCCTTTTTTATAATGTAATATATATTCTTTTACTTAGTCATCTCAAGTATGGTCTTTTTTTTAAAATATTTTTTAATTTAATTAATCACAATTTCAAATAAAAAATTTGAACTCAGATTAGATCGGATTGAAATCGAATAATTAATTTTTAGATTCGAAGTGAGTTAAAAGTTTTTTAAACTCAGAGTCGGGGCATGATGGTAGAGTATAAGCTAGGAACAAGGTCAGGGTCAGGGTAAGTACTATCTTAATCCAAATGCTGATGCGTTCTTGAAAAATAAACCAGTACAAGTTTATAGATGAAGGTTTTTTTTTTTTAAAGCAATTAGTTCTAAAAGTCTACCCAATTTTTTGAAGTTCTTTTTAGGTTTGGTATTTTAAATGTACAAATCCATTTTTATTTCTGTAGATCTAGTCATTTAAATCTGTTTTAGTCATTTAAATATGGGTTATACATAAATCTTTTTAGAAATTATGTTTTGCATCTCCTTTTACATAAAAATTAAATTAAAGAAAAAAAATGCAATTCTTGGATAATTAGAAATAGAAAATAGTCGATGTTTTTAAATCGGACTAATGGTCGAATCAGTCAGGTCACCGATTTACCTATCCAACCGATTTGATTAAAAAATTATTAAAAGTAAAAAAAAAATCTTGGTTCAATCGGTTTCTAGCTAATTCATCCATTGATTAAATCAATTTTATAGCCAGTTCAACCAATTTGTATGAATTCTCGATCTAACCGGTTCAAAGTCACTTTCTAGATCCATCCCCTAATCGATTCCTAATCTAACCAGCGACTGACTGATCCTGTCCGATTCAAATAACATTGACAATAGTTAAGGTGTGGATATATTGCAGGTGGTTTTTGTTAAAATGGTAGAGTATACGTAAGTAATGCTTAACTTTGATGGTTTATATAGTTATGGATTACATACTCTAAATAACAAACCTGGTAAATGGAAGAAGAATAAAAATTGCTAGGAAAATCAAATAACCTCAAAGACTAGTGTAAAAAGAAAATTAATACCACATATATACAATGTATATCAATTTATTTAATATATATATATATTTAACACATATCCAACCTTATTATATTAAATATATATATGGTGTGATATATGTGATAATTAATATAATATTTTAAAAGATTATATTTAATATAATAGGAGAAGGTTAATATGTATGGAAATATTAAAAAGGATTATCAAAATAATATTAATAAAAGATTATATTTTATTAGATATATTTGTATTTTAGTTAAGTATGTTATAAATAATATCGGAATGTACCAAATATAATTAAATTTACATATAAGATATAAAAGATTAAATTATTTAATCCACTTTTCAAATGATTAAACCCATATTTAATAAAATATTAAGTTGTTTACTTTTATATAAAAGAATTTTTTTGGTATTACAACAAATGCGACTAGCATGACTTGAATTCAGACCACACCTGGAACGGTGAACACCCTTAACCATCAAGCTATCATATGGAGTTCAAATTTTATTATATTTTAGTTAATTATGTTATAAACAATATCATATAAGTATCTTTTTTAAGTACGGATTTTTATATTATTATTTAAACCTACCCTATTATATTAAATATAATAATTAATATTTACAATATATTCTTAATTAAATATATTTTATTATAATTTTACTAAAATCTCAAATATTTATTTAGTATATGGGTAAAATATAAATTGTAATCGTGATATTTTAATAGATATTTAATTTACAATGTTTAAATTATTATTATTTATATTTTTATAAAATTCACTTGAATTTTAAGTTTTAATAAAAAAAAAAGCAAAAATATATCAATAGGTGAGTGATAAGATATAATTTGTGGACTTAATTAATGAAAACATGCTATTATTGTTAACTTTTGGGCATTCATCAAATTTTTACAGTGTTGGTCTCTTAATTACATATATTAGGATGATTGTAAAAAATTAACTACTTAAAGTGGGAATTTGTTATAAAAACCTGTAAATTTTGATAACTTGTAATAGTTCCAAACTTTTTTTTTATCCTGATTATTGTTTTATCTATTTTAAAATTTTTCGGCTGTAATTTTGATCATCCTATTACTAATTAAAATTTAATAATTAAATATTACACGTGATCAATTCGTGTATCGTACGACAATGCAAACTAGTGTTAAATAGTATTGAAATTGTCAAAATTTTACATGTTAAATACTATTAAAAATACTTGTAAAATAATAATCTAACACTTGGATAAATGTAAAATATTATTTAATAATTGACATTTTAATAATTTCTTAAAATTTTTGTTATATACAATGACTAATCTAATGTTTCTAATAGAAATTTTTATTCTCACTTTACTATTATAATTATAATATTTAATTTTATTGTTGTTGTTTTTTTCAAAGTATTTATTAGAGTGGGTGTAGTAATTAAACTTTCGCATTCTGTAAACCTATTAAAGAGGTTGATGTTGATCACGAGTTTTAAAATTATTTTATACATAAAACGAACCATCAATCACGGATTAAAGTAGGAGTAGTTTCACTACTGGTATTTCAAACACATATCCTAACGTGGCTAATAGTAATATCGCTGTTTCTTATTCTCCCTTCCTTCTTCACGGTATTTTTTATTGTATTGGACTAAAAAGGGTTCGTCTTTGCTTTTGTGTATTGGAATAATTGATTTGTTTTTTTTTGTTAGAATGATGCTTTTCCAAAGCCAATTTCAAAATGTTCTTTATAATTTTTTTTCAAAAATATCTTTCTAAAAAAGATTTTTAAATTAATAATACATTAAATAATGTTTTGATAATTAAAAACAATTTTAAAACAAAATTTTCAACTTAAAGCATTTGCTTTACAACTGTTTAAAACCCACCTTTTTCAAAATAAAATTGTTACAGTTTTTTCAAAATATTTTACGTTATTTTATTAATTCTACTTTGATAAAATAAATTTCTTACACATTAATTACTACCTTTGTAATCAATTGGCTCCTTACATTCATTTTACCAAATAATTTAAAATTTTGAATTACTATAAAAATAAAATATTCCTTTTTAAAAAATTTAATATTTGTTATGAATATCTTATTAAGTGGATGTCTATCATGATCAAGATAAAGTTTTAATGTATTTTAAATTCTAATAGTTATTAGAATTAGATTTCTACTTCTTTTATATTTCTTATGCCTATAAATAGAGACTCTGATGAAATATTGTAATCATTCCCTTTGATCAATAAAGTACGTTCTCTATTACTTTCTTTGTTCTTTATTCTCTCCATCTCTTTTTATTTTATAACAATATTATCAATTATTATTTCTCAATTAAAATAAATATTTAAAACATATTTAATATTAAATACTATTAATCCATGTTTAACTAAGTTATGTCTATTGCACTTACAAGTAGAGAAAGAGAGAAAAATAAGCTTTTAACTCAAATGAAAGAAGATGGTTTTTATTGAATTGATGAATAACTCCAAATGGTTCTAAGTTCTAACCTTTTATAGGCTTTACAATAGTTAAAAATAGCAAAATTAAATACGAGAAAATTTCTCAACCATATTTAGTAATCCCTAACTTTTAGGGATACAATGTCACCCATCAACTTGTATCAACTCAATTGTAAAGTTATAAAAAAAATCCATTATTTTCACAAAGCAGCAAATATTATTTTGATGGTAATTTTATCTTTTTATATAAAATTTATAAAAATACATACACATAATGTATGAATATGAACCTAAGACATCATGATATTCACTTCTTCAACTTCACCGCTTCAACCAAAGTCATATTTAGTTTTTATATCAATTTCCTATAAATGTGTGTCATAATCTTATAGATAATATTGTTGTTGATTGAGTTATGGTCAAAAATCAATTCAACACCAATCATCAATAAAATTATTAAAATAATCACTTTTAAGAAGATAATAAACATATTATAATGATATTTTTGTCTTTTTCTTGTTTTTTTATCAAATGTTTAAATAAAGCAACTAGAAACCAAATCTTTTATGATAGTATATTTTTTGAGAGATTTTATAACCATATTTTTAATATTGAATTTTTCTTTCACCCACGTTACATATTGAATTTTTCTTTCACCCACGTTACACATTTTGATAGCATGTTAAGTAAAATCTCCTAACACGATAACATTTTCACATACTAATAAAAATAACAATACGAGCTGGGAAACCATTGAAGTGCATTTAATGTTTTTACTCAAATATATTTATTTAAATTTATTTTTAATCACAATTTAAACTAATTTGTTTTTTTATTAATTTCATATGTTATTATTATTAGTTTCAAACTATATATTTAATTATTTATTAGATGTTATTTTTAAACGCATATCTGTATTCTAAATAATAGATGCTAAATCTTATTTATTTTATATTTTGAATATTTTGGTTTCACATAGGACAAAAAATATAAAATGAATAAAGGTAGGTAGGACGTCCAAATTAGTCAGCGAAAGAGGCTTTGAAGCCTTAAAGTTTTCTGTTAAACAGAATCTATTACAAGATATCTTCCGCTAACTCTTTCACAACACCATCACTCACTTCTATTATTTGCTCTCTGAATCATATGTGGGGCAAACTTACTTTTTCAATATTATTCATTTTTTTTCAAATAATTAAGACTTTGTTTTTGTTTCTCTTAAAGCTTCTTTCTTTTTGATAAAATTAATGATTTTAATTCGAAATTAGTGCAAATGAATGATTAATCATCTTATAAATGAAAAAGTTTAACAATTTAAATAATAATAATACATAATCGAGTCCCACTTTATATAAATATTTTTGGATTTTAGTTGATATTTATTTTAACTAAAAAATTCTATCACATGCGTATACGTTTGAAAATCCTAAATTTAAAATATAAATGTCTGTTTAAAAAGTTTGAAACGAATTACTAACAACACATGAAATATTTACGTTATTAAAATGAATAGAAGAACATTTTCGTAATTTACTAACTGAGTTGGTACCTGATTAACCCATGACACCTACTCAGTCAGGGGTTTTATTAATAGTATAGATTATAGATATACAACTTATTAAGGTAATAAAGTGTGCATAACAAAATAAAGCTTTAAATTGAAAGTTTAACTAATTGATGTGAGTTCAAATATCATCAAATGCATGTTTTTATTTTTTTTCAGAATGAAAAGACTAAAATACCCTCAAATAATATTTATTTATTTTAATAACGAAAGGACATTCCTGTAACTTCATAACCAAGTTGGTGTCCGGATTGAGGATGGACACCAACTCAATTAAGGACTTTATTAATAGTATAGATGTGTAGAACTTATCTAAATTTATTTTAATTTGATTTAAGATATATTCCAATTATTATTCAACCTTATTTTATAATGCTTGATTATGAATATGTTTATTCAAATATAATCTTTACTAGAATTATACAAATATAAAGGGAAAAACTAAAAAGTTGAGCTTGAAATTGGAAATTTTTAATAGTAAGTTAAAAATAAATGATAAATTGATTATGTAAGAAATATAATGTAATAAGAAAATAAATTATTATGTGGTAACCAACCTTTTTCCAAATGAAATGATGAGTAAATGCCAAAATTAATTAATGGGTAATTAATCAACATTAATTTTATTATATTCGTTCTTTTTGATGTAATGCTTATAATTATTTATAGTTTCTCTCAACCCTTAAATAGGAGGATAATGCAGTTCAACGCACTCAAATTAACATTTTTCTGTACTAATAATAATGTCGATACCAATCGAATTAAAAATTAATCGAGAATTGGTAATTAATGAAGAGGAAAAGAGATTAGAAAAAAAAGTTATTAATGATATATAAAGCGTGGTACAATATTTTTATAAGAGTAGTCCAATCCATGGAACACGAACCTTAATATAAATATAGCATAGCAATCAAGTGGGTAGATCGCATAAGATTGTGATGATTTTATCAGATTAGGATCATCATTCTTCTTCTTCATCACATGGGACCCATCTTAGACAATGTTGCTTAATTAGCAAATAAATCTTATAAATTATTTAAACCCTGCCAATTAATTCATTATTGCTTTTTTTTTCTTAAAAAAAAATTCTTTTCGAGTTGTAAAAGCCTGTGAAAGTTGGCCATGTTCTTAGAAAAAAAGGGGCACTTCTTTGTCAAGTGGAAGGGTAAATAAAATAGGAGTACGTCTATTCAAATAATTTCACGAATTATTTATTTTATATTGTATAATTATTGAACAATAAATATTTAATTAATAACTCATTAACATTTTTATAATTAATTTTATTTAATTATACTATATTTAAATATTTTATTGAGTTGATATTATTTTTAATCAAATTATTAACTCAATTATGAAATTAAAAAAATCAATTATTTTAAATTATAATTAATATTATTAAGACGTGATTTTATCTTTTCATATATTTTTAAATAAAATAATTAAAATTATATATATATCTAAAGATCTAGCACATATTTAATACTATTAAAATATAAATTTATTATCACTCCATCTAATTTTATTATTAAATAAATTTTTAAAAAATATTTTTAACATTCAATTTTTTTTCACCCATGTGATAAAATTTAGTAGCTAGTTAACATGTTTTTCTGGTAACAAACTAATTAACAATTTTTATTTTTAAAAACCTAATTGCTTGACCCTTTTTTCTAAAGCAATTACGTGACTATTTCATTCTATTCTTCTGGAGTATTTCTTCTTCTTCTTCTTCTTTAAGCCGGTTTCTAAAAACTTAATCTTAAATTTGATATTTATTTAAATCCAAATCATTTTTCACTCGTATTTTGAATCTGATCAAGGGTTTGATAATTTGCTTAAAACTGAAGGTTTATTTAAAATTTAGAGAGATATAGATGAAAATATCAGATTTGATAAAAGAATTTAGGTAAGAAATAATATTTGTCTAGAGTAAAGATTGGGTTCGGGTTTTGATATTCATAACTTGGACTCGACCGACTTATTTTCAAGTTTATAATATGTTACTTTTTTATATATTATATAATTTATATCATATAAAAATTAAATGTACTAGAATATGATATAAATATTAAAAAATGTTAAGTTGTTTATCTTTAAAAATTTAATAAACAACTTAATCTTAATTTAGCTGATATCGATATTGTTGTCAAAGCAAGAGGAGTGAGTTTGAGTGTACTAAAAGTTAATTTATTATATATTATTAAATAAAAATAAAAAAGTACCTAAAATGAAAATTTAGGCCTTTCAAATTTAAAAAAAATTTAAATTAGTAAAGATAAAATTACATTTTGACCCCTTTAAAAATGAAAAAAAATTGATTTAATTATTTAAAATTTATAAAGATATAGGCTATGCGAATGGTGAAATTATATTTCTACTAATATAAAAATTAAGATTTAATTTCAACCCCTAAAAGGTTTTTTTACCTTCGCCCCTGTGCACAAACCTGATCGATTTTGGATTAATTATTAAATTCGGATTAACTATTTACGTATATTAAAAGATTTGAAGCCAAAATGTGGGTAGCTGTTGCGGTGATGTTTACTTGTTTGAAATGGGATGGTTAGAAAAGTGAAAACAGAAATAAAAAGTGAAAGGGTAAATTTCATGCGTTGAATTTGGGGTCATTTTTCTTTCTTGGAAATGATTAGGAGCACCCTAAGATTGTAGGTCTTCTTTTTTGAAATATATAAAACCCATGGAGAATGAAATATCAACTATTAACTGTTTTCTTTTAAAAAAATTACAACTACTTAATTGTTTTTATTTCCTTTTTCGTCTTTTTATTCTTCTGAAAACACATTAAGTCCATAAATGAATAACTTTCTATAAAATTTCTACTGTTATTCATAAATATTTGTTGCAACCAGTACTGATTGAATTAAAGTTGAATCACACAAAATTAGTAAACATAATTCAACATTGTATCATCTATATGTATATAAATGCATTTAAACCTTTTTTCTTTCAAGGTTTAATCTTTTGTTTGATGTGAAACAGTGAGAATGCCAAATTTATCATTCAACCGCTAACCATTTTCTGCTTGATTATTATTCTTTCACCCTAGGACAAAAGAAATGCGTTTGTTATGTTAAACGTGGATATTGAGATTAGAAATGATTGCAAAGCAATACGTAAATTTTACATGAAAACCCTTATTAAGAAAAAATACGGGTAAAGAAGTAAAAATTTACTAATGTTGAAAAATAATAATATAAGAGGTTTTCGACTACACACATTTTAAGGGTTAAACAACCTTGATATAACCAATGTCTAATAGAAAAAGTATAGTCCTATACAGATTCAATCCTTTGCTCCCACACATCCCCTGTTTTATCTCTCTATTTTATTTCTTTAACAATTGAGTTATTTTCTAATAATATTAAATTAACACCAAGACATGCATGGACTTTTAGAAATGCTTATGACTTTGTGTTTTACGAGGTTTGTTTTTGTGTGGAGTTGATTAGGGGTCAGGATGGGTTTAGGCAATATTTTTGGGTGTTTAGCTTCTATCAATTTTGTAACCTTTTAGAATATATATTGAGTGGAATTAAGTTGACCAAATCCCAAGTTTTGTGACAAGAGTGCGTGTATGCATCTATAAAGCGAATGTGATATACATGGAGTGAAACACAAGGAATGAAAGGTAAAATATGTTTTGATCAACCAGATGCTGCTTTACACAGCATGCAACATATATACAAAAAGATTTGCAACAAAAACACCCAAATTCATATTCTGTTAACATACTAAATGATCCCATAATATACTACACATTTTTAATAATTCATTGAAAATATTAGAATACGGTTAGTAACATTTGGTGGGACCACTAAGGATTACATAAAAGTTAGCATAACATCTCAATGACTTGACACCTAAAATTTCTTCTAGAAAACATGGGTAATTAACCTCACATTACCTTTCTAATGGAATTTTTAGAATGTCAACTAATCATGATTTCTGGGTGCACATCAATATAATTTTCATAACTACTGTCTTCAGATTTTAGCTTTAAAACATTGATTTTTCAACAAGAGATGCATTGAAATATTTCATCTTCTACTGTGCAGTGTTTTAATGCAATAAGATTATCACTTACGAAACGCCCATTGTTTCATTTATATGCATCCACTAATAGTGGATAGGGTGCCAATCCTAATTATATATTTAAAGGATAATTATTCTATATACGGATTAAAATAAAATAAAAATAAAAATAAAATTATATCCTAAATTTATAATAAAATAAAATAAAAATTAATTAAAAAAAACACATGATAGCTTTTGCCTATGAAAATTTTCAATTCCATTACCAATTTACCTAATAATAATACATAATTTTTTGGGTAGAATTAAAGTATCTTTTATATCCATTTTATAGTTCATGAAGATTAATATTTTTTAGATTGTACTATCTAAGATTCAAACTTAAATTCTCTACATATTACCAGTGTAATTAGGAAAGCTTGTATCCTAATTATAAATTAACATGTAGCAGCTATTAATGAGGATAAAAGCTGGAGTGAAAATCCAACTTCCATACGTATTAAAGCATTTATATCCTGCTACTATATATACAAAGAATTTTAGTTAGGAAAGGAATGTAAAAGTGTATGTATAAGATTAGAAACTTCATGCCTAATTACGTTTCGATTATGCAAATTATAAAAGAGTAAAAAGGGAAAGTTGTAATTAGGAGATAAATTTCAATTATGAAGTAATAAAGGAGATAAAGCCAAGGGCAGGTGATTATGAAAAGGACTGTGGCTTTAGTGGGACTCATCTCTGGATGTCTGTCTCAAAACTATATATATTAACCCAAAGAGAAAGAGACAGACACACTAAAACAACACAAATATTTGTGCTATTTAACTTGATAATGACAGCTTCTAAATCTCACACTTGGCACAAATATAGCCATGCCAAATGGCAAAGGGCGGCGCACCAAACTCAGACAAGAGGAGCTGGATTGTGGGAAGGAATATTCAATCATTACATAGTAATATTAATAATAATAAACACCACCCTCAACTAGCTATTGGTGTAGTAATAAAGATTGGTTTTATAATGTCTTGTAAGAAAGAAGATAAAAATGGAGAGAAGAGGGCAGTCGTTGTTGCTATAGTGCGGAAAATCTTAGGACATAAAATTGCGGTGGGAAGAGGGGGGTGGGGTGGCGTGAAAATTTGGTGTCACGCCGTCCAAATGAACCTTTCTTATCATTCATTCATTCACTCTATCTCTCTATCTGCCACCCCATGCGCAATCAATACCCTTCTTCCCTCTTAACTATATATATATTTATATCCTCTCTCTTTTCTTTACATTCCATCCCAAAATATTCACCCGGCCTTTCCTTCTCTACTCTCATCTTCTTTATACCTTTCTCTCTTTCCAACACTACACTGCCTTGTCATTTCTCTCATTTCCATCTTCAATCAAAGAACAAGCCAAGGTTCACAATATTTTCATCTTGTGAGTATATATATATACACGTTTGGTCTAAATCTAATATATGTCTTCCAAAAGCTTTGTTATTACTTTGTTCAATATATAGGAACTCCCCTCTGCAATCTGCAGTTCTTTATTGTTGCTGCATTTATTGCTGTATAGTTGTAGGGGTTTCATGCATATATATATTGGATTTGTCTTAGTTTTGTTTGGTGTCTAAATCATGCACATGCATCCAGTAGCATCAATGGGGTAACTAGATGTAAATAGAAGAGTATAGTTTTGATTAATTAATGAGTTAATGTAGGTAAATAAGATGGAGATAGATGGAGGTTTGATAACCCACTACCATGTAGAATTAGAGCTAGAGGAGGGGTATTATATTGTAGGGAGAATGAGATAGTTGGTGGGTGTGAAAACATATTATCCACTAACACCACCCCGGAGTGCACTGCACTCAAAGAAACACCATGCTTGTTTGTGCCAGCAAAGTCAAGCTTTTCGGCAAAATTTTTATGCTTAATGTTTTGTTTGCCTGCCTAAGCTCATGCAACTCGACCAAACATAAAAAGTAACACTAGCCTTAGGATAAAACCATTTCTTTTTTCTTTCTTTTGGTGGGTTCCATATATACATATGTAGCCTCACATTTTCTTTTTTTCTTTTTTTTTATAATATTAAAAAATAAAAAATAAAAGCATGCAGGGGCCAACCAGCTTTGGGTCCCATAAAGTTGCATCATAATCATCATTGATCGCCCACTATATAATCAAAAAAAGCTACTCTTGCAAACTTAAGAGTTGAGGAAGGAGGTTTGTATATAGATTATGAAAGTAACATATATAGGCAAAACATGTGCGTTTACTTCCATACCATTATCCTTTGTAAAAGCATTGGCAATTCATTCCCTCCAAGAGCCATGTCTTTCTTCCAACTTGCCTTGCATTTTAGGCTTACGCCAAAACTAACTTCAACCCTGTGTTTATTGGGAAAGGAATATATATATTCACATTATTAGGTGTTTAATATAAATACAGCTAAATAACAAAAACAGCATTGTTATAAATCCTTTGGAAGCTTTCACTCATATATTCATGTTTTCCAGGGGTAGATCCATGATGGAATTGGAATCATGTGTGCCACCAGGCTTTAGATTTCATCCCACTGAAGAAGAACTTGTAGGATATTATCTCAGAAGAAAGATTAACTCACTCAAAATTGATCTAGATGTTATTATCGAGATTGATCTATACAAGATGGAGCCATGGGATATCCAAGGTACGTAATTTTCTTTTTCTAACTCTAACCATGCATCTTGGAAGCTTTTATTACACTTTCATTAATTGGTGGCACAAACCTATTGGTCCTATCATAGCTAGGGTTTGAAATTTTGGAAAGAAAGTTGTTTTTAGTGCCACTTTTCTCTTAGTCATAAACTAATCAATATCACCATGCTATGGCCGAGTTCAAAGGGATATTTTCAAAGCGTTCACACACTAATGTTCCAACCAAGAAATTAGATGTAAAAATACCAAAAAAATAACAACCTAGGGTAGCATGAAAAAACTGGTTTATTAATGGTGTGGAGTTTGGTGTTTGGCAGCAAGATGTAATGTAGGGAATGAAGAGCAAAGCGAGTGGTACTTCTTCAGTTATAAAGATAGGAAGTATCCAACAGGGACAAGGACAAACAGAGCCACTGCAGCTGGGTTTTGGAAGGCAACAGGGAGGGATAAATCTGTGCTTTCAAAGAACAATATTATAGGGATGAGAAAGACCCTGGTTTTCTACAAGGGTCGTGCACCTAATGGTAGGAAAACTGATTGGATCATGCATGAGTATCGCCTCCAGACTTCTGAACATGGACCGCCTCAGGCAAGCCCTTCTATCTCTATACACTTTATCAACACATCTTATTTCCAATACATGTTTATAATCATACTCATAGCTAGCTGAAAAGTCTGCCAAGTTTCATCATGTTGTTCCCTTTGATAGATATATAAGTTTTATTGCAAATTGCAGGAAGAAGGATGGGTGGTGTGCCGGGCATTTAGAAAGCCATGTCCTAATCAAAGGCAAGGCTTTGAAGCATGGAGCCATGGTTACTATATGAGAGATAACAGCCAAGTTAGGCCTCCCGTTTCCCTTTCAGATATAGCAACTACATCTCATCTTCATCTTCGCAGGAATCAAGGATCAAGTTTTTATGAATCCTATGGTTCGGAGCAAGAGCTTGTTTCCAACAGTCACAATTTTTTGGACAGCCAACAAGTGATTGAGCTTCCACAACTGGATAGCCCCATTACTGTTTCACCAAGTTTAGCAGAAAAAGAAGTTTTTCATTGTAATGAAGAAAAGAGCAACGAGAGTAGTCAAATACATATAATCGACTGGAAGAACTTTGACAACTTGTTTAACTCTCAGCTCACTGATACAACATCTTATCCATATCAAACTGCGGCACTAATACCCCAAAATGATGAACTAGAGGCCCAACAACACCATCTCCTAGGTTGCTTCCCCGGATCATAGGTGAAGCCCACAGTTATTTTACAATTGACTTATGCAAGAATGCTGATTCAGACAGCTAAAAATCTTGTTGTCTGAAATTAATATATATTGGAGCTAAGTTTGAAAATCCATGATCAGATTTATTAATATGATTGCATTGCTAAAAGTAGAGTACATGTAGTAGAAAAAAGCATGGTTTTGTTATGATAAAGAGAGACTTCCTGCATGCTTTAGGGTGTATGAAGAAAGTTTCACTTCACTTATTATTATTATTATTTGTCATGTCTACGAAACTGTATATTGCGCATGCATTAGTGCATATATACCTATGTAATAATGTTGGGTTTTTTTTCATAACGTGACTCTTTTCTAAATCCCTCTATAATAAAACTTCCCTATATTCTCGAGTGTATAAGAATTCATCAGAGGAGAAGATTTCTTTTTATCTAGGTATACGTATTTGATATTTGATTTATATTGCTGAGTGGGAATCAGTGGCTGGAAGAAGAATTGGAGAAAAATAGGTCCACTTCTTTTATTGATTTAGTTCTAAAATCTTGAAAACAAATACATGGGGTCGTGTTGAAACCATCACGAGATCTCAGCCCTATCTGAGTTTTTATTGAATCTTCAACAGTTTTGCAGTTTACTATTTACATGAGACTATAGAGGTATTATGAAATCTTAATTTTTATTTCTAAAAACAAAGCTATTTATATAAGTAAACATATAAAAATGAATTCAACCCTAAATTTCGTCTTTTTTTAGTTTTCACAAAAAAGTAAATATAAGTTTTTTCTAATAAAAAATATTGCAATATTATTGTTTTTTGTCACCATTTATTTATTCTTTTTGAATGATAAAGAGGGATTAAACACCCTAGACATCAAATTGCATAACCGTAGGAACCAAGCAGAGAGCCTAGCTTGTAACGCTCGAGCAAAGGCAATATACCAGGAGGTGGTTCTACGAAAAACCTCAGGTCCCATGAACCCTCTTTGGCCAACTTAGTAATGTTGTTTGCAACTCCATTTATGTCCATTTGAAAACCAGCCCGCCAAATTGCTGCTTCAGGTCATGTATCTGTCTGATCAAAGCCAACGGAGACTGTGAAGCAAGAGGCTCCTGCGGAAGGTCGATTGCTTGCTGGCAATCACTCACCACAACAATCGTATTATAACCTCATGTCAATGCTAAGTGTATACCCTCCACAATGGTCCACAGCTAAGCTTGCAAAATTGAACCGGTGCCAATGTATCTGAAGAAGCCAAATAGCCAGCTACCTAGGGACTCACATGCCACCTCTCCAATTGAGCTGCTGCCATCAGCTGGATTCATCGCCCCATCTGTATTAACCTTCACCCAGCCCATATTAGGCGGCAACCACTGCACGAAACCAGCATCCCGACCAGCACATTGCGCCACTCGTTGGTGGCTCCTCAGCGCGTGCTTGGCAACCGCGAAGCTATGGGACCGGAGCTGCTCCAAGCTCTCCAATTCATCAGAAAAAAAAAAATGCATACTTATTCCTTCGCAGCCAAATGCTCCATCAGAGTACAACAAAGATAACATTCAAAGGTAGTCAATCACTACCAACAAACCTGTCATTGGAGTTATTGTCACAAAGCCATTTGGTAAGAGAGAAGTCGAATAATCTCTACTTGTTGTGCGGAAGCGTGTAAAAGAGTAAAATTATTGTACTAAAAAATCACACTAAGTTCAATTCCCAGGAAAGAGAGGTGGATCACAAGGATCGCTTAAGTACCAGGTCTTTCCTAGCCAGAATATCCCTCAATCGTAATTTAATAGCACAATAAATCACTACAATCACACACACAATTCATGCAGAATAATACAATAAAGAACACAAGAATTTAACGAGGTTCAGCAAATTTTGCCTACGTCCTCGGGCACTACCAAATATATTTCACTCCAAAATACAAGTGAGAATTTACAAAGAGAGAGAGAGAAAACAATGCCTTAAGTAGAGAATGGCAAGTTTGAGATACAGAATGAGAGATAGTTATGCCTATTTATAGTTGAGGTTCAGGGATCAACTTGCAAAGTCACTTTACAATTAGGGACCATATATTGCAAATATCTCAGATTTTATTATGCCAATATCTCGATACCCATATCTTTGACTTTCCAATATTTGATACCCATATATTTGACTTTCCAATATTTGATACCCATATCTTTGACTTTCCATTATTTGATACCCATATCTTTGATTTTCCATAAATATGGATAATTCCCAATAATCTCCACCTTGAAGATTTGATTCGAGTAATCTTATCTTCACACAATTCTCTCTGCCTTTGTCAACAACACTTGATAGTGCCTTCTTCAACTGTTAAACATGCAGAATATTGATCAAGTTCAAACAATGTTCGAACTTGATTGTTGTTACCACCTTGGTCATCATATCTGCGGGATTATCTGTAGTCTTAATCTTCTGAAGGTGAATTTTCCCCTCATCAATAATTTCCCGCACAAAGTGGAAACGTACATCGATATGCTTTGTACGTGCATGATAGACTTGATTCTTTGCTAAATGAATAGCACTTTGACTATCACAATACACATTAATATGCTCCTGGACCAATCCCAAGGTTTTAACCATACCTTGTAACCAAATAGCTTCCTTTACAGCCTCTGTTACAGCCATGTATTCAGCTTCTATGGTTGACAACGCAACTGTAGGCTGCAGTGTAGACTTCCAACTTATTGGTCCTCCAGCAAGAGTAAACACATAACCAGTGGTTGATCTTCATTTGTCCAAATCACCGGCATAATCAGAATCAACGTACCCAACAACACCTTTACCAAGTGTAGTATCCTGCTTGAACAGTAATCCAATATCCATGGTCTTATGAATATACCATAGAATCCATTTCACAGCTTGCCAATGTCCTTTTCCAGGATTATGCATATACCTGCTCACTATACTAACTGCCTGTGAAATGTCGGGCCTTGTACACACCATTGCATACATCAAGCTACCTAATGCATTAGAATACGGAACTTGTAACATGTATTCTTGTTTCGTATTTGTCGAAGGAGATAGTTGTACAGAAAGCTTGAAATGAGAAGCCAACGGGGTACTTACAGCTTTAGTCTGCTCGTTCATGCCAAACTTCTGTAGTATCTTTTTTAAATATTGCTTCTGAGATAAACTAACTCTGCCATGAGCTCTATCCCTGCATATTTCCATGCCAAGGATCTTCTTAGCTTCACCTGGATCTTTCATCTCAAACTCAAGGTTGAGTTGAGTCTTCAATCTCTCAATTTCAACTTTACTCTTAGATGCTATCAACATATCATCAACATATAAGAGCAAGTATACGAAAAATCCTTCTTGTAGCTTCTGAAAATACACGCAATGATCAAATTTACTTCTTGTATACCTTTGCCCTTTCATGAACTGATCAAATCACTTGTACCACTGCCTTGGAGATTGTTTCAATCCATAAAGCGACTTTGTCAGTTTGCAAACCCAATTTTCTTTATCAGCAACCTTGAATCCATCTGGCTGAGTCATATAGATTTCCTCTTCCAAATCACCGTGTAAAAATGCGGTCTTCATATCAAGCTGAACTAGTTCAAGATCATATTGCGCAACCAAGGCTAGCAAAATCCGAACAGACGAATGCTTCACAACTGGAAAAATACTTCATTGTAGTCTATTCCTTCTTTCTGAGCGTAACCCTTTGCTACCAATCTAGCCTTGTATCGAACTTCATTTTTATCAGGAAATCCTTCCTTCTTTGCATATACCCATTTGCATCCAATTGCCTTCTTTCCTTTAGGTAGTGTCACCAACTCCCAAGTCCTATTTTTATGAAGAGACTGCATTTCTTCATTCATAGCTTGCTTCCACTTTACACTATCAGAGTTACTTCTTGCTTCTGTGTAAGTAGAAGGAACATCATCATCTGCAATTGGAAGTGCATAAGCCACCATATCATCAAAGCGAGCAGGCATACGAATCTCTCTTCTTGGCCTTCTATATGCAATTGAATCATGTTGTTGTAGAAGTTCTTGGGTCGAAACTTCTTCATCATTTGTTCCTTCAATATTAGCTGGATCATCATTAACCTTTTCAAGCTCCACCTGCTGCAAAGTGCCACTAGTTGTGTTATCCTTTTGTGAATCATTGTTCTTCATCATGGTTGATTCATCAAAAGTCACATCTCTACTGAAAATTATTTTCCTTGTATCAGGACACCAGAGACGGTATCCTTTTACTCCACCAGTTATACCCATGAATAATGCTTTCTTTGCTCTTGGGTCTAACTTAGATTCTTTTACATGATAATATGCAGTGGAACCAAAAATATGTAAAGAATCATAATCAATAGCAGGTTTACCAGCCCACCTCTCCATAGGAGTTTTTCCATTTATTGCAGCTGATGGCAACCGATTAATTAGATGGCACGCATATGTAACTGCCTCAGCCCAAAATTCTTTACCCAATCCAGCATTGGACAACATACATCGAACTTTCTCCAGTATAGTCCGATTCATACGTTCTGCCACCCCATTCTGTTGTGGTGTATCTCGAACAGTGAAGTGTCGTACAATACCTTCATCGTGACATACTTGTAGAAATGGATCATTCTTGTACTCAGTACCATTGTCTGATCGAAGTCGTTTGACTTTTCGACCAGCCTGGGTCTCCACCATCTTCTTCCATTTCAGAAATACATCCAAAACTTCATTTTTCCTTTTCATTAGATACACCCATACTTTTCTTGAATAATCATCAACAAAAGTAACAAAATAGTGCATACCTCCCAAAGAAGCCACTTTAGTAGGTCCCCACACATCACTGTGAACGTAGTCCAGAATTTCTTTTGTATTGTGAATTGCTGAACCAAATTTGCAAGAATTTGCACCTTTCAACAAGCCTTGCTTTGCCAAACTCTGCAAAGCTTTTTCACCAGCATGTCCCAATCGCATATGCCATAACCTGGTAGCCTCTGAATCTGCATCTTTCGTAAAAGCTGTTGATGTTGATCCAATAACTGTACTTCCATTTAAATAGTACAGATTATTCCTTCTTGTGCCTTTCATCACCGTCAATACCCCAGCTACTACCTTTAGTAATCCATCTCTCAAAGTGATTGTGAGCCCTTTAGATTCTAGGACCCCTAATGAGATAAGATTTTTCTTCAAGCTAGGTATGTAGTGAACATCTGTCAAGACTTGAATTGAGCCGTCGTGATTCTTCAATTGGATTGTACCTACTCCCATTGTCTTACAAGCGCTATCATTGCCCATAAAAACAACTCCACCTTCTAGTTCTTTAAGACTAGAAAACCAGTCCTTATTAGGACACATATGGTAAGTACATCCCGAATCCAAAATCCACTCATCTGTATGACATGCCATTGCCATGCCAACCAAGCTAAAGTCTGACTCCTCATCATGCTCCGCTACACATGCATCAGAAATAGCTTTACCCTTTTGTAACTTAGGACAATTCTTTTTCCAATGCCCTTTCTCACGGCAAAAAGCACATTCATCTTTGGCAGGTCTCCCTTTGGACTTACTCCTTCTACCAGATTTGTTGCTGCGCGAACGACTTCTTACTGTTAAGACTTCTGTAGTTGTATCTCTGTGATCTTTTTTATCTTTCTTTCGAGTCTCAGATCTATACAACGCACTACAGACTGCATCAAATGTGATTGTATCCTTCCCATGAAGCAATGTGGTGGTAAGATGATCATATTCATCAGCAAGAGAATTCAACAACAGTAATGCCTTGTCTTCATCTTCAAATTTCTCATCCAAATTTAGCAAGTCTGCTAAAATTTTATTGAATGAGTTCACATGGTCATTCATCGACATACCGGGTGCATACGTGAATCGATAAAGTTTCTTTTTCATATAAAGCCTATTTTCAAGACTTTTTGTTAGAAACTTTTCTTCCAGTGTATCCCACAACTTCTTCGCTGATGTCTCCTCATGACAGAGTACTTCTGCTCTTTGGCCAAACATAGGCGAATTGTTCCACATGCCTGTCTATTGATCTTGGCCCACTCCTTGTCATCCATCTTGTTAGGTTTTTCTTCAAGGGCTATATCCAGCTCTTGCTGACATAAGACATCCAGGATCTCACATTGCCACATACCAAAATTATTGGTACCGTCAAATTTCTCTACTTCAAATTTCGCATTGGTCACAGTAGTCTTTGACGATGACTTTTCCATTTTTTTCTCCTCAATCCCAACTACAGTACGTGAACAGTGCCGTGAACGATCGTATTCCCTAAGTACGAATCTAGCTCTGATACCAATTATTGTGCGGAAGCGTGTAAAAGAGTAAAATTATTGTACTAAAAAATCACACTAAGTTCAATTCCCAGGAAAGAGAGGTGGATCACAAGGATTGCTTAAGTACCAGGTCTTTCCTAGCCAGAATATCCCTCAATCATAATTTAATAGCACAATAAATCACTACAATCACACACACAATTCATGCAGAATAATACAATAAAGAACACAAGAATTTAACGAGGTTCAGCAAATTTTGCCTACGTCCTCGGGCACTACCAAATATATTTCACTCCAAAATACAAGTGAGAATTTACAAAGAGAGAGAGAGAAAACAATGCCTTAAGTAGAGAATGGCAAGTTTGAGATACAGAATGAGAGATGGTTATGCCTATTTATAGTTGAGGTTCAGGGATCAACTTGCAAAGTCACTTTACAATTAGGGACCATATATTGCAAATATCTCAGATTTTATTATGCCAATATCTCGATACCCATATCTTTGACTTTCCAATATTTGATACCCATATCTTTGACTTTCTAATATTTGATACCCATATCTTTGACTTTCTATTATTTGATACCCATATCTTTGATTTTCCATAAATATGGATAATTCCCAATACTACTACATATCTGGTGGCAGTAAGGAGGGCCACACTGGAGAGGTAACATAGCAGTCTCTGAGGACATGCAGAGCTATTTGCAAAGCACTTCCATAATAACCAAACGTTCCAGTATCATCAAAACCCCTCCAATATCTCTCCGCATTTGTTATTAGTCTATCACGAATGGCCAGCCAAAGGAGCTGCCGAACCCTCTACGACACCTGAAGCTTCCTAACATGACCCAAAATAGCATTCAAAGACTTTCATTTGTCCTTCATTTGAGTCTCATATGCTCACCTTTAACAGAAAACTTCTGTAGCTCTCCCCACCTCCAAGCACACCTATCACTACCACTAGAATTGTTAGGCGGATGAATATTACCAATGCACAAGAGAGTTTTCCTTCCGAACCAACATTGAAGAGTACGCCAGTCCGAGTCACCTCTCACATTGACTACATCACTGACCAGTAAAGAATCATCTAACGACGAAGATCCAATATACTCACTACGAAGAGGTCGCAAGTTCGAAACCCAAATATCATCCCAGAATTTGACTGTGCGACCATCCCCGATAGGCCAAGCCAAATTATCCCTCAGCAAATCCCACACTCGCGTGAGTGCCCTCCACACAAAAGAACAGTTCGCGCGAGCAATTGAAGTCGGACAACTTTCAAATATACAGTACTTTTGGCGAAGAAGCCTGACCCAAAATCGGTCTCAGTGATAAACGCATAACCAAGCTTTAAAAGGAAAGAAATGTTATGTTCTGGAAGGTGACGTAGGCCCAACCCTCCAACCTTAACTGGCTGACAGACCAACTTCCACTTTACTAACGAGGTTCTCCTTTCACTAGCATTCGCCCCCGAAATGAGGTTGATTGCATGAAATAATGGTTGAAAAAATTGGTTAATAAAATGTTTTTATAGTTATAGTGAATTTTAAAAATGGACTTAGTGATATTTATGGTAACAAATCATAATAGAATAATATTAGTGTTTTGTGTGAGACAAATTCAAGTCGATCCTAACTTTTAATTGAACAACCTTCTTCGTTATCATCGTACAATGGATGTCGTTGAGGCTCAAGCAACAAGAATCAAATCACAAAAAAGAAACAAATTAATTACTTTTAGTAGTGAAGTAATTTCTCTCTATAAAAAACGATAAAATTAGTAATTTATAAAAAATATAATTTATTCTTAGTTAATAAATTCTCACTACTTTCTAACAGAATAACGATAACTCTAATATTTTTTAAGTGTGTTTTTAAGTCAACTGGTGTTCTCTATTTATAAAGAGAGTACAAGAATTCTGATTGAACAATCCATTGATAAATAATATTATTTAAATAGAAAACACATTCTTAGTCTAACTAAGAGAGAGGGGGCGACACGCCCTAGTTAATTTTACTAAGGTTTTTGCTCATATTAATTATAAGGGTTAATCGGGCCTCTTATGTATTTGGTCTAATTATATGTGCCTCTTGGACTTTTGACCAAACATTTTATAATTTAATTGACCCCAATATTTATTTTTTATTTTTCAAAATAAATATTATTTATTAAATTAAATTAATTAATTAACTAAATTAATTTCTTGCAACAGCCTGATTTTCAATAGTGTTGAAAAAGGTGGTTTCAGAACCTCATTTTTGTAAATCGGGTCCATAAATACTAAATTAAAACATTTACGGAGTTGGTATAAAAGAATATTAAATTTTAGTCCTTCAATTTTGTTCATTAATTGTTTAATTTGAGTACAGGGACTAAATTGTTCAATCGCTATAGATTTTTAAATAACCAAAGGATCAAAATGGTAATTAAACCATTTTGCTTTATCAAATAGTGGAAAGTGATATTATTTTCCAGTAACTTTGGTTAATTTTGATTAAGTATTAATTAATTAAATTTTAATTAAGTTAATTAGGTGATTAAAGAATAAATTAAAGTATAAAAGGTTGAGAAAGTAGATTGTGTCACTCTTGTCTTCTTCTTCCCCACAAATTCTTCATAAAAAAACAAACGGAGATAGGGTTTGAAGCTTCAAACTTTTGATTGATAATTGGTGAGTTTAATCAAGTCAATTTTTGTTGTTGTAATTTTTATGTTTTTGAGGTCATAAGAACTTGATTTAGGTAGCTCATGCTATTAAAGCTTTTGAAAGTTTCCATTATTGATTTCTTGAAGACATTGGTGTTAAATTAATAGATTTTAAGCTTAGATGTGAAAAAGGATTTGTAATTTTTACTTGTTAGTTTTTGAACATAAGGACTAAAGTGAATAAATTATGAAATTGATGTGAAATTGATGTAATAATAGATAGTAAAGGGTCCCTAAGGTATGTGATTGAGATCGGTTTTGAAATCGAAGCTTAAAATTAAAAAGTATTGTTATTTCGGTTTTAGGGACTAAATTGAATAAAATGCAAAACTTAAGGGACATTCAAAAAAATGGAATTAAATAGGTTCATGCATATCATGGAATGATATAAAAATGTTTGGTATTGATGAATTGTCCAAAATAATTGAATAAATAGAGAATTGGATCAAACCGAAGATAATCGAGGAAAAGCCAAAATTGTTGAATAGTCCTTGAGGATTCCATTTGCTTGTTGTTTTGACCTGGTAAGTTCATATGATATTTATTTATATAAATAGTTGTGTATTTGATTCATAATTATATAGATGTCTGGTCGTGAATTGGTTCAAAATGTGAGATTTAGACTAAATTGAAAAGTAATGTTAATATGTGTAATAGAGATATGTTTAAACTTAGTAAATGTTATGATACAATTGGTGTAACACCCCTCACCTGGTTCGATTGCCGAACCTAAGCTATAGAATGCTACAGCAGAGTAGTTCACATATAGTTCCAACTTAAAACATTCAATTAAACAAACAAATCAATTCATAATCCATGCATAATAAGAATTACAAACAAAATCGAGTCTCAATCGAGCTTACAAAAGCTCTTAAGTTGACCCGAGCACAACTAAGGACTAAATTACAAACTTTTAAACAACTAAAAGGAAAATCACAAAACAAGGTCACATGGCCGGGTGCCTGCACCGTGTTAAAAGCTAAGGCCTTGTAAGTTGGAGTCACACGACCGGGTATGTAGACTGTGCAACTCACTAAAGTCGTGTGGACCTAGATGCAAAATTTTACAAACAACCACAGGACCGTGTGGCTAAGCATTGTAAGAGACTGAGACCATATAGAAATCCCTTGACTAAATCTACAGTACCACACGAGCGTGTGTTTAGCCCGTGTAACAAACTGAGACTATGTTTAACAAAACCTGTCAAATATAATAATTTACTAATTAGATTGTGGTTCCGAAACCACTGTTCCAATTTCACTAAAAATAAGCTGTTACAACTCTTCTCCCTAAAGGAATTTTCGTTCCTGAAAATCTTACCAGAAAAGAGGTTCAGGTATTGTACTTTCATAGCTTCTTCCAGTTCCCAAGTAGCCTCTTCTATTCCGTGACATTGCTAGAGAAATTTCACTAAAGCTATGCTTTTATTTCTCAATTCTTTAACCTCTCGAGCTAGAATTATGATCGGTTCTTCACTGAACGTTATATCTGGTTGAATCTCAACGTCAATAAGTAAAATCATGTGTGAAGGATTTGATTGATACTGTCATAACATAAATACATGGAATACATTGTGAATCTTTTCTAACTCTAACAACAAAGCTAATCTGTAAGCTACTGACCCGATTCTCTCAATGATCTCTTATGGCCCGATAAACCGCGAATAAGATTTCCTTTATGGCCAAATCGAAAAACTTTCTTCCAAGATTATACTTTCAAAAACACTTCGTCATCGATTTGGAATTTGATGTCTTTTCTTTTTAAATTCACATAGGATTTTTGTAAATCGAAAGCTGTTTTTAAACTGTCTTGTATCACTTTAACCTTTTCCTGGGTTTCTTGAATCAAATCAATGCAAATAACTTTTTCTCGCTGAGTTCAGTCTAGTATAACGAAGTTCAACACTTTCGACCATACAAAGCTCTGTACGATGCCATTTTAATACTCGCTTGATAACTATTGTTGTATGAAAATTCAACTAATGGTAGAAATCTCTCCCAGTTACCTTCGAAGTCCAAAACACAACATCGAAGCATATCTTTGAGTATTTGAATCACTCGTTCTGATTGACCATCTTCTCTAAGGATGAAATTCGGTACTAAAATGCAGTCGAGTACCTAGAACTTTGTGTAACTTGCTCTAGAATCGAGACGTAAACCGTGGATCTCTGTCAGAAATAATAGAAACTGACACACCATGCAATCTAACAATCTCAACAACAAACAACTCTGCCAATCTTTCGAGTTAAAACTCCGTATGCACTGGGATGAAATGCGCGGACTTCGTCAAACGATCAACAATGACCAACATAACATCTTTCTTTCTCGGTGATAAAGACAATCCTGATACAAAACCATCGTGACATGTTCCCACTTCCACTCTGGAATCATCATTGGTTGTAATAAACCAGAAGGTACCTGATGCTCTGCTTTAACTTGTTGACAAACTAAACATCTCGATACGAACTCTGAAATCTCTCACTTCATACCTAACCACCAGTACATTTGTTTCAAATCGTCGTAATTTTATTGCTTCTAGGATGAATAGACAAGCTACTACTGTGAGATTTTTGTAGGATCTTTTGAACGAGGTCAGAATTTCTCTGAACACAAATTTTGCCTTTGAAATACAAACTATCATCGAAACTAACATGAAAATCTAAACCATGTGTCATCTCAATTTGTTTCTGTTTATCTTTCAAAACTTTATCACATTTTTGAGCTTCGCAAATCTATTGCACAAACGTCTATTTAGATTTTAATTCAGCTAAAATCGAGCCATCATCAATCAATGTTAACCGCGTGTTCAAAGTTCAAAAAGTAAATAAAGATTTTCTACTCAATGCATCGGCAACAACATTATCCTTTCCCGAATGATAGTCAATAATCAAGTCGTATTCTTTCGATAACTCTAGCCATCTGCGCTTTCTCAAATTAAAATCTTTTTGCGACATCAAATACTTCAAGCTTTTATGATCCGTGAAGATATAACATTTTTCTTTGTACAAATGGTGTCGTCAAATCTTCAAAGCAAAAACAATAGCTGCAAGCTCTAAATCATGAGTTGGATAATCATACGGTTTCAACTGTTTAGAAGCATACACTATCACTTTGCCCTATTGTATCAAAACACAACCCAAACCATTCAATGGAGCATCGCTGTAAATTACAATTTTTTACTGGACTCTGGCTGAACCAAAACAGGTGCCTCAATTTATAAAGCTTTCAACTGATTAAAACTTTACTGACATTTCTCAGACCATTTGAATTTAACATCTTTTTGCAACAATCTCATCAATGGTGTAGCAATCATCGAGAATCCTTAGATGAATCTTTCGTAATATCCAGTTAAACCCAAAAAACTTGTGACCTCAAATACATTTCTTGGAGGCTTCCAATCTACCACAATTGAATTTTTGCTCGGATCAACTCTAATGGCATCAGCTGGTGTAATATGTTCCAAAAATCTGACTTTTCGAAGCCAGAACTCACATTTGTTGAACTTAGCAAACAATTGTTTTTCACATAAAGTTTACAAAACAATTCTCAAATGTTGGGCATGCTCTGTCTCATCTCGTGAATAGATCAGAATGTCATCAATGAACACAACAACAAATTTGTCTAAATACAGTCTAAATATTCTATTCATCAAGTTCATAAATATAACAGGTGCATTAGTCAAACCAAATGGCATCACAAGGAACTCATAATGCCCATACCTAATTCTGAACGCAGTTTTCGGCACATTCGAGTCTTTAAACCGTAGCTGATAATAACCGAAACGAAGATCAATATTCGAGAATATTGTTACACCTTTCAACTAGTCAAACAGATCATCTATATGTGGCAATGGATACTTATTCTTGATTATGACTTTGTTGAGTTATCGATAGTCAATACATAATCGCATGGATCTGCCATTTTTCTTAACAAATAATACAGGAGTTCCCTAAGGAGAAAAAATGGGCCGAGCAAAGTCCCTATCTGTCAACTCTTGCAACTGTGCTGTCAACTCTTTCAATTCAATAGGTGCCATTTTGTACAGAGCTATCAATATCAGAGACATTCTCGATATTAACTCAATAGCAAACTCAACCTCTCTGATTGGCGATAATCCTGGTAATTCTTCTTGAAACACATCTGTATACTCACATACCATTGAAACTGATTCAAGTTTCAATTCGAAAACTTTGGGATCAAATATATAAGAGAGATATGCTTCACAGCCTTTTCTAACATATTTCTGTGCCAACAAATCTGAAATAACATTAGATCCACTATCCAGTCTGTCTGATTCAATTCGAAGCTTTTCACCATTCTGACACTTTAATACTATATGTTTTTGTTTACAATTCACAACAGCATCATGTAGAGTTAACCAGTCCATACCCAGAATCACATCAAACTCATCAAAGGGTAGTAACATCAAGTCAGTCCAAAAGTTGTAACCCCGAATCATCAAAGGATAGTTTTTACAGACTTTATCAACTAACACATACTGACCTAGGGGGCTTGTTACCTTAACCACAAACTTAGTAGACTCGAAAGGAAATTTTTTATCTGACACTAAAGTCGTACATACATATGTATGTGTTGACCCCGGGTCGATCAAAGCAGTAACATCAGTATCAAAGATAGAAAATGTACCAGTGATAACATCTGGCGCTAAAGCTTCCTTCGAGCATGGATCGTATAAGCTCTAGCCGATGCTCATGCCTCATATCTCATAGCAGAGTCTTTCATACCACTACAACTATTACTCACATTTCGAGTGTTTCGAGGTGGTCTCCCTCTCACAGCTGTATTACTCGGTCGAGTAGTCTGAGCCTTTTCTTTGTTAGACCTTTCTGGGCAATCCCTAAGATAATGTTCATATGAATCACATTTGAAACATGACCCATTTCAATCTACATTCACTGAAGTGTCATCTATTACATTATTGACATTCGGGTTTGTTGTTTCTGACATTACCTACGATCGCTACAGATGTAGCCTGAGGTTTTGAGCTCGAATGCTATTTTCCTCGATCTTTACTAGAGTAACCTATTGAAGCTGAAGAACGACCATGATATTCTTTCGACTTCTTCGATGGTGATTGGTATGGCTTTCCCACTGATCTCTTTCCTAAATCATGAGCCTCAGAATCGACTTTTTTCTTTACTTTGCTAAGTTCATTGGCTTTATGCACTCTGTCAACCAGAACTACAAATTCTTTCAATTCAAGGATCCTAACTAACATTTTGATGTCTTCGTTTAACTCGTCTTCAAACTGAGTGCACGTAGCAACCTTTATCGGTATACATTCTTGAGCATTTTTACTAAGTCGAATGAATTCCCTCTCATATTCAAATACTGCCATCCGACCTTATTTCAGCTCAAGAAACTCTTTACATTTCTTATTAAGAAATCTTTGGCTCACATATTTTTTTCGAAATTCGGTCTGGATGAACTCCCAAACTACTCGATCTCTCAGTACAACTGAAACTAAGGTGTTCCAACACTAATAGGTCGAATCTTTCAACAATGATACAACACATTTCAAGCATTCCACAGGAGTACATGATAATTCACTGAAAACTCTCACCGAGTTTTCTAACTAGAACTTGAATCTTTCTAGATCATCTTCGGATATACCTCTAGACTCTTCAGCCACATATTTACAGATTTTATCAACTGGAGGCTTGTTCACTTATACTTGTTCCAAACTCTGAGCAACTACGGGGACCGGTTGGGGTACAAGTGGGGATGGAGGTCGTTGAGCCATTGGGTTTGATCGCACAAACTCGATAAACCATTCATTCATCATCTGGAAGAAGGCTTCCTTAGCCTCTCCTCCCCAGCCCTCAGACACGGGCTACTTCCATTAGATGCTACTCCGTGAACGGAGGCTTGCGTGTTACATTCTACTTCATCAGAATCTGCTTGGTTGGATGCCGTTTTATCTATACGAAAACATAGTTCAAATCGAGTAAGGAGTTATCACACTATCATAGGATATATAATGGCATGTATTTTTAGAATCGTACATGTTGCGTTCAGTCTGAGAATTGACTAAAGCGCAGCTCTTATACTACTAAATGTAACACCCCTAACCCGCATCTCTCACCGGAATAGGGTAAGGGAGCACTACCGTACAAACTGAATAGTATACATACATTTCAAATAGTAACATAAACATGATATAATCCATTCATTCACACACCTATCGTCCCTCAATCGAGCCATCAAGGTCATAAAAATACTTTAGAAACAATCTGGGATTAAATTAGAAATATTTGGAAAGTTTAAGAAAAATTTAGAAAATTTGAACTGTAAGGGTTATAGGGTCGTGTGACTCACACGTCCGTGTCTCAGGTTGTGTAAAAATCAAAATAGAGACACATGGCTATGTCCCAGCCCGTGTCCTCACCCGCGTAACTCTCTAAGTTGGGTCACATGGCCAAGCCACATGCCTGTGTGCTAGGCCGTGTAACTCTCAAAATAGCCACACACACCCGTGTGCCAGGCAATGTGCTAGGCCATGTAACAGCTTGACTTGTATGCATTAGAATCTACAGGGGACACATGACCGTGTTGCCTAACCGTGTGTCACACACGGCTGAGTTACACGCCCGTGTCTTAGGCCGTATGAACATGAATTTGCAAAAAAAAATCATGCCATTTCCATAAACAAATCAAGCATGTACCTAAAATCATTTTGTACTCATAATCAAAGCATCAAAACCTTACCAAAACATGCATGAAATGACCAATTCAATAGACCAAATCCATTCAACCAATATGCCAAACAAGACACTTCAAATGCATTCATTCAAATCTTACCGAAACATGTATACATACCACATTTCAATCATGCACATCAAGTCCAATACCTTTTCAAAACATACCCTATCTTGACCATATTGAAACTAATCCTTCACATACCATATTGGCTATTGAAACATGCATCAAACCATTGCTACACTAACTCATACTAAATAGGCATCAAAAGTACCAAGATAACACAAACCAAACAACACAAATGGTGCCAAAGCAACTTATACATGCCATTATAACCTTGGCCGAAACATCAAAAACTACTAATATATTCGCTGGATAGTGTGATAGATCTTCGACGAGCTTCCAAATCGATCGAGCTTCTGATTATCTATAAAACATAGGAAAGAAAACTACGTAAGCATATAATGCTTAGTAAGTTCGTAAGACATGAACATAACTTACCATTTCAATACATAATATTAAGATTAAGCATAACATAATCCAACCACAAGCTTAGCACAAGCCTAAGCACCATCAACAACACATGTTAGTGCATTCAAACATAATTCACTTGAATTAACATAAGGCAAGTCATTATACATGAACATACTTCATATGAACTCATCATTTTCATAAACATAAATATACTTCCATTGAAGATTGCTATTTCAATCCTTTTCAGAATACATAATTTAATTCTTTTGAATAGTTACCATTCATTTCCTTTTCATGCCTATTGAACCATTTACAATATCATCGGATATTCAGTAAAGCTCACACGAAGTGTGCTAAACATATAACCATAACCTTTCCTTTACATCATTGCTCACACGAGCTGTGAAATGGGCCTACTGACACGAGCTGTGGGTCAGAATGTAAGCTACACAATGCTGCTCACACTAGCTGTGGAGTATCTGCAACAAATGCAAGACCTCAGCCATTGGTAGGACATTCAAGACTAGCACCTGAAACATGAAAACCCTAATGACATGTCATTCGTATCCTACGAATTCCTAATGTTCAAAAGAGGCCTCAATATCCGTCATGACATTGTTGGATATTCATCATTCAATTATTTAAAAATTAACATAATAACATATAATCGAAAAAAATTAGATATGATACTTATTTATACGAATTTACCTTGATGATAAAGACGTAAAAATGAGATCAACTAATCCGAGGCTTTAGCGTTCCTTGATCTAGATTTGTACGTGGTCTATCTTGATCTAAGTAGACAAATTCAATCCATTTAATTCTTCTATTATTCAATCCAATCCATATTTCATTTTTTTCAAAATTACAATTTTACCCCTAATATTTTAACTTTTTTACAATTTAGTATTTAAGCTCATAAATTGAAATCTAAGCATTTTCATCATTTTCTCAAGCTAACTGATTTCTATAGGGACTTATATTAATCCATAAAAATCATTATTTCACAAATTTAACATGAACTTTTACCATTTTTATAAATAAGTCCTTAAATGACATTTTCATCAAAAATCACTTTACAAAACTTGTTTATTTATCAACAAGGACTCATAATATTTCATAAAACATCAAGAATCATGTAATAGAAAAACCCTATATCTTTAACAGTTTTGCAAATTGATCCCCGAGCTAGTTAGATTAAGCTACAATGATTTCAAAAACATAGAAATCATTAAAAACGAAAATTTACTTACATGCAAACTGTGTAAGTGACCGAAGCTTTAAACCCTAGCTATGGCTTCTCCTTTATCAATTTTTGGTGGAAAATATCAACTAACTATTTAAATGGTCTAGTTACCTTCTAAGCCCACTCACATTTAAGTTTCATAGCTATTTAACCGTCTTAACAAATAGAACTCCATTTTTGCACCTTTTACGAGTTAGTCCTTTTCACATAATTAAGAATGCAAACGCCAAAATTTCTTAAAATTTTTTTATACAACCTTTCTAACATTTCATAAACATTAAAGTAATAATAAAATAATAATTTACTCGTCAGATTTGTGGTTCCAAACCACTATTTTAATTTCACTAAAAATAGGCTAGTACATAACTGTCATAAATATCTAATTTCATCATTTAGTATGTTTTTTTATTGTGATTAAATGGATCATAAGTTGAATTTTGAGTCTAAATGCAATTTATTCATACCCAAAATTCCTTAAATGTGTTTATTAGAAAATTTTGTACAATGTCACTTTCTCTACTTTGTAACAGCATACGAATATATCTAATTTTGATTTTACTAATTTGAGCTGCTTGTCAGTATGGTTATTGATTAAGGAAATTGAAAATGAGGTTATCCGATTCTGTAAATCTGCATGTATGGTATTGTTTACATCTGCATTTGGGTTTGAGATTTGTTTGAATAGAAGGAAGATTGATTTGGTAGTATTGCTACATTATTAAAATGTGGGGGTAAAACCACAACCATATTAGTAGCTTGGCTATATAATAACTCGAGTGGCAAATGACCACAATAAGGTGTGTTCAGTTGGATGGGTCCACCATAACCTAAATAGGGGTCCGTAGAGGTTGGAAAGGGTTAGTATACCCTATTTGGTGTGTGATAGATAGTTGAAGATGGTGTGTAGAGGCTAGATAGGTTGGTATTAGGACGGGAGCATTTGTGCATGAATTGCACTTTTTTTTATTTTTGCGTAAATACTTCACATATGACTGTCTGTTTATGATTTGATCTCAATTTTAGCATGTTTTAGCAATTCTGACTTCACATGAATACGATTTGCATATCTGTTAAGTGTTGTAATAATATGATACACTAATCTGATATGATCTCTATTATCAAATATATTTTGGTAATTGTAAATTTTAGTTAACTGTTCAATTCTATGTAATTACGTTTGCTTGAGACTCATGCTGAGCTTTCGTAGCTCACTCCCTCAGTTTCCTCCTTTTCAGGTAACCTTCGAGATTAGAAGTTGGACTCAGCGTATCGGAGGTCTCGGAATGATATGTTCAATTTGACTTATTAAAGTCTTGCATAATTTTTACTAAATTGTTTTCCTTCGAACTTTAAGTGATTTTGATGAATTGTGGTATGAATTTTAACTTTTGGTTGTCGTTAAGTTTTGGGATGTTGGTTTTGAACTTAAACTTTGATTTCACGCATGTTTTTCCCTAACTGCATTGTTTTTCCTTCTCTAGCAATTGTTCAGTCTTCAAGTGTTAATTTATGGATTTTAAGTAAAAGAAAAATATTATTTTTCCATCACAATGCTATTTTTGTTGAACTTCGGTTAACGAAATTATTAATCTAATTTGGTTTTAAACAAATCTTAAGTGATAAATTGATTTAATGCATTTGCAAAATTACAAACAAAGCTCAATTATAGTTTCGGTCAAATATGAGCAAATATGGGTTTTGGTAAGGCTTTTGACAAATTTAATCGGTGTTTATTTTAGGGCCATTTTTCGGTGGCCAATGTAACCTCCATAATCTGGTCAAAACTTTTAGCTCGGGTTTTGGGGTGTTACAATATGTGATTGTGGCATTATATGTTTTATTTACAAGTTAAAACTTACCTTATTGATGTGTGATTTGTCATGTCTAGCTAGTTATGCCAAGCTTAATAACTTATTGCGTTTAATGGAAAGATAATGTAAGTTTTTGTTTAATTCCTATGAACTTACTAAGCATTGTATATACTTACCCCGTCTGTTTTTCCTTTTCCTTGTAGATTGTTACCTTTCAAAACGATTCAAGTCGGATGGTTCGAAGCTCACATTATCCTATCACTAAATCTGTAGATGTTTGTGTTGGAAAAAATCTGATTCAAAAACGGTTTTCTTGCAAAGTAGAAAATAAAAATTTTGAAAACCGACCCGGTTTGTGATATTTATAACAATAAACCATCGATCGAAACCATACATATGTTTTTGGATAGACGAATCATTATTGCTCCTAGCTTTTAACAAAACGATCTTCTCCGCTATTTTTGTAGCACAAATTGCTTCGCGTATGGGCTCGAACAAAACAAATTAAACACATAAAATAGAAACAAATTTATTTTCTTTTTGGGGGAAAATGAAAATTCTCTCTTCAAAATAGAAATTGACAAAATCGTTATTCTAGAAAATATATTTAATTCTTAGAGAATAAAAGTCTCTCTATTTTTGGGCAGAATATCGATATCTAAAATTATGTGAAATTGCCAAAATTTAAAATAAATTTGGGTTAAATATAAAATTAGTATCCGAACTTGTCCTTATCATTCCAAAATTTTTGGAGTGTGGAACAGTGACAAATAAATGATGAACTAGTTAAAATTTGAGAAAGCAATAAAATAAGAATTATCAGTGTTATGAGACATTAAAGACAAGTATTGAAGGCGACATGAAAAATGTGTGTATTAAGAGAAATAAATCTGGGGTATGGACTAAATTATAAGAGAGTGAAAAGTATTGGGGCTAAAATGAGAAATTTTAAAGTTAAAATGATTAAATATTATTGAAGTAAAAAGGACGAGGGACTCGAGGAGAAATTTTAGCAAAAGAAAAGATGAATCATCCATAGAATTGTAGAAAACTGAAGGGGTAAAAATGGTAATTATTGGAGAAGATAATTATGGAGACTTAGTGGTTAAGGATTACAATTGGTGGCAAACATGATTGGAGGGTCAAAGTGTAAATAATTAATTTAAAAGATATTTTGATTAGATTTTTTATATATAAAAATCTAGAGAAATTGAGAGAAATGAAGGGAAAAGGGTTATAAATTAGCCTATCACCCCATGTTTCTCACGTTATCCGCCATGCTATTAACTTAAGGTTTGTGTTCCTTTCAATTTAGTCATTTTTTTATCATTTCTTAACCAATTGAGCTCCAACCTTCAAAATTTCTTCATAAGTAGTAGATGAAATTAATAGAAAAGAGTAGTAGCTACATCAATTCCATAAGATAAGCATCCATGGTTGTCTTAGAGGAGAGAGAAAATAAGGGATTGTAAAGAATATAAGCAATTGAGGTAAGTACTTCAATATTTCTATTTTATTTAATTTAAACCAAGTATAGAGTATACTAAATTGATTTAATTAATTGTGAATGTGCAAATAATATGTATGAATTTAAATTAGTACAATGAAGTAGTAGGAAAATGAGTAGATTGTAAAGTGTATAAAAGTTTGTGTGAGAAATAGTGTTGTGTTAGAAAGTTTAAAATGAAAATTTGAGTGTTAGTGAATTAGTTACAAAATGATTTTATAGTGAAATTATGTTAGATGATTAATTCTTATGATAGTAAGGATTAAATTGTAAAAGTGGTAAAATTTATAATTGAAATAAGAGAAATTATTTTTAAAGCTCTATGTTGATGATAAGTGAGATATAAGGATTAAATTGAAGGATAATTAAAAATATTGTGGTTATGTGTGACTAAATGAAAATTAATGCAAAGAATCTTGAAAAAGTAAATATTAGTACCAAACAGTTGTGGACAGTAGCAGTGGTTTCACTTTGAAAATTCACCTTGTAGAGCTCAAATTAGAGGTTAAATAAAATATGGAATTAAAAAGTATGAAGTCTAGTTTCACATAGAAAAAACAATATAAGCAATGAAATTGTAGATTGTGAGGTATAATAATTTATATGACACAAGGTCAGAATGATTTCAGGTTTCCCTGTTCTAATTTTAAAAAAATCATTATAAATTGTATAAAAATGTTTAGGAGATTTATATGGATAAAATCTTAATGACTCTATTTTCAAGGTAAACAAATAGTATCTTAATACAAGACTTGTACTGAAAGATAATAGATTTTTAGTTAAGAAGGGTCAGTATTGTCTAGCAGCAGAACAGGGAAAGATTTAAAGAATAAACTATATCAATTGGATTAAGTAAAAATTCCAAAAATTTTATGGTAGAAACTTGATCGAGTCTAGTTTCAATAACAAAAATCGAAACTTAATTTCGAATTCTGTAGGTTGAGATATAAATATTTTAGTGACTGTCACTCAATGGACAACTTTCAAAAGAGTATGTGTGAGATTAGAGAAACCTTAATTAATGACAACCTAAGCATGGGATGTTAAGAGTCAAAGATTTAAATAAATATATAAATAAACATAAAGGATGAGGGATGAAGAGAAGGAGGAGAAAAAGAAAATAATTGAAGAATTTTAATACTAAGAAATTGTTACAAAGGATGATTTTGCTAATACATAAAGGAAATACAAATGTTTTATTGGAACATTAAGTGATTGGTATAAAAGGAATTAAGGAGGCCTCGTTTAATAAATTTATTGGTAAATGTTAATGATAATGACATGTAGAGAGGATAAACTATTTTAGAGTAGGTCCGTTAAAGGACTTATTTGTAAAAGGTTGATAATTGTGTTATTTTATAAATTTAGAATTAATGGCATGATCATAAGATTCATTATAAAGTATCATATGTTTAAGAAATAAGTGATTGGGTAATAACTTTTGATAATATTCAAAATGAAGTTTTACTGAAAAGCTTCACTTGGTTTTAAGTTGTACACTGAAAATATGTTAAAAACATGTTCGTAAGGTTAAAATATGATTGGAAAATAGTTCAAATAATTGAATTTAGATAGAATTACTTTGGTGCTCAAATGTGACATTCCTATATTCTACTTGGTAGTCCGGTCATGTATAGGGATGTTACATGCCGCTTATCCCAGATTGGTACCGATGGTTTTTTTTTGTCCCAAATTGGTACTGAACCTTTTTCCCGTCTATTAGTTTGGTACCTAAGCCTAACGACATTAAGATTTTGTTAAAGTGGTAGCGTTGGCTACTCATGCGCCACCACGTGTCGCACTGCCAAGATGCCTTTAATCCGTGTTGGCCCGTCTCCTTGGAAAAAAAGAACTAAAAACATCATTTATTAAAATAACAAAAAATTAAAAACAAATAAATGTTTTCCATCGGTTACTGAATCGATTGGAACAAAAATCTTTTCGATTGTTTAAGAAACCTTTTGGATTATCCCTGAACATTAAAAGCTATATATGATTTTTATTTTATTGACATTGAATCCTTTCACCAGTCCCGTTTCCATCCTTCAACATTTGTGCCAAAAAACCTTTCGATTCCATCCTCTAGGCATCTGAGAAACCCTTTTGATTACCCAGCCATTTGAAAAATTCTTCACCATCTCACTCAAAGAAACCTTGTTTCATCTTCGATTAAACAACCCTTTCGATTACCCAGCCATTTGCGGTATTCAAATCAAGATTGCCCTATTTTCATAATTAATTATATGTATTTGACTACACCTTTCTAGGTTTTCTTTTTTCAACATCGATTGCTCAACATAACTTTTTATTGATTGGATAACTTTGTTTATCCATATAGAAAGCATTTTTCATCATTGGTGTGCTTTTTATTGTGTGTTTTTAAAAAATAGAAACATTTTGTTTTTGACTCATTCTCAAAAAGTGACAATTTTTTTATTGGAAACATTCGATTTTTTGGTTTAAAGAATGTTTAATATTTTTTTTCTTATTGTAAGTGATTTAGATATTTTATTGACAACTTTTTGTTTTTTTTTGTTGTTTAAATATTTTATTCCTATTATAACTAATTTCTAATTTTTGTTTTTGTTGACATTTGTGTGTATGCAGAGAAGTCCGTATTGAAGGGAATTTTTTCGAGGGTTAAACTGATTGAGGCTGAAAGGTTAATCTATTATGTATGTTTGTTATGTATGTCCATTATGTATATTATTGATTGTGTGTGTCTATTAGTATGTTATGTAGTATATTACTGTTTATGTATGTATGTTAGGTTTATTATTGTTTATAATATGTATGTATATCATGTATGTATATTACAATTTATATTATGTATTTGCAGTTGTAAACTCTAAATTATATAGGTTTTTTTAGTAGTTTAGGACACCTTTTTACTTAAAAATAATATTAATTCTGAGTATTTAATAATTAATTGGGTGAATTTTGTTCATATTAAGATAATGAGCATGATTTAATAAAGAATGCAATTTTCTGCTATTTTGCATTAAATTTATGCATAATTTAATTATTTTATGCTACATACTAATATTGATTTTTTTTTAGTAGTTGGACAAAATACTTATGCATAGCTTATTTTATTAAAGTTACATGGACATGAGCCAATTTCACTCTACATGGATGGAAAAGGCAAGGAAAATTGCGTCATGAAGAAATTAATTTGATCCAATTGAAGTTGGTGTAATTGACGAACAAGTCTGGCAAGCATTTGGTGTAACACCCCAAACCCGACCTCGACGTTATGGCCGAATCTAGTGATGTCACATGATAGGGTGTTTGAAAACCGCGTCGTCGCGTTAAAACCATTTTCATTGAATTCCTTATCTTAATATCTTATTAGTTCCAAAATTGTGTTGCTCATTTAATCGATAGTTTCAAAAAGTTATTCGTTTGTAGAAGCTTTAAAACAAATTAAACAATCGTGCGTTTAGGAAAAACATTTGTTTGTTTTGAAAATCGAGGTTTCCTACTACTAGCAGTTGTAATCCATAAGGTAAAGATAATTAAAACCCAAAACCAAAGTCTGAAAGTCCAATTACAACCCAAAAACTTAGCCGGTAAAAATAGAATAGAAATAAAACCAATTTTCGTAAATATGGGTTAAAAACCATGAAAGTTCAAAACCATGGTCACCGCTGAGTCCTCCACCGCACTGATCCATCTAGATCTAGGGATTACCTGTGCACATTTAAACAAAAGGGGTGAGTTTATGAAAACTCAGTGTGTAATCCTACAGAAAACAAACAATAGCAAATCATAGTGCACAGTTAAAGTAGTCCTGGGCCTAAGCCCTTTTTTAGTATCAGTAACAGTTTGGGTCTTAGCCCATCTCAATACAGTATAAAATATGCAGTACAGCCTTAGCCCATCACAATATCAGTAGCAGTCATGCAGTATTCAGTAACAAAGTCCTACCCAATCAGCCTCTACACACCATCTCCGTCCAACCCTACACTCTATGTGGGGATCAAATCAACCCACCCATCCCTACATTCCAGGTAGTACCAAATGTGGCACAAAAAAATAATTTGCAGCTGAGCTACCAGAATGTTAGGCTTAAGAGCCTTTCAGTACACTTCCTCCAAATATAATTAACCCAACCCCATTCAATGCAACATACAAGTCATGGCATGCTATCTCAGGACATCAGTACATATAACCAGTTCAGTATACAAGCATACTATCATCATGCTCAACACATATATAAATCAAACAGTCAGTTCGTACAAGTAGGGGTCTAAGTGATGCTTACCGACCTTACAGTAGGTTCCCAGTCGACTTGGGCGACCCGTGCAACCTTAGCAATCCATCTAGTGAAAATGGGCTCACACGCCCATGTGGTCTGCTTGTGTCAGCCCACACGCCCGTATGGCCCACTCAGCCCAAATTGGCCTTGGCCGCATGGTCAATTTTTAATGTAACCCATGCTAGCTAAATAGTCATATATGTTTTCACTCTTTACTTATATGTTTCTTCAAAGCTATCTAATTGAGTCACTATTACTAAATTATTTATATCTTGAGATGAAAAATTCCAAATTAAGGTCCACTTGGTGTCTTTGAAACTAGACTCAAATTCCTTTCTACCATAAAATTTTCAAAATTTTTGGTTCAGCCAATAAGTACAGTAAAATCTTCAATCTTACCCCTGTTCTATTGTCTGACTACTTCGACCTTTCTTTGTTAAAAATTAATTACCTCTTAGTGCAAAATTTGGATGATGTTACCATTTGTTTCAATTGAAAATAGACTCATTAATAATTTAAACATGTAAATTTTAACCCGTAATTATTTTTCTCCAATTTTTGATGATTTTGCAAAGCCAGAATAGGGGAACCCGAATTCATTCTGACCTTGTCTCACAAAACTTATTATATCTTACGATTTACAATTCAATTACTTACACCGTTTCTTTTATGAGAAACTAAACTCAATAAGATTTAAGTCCATATTTTTTTCAACCTTTAATTCTATTTCCACAATTTATGGTGATTTTTGAAAGTTACCCTACTGTTGCTGTCCAAACATCAAGCAATTTCAGCTTTTTGCCGAATCCCATTTTCTACGTTTCGGGTACACACCTGGTTTTGTTTGATGCTAAAACAGTCCCCGAGCACTCCAAAACCTATAATTGAACAAATAACACTAATTTAACCACACATAACGTAATCCTAAATCAAACTCATATCGAGTTTTTAACCTATAAGCGACTAAACCTTACCTTCAACCGATGAACAGTAATTCCCACACAAATTAAGACTCTGATTGGTGATTACGAGCCCTTGAATCCTCCTCTAATTGGCATAAACAAAACACTTTAGAAGAAAGTTAACAAACAGAGATAAATCACTTATCTAAAACTTACCGAACGATTGCAGACAAACGTGGAGCGACATAAGGCAGAGTGGGAAAAGAAAAATCAAGAAGATGAAGGGTGAGAGAGAGCAGAAATTTGGTAGCAATGAAGGAAAAATGGCAAGAGGGTGAAGGGATTTTGGGTAAAGTAAAAAAAGAAAAAAAAGATGAACAAAATATTTGATAACCACCCTAATCCCTTATTTCTCTCCATCAAACTCCCCACTAAATCCACTACTCAGATTTTTAGTCCATCTCAAACTCTCTTGGACGCATGAGCAAAAATAATGCCCACGTCAAGATTCTAACACAAAACTTCCTTCACACGAACACTCCACTTATCCACCTGACTAGCAAGCCCATTCTATTAATTATTTGCCAACTTTTACTTAAATGCCTACTGACCAAAGATAAGACTTATTCATAAAAATACCAAAATTTGCCAAAGTCCTAGCTTGAACTTGGGACCTCCTAAACACACCCAAAACACATTACCACTAAAGCAGATAGATATTTTGTGTCACAAACTCACAATACCCAAAATTAAAATTTTGGGGTGTTATATTTGGGTCATCAACCAGTCCGAATAAGGGAGAATGAAGCCCAATTAGGAAAGGGAAATTGAGCAGCTCAGAATTCACTTTCGGGAGATTTATTGGAGGCTACAATTGAGATTAAATAAAAAATTGACACACAAAATTTACCTTTGAAACCGTCCACCACCTTGCCTGATTCAAGCATGGTTTCATACATGAAACAAACAACTAAATAACCCATTATCTCCACAAATTATGGTCGACCATGGGAGTGAGAAACCTAAGGTATTTTAAGCTATTTTTAGCAAACATACTAGCCATCCATCCACTATAAATACTACCCTCTATGTTAGAATATTTTTAAATATTTATAGGGTTCCAATAATTATAAATGAATGGGTGTAATTAATCAAAAGTTATATATTATTTGATTTTTTGAAAAAGAATTATAACTATTTAAATAATATTATTTGAATAGTTATAATATTAAATAAATAATTATGTGTTTATTTTAAAGACATTATTATTCAGAAAGACACCAATTGATGAAAGATATTTTTATGAAGAGACATGAAAATTCCTATAAATAGGAATGAGATTTCATTTGGAAAACACACCAACAAATTCTAATATTCTTTCTTTCGTTCCTTCATTTTCTAATATTATTAGATTATTTTATAAAGTATTACTACAGAAATCCTTTATAGAAATTGAGTTTCTTGTCATACATTGCTCAGTGGGTAGTGGGCTATTCTCGTCAGTGCAAAACGTAAATAGTCATTGGCTTCATTGTATCCTCGAGGTTAATTTGCTTGGAACTCCTTTGCACACTGAAAATAGGTGGGGGCAAATATAACCTTAAAGATAGTGACTTGATACATGCTTTGGGGCCTTGTCCTATTTCTTCTTTTTCTGTTCAATTTCCATTCGTGTGCTCGAGATTTTCTTCACCGGAGATTTGTACTAACAATTTTAAGGTTATATCTCATGATGACTACCAAAACACCTGAAAGTGGAACACTAAGGAAGTTGGCTTCCAACTTTGTCAAACTTGATCGGTTTGATGGTGGCAATTTTCGATGATGGCCAAAAAAGATGCACTTCTTATTATCAACTTTGAAGATTGTTTATGTTTTGGATACTCCAAGATTTGAAGAGAATGAAAACGAATCTTTTGCTATAACCCGAGAAAGACAAAAATGGGACAGTGCTGACTACATGTGCATGGGCCATATATTAAATGGTTTATCTGATGGTTTGTTCGAAACCTACCAAAACAAGGTCACTGCTAAAGAATTATGGGACAAATTGGAGACAAGATACATGATCAAAGATGTTACAAGTAAGAAATTTCTTGTCAGTTGTTTCAATAATTATCAAATGGTTGATGGTCATTCTTTATAGAACAATTTCGTGATATTGAAAAGATCCTAAATCAATTCAAGCAATATGATATGAAAATGGATGAAGTGATTATTGTATCCTCCATAATAGACAAACTTTCTCCATCTTGGAAAGACTTTAAAAGAAGTCTAAAACATAAGAAAGAGGAAATATCTCTTGAGGCTTTGGCAAATCATCTTCGTATTGAAGAAGAATATCGAAAACAAGATGAGAACTTGAATTCTAAAAATGCCAAAGTGCATGTTACGGAGGAAGTACAGACTACTAAACCATTTAAGAGAAAGTTCAAATAGACTAATAGAGCACCTAAGTTCAAAAGGAAACAAAGGGGCTCATGCTATCATTGTGAAAAGCGGGGACATTTCAAGAATGAATGTCGATTTTTAAAGAAGAAATCATCTTCTAAGGCTGATAATAACAAAAAGTTTGTTGCAATGATATTTGAAATTAATATGACACAAGATGATAATACATGGTGGATTGATACCAGAGCAACTAAACATGTGTGCAAAGACAAAATCATGTTCACAAAGTTCACACAATGTGAAAATTACAATATCTTGTACATGAGAAATTCTTCCACTGCAACAATCAAAGGCAAAGGGTCTGTTGAACTACAATTCACTTCTGCAAAGGTTTCAACCTTAAATGATGTATATTATGTACCAGAAGTTAGGAAAAATTTAGTGTCTGGAAGCCTGTTGAATAAGTTTGGTTTCAAACTTGGTTTTGAGGCAGATAAGTTTATTTTGTCTAAGGGAGGAATTTTTGTGGGGAAAGAGTATATGTATGAGAGTATGTTCAAACTCAATATTATTAATAAGAATAAAAATACTATTTCTGCTTATATGGTTGAATCTTTTTGTTTGTGGCATTATAGATTAGGTCATTTGAATTATAGATAATTGAATGTCATGTATAAGTTAGATTTAATTCCTATTTTTAATAATAATATTGAAAAATGCAATATATGTATGTAGACTAAAATTACAAGAAACCCTTTCCCTAAGGTTAAAAGAAAAACAAAATTGCTTGATTTGATACATAGTGATTTATGTGACATGTATAATATTCCTAATTTAGGTGGAAAGAAATATTTTGTTACTTTTATTGATGATTGTTCTAGATATTGTTATGCATATTTATTGCCTTCAAAAGATGAAGCGCTTGATAAATTTAAAGTTTATAAATCTAAATTTGAACTTTAGTGTGAATCATTTATCAAATGCTTAAGATCAGATAGAGGTGGAGAATACTATAATCCAAGTTATTTTGAATCCACTAGAATTGTCCATCAAGTTTAAGCCCCTTACACACCACAACAAAATGACTTAGCTGAAAGGAAAAATAGAGTCTTGACTAAAATGGTAAATTCAATGTTATCATATTCATGTCTTGGACAAAATTTTTGGGGAGAAGCTGTTCTAACAGCTTGTCATATATTGAATAAAGTTCCTAATAAGGAAACTAAAATAACCCCCTACGAACAATGGAAGAAAAGGAAACCAAACCTTAATTATTTGTAGGTTTGGGGTTGTAGAGCTATTGTCAAAGTTCGAACACGTAAATGTAAAAAGTTAGGTGAAAGATGAGTTGAATGCATATTTATAGGTTATGCACATAATAGCAGGGCATATAGGTTCATGGTAATTGAACCAAATGATTCAATTTCAATTAATATTGTTATTGAATCAAGAGATGTTTTTTTTGATGAAAATAGATATAATTCTATATCAAGACAATTATAGCCACAACAATTGATTCATTCTTCAAATGAGAATGAGATTCCATTGGAACAAATTGATAATAATGATAAATCTTGTCAAGAATTAAGAAGAAGTAAAAGGATTAAAAAGGTCAAAGATTTTGGACCAGGTTTCATTATGTTTCTTGTAGAAGGAAAATGTGAAAGTATATGCAGTAAGATACCTTATTGTTATAATACATAATTTGATCCTATTACATTTGAAGAGGCAATGAAATCTCAAGACTCTGCGTTTTGGAAAGAAGCAATAAATGATGAGATGGATTCAATAATGGGAAATCAAACTTAGATCTTAGTTGATCTTCCACCAGGTTCCAAGCCAATAGGTTATAAATGGATCTTCAAAAGGAAAATGAAGGTCAATGGAACCATTGATAAATTTAAAGTAAGGTTGGTAGCCAAATGTTTTACACAAAAACAATGTATTTATTACTTGATACCTATGCTCTAGTAGCAAGAATTGCTTCAATTAGACTCTTAATATCCTTTACCTCTATATATAATTTTGTTGTTCACCAATTGGATGTTAAAATTGCATTTTTAAATGGTGAATTAAAAGAAGAAGTGTACATGGAGCAATCAAAAGGATTTGTTGTTCCAGTACAAGAGCATAAGATATGTAAACTTGTTAAATCTTTATATGGACTTAAACAATCACAAAAATAGTAGCACCAAAAGTTTGACAAGGTTATTTTAGCTAATGGCTATAAAATAAATGAATCTGATAAGTGCATATATAGCAAATTTGAAAATGGAAAAGGTGTCATAATTTGCTTATATGTAGATGACATACTCATTTTTGGTACGGATTTGGAACAAATAGAAAACACAATGAAATTCTTGTCAAACAATTTTGCTATGAAGGATATGGGTGTAGCAGATGTTATTCTTGGGATTAAAATAACCCGAGATGAAAGCACTATAGCTTTATCACCATCATATTACATTGAAAATGTGCTTAAAAAGTTTGATTTTTTCAATTGTATACCAGCAACTACACCCATGGATCCTAAAATAAAATTAGTATCTAATGCTGGTAGGAAAATTGATCAATTGAAATATGCAAGTCTAATTGATTGTCTTATGTACATAATGACTTGTACAAGACTAGATATTTCATATGCTGTTGGAAAATTGAGAAGGTACACAAGTAATCCAAGTAGTTTGCATTGACAAGTTTTGAATAGAGTACTTAGGTACTTAAAGAAAACTATTAACTATGGATTGTGTTATAATGGATATCCTACAGTTTTAGAAGGGTATTCGGATGCTAGTTGGATTACAAGTTTAGAAGATCATGTATCTACTAGTGGATGGATCTTCATTCTTGGTGAAGGAGCCATTTCTTAAGGTTCGAAGAAACAAACATGTATTACTGATTCCACCATGGCAACAGAATTTTATTGCATTAGTCACTGCATCTAAAGAAGCGGAATGGTTAAGAAATTTGTTTTATGACGTACCTTTATGGCCTAAGCCAATTTCACCCATTTCTATCTGTTGTGATAGTGAGGCTACTCTAGCAAAGGCATATAGCCAAGTATATAATGGAAAGTCTAGACACATTGGATTAAGACATAGTTATGTCCGACAATTAATCTCTAGTAAAGTGATCACTATTAATTATGTGAGGTCAAGTGAAAATTTGGCGGATCCTTTGACAAAAAGTCTTACTAGAGATTCAGTAGAAAGGACCTTAAAAGGGATGAGACTTAAGCCCATTAATTAGAGTCACCCATGATGGAAACTCAACTCAACGCTTGATATAACGTCAAGTCTTAAGTTCAATTAAATAAAGTACATCATTAGTATGTGACTGTTAGCACTATAAATAAATCCATCCTAAGATTAAAATGCTAGGTACACGTAATGATAAGGGGATTATGAGTAATGTACTCTTCATGGACCCATAACATAAATATGTTAGAGTGTTATAATTACGGGAACACTCTTGATGAGATCTACCTATGTGAGTGGAAGTGTGGCTGCTTCTAAGAGCTCAAGGGCTTGGCTCTGACAACACTTATGAAAAGAGGACTTAGACACATGGCCATAATAGTGTCCCTAGATACTATGCATTGACCGATGTTGTAATCATTGTGTGAGATGTGTTCGGTTAATCAAATAGAATAGTTGGTTCAAAGCTTAGTCTACTATGCAATTTCGATTAACTTTAACATGTTTTCACTAAGTGAATGTTCAATCGTAGGATACCTTCATTTATGAAAATTGATTTCCAAGAATATCAAAATCCAATATATTTTGAAAATGGGGGGGGGAGATTGTTGGAACATTTTCAAATATTTATAGTGTTCAATAACTATAAATGAATAGGTGTAATTAATCAAAAGTTATATTATTTCATTTTTTGAAAAATAATTATAACTATTTAAATAATATTATTTGAATAGTTATAATATTAAATGAATAATTATGTGTTTATTTTAAAGACATTATTATTCAGAAAGACACCTATTGATGAAAGATGTTTCTATGAAGAGACATGAAAAATCCTATAAATAGGAATGGAATTTCATTTGGAAAACACAGCAACAAATTCTAATATTCTTTCTTTCCTTTATTCATTTTCTAATATTATTAGATTATTTTATAAAGTATTACTGTAGAATTCCTTTATAGAAATTGAGTTTCTTGTCATACATTGCTCAGTGTATAGTAGGCTATTCTCGTCAGTGTAAAACACAAATAGGTATTGGCTTCATAGTATCCTCGAGGTTAATTTGCTTGGAACTCAATTGCACACCGAAAATAGGTGGGGGCAAACATAACTTTAAAGATAGTGACTTGATAGACACCTTGGAGCCTTGTCTTATTTCTTCTTTTTCTGTTCTCGTTTCATTCGTGTGTTCAAGATTTTCTTCATCGGAGATTTGTACTAACACCCTACACCCCTCAACAATTATCCCTCAATCATTCTTCATTTAATCCTTTAACGCATATTCATCCATCATTTCAGTTGTCTCTAACTTTCATTCTTTTCCACCCATTCCATTTCTCTATTTAGCTAAGTAATTCCTAGAGAAAAATCTTTCTCTTGGTTGGCCACCTTGAGGAGCAATTTGTTGAGGAGTAGATGTGAGAATTAGAGGAAGCCTCCATGATTAGTGATCACACTATCAAAGAGTTTTTTTCTTTCTTTTTGCTCTTCCCTAATTATTCGTTATGTTTGCAAATTGCTTTGTTGTTTTTTCATCAACAATGGTAGCTTTGTTCTATTTAGTTAGGATGGTTGCATCAATTCAATAAAGTTTATTTAAATCATGTTATGATGTTCTGTGCCTCAGTCGATCATGTTTGTAAATAAAATCATGCATGTATTTCATTAATTAAAATGTGATTGAATGCATTAGAATTAGTTGCTTCATTCGACCTAGATGGTGGCTAATAGACACAATAATTGAAAAGTCCATGCTTAATTTATATTCGACCTAGAACAAAAGTTTGTGATAACTTGATCGAGCTCTATTACCTTGCATAGCTTTTAGGTTTATGTGATTGAATTGTTTGAAACTAACCCAGTCCCTGTTACTTCACATGAATTCTAAAAAACCTTTAGTTAAATATGATCAGTAATATGCATGTTTTTCTAAGTAAAAGATTTCGAAAGGACTTAATATTGGTTTCAAGCTTATGAAAGACCAAGTTGCCATGAAATATTTTTCCGGAGCATTATGAACATGATGAGAATGAACTAAGTTAATTGATGCGATTATCCTAGCCTATTCATGTTATTGTTGTCGAAATCTTGTGAATTCTGCTGCTAAATCCATCTCATCCATTTTAACCATTCATTTCATTTGCATTTTGGTTAACTTGCACAAGGGATCACTTTGCATCTAGTCATTTATTTTTACCAACACTCAAAATTATTGTGTTTTTCTTACCAAATTGTTAATATTAATTTTGCAAAATATTGATTAATATATATAGTCCGTGTGGAGACGATAAGTCTTATACTTACTTATTACTTGATAACGTCTGTGTACACTTGCACAAACCACGCGTTACAAGTTTTTGGAACTGTTGCAAGGGACTATTATATTAATCATTTATTGTGAAATTATTTCATATAATTTGGTTTATTAATTATTTTCATTTTTTTCTTATTTAATTATTTTTATTAGTCTTTATTCTTTATTTTTTGTGATTTTTTTTGAAGTCTTCATAAGTGTAGATCGAATCATTTATTTACTCCTTGTAGACCCTGAAATTGAGCTGGCATTTAGACAAAGAAGACGAGAATGATTAGGTTAGAGACAAGTGGCAGAAATGGACCTTGAAAATCAAAATGATGTTCAAGGGAATGGAGTTTCCAATGCTCGTAATCCAATCCTTACTACTGATGATAGGGATCGAGCTAGAAGGTAGTTTATTGTGTAATATCTTATTGAGTTAAATCCGAAAATTAGGAGACCAGAGATCATAGTGCCACAGTTTGAACTAATGATAGGGATCGAGCACGACGATGACTTAATTTGTTTCCAACCAACTCAATTTCTACGAGGCAAGAATTAGTTGAATGTTTTCTGGTAAAGTATTTTCCACCTAGCAAAAATGCTAAGTTGTATTACTACTTTGCAACAGATAGATGATGAGTCCCTATACGAGGCATAAGAAAGATTCTAAGAGCTACTATATAAATTCCCTCACCACGGGATTCCACATTGCATCCAATTAGGTGCTTCTGGAAATGATGCTCTCTTGTCGAAGACTTATAATGAGGCTTACGAGACCATGAAGAGAATAACCAGTGACAATTACCAGTGGTCGACAAATCAAGCAGCTTCAGGAAGACAAATAGTCGGAGTACATGAAGTAGATGCCCTTACTTCACTCTCAGCTCAGGTATCATCTATCTCTTCAATGTTGAAATAGTTTACTATTAACAGTTTAAATCATGTTGTAGCTTAGTCACCAATCCAATACCAAGGAGGTGGACCAGGCAACAATTATATGCAGCATAGAGCAATTCAACCTCTTAGTTTCAATCAACAAGTTCAAAAACCATCGCACATTAAACCTTCCAATAATTTGGAGAATTTATTGAAGGTATACATTGCTAAAAATGATGCCTTGATTCAAGGCCAAGACACAACATTGGAGAATCTGGAAAATCAAGTGGGACAAATTGTTAATAAGCTTAAAAGCAAACCCCAAGGTGTTGTACACAACAACATAGAAAATCCTCCAACAGTCGAGTCTTCTAATAATCTTAAGAACTTATTAAAAGCATACATGGCGAAGAATGATGCAACTTTGAGAAATTTAGAGAACCAGATAGGGCAGTTAGCTAACGAACTTCGAAATAGACCACATGGAGCTTTGCTCAGTGACACAAAAAACCTAAGAAAATCAGGCAAGGAGAATTGCAAAGTAGTCACTTTATGAAGCGAAAGAACTTTGGAACCAAAGGAAGTTGAGGTTAAAGATGAACCTTCCAAGAAAGAGGAAAATTAACCAACAGTTGAAATTCCTGCACCAAAGAAGCCAGATTCTACAAATTCTGAAGAGGTAAAATCTAAACTAGTGAGTTCTAATAAGCTAACCCCTTCATTAGATATAGATATATTAACTCAAAAGACCTGTCCATTCCAAGCCAAAATCCTACAACTTCCATATCCTCAAAGACTCCAGCAACATAAGCAACAATAGGATACTCAATTTAAGAGAATGTTGGATGTGTTGAAACATCTACGTGTTAACATTCCATTGGTAGAAGCTCTGGAACAAATGTTGAATTATGTGAAAGATATGAAGGAATTTCTGTCTAAGAAAAGAAGGCTTGGGGAATTTGAAACTATAGCCGTTACTATAGAATGCAGCCTATATTTTCAGAACAAGTTGCCTCCTAAGTTGAAGGATCTAGGAAGTTTCATCATACCTTGCGATATTGAAGAATCTTATTGTAGTAAGGCTTTGTGCAATTTGGGATCAAGTATCAACTTGATGCCTGCGTCTGTGTTTAGACGATTAGGTATTGGTAAGGTCAGACCAACTACAGTTACACTCCAACTGGTGGATCGATCTTTGGCATATCTTGAAGGAAATATCAATGATGTATTGGTACATGTTGATAAATTCATATTTCCTATCGACTTTATTATCTTAGATTTTGAAGCAGATAAAAAAGTATCAATTATCCTAAGAAGACATTTCTTGGCAATCGACATGACAATAATCGATGTACAGAAAGTTGCACTCATTATGCGAATTCAAGATGAATAGGTGACCTTTAATGTATTCAAGGCCATAAAATATCCTAATGAGGTCAAAGATTGTTTTGCCGTTTCCAAGAAAGATCCGCTCGTTCCTACAAAATTAGAGTATAATGATCCATTGGAAGGTATTTCATTTGACTCTCCACATCAAGATGAGGATGGAATATGTTTGGAAGCTAACTCGGAAGGATTCAGTTCAAAAGCTCAGTTTGAATCATTAAAGCTATCATCACATGAGTACAAGAAACCCAACCCATCAAGAGAAGAGCCACTCGATTTAGACTTAACGGTTTTGAAAAGGTCATTAGATACTGAAAAAATTTCTATCGAGGGATAGAATATCCAATCTCGAGTATTTGATCTTGGGAAACTCAATTCTCAATGGGAAAAATCAATGATCATTTATTCCACCAATGGCATTCAGTGGGTGGGACTTATACCAAAGAAAAAAGGCATAATTTTCATTAAGGATCATCACGAGTAGGTAGATTTGTATGTATGACAGAAAGTCAAGCAAAGCAAAGAAGAAGACCATTTCTTGTTGCTACTCTTTGATCAAATATTGAATATAATTGTTGGGCAACATTATCTCTTCTTTTTAAATGGATACGATTGGTATGATAAATGGCTGTTTGACATCACCTTTATCAGTGACAATCATCAATAACATTGGGGGAGCTCTCTTCACTCTCTCTGTCATTAATTTATTTTCAATTTTTTTTCTCTCATTTGAATAAATGGCATGCTTAGAAATTATTTTTCTTGAATTATTACTTCAAATTAATTCTGTCTAAGGAGATTGGAACTTAAGTGAGACCATTTGTGATCCCTCCAACCTTTCTTGGGAATTTAATTTGATGTATTTTTTTGAGAAGAAATTTTCTAAGTTACCTAAAAGAAAGTTTTCATTTTCATTTTTATTTCCAATGTTAAATTTATTATTTTATGATCAATAAGAGGGTCAAGTTGGCCCAAGGTTTAATTAGTTTATTTCTGTCAAGTCTTATTTTAGTGTAGGTAATAAATTTTTGTAGTTTTGGGCTTAAGGCCCATCACAGTGATGAGGAGAAAAATATCTAACACTTGCTTGTCGCAGCATCACTTCCTCATGCTGCATCAATCTCAGAAAAAAGGGGATGACACAAATTAATAAAAATGGGTGGAATTTTTTTTTATTTTTTTTCTTAGTATTTTTAGGCATTAATTTTTTTTTCTTAGTTAGTATTTTGCTTTCGTACAATAAGTAAGAAATTGCAAACATGAATAAATTAAGCTCAATGCCTCTTCTTTAATAAAAAGCGAAGTAGTGTGGTAATGTGAATGAACATGTCTAGAATTGGATTGTTAAGAAAGACTTGGTACTTAAGCAGTTCTCAAGACTCACATCTCTTTTCTTGCAATCTTACCTAGTGTTCAGTTATCATTCATTACTTTGTTTACACAATGAGGATATTACTTCTTTTTAAGGAGGGGGTAGGGCAATATGTGCATGAATTTTAATTTTTTTTCTTAAGTATGATTCAATGTTTACACATAAGTATGCTAAAATAAATTGATGCTTAGAAAAAAAAATTGTTCATAAGTTAGCTCAAATGCAATCATGATTTCTGATTTTATCTGAGTTTTTTTTTATGTTATCTTATGTTATGGAATGCTTGTATGTTCTTAGGTCTTATGTAGTCTTTTGCCATGAAATTTTAATTTCCTTAGAAATAGACATGCATGAAGGTTTAAGTCCTTAGAATTGACTTAGTAACTTTCTTGAGGTGAAATCCTAGGAGGCATAAGAATCTAAACATGATATAGGCACATTTTCTTTGAATCGTTTGAGCCTTGCAAGCCTGCCATATGAATTTAACCCTTGAAACCTTAGTTTGAGCCTTTAAGCCTATTTTATTATTATTCACCTACATCATAAGCCATATTACCATCTTTTTAAGTTTTATCCTATTTTTGCACCTATCTTAACTATACTTGTCTTGGTGAGCAAAGATCGAGAAAAAAATTCAAAAAGATGTATATGTTCTATGTATGCTCAAAAAACAAAAGAAGAAAAATCTTTGTTCAAATGTCAAGCAAAAAGAGCAAAATAAATACTCAAGTATTGAGGAGTATTGTTAGGCATAAAGCTTCAAATTAAGTTTGGGGGTGGTAAAACTCGTTAGTAGGAAGCATGTACCTTGAAAGGATCCAAGACAAAGTTAGGGTTAAAAGTATTGAAGGAGTATTGTTGGGAATAAAGCTTCAAATTAAGTTTGGAGGGTGGTAAAACCCGTTAGTAGGAAGGATGTACCTCGAAAGGATCCAAGACAAAGTTAGGGTTAAGATTATTGAACCTAAAAATTCATTTCTCTTTATCCCTACCTTGAGCCTAGTCTCACTACAACCCTATAAAAGACCTATTAATTTTGATAATTATGCCAACTACATTAGTGGAGAGGAATTGCTAAGTTTAACAAACGAGGACCATTAATTAAATCTTGTGATTGTTCTGTCTAATTGATAAGGAAACTTTGATTGAATGGTGAATGTTATAAATGACCTTGAAAAGCATGCACTCTATGACTTATGTTAGAATTTTCCCTCACTTAGTATAAAATTATGAAATAATGTTTGCACGTGAGCGACCTGTCAACAGAAAGAGTTTTGTAAGCATGACTTTGTTGATGTATGTTTATGTGCAAAAGTTGGTTCTACTTAGGGATTCTATTTAAACTTATTCCTAGATTGCTTTACCTAAAATTTTGCTTGAATTACTCAAGATGAGCAATGGATTAAGTTTGGGGGGTGTGTAAACTCTAAATTATATAGGTTTTTTTAGTAGTTTATGACACTTTTTTACTTAATGTTAATTCTGAGTATTTAATATTGGGTGAATTTTTTTCATATTAAGATAATGAGCATGATTTAATAAAAAATGTAATTTTATGCTATTTTGTATTAAATTTGTACATAATTTAATTATTTTATGCTACATACTAATCTTGATTTATTTGTTGTAGTTGGACCAAATACTTATGCATAACTTATTTACTAAAGCTACATGAGCATGAGCCAATTTAACTCTACATGGACGACAAAGGCAAGGAAAATTGGGTCATGAAGAAATTAATTTGATCCAATTGAAGTTGGTGTAATTGATGAACAAGTCTAACAAGCATTTGGGTCATTAACCTGTCCAAATAATGGAGAATGAAGCCCAATTTGGCAAGGGCATTTGGACAGCTTAAAATTAACTTTTGGGAGATTTATTAGAGGTCCCTATAATTGAGAATAAATCAGTAATCAGTATACAACTTTACCCTTGAAATCGTCCACCACCTTGCTTGATTCAATCATGATTTCATGCATGAATTAAGCAACTAAATAACCTCATTTCTTCACAAATTATGATTGGCCATCGGAGTGAGAAACTTGAGGGGTTCTAAGCTATTTTTAGCAAACATAATAGCCATCCATCCACTATAAATACTACCCTCTACACCCCTCAACAATTATCCCTCAATCATTCTTCATTTTATCCTTTAACGCACATTCATCCATAATCTCATTTCTCTCTAACTTTCATTCTTTTCCACCCATCCCATTTCCCTATTTAGCTAAGTAATTCCTAGAGAAAAATCTTTCTCTTGGCCTACCACCTTGAGGAGCAATTTGTGGAGGAGTAGCTATGAGAATTGGAGGAAGCCCCCACGATTAGTGATCATACTATCAAAGAGTTTTTTCTTTCTTTTTGCTCTTCCTTAATTATTCGTTATGTTTGCAAATTGCTTTGTTGTTTTTTCATCAACTATGGTAGCTTAGTTCTATTTAGTTAGGATGATTGCATCAATTTGATAAAGTTTATTTTAATCATGTTATGATGTTCTGTGCCTCAGTTGATCATGTTTTTAATTAAAATCATACATGTATTTGATTAATTAAAATTTGATTGAATGCATTAGAATTAATCCGACCTAGATGGTGGCTAATAAACACAATAATTGAAAAGTACATGCTTAATTTATATCTGACCCAGAATAAATTAAGGTTCGTAATAACTTGACCGAGCTTTATTACCTTGTATAGCTTTTAGGTTTATGTGATTAAATTGTTTGAAACTGACCACGTCCCTGTTACTTCACATGAATTCTAAGAAACCCTTAATTAAATATGATCAGCAATATGCTTGTTTTTCTAAGTAAGAGATTCTGAAAGGACTTAATTCTGGTTTTAAGCTTATGAAAGATCGAGTTGCCATAGAATCTTTTCCGGAGCATTATCAACATCATGAGAATGAACTAATTAATTGATTTAATTATCCTAGCCTATTCATGTTATTGTTGTTGAAATCTTGTGAATTCTGCTGCTAAATCCATCTTATCCATTTTAACCATTCATTTCATTTGCATTTAGGTTAACTTGCATTAGAGATCACTTTGCATCTAGTTATTTATTTTTTCCAACATTCAAAATTAGTGTTTTTCTTACCAAATTGTTAATATTAATTTTTCAAAATATTGATTAACATATACAGTCCATGTAGAGATGATAACCCTTATACTTATTTATTACTTGATAACGATCGTGTATAGTTGCACAAACCATACGTTACAATAGTGTTTCATCATGCCTTTGGATAAATGTGTGGTGCACATGCATTTGTTTGGAATTTTTGTCACAAACCCTTGTGCAGCCTATGTAGGAGGGGCAGTGTTGCAATGAGATTCTGGCCTAAATTTCTTGTGTTATTACACTTTTTGTGAGATGGTAGTGGAAGTTGGGTATAGAACTATGAGGAAATTTGTATATTGTGAGGGTGGGATATCTTTTCGTAAGGGACTGAGTGTTTACTATGATAATTCGTCGTTTATAGCAATGATTAACCATATTAGAAAATTATGGTCCATACATGTATATGTTGAACACGAGGTAGACACCCTTGATGTTGTTGATGATACCATGTTGATGTCTGCCACTAGAGAAATAGAAGTAAATATTGGGGTTGGGGAACTAAATTGTAATGAAGAATTAAATTTTAATTAGAGAGTTAATGGTGGGGCTGGGGAACCATTTACTGAGTTAGGTGGGGAATCTAATGGGGGACCAAAGTTGGGTGGGAGTAGTGATTCATGTGCTGAGAGTGGGGAAAGTTTTGAAAGTAGGAGGACCAGGGATACAGATAACCCATTGGGAAGTGAACGGGTTTTGGGGGTAGAATTTGAGGATGAAGAGGTGAGAAATATCAAGGCTTAGTATAGAAAATATAAAGGCAAGAAAAATAACCAAAGAAAAAGAGAAAATAGGGTTAGTAGTGAGGGTCTAAAGGTAGGCGAAGGTAGTGAAAAAGGAGAGAAAAATGGTGAGGTTTTAGATCCATCAGGAGGAACAAATTATGTTGATTCATCAAATTTGGGGTCTTATGGAAGTGATTCAGACAGTAAGGTAGTTTATAGAAGAAGCCGACATGTATGTTTTGATCCTAATAACCATATCCCATATTTAGAACTTGGTATGATGTTTAGGGGACCAAAGAAATTCAAGATTGCTTTAGCAAAGTATGCAGTAAAAAAAATGTTTGATATTATATATCTTAGTAATGAAAAGGGAGGACTAGGGCTAGGTGTAGGGAAAATGGGTGTCTTTTTAGAATATATGCTGTTGTAGATAATAGTGATGGGTTTTACAAGATAAAAACATTTATAGAAACCTATGAGTGTTTAATAACTTTTAAGAACAAAAAGGGCATCTTACAAGTTTGTTAGGGAGTATTTCTCAAATAAAATCAGAGTGATTCTAAAGCTGAAGTTAACTGAGATGCAGAAACTAGCTAAGGAGGAGTTGAAAGTTAATTTGAGTAGGGGTACATGCAGCATGGCTAAGAGAAGGGCATTGGAGGAGATTAATGGAAGGATAACCTATGTGTTTAATAGACTATGGGACTATGCAAGTACACTTAGAAGGCCAAATCTGAATGGCAATATAGAGGTGATGGTAGAAAGACCAACCCTTACTGAGGTTCTTAAGTTTAGAAGATTTTACGTAAGGTTTAATGCATTGAGAAAAGGGGTTTCTAGAGTGTTGTAGACCTTTTATTTGTTTGGATGGTTGCTTTCTAAAGGGAAGATTCGATGGGGAACTTCTATTTGCTATGAGGAGAGATAGTAATGACCAAATCTACCCTATTACATGGGCAATTGTGGAGAATGAAAGTAGAGAAACATGGTGTTGGTTTCTTAAGAATCTTATTTTAGATTTATCAATAGGTAATGGTTCTAGATTCACGTTCATGACTGATAAATAAAAGGTATGCTAGGGGCATTACTTAAATAATTCTATCCTACCATGCTTAATTTATTAAACTAGCAATCTAATACCATTATTTTTGTTTTTAGAGATTGATGGAGGAGATTCTGAGTTGTTGCCAAGGGTTGAGCATAAAGTCTATGTAAGGCATTTATATGCTAACTAGAGGAAAGAAATTACTAGAAAAGACCTGCAAAAATCATTTTGGGAAGCATGAAATCATACATAATTGTTGACTTTGAAAATCATATCGAAAAGATTAATCTTATCAAACATAGTGCCAAGGTAAGTCTACTTAGGACTGATCCTGAGCAATGGTCAAAGGTTTTTTTTCTGGTAGGTCTATATGTGATGCAATTGACAACAATTTTGTCAAGTCCTTTAATGCAACACTTTTAGGAGCTAGGTCAATGTCTATCATTTCCATGTTAGAAGAAATTAGGAAGTATGTAATGAGGAGGATTGTAATTAATTCAGCCAAGTGTAAAAATTGGAATGATCAATTCTATCCTAAGATATGTGAGAAGTTACATAAGAGTATCCAAATGAGTTCATACTGTCATGTTAAATGGAATGAAGCAGAAGGGTTTGAAGTGACAAACTTTGGTGTTCTTGTAGTTGTTGACTTATTTCAATGGTCATATAGTTGAAGGAGATATGATCTCACTAGCATCCTCTACATGTTGTTGCAGTCATTTTGTGGAAAAAAAGTTAATATTTCTGATTTTATCTATAAGGAGCTTAAAAAGACATGTTTGAAAAATTGTATGGCTTTCTATTGCCTGTTGTCCCAAGTGAGAAATTTTGGTTGAAAATCGATATGGGACCAGCTGAACCCCCCATTCAAGGAAAATGCTTGGGAGACCAAAAAAGAACAGAGCGAGAAAAGAGGGAGAAAGGAGTGGGAGTAAACTGTCTAGAAAAAGGGAGGAAGATAAAGTGCCACAAGAGTTCCATGGTTGGACACAACTCCAGAAGCTGTCAAACTTCATCTACTATAAGTGTTTTGATGATAAAGAATTTTAATGCAATTGTTGGCTAATTTGAAAACTTCTAACATTTTATATTTACAGAGTACACCTACTCTTGCTCCACCAACTCTTACTCCACCAATTGTTTTTTTTTATCTTGCTCCACTAGCTACTTCTCAAATAGTTGCATTTGAAGCATCTGCATCATCACCGCCATCTCCTTCAACATAGCCAAATCCTCCCACCATGCCAACCTTTTCAACACAACAAATACTTACAAGACTAAGTAGCGTGGGAAAACAAGTTGTGCAAGGATTGAGTTATACACTGATGAGAGGACAAGACAGTAAATTTTGAATGTAAGTCACAAATTGTTGAACTATTATGCTTATTGTATTTTGGAAGTGCGACACGTTTTTTAATTATGTATTTTATGCACTGTAGCTTGGTATAAGAGGGGAAATCATGATGTTGCTCCAACTAAGTGCACTAATAAAAGGAAGGGAAGCAACAACAAGGAAACTATTAGTGGGACTTAAGAAAGTAGGAAAACAAAAAAAGCTAAGTCCAAAGATCCACCCAAGCACAATCGTAAGTCATGGAGATAGTTAATGTCAATTTGATTTCGTTAGTTAACATACGATTGATAATTTGATGGTTTTATTTTGTTAGATCATTTTGATAGTTGTATTTTGATGAACAGTTTATGTTGATCCTTATATATGATGGTTGTAATGGATGGTTCAATTTTGTTGGTGTCGATTTTGGTATCTGCATATACTTTTACAACAATATTTTACAACAACAAAAAAAAAGATTTTCTATTCAATTCAATCCATTCATTCTTAACAATACATGGGCAACATATCACCATCCCCAAGCAAGCTAACCCAAAAAATCATCCATGATACAATTAACAATAACTTATAAGCAACTATTACTTTGTTGTTCCTTGACCTTTTTGCATTGTACAATTTTATCTTCTCTTCTAAATGAGTTACCTTCAATCGCATTATTCACATTTCATCAATATTGAGCTCATCATTCTCAAGTCTTAATCTCCTGTTCTCTTTCAATAACATCTTATTTTGAAGCATTATTTCATTGATTGTGCATCCTTGTTCTTTTGCAGTTGAATCCGTCCTGTTACTGTTACGTTCAACCCACCGAAAAAAATCACATCTTAAACCGATCTTAAACCCAAATTGTAACAAAATGTTAAATACATCTTAAACCCAAATTGCAACAAAACATCTAAGAACACATCTTAAACCCAAATTGCAACAAAATGTCAAAACACACAAAGCCTTTTGTTTCTCACAAGCCCAACTATGACAGACCAAAACATAAACCCTAATTTACCTCTTTAAAGTTTGCACACCAAAAGAATTTTCTCCCTTTATTCTTTGGAGTATTCACATTGCAAATGGGAGCCCAACAATTCTCTGTGCACTTGATTTTCTATTTGTAGAAGAAGAATGATGTAGACGTGAAAGAGATGGAAAACGAAAGAGATAGGAAACGAAGAAGTGAAAGGAAAAAAACAAATGGATGAACAAAAGAAGGGAAAATAAAATAGATGTTAGAGAAAATGAAAGAAAAAGAGACTGGAATGAAAAATGTTGAAGACGATGCAGAGAAAATGAAAGAGAAAATAGCAGGGAAAAATGTTGAAGACGATGGTGAATAAATAAATTTAAAGGAAAATACTTGAAACAATCTGGTCAAAAAAAGTTAAACACGGGTCAAAAGGGTCTTCGGAGTGCAACACATGGTGGCGCGCGAGTGGCTAGCGCTGCCATGTCAACAAAATCTTAATGTCGTTAGGCTACGGTGCCAAGCTAGTGGGAGAAAAAAAAGGTTGGGTACCAATCTGGAAGAAGTGGACAAGTTCTAATACAAATTTTATATTTAACCCAATGAATTTTCAGTTACTAACCTAATGGTACTTAATAGGAGATGCCTAAAATATTTAATTTTAAAAGTTGATAAATTAAATAGAAAAACTTTATATTTAGGTAATCAAAATTTATACAAACGTATAGTTGGGTGAGTGTCATTGTAGTTTACCAAAAAAATTAGTAGTAAAAAGACGAAGCTGGGTTTTGCCTTGGAACACCAAACGCGGCCTTATCTTGTGATATTTTATTATTTTTAACAATGATGGGTAAGCTTTATCTTCAACCACTAACAAACTCGGCAGCTGATTCTTCTCCAGTGAGTTTCTTTGAAAGAAAATCAGTGAAAACAGAGAGTGACTTACTTTGATGTTCGAACTTTGAAGACAAAAAAAAAAAATGCTTCTCCAAACTACAATCTCATCTCGGCCTTTATATCAACGGCATGCGTGCTTCTCAGCAACCCACCAGCTTCCTCTTTATTACTCTTTCCTCGCATCTGCCTCTCTCAACTTCACCCGCAAAAACCTCTTCTTCCAGGTCAAAAAGCTCTTCCCTTAACTATTTCTTCTACTATATTTTGTTATAATTCAAATATACCAATTATCAAATATTTTGTTAAAATTGACTGTTCTTGGCTCATTCGAAAGCTGCCTAGCCCTGGCTCACGTATGCTATATGGCTATAACTGTAACTAATCTCGCTTTCTTTGCCTCTCCTAAATTTATGCCAATTTTGATTGATGCAATTGTACATTTTGAGTTTGGAAAATGATTTTATGATATAGTAAACAAAAAGGTTTTTTAAAAAAAAAACTAAAAAGAAAGGGTAGATGCAAAATTTCCGTGCAGATAAAACATGACAAGGTGTTTTCAATTGTTTGTTGTTTTATTGGTTAAGAAAAAAATTCTCAGGGAAATAATTAGGAGCAAAGTAATCAAGCTAATGTGCATGTTTGATTGCTTCAATTGGTAAAATTATATTGTGAGGTAAATGAGATTATAAAAATGTCTACATCAAAGAGTAGTAGAAATTTCTCAAAATTGTGAAATTATCATGTTTGTTAAAGAAATTGTTGCATGGACTCCGGGCGTCAGATATAGGTATGCATCCAGCACGGGCTTGTTTAATTTTTTTCTAAGTTTCTCCATGTATTTGAGGAGTCTCTGGAGGTATTTTTTTTTAAATATGTGCCGAACACAAGTGTCAACAACATAGATTACAAAATTTTGCTAAAGGAAGGTCAAAAAACAAGATTTACATGTTTCTTTTAGCTTTATGAAGGACACTTGATAATGCTGCAATCAATTCTCCAGGCCATTGTTCCGTGCTATCGTGAACCAGCTTTGAAAAACACAGGGGCAGGCAATGGAGTGAATGACACTAAATTTCTCAACCTACAGGTAAGTGTTTTGTTCTCTCTTAGTTTCAAGAAAAACTGCAGCATTGATCGTAGGAAAATTTTCCATTCTATATTCTTTGTTTAATTTAGTCATTCAACATGCTTAACTCTGTTATTGACTTGGTCGGCCCCTTCTTTTCAGCACTACTGTGTTTATCCAACTGATACAACTGTCTTCTGAAAATAGATTTGATTATCGGTTTTTCTTTAACCACCTTGACTTTTATAATTTCTACTTGTAGATAAAGCCATGTAACCTAACAAAGCTAATCTTTATAGGGTTAGAATTTTTTTCGCTGCAAGGACTGGTTATACTAGTATAAATCTAAAGCTATAATAATTATCTGTTCCCCTTGAATAAGATTTGATATTGAATTTTAGTTTAACTTTGGTACTCTACCAAATTCCTCAAAAGTTGATAGTTACGGGTTAGGTATTCTTGTATTTTATTTCATGTTTCCTTGAAGTTTAGTTCCTTTGAACTATTTTACTTGGTGATATTGAACTTAATATATTTGTCCAAACAAATGTTGTAAGCATGTTCTTAGTTTTTGATCCTATGTTATATACGTGGAATTTTTTTTTTATGAAAATTATGAAATATACCAGTAAAACTAATAGAGGTAAATTATACTTCCACTCTACATGTATAGATTACAATTATCTTTATTCTAAGGTTATTTAAAAAATACATAATGCCCAGAAACCAGCATTATGGTTAGTGTTAGGAGGAGTAATGTTGGTGAACTGGAATGATGAGCGTTCTTCCCTATTTTATTTGCAAGAGATTTCATTTATTGTCAACGTCATTAGATTTTGGATTCCATCCTCATTAAATTTAGCTCTGGTTTCTAATACTTTATCAGTAAAATAAGGGTTAAAGTTGAAGAATTTAGGATTTCTCTTTTAATAACTAATTTTGGACGTTTCAAGAAATGAACTTATCTTAATCTATTGTCTTGAGATCAAAATTTGGTTGAAAGATTCAAAGTTAATGCTGTCTTTCTCAGAAGCCATGCATTCAATGGCACATAGCTTCCACCAATGTGGCATGGTGGTGGAGAGGTGGGATGTCAAATGTATTCAAGAGAATTCTAGATAGAAAGAGACTTTTAACTACATAGTCATCAATGCTATTATGCTGTTTTTGAGTACTGAAAGTTTTAGTCCTAAACCTGAAGATATTGGAGTTAAAAGAAATTAAGTTAAATGGTTGCATGTGGTTTTCATTAAAAGAGGCCTAAATCGTGCTGTGTTATAAACGCAAAAAAGGGTAGTATTATTTGGCTTGTACAATGCAGCTTCTTCAGTTTCCATCCGTGCCTACTCTCTTCATATATACCTACTCTATATCATGCTGCTGTGTATATAAAATTTACATTTTTGTTACATAAGAAAAGTGCATGTTTAAATTTTTTTATCTGGCTTTATTTTAGTGAATGGAGATTGATATATGATTCTCTACTAGCCCTAACAAAGCTTTCTGTTAATTTTTCTTTTCCCTTTTTCAATTGATTGCGGATAAAGGCAGATGTTTCAAAAGGGAATGGCAGCAAAATCTTTTACGTCATCACGCTTTGATGGTAATTTCCGTTCTCTTTGCTCCACTTTTTAGCATCAAGGTTGTTTAGCTGCTTATCATCAGTGCGTGAAGAACTTACACGTCATAAAGTGGGAAAGTACAGCGGATATATGGAAAGTTGCACTCTTCATGCCGTGTTTCCTTGTATATCTAATACATTGAGGATGCATGTATCCTCCCCTTCTAACATTTAGCCATATATTTTTGCAATTCTTTTTGTTTTAACGCAGCTGATAATACAAAACATCATTTTTCTAAAATTTTATTTGTATTGCATATCAGTTGAAGAAACATTCATTTGCTCCCGGCCAGTTTCTCTCTCCATATCTTTTCCAGTTTTCCTGTATAAGAAATCTGTCTCCAGATTTTCAAACTACCATTACTTTTATGCTCTTAGCTTTCATAGCCCTTCTATGCCACAACAAAGCCAATTAAGTGCTCAATACTTGGGGTCTCTAAAATTCAGAAGAAAAAACAATTCCAAGACCACAAGGCCAAACATTCTCATAACTTTTATGTATTTGATTGTAATATTGATAATTCCACAATGTTACATTTCATAGGAATTTAAGTGGTTTAATATTATGTTTATTGCTTAATTAGAGTTTGCAATGAAGCAGCTGTGTGCAATCACTTGTTAAACATTATTTTGACGCAGTCCTTTTATGTGGTTATTTGATAGAGCATCATATTTCTCTTAATATTATACTGATTAATATTCCTTACAAATAGTACATATTCAAAATTGTCATGAAGCTGAACAGTTCATTCTTGTGGAGTTTGCTTGAGTTTTGGGTTAAATAACTTAATATACTAGATGCATTAATGGTAAAACTGCATCAAGCTTGAGTATAGTCATGCACTTATAGACTTGTATTCTGACTTTCTAAATTTGCCTTACTTATAGTTGCTATATTTTCAAAGCATCTTAAATAACTGAATGTGATGCACACAGCAAAATTAGTAATTGGCTAACTTTCGATAAGCTCATACTTTGTGAATAATATAGGCGGTTATATTTACAAAGACTATCATTTCCAACTAGTGTAATGAGCAGTGAAAGTTCTAAGGTGTTTTTCCCTTATACTTTTGAGCATTTTTTGACACTAGGATCCTTTTAAACATAACTTGAAGGA